>NC_090925.1:277941294-278566294 GCF_040938575.1 Ambystoma mexicanum
TCAGAGGGGTTGCAGCCTGGCGAGGGAACCGTGCCTCCATACAGCAAGGTTGGGGAAAGCTGTGACCTATTGGCCGTAATCAGGCCAGTGCTCATTCCCCTGGGACGTTTGCAGGTCTCAGGGATGTCTGAGGGGCAGGTGGTGAGACCCTGACCTCGACACACACATCCCAAGGAGACTGCCCGCCTGCAGCGTGCTACTCTGTGAGTTTTATGAGAGAGAGAAACTCAGTAGCGTACGGGCAGCTGGAGTGGGAGCAGTAGCAGAAAGCGGCACCATAATTGGAAAACAAGAGAAAGCAAGTGAAAGAAGGTGCATGAGTGGCACAAAAGCAGAACATGCAGAAACAGTATGTTGTGAAGGACAGAAAGAAAAGAGAGGGTGCGAGCGACCTGAAAAAAGAAAGGAAAGTGAGAAAGGTGTGAGCAGCATTAAGCCAACACAGAAAAAGTGTGCAAGAGGCACGACAAGGCAAATGAAGTGTGCAAGAGGCACGATAAGGCAAATAAAGTGTGCAAGAGGCACGACAAGGCAAATGAAGTGTGCAAGAGGCACGATAAGGCAAATAAAGTGGGCAAGAGGCACGGCAAGACAAAGGAAGTATGCAATAGGCAGGGAAAGGCAGAAGGTGCCAGAAAAGTGCAAGAGGCACGTAGAGGCAAAAGGTGCCAGAGGGAAAACAAAGAATGTAAGGGGAGGGGCCAAGAATCAGAGTGGTCACGCATGGGGAGGAGCAAAAGACCTGTATTCTCGAAAGTCTCTGATACCGCCCCGGTGTTGACCAAAGAAGGTGTACAGAGCCACTTTATAGAAGGTGAGAAAAGGGGAGCTACACTGAGAATCACCCATTCCATCATGGCTAAAGCCCATAAAACATCTATAGCTAATGCCAACATTGTTTTCTATGATTTAAGAAATTCAGGGGCAACCTGAACTCTAGGGAGTTATTCAGAATACTTAAAGAACTAAAAGACCCCTGCCCGCTTCCTTCACAGGTCATTAAAGACTCTAACTGTTATTCATCTATTCAAAACGTCATGATTGACAAATTAGGGAATATTCAAAAAGGCATCTCCATCAGAACAGACATAGGAAAAGATGCTACTGTGGACTCTTCACTCCAGAGTACCAATGTTAGGTGTCCCAAATTCGAATTTCAGCCCATTAGTGAGCAATATTTAATTGAAGTTCTGACGAAATTAAAACCCACAAACTGTAAGGGTGATTCTTGTTCCACTCGAGTGTGGCCTTCAGCCTGCCCCCCCTTTTACCAAATTTTTAAACGCCTCGTTTAGGGAAAGCTCTGGCCGTGCAAACATCAAACAGGCCTGGATTTCCCCGTTAATCAAAAATCCACCCTGGATGCGAGCGTGCCAGGTAATCATCAGCCAATTACAAATGTCACGTACTTGCTGAAAATACTGTCCAAAGTAGCACAGCTACAAATCAAAGAGTTCCTGCTCCAATTTAACAATCTGGGACCAAAACAAACCGGATTCAGAAGCGCTTACAGTACAGCGCCAACTCTTCTTGATTTACAAGCCAAAATCTTCAACATCTTTAATAAAGGAAACTCAATCATGCTGGTGCTAATAGATCTGTCCACAGCAATTGATCTTGTGGATCACTCCATCTTAATGCACAGACTATGTAGCACAGCACATTTCTCTGCCTCAGCGGCTGGCTGGGTACATTCATTTCTATCGGCCTGGAAGGCCAGAGTTTTCTTTCAGGAGTTGATGGCAGAAGAGTTCTCAGTCCCATGTGGCGGACAGCGGGGTTCCTGTGTGTCACCAACTTTGATGTTATAAATCAAATTTAAAAAAAGAAATATTTGATTTCTGACAGCTTCTTAGAACTTCCAACCTCATGCACTGTAGTCTGAAGTTCTACCATTGCACCAATGCTTTACATAAGAATTGTCTGGTGCTAGTTTCTTTGAGCTATTCACACATCAGGGCCTGAAAGTCCCTTTTCAGTGTCAATTCTAGCGTGGCATGCCACCTAGATATTTCTTTATATCTGCTTCAAATCAGTTTTTTCATTGCTTCAAAATTACTTCGGCACCTCACCTCTTAGTCTCTTGTCTTATGTTTCATACCTTTCAGCAACTGAATGTTTGAAAGCACTTGGAACTCCAGCATGCCACAGCATGTCACCCCTCTCGGGACTAGCTGATGTCAAATGTACTGTTTAAATGACTTTAAAGACATTAAACAAGTGAGTAAAAAGCCTCACAATCATTGGGAGTTGTTATAAATCAAATTTTTAAAAAAAGAAAAATTTGATTTCCAACAGCTTCCTAGAAATTTCAGTCTCGTGTACTGTAGTCTGAAGTTCTACCTTTGCACCAATGCTTTAGATGGGAACACTTCTGGTGCTAGTTTTTATGACCTTTTCAAATAGCAGGGCCTGAAAGTCCCTTTTCGGTGTCAATTCTAATGTGGCATGCCACCTAAATATTTCTTTATATCTGCTTGAAATCAGTTTTTTCATTGCTTCAAAATGACTTCAGGCATCTTACCTCTTAGCCTCTCGTATTATATTTCATAACTTTCAGCCACTTGGAACTCCAGCATGCCACAGCATGTCACCAATCTCTGGACTAGCAGATGTAAAATGTACTGTTTAAATTACTTCAAAGACATTAAACAAGTGAAGAAATAGCCTCACGACCATTGAGAGATGTTATAAATTAAACTTAATAATAAAAGGCCTGTACGTCACCTTGCGGCTGCTAGCTGTCTGTCTCCTGTGCATTACACAATATGGCCTGGGTATAAGTAGAATCCTCTGACAGCGAGTAAAGCAGAGAAGGGCCTTCAAACATTCTGCAGGGCCCCTCTCTGGGACAGCTGATGGACAAAGCAGCATGGGCAGGCCTAGGGCCGCTATCCCATAAACTGGACTGGGTCGCCTTCTCGCAAGGGCCGACAGCTGTGAGGCCTAGAGCCTGCAAGAGACAATGACAGGAGGAACATAAGGCCAGTGGCGAACCACAGTCCGAATCACGCAAAGGACACACAAAAGAGAGGCATGCTAAGGGAAAGGCGTGAGGGAAGGGACAAGGTGAAATACCCCTTAGCCCACAGGAAGACCAAGAGGGCACTGAATGGGATTCCAGCAGCACTGAGGGTTCTCACCTTTCTGTGAGCTTGGCCATTCCTCAGGAAGGAGAACCGTGCAAAATGCACAATAAGAGCGTTTAGAAACGCAGATATAGTTCCCTGGTCGACACCTTTCATCCAGACCTGCTACTCCACCCGAGATCCTTGGAGGGGAAGCCCCCACTTAAGGCCAAAAGGTACTTGAGTAAGTGACTGCGCACGCCTCTAAATAAGGAGGTGAGAGGCAAATTGAAGGCACAATATCCCAGACCTTCTCTGCCGGATAAAGTAGCGGACACTCTGGAGGTGGACTCATTCATGGTGAAGCACACCAAGGACCTGAAAAGGGCATTGACCGCTCATGGATAGCATGCCAGGACACGCTCCTCGATTCCATAGGTCCATTGGCCAAGATCATTTAAATGGCAGAAGAGACCAAAGAGGCCCTGCCTATGGATGTGCATATTCTGGCTAATTGGGCACAAAGAGCAGTTTGTTTAATAAGTGATACCAACTGTACAATAGCAGCAGAGTGCAGACGATCGATTGTAGTAAAGATCGACCTGAAACTCGGGGAGTTGGCATCCTCTGAGGCCACTGCAGCAGCTAAAGGGCTTTTGTTTGGAAAAGCTTTTGTCAAAGACATGTCCAGATTTGTTAACACCTTTGCTGTTCTGGACAAAGGTCAGACATCGTTAAAAAGAGTGTTTGTGCCCTGTGTATCCGCCAGGGCGGCAGAAGCAGAGGCATCTCCGCCAGCCACTGAGGAGGCCAGAGGCCCTATAGAGGAAACAACTGGTGACAGCAGGAAGACAGAAGGCTGAATCCTTCCTTCCCCTCCCGTGGAAGAGGCAGTGGTCGTGGTTGGCACTGCAGCAGCAGGTGAGAGTACAGTTGTATTCACACAGCGCAGCAGCAAGCTATGCAATTCCCGCGATAGTTGGTAGGCTAGCGATGCACCTAAGCGCTTGGGAGGAGCTTACCGTGGAATCTTGGGTCGCAGAGACTGTGCAGGGGTGTTGTCGGTAATTTTTAAAGAGCACAAACTAAACTGCAGCACCCTTTCGCAATTTCAGAGTGTTAGGCAGAATCACATGCAGTACCCTTTGGGAACACTACATGCAATTAAGACTACAAGTGTCAGTACAATTTCACCTTTGGTACAAGCCTGTACTACACAGTTATGTGGTAGCATTGGCTGAGCAGCCAGACTTATCTCAAGAGTTGAAGTGAGCAGTAGAACAAGTTACCCAAAGGGACCAACACATACAGTGGTTCAACTCAAGGTTTCTTGGTAAAAGAATACACATTTATTTACACAGTCAATTAGAAAACATTACACTAGCAAAAGCAGCTTAATATCATACACTAATACACCACAATACACAACCAATAAGTTACTGAACAAGTTCAGCTCCTCTGAAGTGGGAGCAAAATGGCACTTCAGTTACTTTAAAAAGGGGAAAAAGACAAGGTTATAAGAAATGCAGCCCAAATACATTCATAGGTAGGGCAAAGGGTTTCAGTTAACTACAACCAGCAATTCAATTCGATAGACCTGGGTCAAAGTCAATGGTTCAGAGTCTTTGTATAGGATAGCACAAGTCTGGTAGATAACGGTTAAGTCTTTGCCACGGTTTTTAGAAGAATTTGGATAGGTGAAAAGTTAGACAAATGTTTAGGGAAGGACCAGCCTTCAAAGAGGGGAAAGTTTCACAAACTTTCTCTGTGGTCGAAAAGATTTCCGGACCGCGTTTGCACAGTACCTTTAAAGTGAAGAAGAGCTGTAGCTGAGGCAGTTGTTCCTGGCAGTTCAAGCAGACCTCGCTGTTCCTGTGCTTCAGTCGTGGGGACAAGAAGGAGGACGTCGGGAGGTTCCTGCACTGCCCAGGGACGAGGCCACAAGCTTGGCTAAATGTCGGTTTAAAGCCTTAAAGAACACAAACTGCTATCCTTCCCACAGGCTATCTGGTTTTCCACAGCACTCTGTAGAAAATTCGACCAGGAGGGGACGGTTTCCTGGTGGCTTGTGAGTTGGTTGGTCCCACCAAATTCGAGGGAAGAAGTTAACCTTGAAGGGCTTCTCTGTCGATGGAGTTTCAGGCAATTCAGACCTGCAGCAGGGCTTTACCGGTCGTCCAGGAGTTGCAGCAGTCCTCTTCCTTCAGCTCGTCTTCGGTCCTTTCGTTCCAGTGGTCGACTCTGCTTTCCAAGTCCCAGAGACCTGCTTTTAAACAGTTTTCCCCCATTCATTCCAGCCTGGCTGTCACTCACACAGCAGGGTGGCTGTCGTTGCCGGACAGCCAGCCAGCCAATCACGCCAGAGTGCATTCAGGTCTCCTAGGAGACTAAGCACAGGGAGTTACGGGCACCTCCCTCACATCCTGTCCACCCCATACACTGAGGCGCCAGAGGAGGGGTTCAGCACTGAAACCCGCCAAAGGACAACGAACAAAGGGACCAAACCTGGTTAAACACAAGAAGGACCTTTCCAAAAAGAAACGGTGAAAAATGTCGACCGGAGTCTGTTTTTACAGATAGGTCTTGGGCGCCATCTTGAAAAACATGGCTGACCCGATTTTTTGCTACCGTTGTTCGCGGTCCGGTAAAATCATGATAGTTTGATCTAAACCACTGCCACCAGCCATTTAAAGTAGGAAAGGGTAACATTTGACTGTTACATGAGTGTTTTGACTCAGGGGATGCTAGGCAACCCCTCCAGCACTCTAAAGGAAGATAGTGCGTTCTGGGTCAGTAAATATAAAGAGACTAGTAAAGTCAATTTAACTTTACATGCTCTGGGAGACAGTAGTCAGTCCCAGAGAAAGTGTTTAAACCCTAGGGAGTCTGAAAGACACCCCTTTGCCACTGCACTGAAGGTGTTGTGTGACACAAAGAAAAAGATAATGCCTATGGAGTTGTTTTAAAACACCATAACCAAAGAACACAAAAGTAAAACACACATCAAAATACATGGAAGAGTGGGAAAAAAAGGCTCACACTCTCTTCCCAGGTAGAAAAATCTAATCCTAGAAATCCAGCAAAGTTGCTGGGGGTCTCAAAAGGTAAGGGAAATGAGCACATTTTGAGAATTCTCCCTAAACACAGAGGAGGAACAAAGCCTCATGGACAAGGAAGTAGGAGAGTTTCTAAAGAAAATGGCGATAAGGCCAGCGCAGCAGGTGGTGCAACGCTTCCTAAGCAATGTCTCACTGGTGAAACAGAAGCAAAAGGTCAGGCCGGTGATACTCTTAGACAATTTAACGCCTTTCTCGTGTACCGACACTGCAAGATGGAAGAAATCCATCTCTTCAGGGACATTTTTCAGAAAGGGCACTGGCTAACCTGCATAGATTTGAGGCATGCCTATCTAGCAGTACCCATTCCTGAGATGCACCAGCAATTTTTAGAATTCCTCTGGTGATGGCAAAGGTGAGAGTTTATGCGTCTCCCTTTTGGACTAACTTCAGCACAGTGGTGCTTCACAAAGCTACTCAGGAGTCAGACTGATTTTATACATCGAGGATATTTGTCTCATGGCACAGGATCCGATGCGGCTGTCAGAGCAAATGGTCCCAATGACTGGTCTCCTAGAGAAACTGGGGTTTCTCATCAATTGGGAGAAATCCGAGACCAGCCCACAGCAGAGAATGGAGTTCCTGCGGTTTATCACAGACTCAAAGCTGGGGCACTTTTCTCTCCCCCTGTAGAAAATAAACGACCCTTTGAAACATCACAGTATTGACTTTCCATTAAAGACTAAACTTTACTTGACAGTCTTATGTTTGCTCAATCACCTAGTTCTTTTAACTAACTGATCAATTTCCCATCAATCATATGTCATAACAAGTTGCATTCGTCAGAAATTTTACAGTCACTTATCTAAGAAGGAATCTGCTGAACCTCCAAGGGAACCTGACAGCAGGTGCGGACACTAAACAGGCAGACAACACACGGCAGATCCCTGCTGGAGTTGGAGGCGGTTCATTATAGGTTTTGCTCTTCGCTATACCCTGTTCGAGATGGAGTCATTCATTAGGAAGCTACAGCGAGACCGTGAAAGAAAGAGGAATTGGGGATGAGGAATTGTGAGGTGATAGGACCATAACGTCGTGATTCATGGACTAGGACAAGTGTCATGCCTGTGGGCAATAGAGTTTCAAACTGCAAAGACTACATTGACACAGAAAATGTTTTTTCTTTGATTTTTGTTTAATGTTTTTTTTCTTTTTAAGATTGCTGCTTGAGTTTTAATAAAGAAGAGTATGCATAATACGAGCCCCTGTGTCTTTAATAGAATCATGACTTTCCTGAAAGAAAGTATTGACAATCTGGACTCTACCACAGTACCAACTGCCTCAATGGAGTTTACCATCAGACAGCATTTCTGGCTAGTCCCTTTTTTCTGGCAATGTATTCCATATCGTGTCATGGAGTGCCCCCTACATTTCTCTGTCAACAGAGCTGCCAAGTGTCCCTAAAATCGTGGGAGTCTCTAGCAAAAGGAGACGGACACCTGCAGTCTCGTATTTGAGCAGGATTTTCTTTCTACATCTGCAAATATCATCAGCTGTGCCTCAGACAGTCCCTTTGTTTGTGGCAACACTGGGTTGAAGTAAGTAACACACTGCTGAACACAGCACTCAACAGCACATGCTGGTCTGACTGGGGCTAAGCTGTGTCCTGTGCACCTCGACTGCTGAATTTCCAGCTGATCTTAGTGGCAACTTTGGATAAAGAGTGACAAATGGGATAGATAAGATGATCATGTGTGTAATTTCAGCACAGGTGGTGTGCGAGAGGCTACACAACCCATGTGATGGTCTAACATTTATATTCTGGCACACAAACATGACTGTAGTGTCTGACAGGACATATTCTTGCTTTGCTTCTAAATATGATTAGAAACCACATCCTGCAGTCTCATATGAAGCACAGTTTAGGATTTCTAAGCCAGACCTTTTGTTTTTTAATGTTACATCAGGAAAGGAGAGGACCTTGCAATTCTCTTATTGATTTCATGTGCAAGTTCATCCCTACCAGGTCGGTGCTGCAGACCCCAGTCAATGTCAAGGGATAGGCTTCACGGAGGGACTACTTCACCTTAATGTCTACTTTCCTTAAGCCTCAGCCCGAGGAAAATCCAGACACTTCCCAACAGACTGGTCCCTCTGAATGTCGCTGTGGCTCATATGTCTCGCACTCTGTCCGACCTCTATTGTCCTTCAAAGGCATGCATGAAATGGACAACTGCCTTCAGGGCCACAGCTTTATGGAAGAAATGGCAGCAATTATATGGCTTTTCCCCTAGTCCATGTTGGCAAGAGAATAACAATATTATTATACTGCAGGCCCGTGTGAAATATAGCTTTCTCTTAAAATCTATGTATCATATGTTTGTCCTTCTGTAGGCTGTTGATTTCTTGGAGTCATAGATGTGTTGCATTTTGATAAGTTGTTCATTTTGTGAGGCCCATTGCTTCCGAATCACATTTTACATCTTACTGTGTGGGATCTCAGCAGTGGGTCAAAGAATAGAAGAAAAGCATGACAGGGTTTAGTTAAAAGGAATATTTCCAGAGACACATGGGCTAGATGGAGCCTGGGGTCCCCTGCTATATTAAACAGGCCAGGCATTTCAGGAGCCACATAAGGAAAGAAGGAAGGCCCTTTACCCTGGAATAGGGGGTGCAGAGAGTGGGGGCTCCCAAAGCATTGATACGAACAGAAATGCGACATTCACAAATAGAGTGTGAGGTGTTCCTTGGTCTGTTGTAGTGTCGTCATGTCCACCTTTACATTTTTCATCACCCTATCATGATCGTGATGGACCCAAAACCCCTACTCCCAATTTTCCAAGGGTTATTTCTGGGCACACCACTCCGGTTAGAGCACTTGATTGCAACTGTCAGATTACATGGTCACTGTCCATTTCAATGCAGTGGCTGGCAACCCCATGGACTACCTGCTGGGTTATCCAGGTCTTCGGGCATCGACATCGGAGGCAGTGGAAGTTGAGGCGAAAGCTCTGATTTGCATGGTCAGATCGATGACTCCTCTAAAATATTTATCACTTTGATTGTCCTGCTGCTATTTAAATTTGTTTTCAGCTGTGTGCACATCTTGATTGTCTTGCTGTTGTTTAAATTTGCTTTTAGCTGTGTGCACATCTTGATTGTCCTGCTGCTTTTTAAATTTGTTTTCAGCTGTGTGCCCATCTTGATTGTCCTGCTCCTGTTTACATTTGTTTTTAGCTGTGTGCATAACCTGCTTTTCATGAGAATGTGTTAACAAGTCCACCCCTCTGTACTCTGTCTACTCTGCTACCGGTTCCCTCAGCCTTCCTCAGTCCCATTGTCCCTCTGTGCTGTTATTCCCCTCAGCCATACACCCACCACGTCCCCTTCCTCTGTGTGTTCACTGTTTTGCTGTGCATATTACCTCCCCCAGCTCCCATTGTTTTTCTCCCAGTCTTGTTCCCTGTCTCCCCCCCTCTACCTTCTGCTCCCACGGTGCCTCTCTGGCCTCAGCCTGGTTAAGTGTACCTCACTCTCTGCAGTTTGCTATGGCGCTATCTGGCTCTCCTATCTTCTCAAACTGCTTCTCTTTCTCTTATCCTTCACCCCTTACTAAGTCTGTCAGGAAGAACCTCAAGAAGGACATACTGAGCTCTAACCCAGGCCTTCCAATTGCAGTCACCTACGTCATTGCCTCTGCCAGAGAGACTCTCACAGACATACTCTGTCGTTCCCTCACCTGTCCTATGGACTCTCCATATGATTGCTCTTCTCTCTCCTTTCTCTTCTTTGCCCATCAATGGTGGCACCCGCTGCAAGGTCTTTCTTGCCCTCTCCAACTCCAGGGTCATCATCAATGTCTACTGCAATGGTACCATCATGGTCCAGGGTCTCAAACCAATCTTCTACTCTTTCATAGGCTCCTCCCCCGCCTTATCAACCTCCCTCCGCCTTTTGCACCAGCTCCTTCAGCTGCCCTGGCTCCCATGCCAGCTGTGCCCACCTTGGCTCCCTTGCCACCTCCTAACCACCCTTCGACGCTCGCCATGGCTTTCTTGCCACCACCCCACACATTGACAACCCCATCTGCCTTCTCCTCTTGGGTGAACCAGTCACCCACTAACACTGTATCTGGGGCTCCCTTGCCCCCTGTGGTGCCTCCCGCACTGGCTCCCGCCTCACCCATTATGGTCCCGGCTCCCTTACCGGCCTTGGCTCCTCTGCCCCCTTCTACCTCTGTCCCTCAGGTACTATCGTCACTTAGGGGGGCCCACTGTCCCCTGCTCCCCCGTAAGTCTTTCACTGATTGCAATCTGCTCCACATTGGCATGGTAAGCACTCGCTCGGCTGTCAAACACTCCTCTGACATCTGCAACCTCCTTGAACTCCTGGATTGTCATGTTCTTGCCAGCACTGAAACCTGGTTCAAGGATTGCTCTGTCACAAGTTTTGACACACTTCTCCCAGAAGGCTACACAATACTCTCTCTTCCTAGACCAAACAGACCAGGCGGGGGAGTAGCATTGATCTTCCCTGAGTATATCCCTGTGTCTGTCATTCCCACTCAGGCCTACTCATCCTTTGAATGGCTGATCTGCAGGCTGTCCCTCAATCCAAGCTCTTCACTGCTGCTGTCCACCTTCTATCGGCCACCTGATCAGCCCTCCCTCTTCCTTTCGAAATGTACTGACCTGGCCTCCTCTCTCCTTTCCTCCTCTTCTCATCTCCTCCTACTGGGGGATCCCAACATCCATCTCGACTCACCTGATTCCTTAAGACCTTTATGCAACCTTTGGGACTCTCTCTTTCTTTCCATCTTACCGTCTGGCCCAACGCACAGCGCTGCCCACACCTTGGATGCTCTCTTCTCAACGGACATTCCGCTATCTAGCCCTCTCACTACTTCTCTCTCCTGGACTGATCATTTTCTCCTCTCTTCTCACTTGAAGCTCTCTTCTCCCGTTGCATAGGTAAGCCTGGCACTGCCTCCCGTCTACAAGGTCATCTGACCCATGAAAAGAGTCTCAGTAGCTGCCTTTGCCTCCACCTATTATACTCCTTCCACTCCTGCGACTGACTCCCACCCTGCCACAGCCCTCTCAATCTTTAACCTCTCTGTTTCCAATACTCTTTATATTCTTGCCTCTGTCATGAGGGTACGATTGAAGCCTACCAAAAAGTGCAACTCTTGGTATGACTCCAAATCAGCTTCCGTTAAACACAAGTGCAGGGCAGCCAAATAGAAATGGGATTCCTCTGGCGCACCCTCTGACCAACTGGCCTGCCGCCTCCTCAAAAAGGCAGTATAGACTCTGCATCTGCTCCCAGAAAAGAGTCTTTATACAAGCCCGCATCTCTGCGGTATCCAATAACACGGACACACTTTTCAAAGTCTGCAAGGAATTAGCCAACCCTACCGCAGCCTCCTCCACCACCTCGCACCACCACCTCGCACCATCCACCACACATGACACAAAGTCAGGCACACACACAGTGTCAATGAAAGGGAAGGGGCGCCTGAAAGCAGACATGGATCCGTGTCAAAGGGCAAAATAACACATATACTGCATAGTACCTGCATCACACAAGCATGTGACTGGAATAGTCCTTCCACAAACATGACTGATGCAATACACAGATGGCACGTAGTAGAGCCATACCAGGATTGTCACCCAGCCTCAGATGGAAGTTGAATACTACTGACCATGGGCCATTTACAATGCATGTCAGATGACATTTCATGGAATTCACTATTAGAAAACACACATGTGTCACAGGATGCAACAACGCTAGGGTGTTGTAATACAGTGAGGGCAGTCTTACAGATTCAATAATGCTAGGTCACATTGACATCACGCAAGTGAATAGGCACATTGAAGGGGATAACAGGAGTGTATGGGTGCAGTGCAGTACATGGGTACGGCCTCAACTATGAATAAAAACACAGATCCAGTAATGTCAATGTCGTGGCCTGATGGCAGTGTAAGGGTAAGTGCCGTCATCATATGTAAAGTGTTGGTAGTGGGTTGTAGGGATACAATAAACCCCACCCCCAAGGGCGGGGTGTGGCTGGGAGGCAGTGCATGGGTTTAAATGGTTGCTCAGAGTACTGTGTCGTAGCAGACAGTGTGGGCAGGTGGCAAGTGCATTCTCTCAGTCATCTGGGACTACAGCAGGGGAGAGGAGGACAGAAAGCACAAGACATGAGGAAGCATCAGAAGTGCCTGCAGACCCGGAGAAGCTACACCTCCAGTTACATAGAGGCAGGGAGGCTGTACCAGAGAGAGGCCCCAGCTCAACACAGATGTGAATCACAAACTAATTTCCTTGAGGAGCAACTGACCCTGAGGGAGTAAGAAAGGGATGATCAAAGACCATGAGAATGAAGTAAATACATCACAGGCTATCCACGACCACAGGTTGGAGGTTGGAGCAAGAATAGGGCCAAGAGAGGCTGGACAGAGAGTGTCATGGAAGGAGGGAGCAGGCGTGGTGATGAGGATTGCCTCTGTGTGCAGCATATGGTTTGTATGCAGTCATACATGGCAGTCATTACAATGTAGCCTGAACTGGCAGACAATCATAACACATCACCCAAGCAACATACACATGGCCTGTACACACACACATCACCACTCACCGGACATTCCCTCATACATTGGCAGGTCTCCCACGCCTTGGATCTGCTCCACTGCAATGAAATCACTAGCGATCTCCTCATGTCCAGTGAGTTCATCGTCCTCCTGTGGTGACCCACTGCCAGTCACCAGAGTAGAGGCGAACTTTGTAGCCAGCTTGTCTTTTGCTCGGTGTTGGAAGTCATTCCAACGCTTCACAACGTCACCAGCTGTGCACCTCTCATAGCCCAAGACGCTAATATGGTCAGCGAGCCACTGCCAGTGGGTCATACGCTGAGCAGGTGTATGTGTGCTCCCTGCCTGCACCAGCATGTCACGGCCATGTTCCAACATGTAGTCCACCAGCATCTCCAGTTCCTCATCACAGAAACTCCTCTTTCTCGACATGTGGGACTCCTTTGCCGTGTCGGGGGTCTTAGCCTGTACTGCTGGAGCATGCTTCTGCTTCTTGTGAGGTGGTGCAGACCCTGAGTGGCGTGTACCACTCAGGTCAGTAGGGGCTGGAGTACATGTGGACTGGCCTATGGAATCAGCCACCAATGTAACTACACATGGTCAGCTTGCAGGTATCAGTAGCTGGGTGCTGTTGCCAGGACTCTGCGCCACACGTGTCTTGGCCTTAGTGACAAGGGACTTCGCCCCTGAGTCACACTGGGCCGGGACCAATCCATTCCTGGCTCGGTGACCCTGAGACAGGGTGCCGGTTGCTACAGCTGCCCCTGCAGCTTCCAGACCCTGGCCGGTGTGAACAGCAGATGACACTGCTGCTTCAGATCCCCGGGTGCCGGTGCCTGGAACTTGCACAGCACGTGTCTTGGCCTTCGGGACATGGAAATCGGCCATTGAGTCACCCTGTCCCTGTGCCGGGACCACTACCGTCTGGCCTGGCTGACCCTGAGCCTGGGTAGTGGTAGCCGCAGCTGCCCCTGCAGCTTCCACACTCTGGCTGCTCTGAACAGCAGATGGCACTGCTTGTCCAGGACCACGGGTGCTGGGTATGTCAGCAGCTGCTGCATCTCCCTGGCCCGGTTGGATGTGGGGCATAGTTCTCCCTGCATGGTCCTGCACACCTTGCCCACGTGGACCAACTTGGCCACCCTGGCCACGTCGCCCACCTTGGCCAACTCTGAGAAGTCGCCCACCTTTGCCTCCCTTCCCACTTGTTGCCCTCCCAGTCATGGCACTGATGGACTAGCGCAATGGGAGGTGCAGCCAACAATTGTCCTGGGCAATTGGAGTGAGGGGCCAGGGTACGTGATAAAAAACGTACCACTGTGCTCCAGAAAGGCTCTATGTGACCCCTGGTGAAAAAATAACGGGTCGCGCAATGCTCAGGCACCCGAAAAACAAAAATCAACATGTACGTGACCCCTCGGTAGCCCACGTTGAGTAAAAAACATCCTGCAGTACACTGTGTCACTCAGCAACACAATAAATTTGTACGCGAGGAACACATAGGCTACTATACCCTCGAAAATGGGGTACGCGTCACACAGGGGCAACCATAGTGGGAAAAATGTGTGCACAACTCACCGTCTGTCTCGTAGAATGAAAAAGATCACACGTGTGTGTGCGCGTAGGCAACTCCCACACCAAAACAAGAAGTACGCACTGCCACAGTAGTGAACTATTTGCGTGTCAACCCACAAAAATATGAAGTTCACGCATCCGTCCCCACGAAAAGCATGTACAGTGCACTGTTGTCCTACGCAGACCTTTAACCCGATACTGATTGACAGCGCTCAACGTCCAGCGCATGTCACATAACTTACGCGCTTAAGGCCTTTCCTCTGATTACACGATAACGCGCTGTTTATGCATGTGCGGAGTCACTCTGTTTACGGCTGGCCACGCGAAAGAATATGGAAAAACCACGCTCCTGCCTACAAGGCCATTTACCTGCCTCCAACTGCCCAAGCTGCCTCCTACGAGCCATCTGCTGATGCCAGCCCACTCTGTGTGCCTGCTGCCCACATGCCCTGCATTTTGGTGCCTGCTCATCAGCCATTGCCAGTGATCCTGTCGTTGTGACCACCTCTGCTGATCCTGAAGACACCAGACTGCCATACCACCGCTCCACAGCCCAGCCCCAGGACCACCTTGCCCACCCACACCTACCTCAGGGGTTGCCATGTCTGACACCACACCATCTGAGGCAAGTGGCAACCCCCCAGCAGAGAGGCAGAGGGCTATCAGCTTCTCACCCAGGGAAGTTGGCATCCTGGTAGAGCAAGTCCTGGGGCATCATGATGTCCTCTTCCACGGCCCATCGCAAGTTGGCAATAAAGAACGGAAGAAGATCTAGGGGGACATCGTGGGTGCCATCAATGTAGAGGGCTGGCACCCCGCGACTTCCATCATGTCCACAAGTGCTGGGAAGACTTCAAGTCCAGGACCAACAACAAGGCCCGGTGCCTCATTAACGCTGGTGATGATCGAGTGAGGTGCCAGGGCTGGTTGACCACCACGAGATGAGGGTCCTGGAGCCTACCCAGTGCTGTACCCCCAGGTCTTGGAGTTGGTGCTCCATCTGGAGTCAAATGGTTCATGTGTTCTTGTCCACCATTGAGCATGTGCATGTTGACATGTGGCTGGAGTGTGCACGCTGGCCTTATGTCTGGCATGCCTCCTGTACAGATGTCTGTGTGCATGTCCCTGACAGTGCTGCATGAGAGTCCATTCAAGCGTGTCCCACATCAATGGTGTCTATCTTGCGCACCGGCATGTAACGATGAACACATGTTTGCATACCTGTGTCTGGTCTGGGGCATGCAAGAAGTGTGACACATAAGTGCTTATGTCATCATCATGGACATGCATGGTGTACATGTGCGTGTGTCTGAGTAGTGAGTGTGTAACTGCCCAACACTCCGCACGTATGTTACTTGATTTCTTGATTTGTGATTGCCTCATGCTGCCAATTTGCCCTTGAGTGCACTGTGACGTGATAGCTCCATGGCCTGCCTCATGACTGTCAGGTGATGTGTGTGAATGAGATGTGTATGTCCCATGATGTGTGTGAGCTGAATACAGAATTATGATCTTGTGTCAGTGCCTTGTCCATGGATGTGAATGTCTGTTGTGAATGATAGACATGTTTGTGAATGTGTGTGAATGGCACTTCCCTGTGTGTAGTGGAGGGTGATGATGGTTGTAATCTTTGACAGTGATATTGATGTACATTTGCATTGTGACAAACACACATACACACATATGTTCAGTAGCCTGATGTTTGTGTTCTATGTTTCCCTATCCACAGTGACGATGGAAGAAGAGGGCGGAGAAGGCGCTGTGGAGCACCGCAGCAGGGATGCCTCCACCAGGCACAGACGCAGGGCCCAGTCCTCCTCCCAGGTACCGTCATCTTCCGGGAGCCAGGAGACTGGTGCTGTGTCCATGGCAATGGCCTCAGCTGCTGAGGGGAGGCCCAAGAGGGTGAAGTTGGTCGTGGGCACCTCAGCAGTGGGAGGGACAGGTGAGCCCACACAGGGGCAATCCTATGCAGAAGACAGTGGGGAGTCATCCAGGTTGATGGTGGTGGAGGACGAGGAGGAGGCCATATCAGCCCAGCACATGGGGCCCGGCTGGGGTGATGAGGTAAGTGTGAGTGGTGCAGTCCAGGATCAGGGGCCGGAGGCAGTGCAGGTCACCGTGGAGGGGCCTGTGACTGATCTTGTCCCTGGAACTGCGACTGCACCAGTATGCACCTGCGGGCATGCCTCAGGCCGAACCCCTCCACAGGTGGCCAATGTATCCATGCAAACAGATCGTCCACTACCTGCGGATGAAGCAATGTGTCACAGGGTGGATCTGTTGCTAGCCGTTGCTAGCCAGTATTGCGAGGCGTACAGGCACCATTCGTGATGATGTGCAGGCTTCCAATCGGGGGCTTGCACATCATCACAATGAGGTCTATCGCCTGATTAACTAGCTAGCTCAGTTCCTGGTCACAAATCCGGTACATGTGCTGGCCACTGCTGCAACCCCCTCTTCCTTTTCCTACTCTCTGCTTCAATCGTCCTCCCTGCCGTCTTCCGGCCCAGATACCACCAGGGCCCACTGTGTACCTGTCCCAACCCCGGTGGCCAGTCTGATGGATATCACATCCCTGCCACAGTCGGGAGTCGAAGGAGGATCAGCAGAGGTTGTCACTGCAGCGACAGGAGCTATGGCAAGGGAGGAAGTGCAGGCACCAAGAAGGAGGGCACATGCACGACAACCCCGGGTTGTGTCATCATCCCGGAGGCTGTCCTTGTGGCGAAGGCACCGGGCATTTTGGCAGCAGAAGGCTCAGGAAAGGAGGCAACAGGACTCGGGGCGTTCATCATCAGAGGGGCAGGTATCGGCCATCGGGCAGGAGACAAACGTGGACCTTACGACAAGGATGTCTTCCGTGTTGGAGCGTTTGGACCGCCAAAATGGGGAAGAGCGGCAGCTGGCACAGGAGATGCAACTCACCATGGCCAGGGCGGAGAATTCACTGCGTCGGGCAGAGAGGCGGGCAGAGGTCCTCGAGGAAACTCGCAGGGAGTTCGAGAGGAGCATGAAGGAGTCCCTGCAATCCCTCGAGGGGAAGCCGAGGCCCGCCTACTGGAAGTGGATGCAGTGTTCAATGACGCCCTGGTGGAGAATATGAGAGAGCATGGTGAGGAGATGGACTAGCCTGCTACCTTCGTATATAGTTATTTAGGAGTAGGTTTCATTTGTTTTTTTCTTTTTATTTGGAGTTCCTGGATTTTGCTCCGCATCTTGTATATAGTTATTTTTGTATTGTATTTTTAGGATTTTTCTGCATGTTTTGGGACCATGGACCCTGGATCTTTGTAAATATTTGGATTTTAATTTGGAATGGTTTTCACATGATATGTGATTTCATTTGCACATACATTAATGGACAAGGACCACATTTTTGACTCTTTCATTTTTTACATCACATTGATTTTGGTTTTCACTTTATTTTGATTTTTCTTTTGGTTCATGCATGTTTAATTTGTTGTTTTTACTGTGTGTGACTTAAATACATGTTTTTTAATATAATTTTTTGACATTGAAATCGAAGTGGTATCTGGTCTCAACGGTTTAGTGCATGTTTCACTCCTCCTTGACGCATTTGCGTGTCCCTGCTGTTCACCAATGTTGTTCATGTGTGTGCGCATGTGTGATGTTAGGATTCACATGACATAGGGAGCATGACTAATGGATGGGTGTTGAGGTGTACCAGGGGGATGCAGCGTGTGGTGGCATTTTAGTTGGCATGTGCTGCGTGGTTGTATGTTGGTCCAATGTGTTTTGGGGTGGGGGGTGGGGACATGTGGCAGGGCCTGCCTGCAGTTTGCCGTCACTGGTGGGGGTTGGGGACATGAGGCGGGGCCTGCCTGCAGGTTGCCGTCACTGGTGGGGGGTGGGGACATGAGGCGGGGCCTGCCTGCAGGTTGCCGTCACAGGTGGGGACATGAGGCGGGGCCTGCCTGCACGGTATGTTCATGGGTGATGGGGTGCCCGTGTGGTGTGGGCTGCCTGCGGGGTATGTTCACGGGTGATGGTGGTGTCCAATGTGGTGTGGGCTGCCTGTGGAGTATGTTCACTGGTGATGGTTTGGGTCCCATGTAGTGTGGACTGCCTGCGGGGTATGGTCACGGGTGATGGTGGGGGTCCCATGTGGTGTGGGCTGTCTGCAGGGTGTGGTCACAGGTGATTGGGGAGCCATGTGGTGTTGGCTGCCTGTGGGGTATGTTCACGTGTGATGGTGGGGGTCCCATGTGGTGTGGGCTGCCTGCGGGGTATGTTCACAGGTGATGGTGGGGGTCCCATGTGGTGTGGGCTGCCTGCGGGGTATGGTTGTGTGTGATGGTGGGGGTTCCACGTGGTGTGGGCTGCCTGCAGGGTGTGGTCACAGGTGATGGGGTGGCCATGTGGTGTGGGCTGCCTGCAGGGTATGTTCACGGGAGATGGTGGAGATCCCATTTGGTGTAGGCTGCCCCCTCCCACATGGGACCCCCACCATCACCTGTGAACATACCCCGCAGGCAGCCCACACCACATGGGACCCCCACCATCACCCGTGAACATACCCCGCAGGCAGCCCACACCACATGGCTCCCCCATCACCCGTGACCACACCCTGCAGACAGCCCACACCACATGGGACCCCCACCATCACCCATGACCATACCCCACAGGTAGTCCACACTACATGGGACCCACACCATCACCAGTGAACATACTCTGCAGGCAGCCCACACCACACAGGCACCCCATCACCAGTGACCATACCCTGCAGGCAGGCCCCGCCTCATGTCCCCACCCCCCAACAGAGACGGCAACCTGCAGGCAGGCCCCGCCACATGTCCCCACCAGTGACAGCAACCTGCAGGCAGGCCCTGCCTCATGTCCCCACCCCCCACCAGTGACGGCAACCTGCAGGCAGGCCCCGCCTCATGTCCCCAACCCCCACCAGTGACGGCAACCTGCAGACAATCCCTGCCACATGTCCCTGCACCCCACCCCAAAACATATTGGACCACATCTCATTCACACACATCACCTGACAGTCATGAGGCAGGCCATGGAGCTATCACGTCACAGTGCACTCAAGGGCAAATTGGCAGTGTGAGGCAATCACAAATCAAGAACTCAAGTAACATACGTGCGGAGTGTTGGGCAGTTACACACTCACTACTAAGACACACGCACATGTACACCATGCATGTCCATGATGATGACATAAGCACTTATGTGTCACACCTCTCGCATGCCCCAGACCAGACACAGGTATGCAAACATGTGTGCATCGTTACATGCCGCTGCGCAACATAGACACCATTGATGTGGGACACGCTTGAATGGACTCTCATGCAGCACTGTCAGGGACATGCCCGCAGACATCTGTACAGGTGGCATGCCAGACATAAGGCCAAGGTGCACACTCCAGCCACATGTCAACATGCACATGCTCAATGGTGGACAAGAACACATGAACCATTCGACTTCAGATGGAGCACCAACTCCAAGACCTGGGGGTAAAGCACTGGGTAGGCTCCAGGATCCTCATCTCGTCGGTGGTCAACCGGCCCCGGCACCTCACTCGATCATCACCAGCCTTAATGAGGCACCGGGCCTTGTTGTGGGTCCTGGACTTGAAGTCTTCCCAGCACTTGTGGACATGATGGAAGTCACGGGGTGCCAGCCCCTCTACATTGATGGCACCCACGATGTACCCCTAGATCTTCTTCCGTCCTTCATTGCCAGCTTGCGATGGGCCGTGGAAGAGGGCATCATGATGCCCCAGGACTTGCTCTACCAGGATGCCAACTTCCCTGGGTGAGAAGCTGAGAGCCCTCTGCCTCTCTGCTGGGGGGTTGCCACTTGCCTCAGATGGTGTGGTGTCAGACATGGCAACCCCTGAGGTAGGTGTGGGTGGGCAAGGTGGTCCTGGGGCTGGGCTGTGGAGCGGTGGTATGGCAGTCAGGAGTCTTCAGGCACAGCAGAGGTGGTCACAACGGCAGGATCACTGGCAATGGCTGATGAGCAGGCACCAAAATGCAGGGCATGTGGACAGCAGGCACACAGAGTAGGCTGGCATCAGCAGATGGCTCGTAGGAGGCAGCTTGGGCAGTTGGAGGCAGGTAAATGGCCTTGTAGGCAGGAGTGTGGTTTTTCCATATTCTTTCGCATGGCCAGCCGTAAACAGAGTGACTCCGCACATGCGTAAACAGCGCGTTAGCGTGTAATCAGAGGGAAGGCCTTAAGCGCGTAAGTTACGTGACATGCGCTGGACGTTGAGCGTTGTCAATCAGTATCGGGTTAAAGGTCTGCGTAGGACAACAGTGCACTGTACATGCTTTTCGTGGGGACGGATGCATGAACTTCATATTTTTGTGGGTACACACGCAAATAGTTCACTACTGTGGCAGTGCGTACTTCTTGTTTTGCGCGGGAGTTGCCTATACGCACACACATGTGTGATTGTTTTCATTCTCCGAGACAGACGGTGAGCTGTGCACACATTTTTCCCACTATGGTTGCCCCTGTGAGACGCGTACCCCATTTTCGAGGTTATAGTAGCCTATGTGTTCCTCGCGTACACATTTCTTGTGTTGCTGGGTGACACAGTGTACTGCAGGATGTTTTTTACTCAACGTGGGCTACCGATGGGTCACGTACACGTTGATTTTTGTTTTTCGGGTGCCTGAGCATTGCGCGACTCGTTATTTTTTCACCAGGGGTCACATAGAGCCTTTCTGGAGCACAGTGGTACGTTTTTCATCACGTTCCCTGGCCCCTCACTCCAATTGCCCAGGACAATTGTTGGCTGCACCTCCCATTGCGCTAGTCAACCAGTGCCATGACTGGGAGGGCGACTTGCCAGAGGTGGCCAAGGTGGGCGACGTGGCCAGGGTGGCCAAGCGGGCCAAGGTAGGTGACGTGGCCAGAGTGGCCAAGTTGGCCAAGGTGGTCCACTTGGGCAAGGTGTGCAGGTCCATGAAGGGAGAACTATGCCCCACACCCAACCGGGCCAGGGAGATGCAGCAGCTGCTGACATACCCAGCACCTGTGGTCCTGGACAAGCAGTGACATCTGCTGTTCACAGCAGCCAGAGTGTGGAAGCTGCAGGGGCAGCTGCGGCTACCACTACCCAGGCTCAGGGTCAGCCAGCCCAGACGGTAGTGGTCCCGGCACAGGGACAGGGTGACTCAATGGCCGAATTCCATGTCCCGAAGGCCAAGACACGTGCTGTGCAAGTTCCAGGCACCGGCACCCGGGGATCTGGAACAGCAGTGTCATCTGCTGTTCACACCGGCCAGGGTCTGGAAGCTGCAGGGGCAGCTGTAGCAACCGGCACCCTGTCTCAGGGTCACCCAGCCAGGAATGGATTGGTCCCGGCCCAGTGTGACTCAGGGGCCAAGTCCCTTGTCAATAAGGCCAAGACATGTGTGGCGCAGAGTCCTGGCAACAGCACCCAGCTACTGATACCTGCAAGCTGACCTTCTGTAGTTACATTGGGGGCTGATTCCATAGGCCAGTCCACCTGTACTCGAGCCCCTACTGACCTGAGCGGTACACGCCACTCAGGGTCTGCACCACCTCACAAGAAGCAGAAGAATGCTCCAGCAGTACAGGCTAAGACCCCAGACACGGCAAAGGAGTCCCACACATCGAGAAAGAGGAGTTTCTGTGATGAGGAACTGAAGATGCTCGTGGACTACATGTTGGAACATGGACGTGACATGCTGGTGCAGGCAGGGAGCACACATACACCTGCTCAGCGTATGACCCACTGGCAGTGCCTCGCCGACCGTATTAGCGTCTTGGGCTATGAGAGGCGCACAGCTGGTGACGTTGTGAAGCGTTGGAATGACTTCCAACACCGAGCAAAAGACAAGCTGGCTACAAAGTTTGCCTCTGCTCTGGTGACTGGCAGTGGGTCACCACCAGAGGACGATGAACTCACTGGACATGAGGAGATCGCTAGTGATTTCATTGCAGTGGAGCAGATCCAAGGCGTGGGAGACCTGCCAATGTATGAGGGAATGTCCGGTGAGTGGTGATGTGTGTGTGTACAGGCCATGTGTATGTTGCTTGGGTGATGTGTTAAGATTGTCTGCCAGTTCAGGCCACATTGTAATGACTGCCATGTATGACCCATGTGATGTTGGACTGATACGTGCTTGTTGTCATGCAGACTGCATACAAACCATATGCTGCACACAGAGGCAATCCTCATCACCACACCTGCTCCCTCCTTCCATGACACTCTCTGTCCAGCCTCTCTTGGCCCTATTCTTGCTCCAACCTGTGGTCGCAGATAGCCTGTGATGATCTTCCACTCAACAGTTGCCTTCTATCATCACATGACTGACATCTCTGTGAGGTCACCCTGCAAGTTGCTCATCCTCAGAGGCATTCTTCCTTTCCTCTCCATCCCCCAGCAGCTCACTGTCTCCAGAGGACTGGTATTTCCTATGATGGACTACTGCAACAGGCTTTACCAGGATTTCTATGATTCTACACTCTTCCCTCTGCAACTCTGCCAGTCCTGGACTGTGTGAAAAGTCCTTTAGGCTTGGTACAAGGTATCTCCCTAGGACTGTGATGATGGCACAGGCTCACAGTGGCTATGAGTGTTCATTCATGAACCCTGTGCATTCTTAGCAAGTCCCTATGGGTCCTGGGCCAGCAATTCCTTCAACTCCACCTCCAGTATTTACTTCATTCTCATGGTCTTTGATCATCCCTTTCTTACTCCCTCAGGGTCAGTTGTTCCTCAAGGAAATTAGTTTGTGGTTCACATCTGTGTTGAGCTGGGGCCTCCCTCTGGTACAGCCTCCCTGCCTCTATGTAACTGGAGGTGTAGCTTCTCCGGGTCTGCAGGCACTTCTGATGCATCCTCATGTGTTGTGCTTTCTGTCCTCCTCTCCCCTGCTGTAGTCCCAGATGACTGAGAGAATGCACTTGCCACCTGCCCACACTGTCTGCTACGACACAGTACTCTGAGCAACCATTTAAAGCCATGCACTGCCTCCCAGCCACCCCGGCCCTTCGGGGTGGGGTTTACTGTATCCCTACAACCCACTACCAACACTTTACACATGATGACGGCACTTACCCTTACACTGCCATCAGGCCACGACATTGACATTACTGGATCTGTGTTTTTATTCATAGTTGAGGCCGTACCCATGTACTGCACTGCACCCACACACTTCTAAACCCTGTTATCCCCTTCAATATGCCTATTCACTTGCGTGATGTCAATGTGACCTAGCATTATTGAATCCGTATGCCTGCCCTCACTGTATTACAACACCCTAGCGTTGTTGCACCCTGTGACACATGTGTGTTTTCTAATAGTGAATTCCATGAAATGTCATCTGACATGCATTGTACATGGCCCATGGTCAGTAGTATTCAACTTCCATCTGAGGCTGGTTGACAATTATGGTATGGCTATACTACGTGCCATCTGTGTATTGGCATCAGTCATGTTTCTGGAAGGACTATTCCAGTCACATGCTTGTGTGTGATGCAGGTGCTATGCAGTATATGTGTTATTTTGTCCTTTGACACCCATCCATGTCTGCTTTCAGGCACCCCTTCCCTTTCATTGACACTGTGTGCGTGCCTGACTTTGTGTCATGTGTGGTGGATGGTGCGAGGTGGTGGTGCAAGGTGGTGGAGGAGGCTGCGGTAGGGTTGGCTAATTCCTTGCAGACTTTGAAAAGTGTGTCCGTGTTATTGGATACCGCAGAGATGTGGGCTTGTATAAAGACTCTTTACTGGGAGCAGATGCAGAGTCTATACTGCCTTTGGAGGAGGCGGCAGGCCAGTTTGTCAGAGGGTGCGCCAGAGGAATCCCATTTCTATTTGGCTGCCCTGCACTTGTGTTTAACGGAAGCTGATTTGGAGTCATACCAAGAGTTGCACTTTTTGGTAGGCTTCAATCGTACCCTCATGACAGAGGCAAGAATATAAAGAGTATTGGAAACAGAGAGGTTAAAGATTGAGAGGGCTGTGGCAGGGTGGGAGTCAGTCGCAGGAGTGGAAGGAGTATGATAGGTGGAGGCAAAGGCAGCTACTGAGACTCTTTTCATGGGTCAGATGACCTTGTAGACGGGAGGCAGTGCCGGGCTTACCTATGCAACGGAGAAGAGAGCTTCAAGTGAGAATAGAGGAGAAAATGATCAGTTCAGAAGAGAGAAGTAGTGAGAGGGCTAGATAGCGGAATGTCAGTTGAGAAGAGAGCATCCAAGGTGTGGCCAGCGCTGTGCGTTGGGCCAGACGGTAAGATGGAAAGAAAGGGAGAGTCCCAAAGGTTGCATAAAGGTCTTAAGGAATCAGGTGAGTCGAGATAGATGTTGGGATCATCCAGTAGGAGGAGATGAGAAGAGGAGGAAAGGAGAGAGGAGGCCAGGTCAGCCCATTACGAAAGGAAGAGGGAGGGCTGACCAGGTGGCCGATAGAAGGTGGACAGTAGCAGTGAAGAGCTTGGAGTGAGGGACAGCCTGCAGATCAGGCACTCAATGGATGAGTAGGCCTGAGTGGGAATGACAGACACAGGGATACACTCAGGGAAGATCAATGCTACTCCCCCAACTGGTCTGTTTGGTCTAGGAAGATAGAGTATTGTGTAGCCTTCTGGGAGAAGTGTGTCAAAACTTGTGACAGAGCAATCCATGAACCAGGTTTCAGTGATGGCAAGAACATCACAATCCAGGAGTTCAAGGAGGTTGCAGATGTCAGAGGAGTGTTTGACGGCTGAGCGAGTGCTTACCATGGCAATGTGGAGCAGATTGCAATCAGTGAAAGACTTACGGGGGGAGCAGGGGACAGTGGGCCCCCCTAAGTGACGATAGTACCTGAGGGACAGAGGTAGAAGGGGGCAGAGGAGCCAAGGCCGGTAAGGGAGCCGGGACCATAATGGGTGAGGGGGGAGCCAGTGCGGAAGGCACCACAGGGGGCAAGGGAGCCTCAGATACAGTGTTAGTGGGTGACTGGTTCACCCAAGAGGAGAAGGCAGATGGGGTTGTCAATGTGTGGGGTGGTGGCAAGAAAGCCATGGCGAGGGTAGAAGGGTGGTTAGGAGGTGGCAAGAGAGCCAAGGTGGGCACAGCTGGCATGGGAGCCAGGGCAGCTGAAGGAACTGGTGCAAAAGGCGGAGGGAGGTTGATAAGGCGGGGGAGGAGCCTATGAAAGAGTAGAAGGTTTGTTTGAGGACCCTGGACCATGATGGTACCATTGCAGTAGACATTGATGATGACCCTGGAGGTGGAGAGGGCAAGAAAGACCTTGCAGCGGGTGCCACCATTGATGGGCAAAGAAGAGAAAGGAGAGAGAAGAGCAATCATATGGAGAGTCCATAGGACAGGTGAGGGAACGACAGAGTATGTCTGTGAGAGTCTCTCTGACAGAGGCAATGACGTAGGTGACTGCAATTGGAAGGCCTGGGTTAGAGCTCAGTATGTCCTTCTTGAGGTTCTCCCTGACAGACTTAGTAAGGGGTGAAGGATAAGAGATAGAGAAGCAGTTTTAGAAGATAGGAGAGATAGATAGCGCTGTAGCAAACTGCAGAGAGTGAGGTACACTTAACCAGGCTGAGGCCAGAGAGGCGCAGCGCGAGCAGAAGGTAGAGGGGGGAGACAGGGAACAAGACTGGGAAAAAACAATGGGAGCTGGGGGAGGTAATATGCACAGAAAAACTGTGAACACGCAGAGGAAGGGGACGTAATGGGTGTATGGCTGAGGGGAATAACAGCACAGAGGGACAATGGGACTGAGGAAGGCTGAGGGAACCGGTAGCAGACTAGACAGAGTACAGAGGGGTGGACTTGTTAACACATTCTCATGAAAAGCAGGTTATGCACACAGCTAATGTAAACAGGAGCAGGACAATCAAGATGGGCACACAGCTAAAAGCGAATTCAAACAACAGCAGGACAATCAAGATGTGCACACAGCTGAAAATGAATTTAAACACCAGCAGGACAATCACGATGTGCACACAGCTGAAAACGAATTTAAATAGCAGCAGGACAATCAAAGTGATAAATATTTTAGAGGAGTCATCGATCTGAACATGCTAATGAAAGTTTTCGACCCAACTTCAGCTCCCTCCGATGTCGACGCCCGAAGACCTGGATAACCCAGCAGGTAGTCCATGGGGTTGCCAGCCACTGCATTGAAATGGACAGTGACCATGTAATCTAACAGTTGCAATCAAGTGCTCTAATGGGAGTGGTGTGCGCACAAATAACCCTTGGAAAATTGGGAGTAGGGGTTTTGGGTCCATCACGATCATGATAGGGTGATGAAAAATGTAAAGGTGGATATGACGACACTACAACAGACCAAGGAACACCTCACACTCTATTTGTGAATGTCGCATTTCTGTTCGTATCAATGCTTTGGGAGCCCCCACTCTCTGCACCCCCTATTCCAGGGTAAAGGGCCTTCCTTCTTTCCTTATGTGGCTCCTGAAATGCCTGGCCTGTTTAATATAGCAGGGGACCCCAGGCTCTATCTAGCCCATGTGTCTCTGGAAATATTGCTTTTAACTAAACCCTGTCATGCTTTTCTTCTATTCTTTGACCCACTGCTGAGAACCCACACAGTAACATGTAAAATGTGACTCGGAAGCAATGGGCCTTACAAAATGAACAATTTATCAAAATGCAACACATCACACACATCTATGACTCCAAGAAATCAACAGCCTACAGAAGGACAAACATATGATACATAGATTTTAAGAGAAAGCTATATTTCACATGGGCCTGCAGTATAAGAATATTGTTACTCTCTTGCCAACATGGACTAAGGGAAAAGCCATATAATTGCTGCCATTTCTTCCACAAAACTGTGGCCCTGAGGGCAGTTGTCCATTTCATGCATGCCTTTGAAGGACAATATAGGTCGGGCAGAGTGTGAGACATATGAGCCACAGCGACATTCAGAGGGACCAGTCTGTTGGGAAGTGTCTGGATTTTCCTCGGGCTGAGGCTTAAGGAAAGTAGACATTAAGGTGAAGTAGTCCCTCCGTGAAGCCTATCCCTTGACATTGACTGGGGTCTGCAGCACTGACCTGGTAGTGATGAACTTGTACAAGAAACCAATAAGAGAATTGCAAGGTCCTCTCCTTTCCTGATTTAACATTAAAAAACGAAAGGTCTGGCTTAGAAACCCTAAACTGTGCTTCATATGAGACTGCAGGATGTGGTTTCTAATCATATTTAGAAGCAAAGCAAGAATATGTCCTGCCAGACACTACGGTCATGTTTGTGTGCCAGAATATACATGTCAGACCTTCACATGGGTTGTATAGCCTCTCGCACACCACCTGTGCTGAAATTACACACATGATCATCTTATCTATCCCATTTATCCCTCTTTATCCAAAGTTGCCACTGAGATCAGCTGGAAATTCAGCAGTCGAGGAGCACAAGACGCAGTTTAGCCCCAGTCAGACCGGCATGTGCTGTTGAGTGCTGTGTTCAGCAGTGTGTTACTTACTTCAACCCAGTGGTGCCACAAACAAAGGGACTGTCTGAGGCACAGCTGAAGATCTTTGCAGATGTAGAAAGAAAATCCGGCTCAAATACAAGACTGCAGGTGTCCGTCTCCTTTTGCTAGAGACTCCCACGATTTTAGGGACACTTGGCAGCTCTGTTGACAGAGAAATGTAGGGGGCACTCCATGACACAATATGGAATACATTGCCAGAAAAAAGGGACTAGCCAGAAATGCTGTCTGATGGTAAACTCCATTGAGGCAGTTGGTACTGTGGTAGAGTCCAGATTGTCAATACTTTCTTTCAGGAAAGTCATGATTCTATTAAAGACACAGAGGCTCGTATTATGCATACTCTTCTTTATTAAAACTCAAGCAGCAATCTTAAAAAGAAAAAAACATTAAACAAAAATCAAAGAAAAAACATTTTCTGTGTCAATGTTGTCTTTGCAGTTTGAAACTCTATTGCCCACAGGCATGACACTTCTCCTAGTCCATGAATCACGACGTTATGGTCCTATCACCTCACAATTCCTCATCCCCAATTCCTCTTTCTTTCACTGTCTCGCTGTAGCTTGCTAATGAATGACTCCATCTCGAACAGGGTATAGCGAAGAACAAAACCTATAATGAACCGCCTCCAACTCCAGCAGGGATCCGCCGTGTGTTGTCTGCCTGTTTAGTGTCCGCACCTGCTGTCAGGTTCCCTTGGAGGTTCAGCAGATTCCTTCTTAGATAAGTGACTGTAAAATTACTGACAAATGCAACTTGTTATGACATATGATTGATGGGAAATTGATCAGTTAGGTAAAAGAACTTTTAAACAGAAGAGGTGATTGAGCAAACATAAGACTGTCAAGTAAAGTTTAGTCTTTAATGGAAAGTCAATACTGTGATGTTTCAAAGGGTCGTTCATTTTCTACAGGGGCAGAGACAGTGCCCCAGCTATGAGTCTGTGATAAACCACAGGAACTCCATTTCTGCTGTGACCTGGTCTTGGATTTCTCCCAATTGATGAGAAACCCCAGTTTCTCTAGGAGACCCGTCATTAGGA
Organism: Ambystoma mexicanum; assembly: GCF_040938575.1. Lineage (NCBI taxonomy): Eukaryota > Metazoa > Chordata > Amphibia > Caudata > Ambystomatidae > Ambystoma > Ambystoma mexicanum. Next base: position 277,970,114 of record NC_090925.1, read on the forward strand.
CCATTTGCTCTGGCAGCCGCATTGGATCCTGCGCCATGAGACAAATATCCTCGATGTATAAAATCAGTCTGACTCCTGAGTAGCTTTGTGAAGCACCACTGTGCTGAAGTTAGTCCAAAAGGGAGACGCATAAACTCTCACCTTTGCCATCACCAGAGGAATTCTAAAAATTGCTGGTGCATCTCAGGAATGGGTAATGCTAGATAGGCATGCCTCAAATCTATGCAGGTTAGCCAGTGCCCTTTCTGCAAAATGTCCCTGAAGAGATGGATTTCCTCCATCTTGCAGTGTCGGTACACGAGAAAGGCGTTAAATTGTCTGAGAGTATCACCGGCCTGACCTTTTACTTCTGTTTCACCAGTGAGACATTGCTTAGGAAGCGTTGCACCACCTGCTGCGTTGGTCTTATAGCCCTTTTCTTTTAGGAACTCTCCTACTTCCTTGTCCATGAGGCTTTGTTCCTCCTCTATGTTTAGGGAGAATTCTCAAAATGTGCTTATTTCCCTTACCTTTTGAGACCCCCAGCAACTTTGCTGGATTTCTAGGATTTGATTTTTCTACCTGGGAAGAGTGTGAGCCTTTTTTTTCCCACTCTTCCATGTATTTTGATGTGTGTTTTACTTTTGTGTTCTTTGGTTATGGTGTTTTAAAACAACTCCATAGGCATCATCTTTTTCTTTGTGTCACACAACACCTTCAGTGCAGTGGCAAAGGGGTGTCTTTCAGACACCCCAGGGTTTAAACACTTTCTCTGGGACTGACTACTGTCTCCCAGAGCATGTAAAGTTAAATTGACTTTACTAGTCTCTTTATATTTACTGACCGAGAATGCACTATCTTCCTATAGAGTGCTGGAGGGGTTGTCTAGCATCCCGAGTCAAAACACTCATGTAACAGTCAAATGTTACCCTTTCCTACTTTAAATGGCTGGTGGCAGTGGTTTAGATCAAACTATCATGATTTTACCAGACTGCAAACAACGGTAGCAAAAAATCGGGTCAGCCATGTTTTTCAAGATGGCTCCCAAGATCTATCTGTAAAAACAGACTCCGGTCGACATTTTTCGCTGTTTCTTTTAGGAAAGGTCCTTCTTGTGTTTAACCAGGTTTGGTCCCTTTGTTCGTTGTCCTTTGGCGGGTTTCAGTGCTGAAGCCCTCCTCTGGCGCCTCAGTGTCTGGGGTGGACAGGATGTGAGGGAGGTGCCCGTAACTCCCTGTGCTTAGTCTCCTTAGAGACCTGAATGCACTCTGGCGTGATTGGCTGGCTGGCTGTCCGGCAACGACAGCCACCCTGCTGTGTGAGTGACAGCCAGGCTGGAATGAATGGGGGAAAACTGTTTAAAAGCAGGTCTCTGGGACTTGGAAAGCAGAGTCGACCACTGGAACGAAAGAACCGAAGACGAGCTGAAGGAAGAGGACTGCTGCAACTCCTGGACGACCGGTGAAGACCTGCTGCAGGTCTGAATTGCCTGAAACTCCATCGACAGAGAAGCCCTTCAAGGTTAACTTCTTCCCTCGAATTTGGTGGGACCAACCAACTCACAAGCCACCTGGAAACTGTCCCCTCCTGGTCGAATTTTCTACAGAGTGCTGTGGAAAACCGGATAGCCAGTGGGAAGGATACCAGTTTGTGTTCTTTAAGGCACTAATACCTTAAACCGACATTTAGCCAAGCTTGTGGCCCCGTCCCTGGGCAGTGGAGGAACCTCCCGACGTCCTCCTTCTTGTCCCCACGACTGAAGCACAGGAACAGCGAGGTCTGCTCGAACTGCCAGGAACAACTGCCTCAGCTACAGCTCTTCTTCACTTTAAAGGCACTGTGCAAACGCGGTCCGGAAATCTTTTCGACCACAGAGAAAGTTTGTGAAACTTTCCCCTCTTTGAAGGCTGGTCCTTCCCTAAACATTTGTCTAACTTTTCACCTAGCCAAATTCTTCTAAAAACCGTGGCAAAGACTTAACCGTTATCTACCAGAATTGTGCTATCCTATACAAAGACTCTGAACCATTGACTTTGACCCAGGCCTATCGAATTGAATTGCTGGTTGTAGTTAACTGAACCCCTTTGCCCTACCTATGAATGTATTTGGGCTGCATTTCCTATAACCTTGTCTTTTTACCCCTTTTTAACGTAACTGAAGTGCCATTTTGCTCCCACTTCAGGGGAGCTGAACGTGTTCAGTAAGTTATTGGTTGTGTATTGTGGTGTATTCGTGTATGATATTAAGCTGCTTTTGCTAGTGTAATGTTTTCTAATTGACTGTGTAAATACATGTGTATTCTTTTACCAAGAAACCTTGAGTTGAACCACTGTATTTGTTGGTCCCTTTGTGTAACTTGTTCTACTGCTCACTTCAACTCTTGAGATAAGTCTGGCTGCTCAGCCAATGCTACCACATAACTGTGTAGTACAGGCTTGTACCAAAGGTGAAATTGTACTGACACTTGTAGTCTTAATTGCATGTAGTGTTCCCAAAGGGTACTGCATGTGATTCTGCCTAACACTCTGAAATTGCGAAAGGGTGCTGCAGTTTAGTTTGTGCTCTTTAAAAATTACAGACAACACCCCTGCACAGTCTCTGCGACCCAAGAGTCCACGGTAAGCTCCTCCCAAGTGCTTAGGTGCATCGCTAGCCTACCAACTATCACGGGAATTGCATTGCTTGCTACTGCGCTGTATGCATACGACTGTACTCTCACCTGCTGCTGCAGTGCCAACCCCGACCCCTGCCTCTTCCACGGGAGGGGAAGGAAGAATTCAACCTTCTGTCGTCCTGCTGTCACCAGTTGTTTCCTCTATAGGGCCTCTGGCCTCCCCAGTGGCTGGCGGAGACGCCTCTCTTTCTGCCGCCTTGGCGGATACACAGGGCACAAACACTCTTTTTAACGATGTCTGACCTTTGTCCAGAGCAGCAAAGGTGTTAACAAATTTGGACATGTCTTTGGCAAAAGCTTTTCCAAACAAAAGCCCTTTAGCTGCTGCAGTGGCCTCAGAGGATGCCAACTCCCCAAGTTTCAGGTCGATCTTTACTACAATCGATCGTCTGCACTCTGCTGCTATTGTACAGTTGGTATCACTTATTAAACAAACTGCTCTTTGTGCCCAATTAGCCAGAATATGCACATCCATAGGCAGGGCCTCTTTGGTCTCTTCCACCATTTTAATGATCTTGGCCAATGGACCTATGGAATCGGGGAGCGTGTCCTGGCATGCTATCCATGAGCGGTCAATGCCCTTTTCAGGTCCTTGGTGTGCTTCACCATGAATGAGTCCACCTCCAGAGTGTCCGCTACTTTATCTGGCAGAGAAGGTCTGGGATATTGTGCCTTTAATTAGCCTCTCACCTCCTTATTTAGAGGCGTGCGCAGTCACTTGCTCAAGTACCTTTTGGCCTTAAGTGGGGGCTTCCCCTCCAAGGATCTTGGGTGGAGTAGCAGGTCTGGATGAAAGGGGTCGACCAGGGAACTAGCTCTGCGTTTCTAAACGCTCTTATTGTGCCTTTTGCACGGTTCTCCTTCCTGAGGAGTGGCCAAGCTCACAGAAAGGTGAGAACTCTCAGTGCTGCTGGAATCCCATTCAGTGCCCTCTTGGTCTTCCTGTGGGCTAAGGGGTATTTCACCTTGTCCCTTCCATCACGCCTTTCCCTTAGCATGCCTCTCTTTTGTGTGTCCTTTGCGTGATTCGGGCAGTGGTTCGCCGCTGGCCTTATGTTTCTCCTGCCATTGTCTCTTGCAGGCTTTGGGCCTCACAGCTGTCGGCCCTTGCGAGAAGGCGACCCAGCCCAGGAGACAGTCCAGTTTATGGGATAGGGCCCTAGGCCTGCCCATGCTGCTTTGTCCATCAGCTGTCCCAGAGAGGGGTCCTGCAGAATGTTTGAAGGCCCTTCTCTGCTTTACTCGCTGTCAGAGGATTCTACTTATACCCAGGCCATATTGTGTAATGCTCAGGAGACAGACAGCTAGCAGCCGCAAGGTGACGTACAGGCTTTCAATTATTAAATTTAATTTATAACATCTCTCAATGGTCGTGAGGCTATTTCTTCACTTGTTTAATGTCTTTGAAGTAATTTAAACAGTACATTTTACATCTGCTAGTCCAGAGATTGGTGACATGCTGTGGCATGCTGGAGTTCCAAGTGGCTGAAAGTTATGAAATATAACACAAGAGGCTAAGAGGTAAGACGCCTGAAGTAATTTTGAAGCAATGAAAAAACTGATTTCAAGCAGATATAAAGAAATATTTAGGTGGCATGCCACATTAGAATTGACACCGAAAAGGGACTTTCAGGCCCTGCTATTTGAAAAGGTCATAAGAACTAGCACCAGAACTGTTCCCATCTAAAGCATTGGTGCAAAGGTAGAACTTCAGACTACAGTGCACGAGGTTGAAATTTCTAGGAAGCTGTTGGAAATCAAATTTTTCTTTTTTTTAAAAATTTGATTTATAACAACTCCCAATGATTGTGAGGCTTTTTACTCACTTGTTTAATGTCTTTAAAGTCATTTAAACAGTAAATTTGGCAACAGCTAGTACTGAGAGGGGTGACTGCTCTGACATGCTGGAGTTCCAAGTGCTTTCAAACATTCAGTTGCTGAAAGGTATGAAACATAAGACAAGAGACTAAGAGGTGAGGTGCCTGAAGTAATTTTGAAGCAATGAAAACACTGATTTGAAGCACATATAAAGACATATTTAGGTGGCATGCCAGGCTAGAATTGACACTGAAACGGGACTTTCAGACCCTGCTGTTTGAATAGGTCATGAGAACTAGCACCAGCAATTTCACACGTAAAGCATTGGTGTAATGGTAGAACTTCCGACTACAGTGGACAAGGTTGAAAGTTGTAAGAAGTTGTCCAAATGTATTTTTTTCTTTTCTTTTTTTTTATTTGATTTATACCATCTCACAATGATTGTGAGGCTTTTCATTCACTTGTTTAATGTCTTTAAAGTCATTTAAACAGTAAATTTGACATCAGCTAGTCCCGAGATTGGTGACATGCTGTGGCATGATAAGGGCTTAAACTATGCATTTGCTGAAAGTGTTTCAATATAAAACAATCCCACAATGATTGAGAGGGTATTTTTCACTTGTAGAATGTGTTTGAACTCCTTAAAACTAATTTTCCATCAGCCAGTCCAGAGATTGGTGGCATGCTGTGGCACGCTGTGGCATGTGCCACATGTCACATTCGGCTCCTACCCCTTCTCTAATTTTTCGGAGATTCACCTACCCAGCTCTACTTCAGGGGTTTGAGGGCCGGAAAACCTGGAAAAGATGGCGAAGTATGACTAGAAGCATAGCTCTCAACCGTTTGGTTTGCAAAGGCGGGTGAAAACACCCGATTTTATTTTTGGCGGGTGAGAGGCCCATTGAAACGAATGGGCTTGCAGGAGGCTTGGCGGGTGAGTCAGCTGTTTACAAGGCGGGTGACACCCGCCAAAAGAGTGTGAGTTGAGAGGTATGCTAGAAGTCGAGTTGCCAGTTGACGCCCTTCCTTCTGGTTTGGCCCCTCCCTGGCAATGCTGGCTTGGGGTCGCACTCACCTGTTTTGAGGCTACTAAAAACCTGTTTGGCGCCCGGCCCTGCAGAGGACTTTTAGGAGGGGAGTGGGGTGTGGGTCCCCGGTGTGGACTGAGGCGGCCTGTTCCTTGGGAGTGGTTAGGTGACCCCAATAACACTGCTAGCTAACTGAAGTGGATTCTTATGCCCAATCCTATTGGGTAGTGAGCACTTTACATCGCATATTGGAAGTTCCTGTCTGTGAGCAGAATGAAGTCAGGGAAGGCCAAAGAAAAATCAGGGACCACCATCAGAGACATGCTTCTTTTTTTTATTTTAATTTTATTTTATTGTAAAACTTCAACTTGATATGTCATATCATGTTTTTGTTACATTTCAGAAAGAAAAATTAAATACATTTTCATTTTCATCTCCTCCTAGAATAGCCTTAGTCAGATTTAACAATGAAAGTTATACTGTAAAGTGACACAGTCACGGGGGAAGGCAACAACTATGATGGCATGTCTTACTGTTTGTTACTCGCGACGTTCAGTTGGGGACTAACTTTAGGACTTCATCAAAGAAATTAATTAGATAGCAGGAAAGCTTGATGTTATGACCTGCTACGGCATAATCCCACCAATAATCAGACACATGGGATTGCGGTTTGAATTCGTTTAAATGCACTTCACGGAGATCTGTCAACATTGGGCATAAGGTTGCTAGGTGCTTTAAAGACTCGACTTCTGTTGTTTTGCAAAATCGTCAGTTATTATTAACTGTTTCTTTGTTCTTACGCATCCAGAGCATCTCGTTAGTATTTAAAGCGTTCAATCGGAGCCTTAAAAATTGTGCCCTATGATGACGAGATGGACAGTTCGTGAGATATTTTGGTTGACAGTGTAGTTTAACCAGACTTCTGGAAGTAGGCAAGGTAGAGAGCTAGATGGCTGTTGTAAGTTGTGATCCAGTCCCATGTTATTAACTTCTTCTTAGCATGTTGTGGGCGCTTGATTAGCTCTTCTTCCGATATGCCTGCTTCAACCATAATTGAATTTAGTTTGAGCTTCCATGCATGAATAAGGACATTATCGACGGAATCTTGCCCCGGCTTGAAGATGTTGTATGCCGGGTTGATAGAACCGAGTTGTATTTTACGCAAGGTAGATAGAGATTTCCAGACAATTGTCATATAAATTGAGTTCAAAGCTAGCTCGTATCTCAAGGCTGACATAGAGATATAATTCGGAAGGCTCAGAACACGTCTCCAAAACTTTCCTTCCAATTGGCACCATAGATTATGATTGACATTCAAGGCTGCTTCGCCGCCAAAGGTGATTGTTGGAATTACTTTTTGAAGATAAAACATTATTACGGGAGTGATAGAAAATTTCCCGTAGTCAATGTTAATTTTGGCAGCTTGGAGACTCAGAATCTTTATTTTGGCCATCAAATCGCTAGTCCAAGCAGCTTTGCAGACCGAGTCGTTGACCATTACACGTAGGTAGCGGATTGACTTGACAACATTTAGCACTTTTTTTTCTATGTGCCATCGGAAAGACCTGTCTTTCCTTGACATAGTTCGTCCAATGCACATGATTTTTGTTTTCTCTGCATTTAAACACAGCTCGTTTAATAGTTAGAAACTCATGCAGACGAGAAAGGAGATGTTGGAGGCCAATTTGTGTTTGGTCAACCAACACTATGTCGTCAGCATAAACCAGGTGATTAACAAAGGATCCGTTAAGCTTGGACAGACTTTAGCCACTCCGGTAAATCAGCTATAAAGAGTTTAAAAAGATCTGCTGCAAGGGGACAACCTTGTTTGACGCCTTTAAATGTTCTTATTGGATCTGTGAGGTCGCCTTGTGAGTTGACTCTGATTTAAATGGAAGTGTTAGAGTGCAGGGCGATGATGGGCTCTAACAGGTGATCTGGACAATGCCACAAACGTAATTTTGCCCATAGTTTGGTCCTGTTAATGGCGTCAAAAGCTTGTCGAAGATCGACAAATGCAAAGAAGATTCTTTTTTTCGCCTCCATTGCTGACAACTTTAAGAGTGACAAGATTGTCAGATTCACATCAGTCCCCACATTTTTCGTAAAGCCTGTTTGGCGACAGTCAAGTTTTCCAGCTGAAAGTGCCCAATTCACCAACTGTTGGCGCAAAAAAGATCTGAAAATGTTCCCAATATTATCAAGGAAGGCGATGGGGCGATAATTAGCAGGATCGGCCCGACAGCCCTTCTTGTATATAGGAACTACAATTGCCTTGGACCAAGAGGAGGGAAGCTTCCCACTATTTGTAATCTGAAAAAACAACTCGTGGATAAATTTGGCCCAATGGACACTATGCTTTTTGAGCATGAGATTTGATATTTGGTCTGGGCCAGCAGCTCTTGAATTTTTCAGCTTAGAGATTGCAAATTCAATCTCTTTACAGGAAGGTGTAATATACCAAGTAGAAATTGTCGCGTCAGACGGCGAGGGATCTTCAGACAGAGGTTTTTCATACATTGAGGTAAAGTATTCGCGCCATTTGTCGCTTGTAATTTCACTAGAGATTGCTGGGGTAGATTTTGAGCGGCCCTTATTCAGGATGGCCCAGATTTCACGGGTGTTTTTCTGTGCTAGGAGTTTTAGCATTGTTTCTGCTCGCCCTTGATCGATGATGGTTGAATGTGATCTTAGCCAATTTCAATATAGTTGCTGCCGGTTCTTAACCTTCCTTGCCTTACAACGCGGGACACTCAGCTCTCTTTTGATTTGCCTAAGATCTTTCCTTAATAATTTTTTTGCCAATGCTATTTCAGAACTATATAGGTGTTTCGGCAATGACCCGAACATTCTTGAATTGGAAATTATTTGAGTGTAGTCCATCAGCGTAGGCGTATATTCTACTATCTGGAGTGCGTTTAAACTATGGCTTAGATGGGCAATAGCAGATCCATTAGTTACCAATCGGTTGCCTGCGGCATTTGATTGTAATTGGGAGGAGTATTTTTCTGGCGTATTGCAATGCTCTTCACACCAAACAAGCCGCAGCATATTATGATCGCTAGATGACATCGGCCGCACTTTAAGAGAAGAGGCTTTATCGAAAAAATCCGCCGAGGCCCAAATGTAGTCAAGAGTATTTGTTCGAGCCATACTATGCCACGTCGGATTAGCGGGAGAGTCACCTTTTATTGTTCCATTTAACCTCTGACAATTGCGTTCCAAGAGATCCTTTGTCCAAGTTTGGCCTCTCAGAATGACTTCGAGATCAGGAAGCCGAACAATTAACTTGGTAAGTGGATTGTATTTAAACCAACTGCAATTGAGGTCACCACAGATGAGTACAGAAACATTGTCATATTCTAAAAAGGTGTGGTCGATTTCATTCAATACTGACTGGATGAAAGATGTTGATGAAATCATAGCAGGATTCCAATATCCATTTATTATTAAAAGATTAGAAACAGTGGCTCTCAGCGAAAGTTTGATCAAAGTGCTTTGCAAAAAAGGATTTGGATTCGTGGAGACTACTAACGACCACCAGTTCTGGATTTTCAAAAGTGTTATCAGACCTGCAAAAGGTCAACCTTTTGGGTTCTTGACAGCTGGGTTTATCAGCGTAATAAATCCATCGCGAGTAGGGGGATCCCGTAGCCACGTTTCTTGTAAGCATATAGCACACACATTCTCCAGTGGTTCGTGGAATGTGTTAAACAAATGCATGAATCCTCTCGTATTCCATGACAGTAGAATTAGTTCTTGTTGTTTGACGTTGGCTCATTGCTATTTGCGTGGTCCATTTGGGAATATTTTCGCATTATTGGCTCTTCTTTCAAATGACTGATGCGTGGCAGCATCTAAAATGTCGGGAGATGAGACTAGAGACTGGCGCAGGGCCGATCGCTTGGCGGCTCCATGACTTGCTTCATGGTCAAGATTTACCTTAGAAGATGAAACAGATCTCGTGGCAGGTGGCTTGAGGGTCAGATCGAAACCATAAAGCAGGAGATCTTCGTTTGCATGAAGTAGCATGGTTTTTACCGCCGCCGCTGAAATATGGAGAAAAACTTGGTTGGAAGATATTTCAGTTATATATTCCACGATTTTAATGTCATCTGATGAAATGGCTCGCAATGGTGGTATACATGCGAGCAGTTTTAGAATATTTCCTCTATTTAAATTAACTTTGTTGCCATCTGAATGAATGTTTTGGAGACGGAGTTCCCACTTGCATGTTTGAGACTCAAGTTTGACAGGTCCAGAAGCTCGCTGAACTAGAGGCAAGTGTGATTTTAGCTGATTCGACGTGTGTTTAGGATTTAACCTAGAACTTAGTGGTTGCGGAAGAGCCCTCTTTGTCAGAGGCGAAAATTGTCGAACATTGGGTCTTGATTGCAAAATCCTCGAAGTTTTGTTTGCCTCTAGGTTCCTCATCGTTGATGACCCAGTTGATATAACGGCTTGGGCTTCAATAGAAGCATTGGTGGAATTCTCAGGATCAGCTGAGTAAGTCGATAAATTACATAAATCAACAGAGGAATCACGAGTGCCGTTTCCAATGGAGGAATCGTTAGATGCTATACGTCAGCGTTTTGCCGAGATCCTTGAAGGACTCAGTATAGCACCTATTGATCTTGATGGTACATTGCTGGTAGTTCTTATCGCAGTAGTTGTATGAACTGGTCGAGTGAACAAGCTTGTCTTCTTCGGGGTTGTTAAGTTTCTTATAAAAAATTTTTTTGTTTTCTCTTGTTTTTGTTTTGGTGAAATACATTTTTTATTAAGTTGCTGTGCTTGTTGTCCGGAAGACTTTTTCAATTTGATTTCAAAATTTGTAGTGATTGTTTTTGCTGGACCTTTAAATATGTTGAATGAATCCACTGATGTGGAAGTTTGCAACGGTACGTTTCCTTGAGACGGGTTCGCATTTATTGCGAGACTGCTTGTTTGAGGGACTAAAGCCTGCATGTTCGAGTTTGGATCCAGAGCGTCATGAGAGGGAGCCGGAAGGCTCGTTGTTGGATCAGACTGTGAAGGTTCATTTACAGCTGTCGCAGGTACAGCCAAAGCTTGAGGATGAGAGGATCCTGGTGAATTATCTTGTGTCTTGAGGGCGCCCCGGGAGGGGATAATTGTATTTTTTGCATCTATTTCACAGAGTCCAACAGACCTTCCATTAGGGAGTCATTTTGACAATGATGATGAGCAGCTAAATCGCACAGCCTGTCTTGCCATCTCACCGCATTTTTCAGCATTAGGTGCCATTTGAACTTGAAGGAAACTCGAGAAGTGTTCAAGTTTATCAATTTTTGTCATTAAGTTGGAGATAGCATCACCTTGATCACTTATATTTCCTATCAATGATTCAAAATGTTTAGTGAATGGTGCTAAGGCAACAGCAGAAGCAGCTTAGACATTGTTATGTATCTGAGAGAGCGCTTCAGATGAGATGCCAAGCGGTTGAGGTACAAAATCATGGAGTGACAAGGAGCCAGCTGAATTGTCCAAATTGTAATGCAGGTTAAAGGTGGAGAATTTATTTGCAAAATTCGTGGGGTGAACTTCTTCACCAAACTGAGGTAGCATTGGATGCGGAGTACTTGCATTCAGCATGGAATTTTTGCACAGAGGAGGTATAATGGAAGTGCGTTTTGCCTTCAGCTCGGCGACTCTTTGCAGGCGACTAGCGCGAGCAATCGCACTCCGATCGAGTTGAATAGGGAGTGGATTGGATTCTAGTGTCGACGGCTGAGGGGTGCTGGATGGATTGGCATCAATGAACTGTTCATTTGCACTCGACATGGAAGAACGACCAACATCTGGGGCTTGACATGCCAAAGCACTATCGTTGTCAGGTTCAATACATTCAAGTGCTGCTCCTAGAGCAGCTCAACCTACTGTTTTTGGTATGGTGAAATCAATTAGGGAACAAATTGGATTGATTGTGGGCAAAGAGCATGGAATATTAGCAGGGGACCTCAATTTATTTTCGGCGTCGACCAAGCCAATCTGTGGGCCACGCGACTGGACCGGAAAATAACAAGAGCTTTTCTCCTGTAGCAGAATGTCTTTGGCAGTAGTTGGACAAGTCAACCCCTCAGTAGACGTAGATAGTCGTTTATTGTTCAGAACTTGTTTAGAAATCAAATTGTTTATCGAAAGGTTTTCCACTTCAAGATTCAAGATTTTTAACAGTTCTTCATCAGTCACTAAATGTGACAAGAGACCTTTATCTATAGAAAGGCCAACAGCATTCGTAAAGTTGTTATTCTGAGAGGGCGCAAGGGCCATTACAACCGGTTGCGTCGTTCGTGGTGTAGCAGATGTTTTAACATCAGACCGAAGCACCAGAGTAGCGCCTGGAGCGCTAGATGAATTCAGTGAATCCACCTTAGCTGCTCTATTTGCTAACAAGTCTGTTTCACCAACGAGCATGCTTAGTGGTTGTTCGCCGTTAGAAGCTGGATTACATTCAAGATTGGTGGCGGGGGTTCTCGATGAGCAGGGATTGTCCAAATGGAACAGTGAGCAGCACGGGTGGAGTTAAGGCATCATATAGCACGCATAGCTCTTCAAGAGACGACAATGCTAGGGGCGTTGGAGAGCTGGTAGCCCCTGTTATTAATAACCCATTTGCAGCCATGAGCGCGCGTCCAGTCGCTTTGCTTACCTTAGGCCCAACTGCAGCTTTCATCATGGACCAAGGATTTGTCGAGCGCCGTTGCTGTAAAGATTTTTTCCGGGTCTGTGGGCCATCTGCCGTTAGAGTCATTGTTCGCGGCGGCTCGGCCTGAGGGTGCGTGATCAGACAGGGAGAGCAGGGTAGAAGCGGACGTGGGCAGACTGAGACTCTGCTCCTTAACTCAACAAGCTCCTTGTTGTAAGAGAGCGAGTCGTATGCACACACGGCCACGGAGTTGCAAGTTTCACTCAGCAGTTTAATGTAGCACTTATCAGGATTGCCTATAAATTCGCAGTGCCACACATAAGATGGAGCCACCAGTGCCTAACAGTCGCTTAACAGTCACTGGGCTTTACTCCTAACGGGCTTAACGCCGCGAGGGTGCACTGGCCCTGTTTTTGAGGTCAGGAAGTGTCACGTGAGCAGTCACGTGAGCGGCACAATGCTCCGCCCCCTCCTGGAAGTGGGCGTTCGTGAAGCGCGAGTTCGGGAAACTCCCAGCGCTAATTCACAAACAGTGGTAGCAGGTAGGAGTGTTCGTTTTCCTTTAGAAGCAGCTTCGCTAGAAGGTGGAAGTCATGCTTCAACACCCGAAGCCTGCTTCAGATTCATTGCCTGTGGTGGAGGATGAGCCTTAGCCCGCCACTAAGGGTGACATCATGCCCCTGTTGTAATCCCTGCAGAAGGAGATGGCGTCGACGGCAACTGAGTTATAGAGCTCTTTTCAGGAACTAACTTGCACAGTGCAACAGAATGAATCTAAACTTGGTGATCTGGAATCTGCCTTTTGTGATCAAGCACACTCACATGATCGGCTGGAACAAAGGGTGGTGGCGCTCGAGGCCTACCAGCAAATGGCTGAAGAAAAGCAGAAGGACGCCGAAAACCACTCCCGCAGAAACAACGTTCCAATCAGAGGGATCCCAAGATACATTTAGGACTAGGACTTGGAGGAGTAAGTCAGAGGGTTGTTCCAGGAGATATTGGGAGATGTGACAGTGGATCTCATGCTTGACCGCACGCATAGTGTGTTCTCCAACTTTCAGATGCGACAGAATCTCCTTCCATACATCTTTTTTCAAGATGAACAACCTAATTTATCAGAAGGCTAGAGCACAGGAAAATCTGCTCTTCAAGGGATCAACTTTGGAACTGTTTCTAGATCTTTCTCAGGGCACGATTCACAGGCGCAGACTGATGAGACCTTTGACTAAGTGCCTCTCTGTTAAAGGGGTTTGTTATAAGTGGGGTTACCCATTTCGCATCATGTTCCCAATGGATGGGACCCAACTACATTTCACATCTCTTGGGGCAGTGGTAGAAACCCTAAAGATCCCGGAAGCGAACATACACTTGCCAGAGGAGGTTACCTCGGAGAATGCGGTGGCCTCTTAGTCTCAATCAAAGTAAAGAAAGAACAGACGTCGGGAATGCAGAAGGCCCTCTATGGACAAAAGGGATAGGAGCAGGGATACTGAGGCCAATGAATGAGCGGATTTCTTTGCGAGCTGTTTTAGTTTTGGCTCCCTCAGAGTCCCCAGTTTGATTTAGGTTGTTGATGTTTTACCGTTATGCTGATGGCGGTTGAAAACTGATGGCGGAGGTTGGGGAGGCTGTATTAAGCTGTATAAGCAGCGGTCACTCACAATTCTAGGAGCATTAGGAGTACATGCCCTCTTTCAGGCAGTTTGCTTGATGTTTACCCCAAACAGGGTTGTTCTTATTTTTCTTTTCTTTCTTCTTTTAATTTTTACATTATACGTCCAATTTCATTGTAGTAGGTGCTATACAGCAGAGGGCTGGGATATTATACAATATTTCTCTGAAAGAAAAGGTCAGTGGTGGGTTGCAATGTTGTGCGATTTGTTGACTGTGGCAGATGATTTGGCAGGGTGGGTCTGGATAGTTCTGAAGCTCAGGGATTATTTTACCTAAACAACTATTATGTCTGATATAAAATGTGTCCCAATAAATGTGCAGGGACTGAACTCACTGAGAAAGAGAAAAAGTGTGCTTTCCAAATGAATTGACCTCCAGGAGAATCACCTTTTGCAGCGAGATGAAGCAAGGATGAGGTCTTCCTGGTTTCCCCATCAGTATTTTGCCTCTTCGTCGGTTAAGAAAGCTGGAATTGCAATCCTGAAAGCTAAATCTCTGCATTTTGAGCAAGGGAGGGTGGTAAGAGATGCCCAGGGTAGGTATATTAGGGTGCTTCCGCGCATAACGGGATAAGATCTCACTGTGGTGCCTGTGTATGGTCCTAACCAGCAACAGGATCAGTTTTATGCCCGTTTGTTTACACATATTGCGCAATTCCAACGTGGAGAGATGGTGGTAGGTAGGCAGGGATTTTAATGTGGTTTAAGATGGCAACTTGGATAGATCTGGCTCTGGGGCCCAATGGAAGGCATCTAGGGGGCCCCTCTTAAACAGGCTGTAGCAGACATGCACCTTATTGATGCGTGACGATATCTCCACCCCCAGCATCATGATTACTCCCATTTCTCGTACGTTTATCGTACTCATTCGAGGATTGATTACTTTATGGCGTCTCATTCTTTATTAACAGGGATCTCGTCAGCGACTATGGAGGTAGCACTGGTGTCGGACTACTCGCCCATTACCTCACGTGTAGATGGGTATGGTTTGGGGGGGGCGAAAGCCCATGGGATGGAAGCTGAATGACTCACTGCTGGTGGACCCGGCCGTATGCTCCCACATTATGGATAGGATCATGCAGCATTTCCAGGAGAATCTCATGGGGGATGTTTCAGTCTCTGGGTTATGGGAGGCTCTTAAGCCTACGTTGAGGGGGGAGCTGATTAGTATGTCTTCGGTTCAGAAGAAGATTCTTTCAGCTCAACAAATCCGAGCATAGGAAAGAGTGGTGGAATGGGAATCTCAATATAAGAGAGATGGAGCTAGGAAAACATATAGGCAGCTTCAAGTAGCCAGGGCTGAGTTAAAGGCATTACGGGCAGACTATATCTCGCACAAATTGCTTCGGACTAAACACTTCTTTTATAGCAGTAAAATAATAAAGTGTCTCAGATTCTAGCCTATAAGCTCCAAGCCCCGAAGAATAGTACTACCATAGGGGCATTGCAAGATAGTAAGGGTGTACTGCATAACACTGAACACGAGAAAATACAAATTCTATCCCAATATTATACTGAGCTGTTTGCAGCGGACTCCCTCAGCAGCCCACTGCAGGAGGCATTCATTGGCAAAGCTCGACTTCCCTGTATTTCGGCTGATGAGAGGCATTCTCTGGACACGCTCATAACGGCAGAAGAAGTCGCTCATTCTATTCGTTCCCTTCCGGGTAATAAAGCACCAGGGCCAGATGGCTTTACGGCCGCTTTCTTTAAAAATATTTCAGCGGCTCTTTCTACTCACATGGCCGACTTGTTTAATTCTTTTGGCGTGATGGGATCTATTAGAACTACTATGGGGGCATCAATGCTTACCTTGCTCACTAAACTGTATAAGGACCCCACCCTATGCTCATCCTTGTCTTCCGATCGTGGGTCTTAACCCTTTAAGTGCCAAGGACGAGGTATCTCGTCCTTGGGATTACCTCCCCAGTGC
Organism: Ambystoma mexicanum; assembly: GCF_040938575.1. NCBI lineage: Eukaryota > Metazoa > Chordata > Amphibia > Caudata > Ambystomatidae > Ambystoma > Ambystoma mexicanum. Next base: position 277,985,886 of record NC_090925.1, read on the forward strand.
CAAGGACGAGATAGCTCGTCCTTGGCACTTAAGGGGTTAATGAAGGAGAAAATGTAAGAAGGCCTTGCATGGTGAAATACTCAAATCACCAAAAAAGGCCTTGGCACTGGAGGGGAAAACCCATGGCAGTTATGATTCTCTCATTTATTTTAAATCTTAGCTACACGCCTAGCGGTAGTTTTGCCGGAGTTGGTAAAGGTGGACCAAACTGGTTTTGTACCGGGATGTCAGCTGTATGATAACATTCGATGTACGCTGGATGTCTCAGCCTGGGCACTGCGCTATAAACGTTCTATGGCTCTGCTTTTGGTTGATGCTGAGAAAGTGTTTGATTGTGTTGATTGGACTTATCTGGACATGGTCTTGGAGGGGTTTGGACTAGGTCTGCGGTTTCTCAGATTGGTACTTGCCAATTTTGTATTGCAGATTAAGGTGAATGGGATTCTTTCGAACCGATGCACTTGCAGATGGGAACCCGCCAGGGGTGCCCGCTATCCCCACTACTATTTGACTGTCTATGGAAACTTTGGCCTGCATGGTGTGTTTATCTGAAGATATTCGGGGGTTGGATATAGCGGGTTATCAACACAAACTAGCATCGTATGCGGATGACCTCCTGTTTTATATGCGAGATTCCGGGGTTACGTTGCCACATGTTGTTTCGTTGTTTGAACTTTTTCATGCTGTTTCGGGCTTTAAACTACTAGCATTACATTACTGTGCCATTGGTATATTACTCCTGTGCAGTTTGCAAGGAAGGCATGGTATTGAAGTAAAGACAGACACACGTGATCACAGTTCAAGGATGTTTATTAAATTGTATAATGGGTGAGATAAACGCCTAATCTAAACCTAAATCTAAGATGGGAGCAAGTTACGACCATCAAATAATAATAAAACAGCCCTTGTGAAGTCTAGTCAAATAAAAAGGGCCTATACTAAAACAAACTATTACCAATCCTTACCGCTATGCTACAAATAAGTGTGAGATAATATTCACAAGAAAAGAAAGAAGTGTACACAAAATGATAAGTCAGGATGGTATAGCTGGGATCTCCCTTCCCCATGTTTTTAGCACGGGACAAGCCGGGACTCCTGAGAAGCAAACTACTGTGCCTCTCCAGTACGAGGTCACAGTTCCATTCAACAATATCAGGACTTTCTGTGGCCAAGTCTCCTTTATGCAAAGTCTCTTGCCTCAGAGGGCCTAATGGACCACAAACAACAAACAAAAAGTTTCTTCAGTAACTCTTCATGTTGGGCAATTATTGTGCACCCCTTGGATTCCCCTCAGCCAGGCTCTGATCCTTATTTAAAAAACAATAGCTTCCCTCAGTCGGGTTCACTAAGGCCTTTCATTCAAAATATCCTCATCTGATATATTCGTGAGTATCAATGTATTTTTAAACAATCATTCACTGTGGACATCCCTCTGTTGGGTTCACTACTGTCAACACAATGTTCACAGGGTTATTATTTTTCCCCCTCTGATTCTTAGGCATCCCTCAGCTGGATTCACATTTGCCAAATACACCGTTTTCTTTACTTCATCACAAATGTGGGATTCACTTCTCTTAGCTTTCCTCTTGACAATGTTTCAAAGACATTTGAGTGTACAAGGGGTTTGACCTAACCCTTGTATGACCACTTTGACACTTCATGCCTGCCTCTCCTAGGGCCTCTTGGTACTTGTAGTTTCAACAAAGGGGGCAGCCAGAGTCCTTAGAATGAGCGCCCACGTGGTGCCGGACTACTCTGCACCTGTTCTTTCACTGGATTTTCTTTAAAAGTTCAATCAGACACAAGTTCCTTGTTCATACACTATTGCCTTTTCCAACCTGGGGCTCAACACTGTCCGGTTTACTATCAGCTCTCCTGCTGTGTTGAACTGCTTGGCGTTTCTTGTCTTTGGAGTCAAGGAGGGTACCACAGTAGCAAGTGCGTCTCCCCACCTGGACTATCAGTGCTGGAGGGACTTGTGCACCGTTGACATCTGTTGTACCACATGGCAGCTGTAGTTACCAGTCTTATGATTTCTTTCACAGTGGCTTTGCGGGTCTGGGTTGAAAAGAGCAAGGGCACTTCACTCCTTGTCGTCCCTTCAGGCCTTGACGCCTTTCTCCTCTGTTTGAACAGCCATCCTGGAGTAGTTGCTTCCTCGTGCATTTGGCCTTGCTCAAAGTGTGCTCTCCTGCTCCGCCTTTTATCCCTGTGGGGAAGGCAAAGGGCCGTCAGGTGTGTGCAGCTATTGTCAATTGCCTGACTCTGCCTGACCCTGGTCTTAGGACATGTCAGGTCAACGGCTCTGGTCTTAGTCCGTTGTCTTTCACGGTGTGGGCAAGTGTTTGTGTCGGAAAGGGGGTGGTAGAGTTTTTAAGTATCCTACGGGGTAGGATGGGGAAAAGGTGTTACATGGAAGAGGGTACCATGTCTCGCCCTTCAGTGTATTTTGTATTTGTATACTTGTTTATTTATTTATATAGCGCACCTTGCCCTGGGGCTTCTGGGCGCATCACTTAAGTCACATGGCAAATTGAGATACACATGATATAAATGTTAAAGGCAGAATAACAACACATATGTACAGGGCAATATACAGTAAAGGACAAGAGTAATCATAATTTACAGTGATAACTGATGTGATAAGCAGGGCCAATCACAAAATACCAGGAATGTACAAGTAGGGATGTGGGCAGATAGTTTACAGTATAGAATATATACATAAGCAACTTTATACAACGAAACAGAGAGAAGGGTAGTGGCTAAGGGCATGTTAGTGCCGGGAAAGGTCTTGGGCAGAGAGCCATGCTTTGGCCTTGATTTTGAAGGCAAGGAATGAGGGTTCAGCTCTAAGAGGGCTAGGGAGTGAGTTCCATAGTCTCGCAGCGAGGACTGGGAAGCTGATCCCACCTGATCTTTGTAGCTTAAAACAAGGTATGGACAGGTAATTGGATTGGGGAGATCTAAGGGGTCTGTTGGAAGTGTGGTAAACAGATTACAGGCCAGGTAGTTGGGCGCTTGGTTGGCGAGGCATTTACGTGTCAAGGCAAGTGTTTTGAGTGAAACTCTTTGTGATACTGGAAGGCGCTGAAGGCTCCTCCTGGTGTCAGAGATGTGATGGTTCCTAGGGATGTTTAACATGGCTCTGATAGCATTATTTTGGATGATCGGTAAATTGTTAAGATTACATTGGTTTGTGACTAAGTAGTGTTGCAGAAATCGATTTTGGACGTAACCAGGGTCCTGGCTATTATAGTGCAGTTGGCTGGTGTGAGGAAAGGTCAGCAGGCCGTGATGAGCTTACAGGTGTAGGCTGAGGCCGAGGATACTGCATTAGTTTGTCTAAAGAGGGATAGTGTGGAGTCCAGACTTCCACTCCCTGAAGACCCCTCATCCAGGTGATCCTCCCCCACTGGTCCACACACAGGAACTGGATCCAATAGCGATGGCCATGTCCTGGCAACCTGGATGACAGATCTCCGGGGACTAGCGGGTGAGAGACCTTCAGGTTTCTTTCAAGGTACATAAGATGACCCCTACACTTTCCCCTCAGTGCTGGAGGTGTACAGCGCCTTCAGGATCCTTTTTTTCATATGTGTTGGCAGTGTCCCCAAATTCTGGCAATTTGGCAGGCGGTGGTTGCTCAAATTGGAGAAATATGCGGGTTTGAGCTAGAAATTGACCCCTTGGTTTTGCTTCTGGGGAATGAGGACGCTCAGGGTCATTATAAGCTGAATGCCGGAAGCTATATATTGATCACCTTTTTTTCAGCTAGTGGTACACCTAGTAAATGCAAAACATTGGAAATCTCAAACTATGGCTGTAATGAAGGAATGGTGGTCTCGTGTATGGTATGTGGCTGCTATGTCCAAAATAGATGGGGCACTGCAGGAGGAAACAGTGCAATTTTTTGCAGATTGGACTCCATCAATATCATTTTTGAATGCGCATGATACCCCAACATTCACCATACGCCGCACAAGATGTCCTCTTTTTCACTGCTTTAATATAATATATGAATGGAGACAGAAACGTCCATAAAGTCTGATGAAAAAAGATTGAATGGGAGATTTGGCCGAATTAGGCCGTTGTGAAATTCTGAATGGCTGAAAAGTTAGACCAAATCCCCGATTCGGTGGCAATTGTGAGTGGGGGCTGCGGGGTTGGTCCCTTCAGCCGGTCCAGAAAAAAAGGTAAAAAAAAGAAAAAAAAGGGAAAGGACCCTGCAGCGCCGGATCCCAATCACGGAAGTGCAAGGGAACAGGTGTCGCAAGGACACAGCGAGTTGGCAGCACACAGCGAATTGTGCCACTGCAAGGTATATAGGGAGGAGGGGGTGGGTTGCAAGGGCAAAGGCTGAAATGTTCAGGTGAGGGAAGACTGAACGTTATTTTCTGAAAAATAACTTTCGGTCTTTTCCCACTCAAATATTTCAGCCGCAGGCTTCTAACCCCGATCCATGGAGACCATGTAATAGCACTGTTGTATCCTCTCAGAACTGTATGTTGCACCTTACTTTGCACTCAGTATGGCTGATGTCGGATGTATTTTATTTTGCTTTCCATTTGAGTTTGATTGTAGATATGATTTTGTTTCAATTATTTGGAAACAGGTGATAGTTATAGAATTGCACTGTACCAGTGGCTCGATAGAGACTGATGCAGATTCATTAATAATAGAAAAGTCATGGAACTTTAACTTTGATATCTACATGATTTACGGTTATTGTATTTGGTACATTGTTGAATATGATTTAATAAATTCTAAATGGTAAAACTAAAAAACTCAGTCCAAGCTTAAGACTCTGGGAGTCACCCTGGATCAAAATTTGTCCATGAAAGCGCAGGTTAACAGTCTGGTTTCATGTACATCATACCACCTGAAAATGCTTGCACAGCTTCTGCCCTTTTTTAATATTTCCAACTGTGCCTTGATTCGTGCAATCATAGGTGGCAAGCAGGATTATTGGGCCAGTCTCTTGCAAGGGACTGCCAAAGGGGAACTTTCCCGGCCACAGGTCATTCAGAACAATGCAGTACATATTGTGGAAAGACTGCTCAGAACAGATCACATCTCCTCTGCGAGATTAACTACACTTTGGCTTCCTATCAGCAGTCAAATACAATTTTGTGTACACTGCACCACCCATCGTTGCCTCTATGGTCAAGAACCCGAGTATCTGGCCAAAGGTATCTTAAGGTTACCTGCCCGCAGAACACTGCGTTCGAATAATGACTGTCTTTTGGTTACTCCACACAGCAAACTCTCTTGTGTGTAGCAGAGGGACCCTTTCCACATGCAGCTCCCAAGCCCTGCAATGCATCCCCACCTGATCTACGAGCATGACCATCGCTCCCCATCTTCAAACCTGGACTGACAACCTTTTTGTTTTGTTGATGTGCCTCCTGCCCTATGATCTGCCTTCTCTGATTTTTGTTGATTGTTGTTTGTCTTTTCAGCATCTCCATGCCTCTGGGCCTTTGTATTGGCTATGGCTATACAAATAAAATACAATGTTTACAAAAAGTAGTGAAGTGAGATCGAAATCCTCCAAAGTGAAGGTGTCAGAATCTGAGGAAACTTCCCTCCCTTCCTCCTCATCTTTATCTTCTGTGGAGATTTCCTCCAGATCCTTTTTCCTTTGGTGAGATGTCTCCAGTTGGATGCTTCCTTTCTTCTCTTTCTTCAGTAGCAGGTAAGGTCTTTCTCCGCGGGATGCCACGCTGTCCGTAGGTAGGTTCCCAACATCCTGGTCTCCCCCGGAACGAGCCTCCTTAAACAGGCAAATGCCTCCTGGCTGAAAAACCATGAAAGTCCCACAAAGGAGGTGAGATGAGGATGGTGATCTCCGGACATATCCTGGAAGGATACCGTAAAGCAGGTGAGCACAATCGTACTGCAAGGTTGCTGGTGCTGAGTGCAGTACCGGTGTACAGATGAGTTCTGCCAGTGGAAGTATGCAGCCTTTGGAGGAGAGGAGCAGATGCTCCGAAACAGACGGGCCGCAAGGGAAGAGCTAGCAGGTAAGAATAACAGGTCGGAAGAGACCCGACCGAACAAGAAGAAACACAGGATAGAATAGACACGGATAGAAATGAAGTAAGCAAAAAGGGAAAGAAACGGAGAGTGCGAAGACCGCAAAGTGAAGGGAGGAAAAGAAAGCAAGAAAGAATGATCGAAGGATCAAAGTACCGGTCCTCAGCATAGGAGGGCAAGAAAGAACGGGAGAGAGCCCAATACAAATGGGCAGAGCAGCTGAAATGAGGTTCAGCGACAGAAGCGTAGCACACTGAGAATCCGAGGTGCAACGCACCGAGCCACAGCCTCTGTGAGTGTTAAATCCGACAGGCGGTGGCCATCTTGGATATAACAACCAGACCGGTAACGTGAAATCGGTAGAAACATGATGGAACATCCGAATGGTGTAATGTGTGGAGGCTGATACCCGTAGGTACACAGAAAGGGACTCATATCTATTGCAGTGTGAAGCGTGTTATTATAAGTATACTCAGCCATGTGGAGATAGCTACTCCACTCTTGTTGTTAATGACAACGAAAACACTGTAAGTATTGCTCCAGTGTTGCGTTTTACCTTTCTGTCTGTCCACTGCTTTGGGGATGGAACCCAGAAGAAAGAGCACGCTGAATACCCATCAGTTGACATAAGGTTGACCAAAAGGAAGATGTAAACTGCGATCCTTGATCAGATACAATAGTGGTAGGGAGGTTATGCAAATGGACTATATCCTTCAGGAATACAGTCGCTGTCTGTTGAGCAGATGGCAAGCCAGGGAGCGGGGAGAAATGGGCCAACTTAGAAAAGGTACCCACCGTTACCATGATCGCCATGAACCCTTCTGACTTGGGAAGTTCCACGATGAAATCAGTAGAGGTGTGGGTCCAAGGTTGAGAAGGTAGTCCTTCTTGTTGTAACAACCCTATGGGCTTCTGCGTTGTGTGTTTGTCCATGGCACACGAAGGACATGCCGACACATAGAGGTTGGCATCCTTTGCATAGTAGGCCACCGGAAATATCGGGAGAGAAGCTGTGTGGTTGCCTTCTGACCATTATTGCATGCAGATGGAAGGTCATGGCACCACGCTAAGGCCTGGTCTTGAAGTTTCTTTGTTGGCAGGTACAAAGCTTGTCCTTTCAAGTAGAGATTGTTTTTAGGTAGGAGAGTGGATTGGAGAGAAGGTGGTAGGGCTCCCTGTACCGTACCATTCCGTACTTCTTGAAGGAATGTATTGACCACGGCAATTCATTCTTTGCCAGCTAGTAGCTTCTCTTCTCTGGGAAAGGGATCAAGTCTGTTGTCAGTACAACGTGACAGAGCATCCCCCAAGTTGTTTTCCTTTCCATGGAATGTATGTAAGGATGAAGTCGAGAAGAAGTAAGCCCAACGGGCATGTCGGGAATTTCGACACTCCATCTGTTGTAGAACTCAGAGGTTCTGGTGATCTGTCCTAAATGTAAAAAGATGCATGCCCCCTGTAGCAGATGCCTCCACTCTTCGTAGGCCTGATGGATAGCAAGCAGTTCCTTTTCTATCATGGAATAGTTCAATTCACTGGTGGTTAACGTCGGTGAATGGTAGGCTATGAGATGTTCAAGGCCATCTTTTCCTACCTGGAGAACTGCCCCGATGGCTCCTTCTGAAGCATCAGTTTCTACCACAAAAGGAAGGCTTTGATTGGGTTGCACTAAGATGGGTGTGCTAGTAAAGGCTTGCTTGAGTTGGGTAAAGGCTTGTTTCGCCTCAGGGCCCCAGAGAAACGGTACTCCCTTCTTAAGGAGCGAAGTGAGGGCCAACACCTTGTCGGAAAAGTCTGAGATAAACCTTCGATAAAAATTAGCCAGGCCCAGGAGGCGTTGTATGTCTTTTTCTGTCTTGGAAGCCGGCCATTTGATGATTGCCTTGAACTTTTCTGGATCCATCTGAACTCCGTTGGCTGAGAGGATGTAACCTAGGTAGGAAATTGAGGACAACTCGAATTGACATTTTTCAGCTTTAGTTCTCTTGATGGCGAATTAAGACCTCATGGACATGCCTACAGTGTTCTGATCTAGAGGTAGAATACACCAGTATATCGAGGTATACCACCACGTTAACATGCAGTAGATCAGCAAATACCTTGTCCATGAACCTCTGGAACACGGCAGGAACATTTACGAGTTCAAAGGGCATCAGAGTATACTCAAAGTGACCCTGGGGAGTTCTGAATGCAGTTTTCCATTTGTCACCAGCTCTTATTCTTAACAAATGGTAGGCTCCCCTGAGATCTAGCTTGGTAAAAATGGATGCTCCTTGAACCGCTTCCAGGATTTCCTTGATCAAAGGCATTGGATAATGGTCTTTAATGGTGTGTTGATTGAGACCACGATAATCTATGCAAGACCTCAGCTCGGTAGATCCTTTCTTTGGTATAAAAAAAAGAGTTGCGCCTGCTGGGGATTTCGATTCCCTAATAAGTCCATGCTTGAGATTTGTCTCTAAGTATTCCTTTAGAGCCCTGCGTTCTGGGATGGACAAGGGGTACATCCTTCCTAAGGGAATGGAGGCTCCTGGTGCGGTTTCGATGTGTAGTCTACAGCTCCGTGAGGAGGAAGGAGGTGGTGGACTTTACCTTCAAAGACCTCGCTGAAGTCCTGATATTGTATTTGGCTGACCAATCAATAAATGGATTGTGGTGACGTAACCACGGCATACCCAGAATGATGGGAAGTGCGCCGCCTTAATGAGATCAAACAGCAACTCTTCATGATGCTGGAATATGGTAGCCTGGATGGGATGTGTCTCCTTGTTGACCGGCCCTGAAGGTAGAGGGGAACCATCCACCCCTTCCACTGAAATGGATCTGTGCTTTGAACGGATAGGCAGGCGATTTTCTATTGCCCAAGTTATATCCACAAAATTCCCTGCCACTCTGCTATCCAGCATGGCCAGGGCTTCCCAGTCCTGAGAGGAAGAAGACAGTTTAGCCTTCAACACCATGAGACGACCATCCTCCTCAACCTTCCGTGTTCTGGGAAGACTACAGGGACTGATAGCAACCACCCCGACCTATCCCTGTTTAGGTCCGGGGAGCAGCGTTTCCCGGCCTCTGGGGAGGCACCTCAGCGCAGTTTTCTGATGAGAGGCTTTTGCGAGCCACAGTCCATACATTAGCCGAGCCCCCTCCTTCTCTTCCGTTCTTCTTGGTTCAAAGGACCACAAGCAGCTCCAATCTGCATTGGCTCTTCTCCAGAGGCGGGAGAGGTGCGTTCCCCTGGTGGGGGACACAAGAGGGGTTGCAGAACGGTCCAACTATGCCTCTTTTCTTGTCTCCTTTCTCCCAGCATAGACTCCACCTGTAGTGCCAGGATAACTAGTTCCTGGAAGGACTGGGGTCGAGCCGTTCTGGCTAGCTCGTCTTTGATGTCGTTGTGAAGCCCTCGACGAAACAATGTTTGTTGGGCTGAATCTGGCCACCCAGCGTTCATCGCTAAATGTTGAAAGGCTGAGACATAAGTTTGAACGTCTTGGGAACCCTGCCGCAAGTCCAACATGGCTTTGTAGGTCGAAAACTGAACTTCGGGTCTCTCAAACCAGGTTCTAAACTGTTAGGTAAAGGCAGCATAGTCATTGATGACTGGATCCGATTAGGTTATCACAGGGGTCGCCCATGCCAGGGCATTGCCTATCAGATTGGAGACTAAAAACCCCACACAATCCTTGTTTGATTCATAAGACCAAGGCCAGAAAGTAAAATACATGAGACAGGCATCCAGGAATTTCTTTAATGTCTTGGGATTGCCATCATACTTTCCAAATGGTAAGGGCAAAGGTGGTAAATCGCCACGATTACCTTAATCTCAAACGGCGCTCTGTTGCCTTAGAGACACATTTTCAGATAGGAGGGTCTGCACTTCAGCCATCAAACGTACTGTTCAAATGAGACCATTGTGTCATTTTGTCATTGCACGCTGTCAGAATCCGAGAAAATCTCCCTCCCTTCCTCCTCACCTTTATTGTCTGTGGAGCTTTCCTCCAGATCCTTTTTCCTTCGGCGAGATGTCTTCAGTTGGATGCATCCTTGCTTCTCTTTCTTCAGTAGCAGGTAAGGTTGTTCTCCGGGGGATGCCATGCTGTCGTTAGGTAGGTCCCCAATAGCCTAGACTCCCCCAGAGCGAGCCTCCTTAAACAGGGAAAAGCCTCCTGGCTGAAAAACCGTGAATGTCCCACGAAGGTGGAAATGTCTTGCTGTGGCGATACTTAAGGAGGCGAGATGAGGATGGTGATCTCCGGACGTATCCTTGAAGGATACCTTAAAGCAGGTGAGCACAATCGTACTGCAAGGTTTCTGGTGGTGAGTGCACTACTGGTGTACATATGAGTTCTGCCGATGGAAGTATGCAGCCTTGAGAGGAGAGGAGCGGATGCACCGAAGCAGACGGGCCGCAAGGGAAGCGCTAGCAGGTAAGAATAGCAGGTCGGAAGAGACCTGACAAAACAAGAAGAAACACAGGATAGAATAGACACGGATAGAAATGAAGTAAGCAAAAAGGGAAAGAACCGGAGAGCGGGAAGACTGGGAAGTGAAGGGAGGAAAAGAAAGCAAGAAAGAATAATCGAAGGATCAAAGTGCCGGTCCTCAGTTGTCACGACTCGCTCCCTTCGCTCCCGTTCCCGCCACTTGGGGGCATGTTTTGGGGTTTATTCCCTACTGGACATTTCCTCCGAACCTAATGCTACAGTGCTGTGATGAATTGGGAGCGCTAAAACCTTATTTTCCAAGTTACTTCCCTTCCGGATCCATTCCAGGTTTTTGGCAGCCAGCATGCTTCTTTAATCTAATGACTATGCTTCCCAGAATGCCTGGCTCACTGCTTCATCTCCTGCCTTGCAGGACAAGGTTGGGTGGAGGATAGGCAACACCTGTGGCTGCAGGTGCAGCAAGCGGCACACCTGAGGGGTGTGCTCGTTAAGCAGCTTTAAAAGCCTCAGTTTGCTTCAGTCCAGCGCTGGTCATTGTTGCAGTGTTCCTGTTGTGACTGGTCCCTTGCTCCTGATTCTTAGCTTTGCGCCTAGTTCCTAGTTTCTGTTTCTTGCTCCTCTACCCTGGATTGCTAATTTATGTGCTTAATTGATTTCTGCTTTCTAGATTTCCCTTTCTGTCTTCCTCTGTCTGCAGGCAGCCTTTCTCAGTGCTTTCCCCTTTGATGCAGCCCAATTTGCCTGTGTTCTCTTTTTCTTTGATGTTGTCCTTTGCTACTGAAAAAGTTGATGCTTTAGTCTTTCCCTTAATAGATTTAGCTTCCTGCCTTTATTCCTTGGAGGGGTGGGAGAAGTTTGCCTTTTGTAATATCGTTTTCCCTGCTCCTGCTCCTTACTTTCTATTGGAATCCATTCCATGTTTTCCCTTGCACTTCTGCATTTATTTCCATTGATTATTAGGTGTGGTGTGCTATTGTAGCTAGCTCCTGTGTGAATGCCTTTGTTTTCCTCACTATTCTATAATCACAATTCTTACTTGCCCCTTGTCTAGAGTCTTATGTATTTAGTTATCCTCCACCCATTGCTGTTATAGCCTTCTGGGTCCCTGTTTGATCAACAGGGTTCGTGGGCTTACTGACATTCTAGTGGTATTTCCAGTCCTCGTAAGTACTGTTTTTAAGTTCTTTATTTCAATATCATCAAGAGTGTCAGCTCACAGATCCTGTCCTTGCTTGCCCTCTACGTGGGTTTAGCGCTGTCAGTATCTGTAATAGCATAGTGGGTAAGGAGTTTGCCGACTTTCCTTTCAGTCATAAGGAGGTTCTAAGTGCTTACCCCACATCCCTTTTCATATATTTGTATTATTGTTTCACTCTATCTGCACTCCTGGGTTTTAGTATACATCAGTCTTGGTTCTTGTGTGCACGTTGTTTGATTCAAGGTTATTCACTGTGCGATTTTGTGCACATTTCCCTTGCCATATTCGCTGCCTTTGTACTCACCTGATTAAACTTGACATCATTATAGGAGGGCAAGAAAGAACGGGAGAGAGCCCAATACAAACGGGCAGAGCAGCTGAAATGAGGTTCAGCGACAGGAGTGTATGTCACGCTTTCTCCCGCACACCCTCTCCCTGCTCCCTCAGCACGCCAGGTCTCTGCCAGAATCCATCAGGGGATCCCGTTTATGCACTCTGGCAGTCGGAGACTGCATCATCTTACCCGCAATACCAGGACACTGTTTGGAACAGGGGTTTACCGGCCATCCCAGCGCTGGAAAGCACAATGGAGACTCCCACTGGCAGCCCGTAACAATCCACATCGTTTGCAACGATCCTCGCGTCACGTGAGAGGGCCAACACGATCACGCATCACGTGAGGGGGCAAGCACTACCAGGAGTCACGTGGAGACAACGCTTCCGCATCACGTGACACGCATCACGTGATTCCTCTCAAGGATTCAAATACGGCCAGGAACACGGAAGCGTTGCTTCACAGCTGAACTCTTTCAGTACTGTACGGCTCTTGTTCCTTGTTCCTTACTTTGAACCTTGCTCCTACGATTCTGTCACGACCTCGGATTTTGTCTACTGGATTGCCTTTGTCTAACCCTTGGCATTGTGAACTTTGGCTTGAACTCTGTCACGACCTCGGATTTGTCTACTGGATTGATTTGTCTACTCCTCTGGCACCTTTGAACTTTGGCCTTGCATTTTTCTACGACCTCGGACTTGGATTTGGATTGCCTCACGGATTTCGTTGTGTTTTGGTATTCTTGGCCACCGGCCTCTGCAAGGCGTTCGCCTGGCTGCATAACCTGGATTGCCTCAAACCTCGGTGTGCGCCCATCCACAGTGTCTCGCACACTAAGCCCCGTCCAGGGCCCCACTATCCATCTGGGTGTCATTTCCTATACACTAGGTAAGCGGTGCTCTTTTCCTTGCTGGGTATTATTGTACTACACGCACATTGTTTTGATAGTCACTTATTGCCTTGCAGTGCTCCAGGGGTCCTTCTGGCTGTTCCCGGTTCCAGACCTGACGGCTCACAACAAATCCTGTGGCCTCAAAGACTGCACAGACACTGAATATCTTGTTGTCTGTGTGGTACTTGGGGACGGAGGCTTACTAATCTACACGACCATCAAGACCAAGTCCGTAACAGTGTAGCACACTGAGAATCCAAGATGCAACGCACCGAGCTGCAGCCTCTGTAAGTGTTAAATCCGACAGGCGGTGGCCATCTTGGAAATAACAACATGACCGGTAACGTGAAACTGGTGGAAACGTGATGGAACATCCTAATGGTGCCGCCAATGGTCCTAGACTTTCCATGGATGCATGACAGAAGGAAAGGCTGTTGCAACCTCACCAGAAAGAACTGTGCTATGAGAGGTACATCCTGACAAGGCGAATTGTTGGTGGCGTTTTTGTTTGTGAACTTTTAAGTGAACCTTTGAGGCAAGGGGGGCCTTGGCTTTGGGAAGGAAACAACGAGAGACATTGTTGAAAAGAGAGAGGCCTAGACTTGGGGAAGGGTAACCCTGAGAGGCCTACAAGGAACTGTGACTCTTTGTTTTGGAACCAGAGGAATCAGAGCTTGGGGGAACCCCTAGAGACCCAGAGACATTGTGAATAGTATTGTCCTGCTACAAGAGCCATACCTGGAATATCCCAAGGGCACCCCTTTTTGCATTGAACTATTTTCAAACTGGCAGAACTCAACTCTCTTGATACCATGCCTGCATCACACATGTTGTCAGGGGTGGGATGCAGCTCAACTGAAACAGGCTGGGGACCCTGAAATATGAAAAGCTAAGCAGTAGAGCCTCCAACCCTGCCGTTGCCACCAAAGGCTCTGTTGGGTTTAACCTTTATAGTTGCCAGTAAGAAACCATCCAGCCAAAAGAGAGACGTCTAATCCCTACTGAGCTTGTCCTTATACCACCCCAGGAACCTATCCAAGGTTCCCAAGTCAGCACTTACATGGACATTTGGTATTGATGTCCTGGCAGGAGTTATCAACCATAATTTTAGAGGGGACGCAAAGAGTCCTTTCAGATCCAGGCAGGAGATAAAATATCCCAGGGGATACTTGGGAGGATGATGCTACCTATCCTCAAAGAAGAAGCTGAGAAAGATACCACTGAGAGAGGTGCCTTAGGCTTTGAGGAAGCCAGTGCACAACCTAGTTCTTACTCACCTCCACCGATCAGTGATGAAAATTCGGACATACTTCCCGATTTGGCCTTTGACCCACCGAAACAATCCTTTATTGTCTCAAGCTCTCCTACAGGTTGTACCTGATTCTGAGGGTCGAAAGGGAGGGGGGACATTTTCCTTTCTAAAGAAAGGAATCCTGTATGAGGGGACACTACTTCAAAGGGGCCACCAAGAACACAACAAGTGGTTCCCTGAAATCACAAACAGGTAGTACTTGAGATTGCCCACTCACACCTTATGGGGGACACCTGGTCCAGGCCAAAATCCAAGCCCACCTAGTCAGAAAATTCTACTGGCCAGGGATATATGTCAACACTAATAAACTAATAATTTAATTCAGCCCTGTGAACTATGTCAGCATCAGCACTCATCACCACCAGCCCATTTAAATCCATTACCCATCATCGAAGTACCATTCTCGAGGATCAGGATGGATATTATTGGGCCCCTTAAGAAATCTAAATTGGGCAATAAATATGTGTTAATAATACTTGATTATGCCACCCGATACCCTGAGGCATTTTCCCTGCGCAATAATACCACCCAGCAGATACTAAAACATTTGTTCCCCTTCTTCTCTTGGGTGGGCTTTCCTAAAGAAATCTTATCTGACCAGGGCAAGAGCTACTTCGTATAACTGCCTTGAGGATGTCCATATATCAACCCCAAACAGGTGGATTAGTTTAATGGTTTAACAAGACCCTTAAGATCATTCTTAGGAAATTAGTCGATGAATACGGGACCAACTTGGGTCCGATGATTCTGTGGGCCTTGTTTGCCATAAGAAAAACTCCTCAGGTCTCCACTGGTTTCTCACTCTTCGAACTACTCTATGGGCGAGAAGCCAGAGATGTTTTGGAAATGCTACGTGAAACAAGGGAGGAAAGAGAAGAAGCCCTTATACCACTCTCCAGACAGCCTCCAGGTTAAAAGAACACATGACAGCTGTCCAATCCCTGGTACAAGACCACCTTGGTAAAGCCCAAAATCAACAAAAGGCTTCTTGTGACAAAAGGGTCTCTCTCAGATAATTTTCCATTGAGCCATATGAGGTATTGGAAAAGACAGGTCCATGTAATTATACAATCACCCAACCAGACAGTTGCCAGAAGACATAGGTCTACCAGGTAAACTTGTTGAAGGAGTGGAAGGAGAACATCTCTGAATCTACTGTCACTGTATTATCTTGTTTAATACCTGAAGAGGTGAATAATAACACTCTAATTCCCTCTGATATTGCTAATACTCAACAACAGGATCTCCTTGAGTTGATAGATCAATTCTGTGATGTTTTCCGTGAAGAGTCTAGCTGTGTGAAAGGAATATATCATCATATGCGCAGCCCTGTAGGCAAGGTAGTACGTTTTAAACCATAACGACTACCCGAGGCCCGCAACACCATTGTCATAAAGTAAGTAGAGCAAATGGTCCAGGCCAACATCATTGAACCATCTACCAGTCCCTCATTCTCTCTCATTGTTCTAATTGAAAAACCAGACAAGAGTGGAGACTTTTGTATAGTGTTTAGGAAGGTGAACGTCTCAGCCTTTGACACCTACCCAATGCCTTTTATCAACAATCTTATTG
Organism: Ambystoma mexicanum; assembly: GCF_040938575.1. NCBI lineage: Eukaryota > Metazoa > Chordata > Amphibia > Caudata > Ambystomatidae > Ambystoma > Ambystoma mexicanum. The sequence continues at coordinate 278,001,672 of NC_090925.1, forward strand.
ATGACTCGGGTAGTGCCGTTGTTTTGCTCTCCCATGTCTAAGTGCTCAGATATATATATAGTTTGCCAATGAGTTTCCCCAATGCACAGACAAACAGAAAGGCAGTGTGCTTTTTGGAACACAAGAACTCACTTACTCTAACAATTAGATTACAAAACTGGCGCTTATCTGGCCATTTATTAACTCAAATGAATGTTACAAAATAAAAATACAGAAAAAAAGAAAGTATTACATTACCCTTTTGTTTTGTTTGCACCACTTCATATTTTGCAAATAACTTCAATGGAACCCCAGGTGGGAAAAGAGACACCCGCCACAGAAACAGACTGGATAAGAAGATATGTCTACCTTCTTTCAATCCAGCAGAAGCAAAAGTGACTCTTTCTTTTTCCAGCCTTGTATGATATTTCCCACACTAATGTACACACTTACAACTCTGTACTTTTCCAGAGAGGCCGGCTGCCAATGCATTTTCACAACTACCCGGCCGGTGTAGGATGTGGAATTTCACTGACACGTAAACACCCATTGTTTCACATGGGAGACCCGAGAGAACTTGCCCTTCGGCTCCTTGCGGAATGGAAAACAAACCCTGTCTGAACAGAAAAAAAAGCTGGCTTTCTCTTTCTTCAGCAAATACAAACAGTGTTCAGAAATTAGCTTTCACTTGGGCTTGGAGTCAAATGTTCACTTGTGCACCCAGAATGCATTTCAATAGACTCCATCTTTGAGTCAAGGATATTATATTTTTTAAATGAATTGCATTCCACCCTTGGACATTTGACTTCCATGGCCTAGTGGTACTATATTGGGTTGTTTAAATCTACAAAGCATCACAGCTACACTAGAAACACATTGCAAACCACAACAAAACAAAATCAAAATCATCACAATAATAAAAATGCAAGCCAGAGTATAATGTAGGATTTCACCAATATATGAGATCCATGAAAATAGCCAATCCCACCAATTTCCAGAATCATAAACAGTAACCTTGTCAGATCTTTTAATTTCTGACTATGGTTTTGCATAGACTAGGAATGGTCACTTAAGTTAAAGCAACACATTGGGCCTCATTACGAGTATGGAGGTAGCCATGAAGTTCTTACCGGCATGGCTACCCCCATACCAGGTACCGGGTCCGGGTTCCAGGAATAGAGAATTACCGGGCTATTCCGACCTTGGAGGGCCCGGTAATTCCCGGGACGGGGACCCGGTACATCCCCATTCCCATTGAGCCCCCACGGGGCTCAATGGGAATCGGGAGGATGCCAACATTGGGCCTGTTAATGACAGGCCCGTTGTTAGCATCCTTGTCTGCTAGAGGGTCCCGCTAAGGACGCCTGGTTTCACCAGACGACCTTTGCGGGACCCGCTGCAGACCTCGTAATGGGGCGGCCCATAATCAACAGTGCCGGTCCCTTACCGACACCGTTCATTACGGGTCCGCATTCCTCGTAATGAGGCCCATTCTTTCAAAAGGCTCACACCCTAAATTATGCTTCAATAATAAGTAATCAACAGCAGCTCTATTTTGCAAAACTGCTTTTCTCATAACTTTGCTATCTAAAAGCACTTCTTCTAAGGCTTGAGAGGTATGATTCAACCCTTTTACTAACAAGAATGCCAACTTTATTAGGGATGTATAGCCCCAGCAGCTAATCCCCAGACACCCACCAAAGAGTAAGAACTAATAACTCGGCTTCAGACAATAATTTTACATTTGAATCGCAATCTGGGTGTAGATTCAACAATCTATCTCCTTACTCTAGGTGATGCTGGCTGCAAAGGAAACAAGGTTAGTGCTAATCGTGTAACTGCGCATGGACCTCCAGAGATGTTAGCAGGAATGTAGGTAAAGATAGTGGTCCCACAGGAAAATAACAATCTTACTGGAAGTTTAACATGTTGCATATGACTAGCAGCCACAATTGTATGATTACAAGTCGTAGTATTAGTCACGTTGGTGCATGTGCTTGGTTTTCTTTCAAACACAGTACGGGTGCTTTCCACGTACATCATTATTTTCGGAACCTTTCCAAACTCCTCTGGCTGACAAGTAATGTCAAAAATATTTAACGATACTATAGGTGTAGATTCGAGTTAGGTTTTTCCACTTGTCATTGGTTTCCTGACAAAAGCGAACCGATATTTTCCGTTTGTGCAGTTTGTATTTGTGTACACCTTAAAGCTTTGCAAATCCGTTTCTTGTGCCAGCTGCGGCTGGTATTTTGCTGTTGGCATCAAGTGAATTATGAATCACATTCTTCATTCTCGTCACTTTCACATTGAGCATTTGCACAAATGTGGCAATTTGAATTGGCCTCTCCATTATTTGATCTTATCCTTCCAAATGGAGACCATTGATGTGTGCACTTAAAACAGCCAGGCACACCAGATACAAAATATGTAAAAAAAACGAAAAAGGCATATAAGTCTTTACTGATTGGCATAGGACCGATATAACCGATATGCCAGATTTGGCCTGGTAACTTACCTCTTCTCTACGTGCCCTGGACAATATGAGGGATGGGTCTATGCTGTTGATGTTGACACACCGGACATTGCAAAATGATTGTTTTCACTACCTCTAAAGGAATATTGATCCCTCGAGCTTGTGCTCACCTGCAAATAGCTTTTTCTCTAAGGTGTCCACATTTCTGGTGTGCCCTCTTGGCCAGACGCTCCAAATCGTCCTCCAGAGCCTCTGCACCCACAGATGAAATCTTGGTATGTTCATCTGCAACATAATTAAACCAATGTTCTAAAGAGTCAGTAGTACAGTCTACATCCACACGATACACTGTTACTTCACTTTGTGATAACATCGCACAGATATCCTGCCACATAGCTAGCCCATTGGTCATTGACCATGAATCTGTGTACAAAGCTTGTTTCAAAGCTTGATAGACTGCATAGAGTTCTGCAAGCAGACTGCTCTTCCCTTTTCCTGATGTTGTCAAGATCTTTTTTGTCTTGGGATTATATGACACTGCTTTCCAGTACCACTCAGTCCCTACTTATCGAGCAGAGCCATCAGTAAATCAAGCATGATCTGTCTGCTCCTCCGTCAGATCTCCATAAGGTACTCCCCATTTCACTGGAGAATCCTGTACTTCAGTCACTTCCTATGGGTGGATATTGGCCACTTGTTCAGGTAATTTCACAACTCCACCCTTTCCTGATTTGGCTCTGTCTTGGATGTACCATTTCTGTTTGATTACACTGGCCTCTTGAGCATCTCCTATGTGTGTCTCAACACCCATTACGTTATTGGGATCTCGGGTCTAATCAGTGCATCATGACCCACTGTTAAGTGTTCTGCATCAATAAGATCCCAATAACATGCTAACAATTGCTTCTCAAATGGAGTGTACTTATAACCTGCTTCAGGTAATTTGCGACTGCAAAATCCCAAAGGGACTCGCTTATTGTCTTGCTTCTGCCACAGGCTCCAGTTAGCATAATTCTCCTGCACAGATACATTTAGCTCTACTTCTCCTGACTTCAAAGGCCGCAAATCAAGCACACGTTGCACTGTGTCCTTTGCCAAGTCAAATGATCTCTGTTGCACTTCGCCCATTCACATTCATATTTCTTTCAGGTCACTTGGTAAAGTGGGGCCAAGATTTTCCCAAAATGTGCTATATGCTTTCTCCAAAGCCCAAACAGCCCTCTGAACTGCTGATCTTGCTTCTTGTTCACTGGAGTGGTAAATTCAAGTATATTTTGCTTGCCTTTTGGCACTATCTCTCGGTGCCCATTGTGCAATGGAATTCCTCAAAATAGCTGGTCCTTGAATCCTGTTAGGATTTATTTCCCAGCCTTCCTTTTTCAATCCCTCAATGATTGCTTCCAATTGTTTGTGAGATCTGTATGTCAGTTGTCCATGGTATCTTGTCTAAATATTCTGCCACCAGCCGGTGACAGAGGATGACAGAGGGCAGGACTGTGCAAGTACCCCATAGGCACTTGTGAAGGTGTACTGACACCCACCCCAAGAAAATGAGAACTGCTCCTGGCACTCTTCGGCAATTGGCACTGTGAAAAATGCATTTGCCAAATCTAACACAGAGTACCATGTTCTCTCAAACTTCTGTATGTTCTCAATCAAGGTAACAGTATCTGCCACTGCAGGAATTAAAGCATGTGTGTTTATTTAACTCTCTATAGTCCACAGTCAGCCTCCAGCTTTAATCCCCTTTTTTTAAGAGGTCATATGGGATTGTTCCAATCAGTAGAGACTGGCCTCAATACTTCTATCTCTACATATTCTTTAGTGGTGTCTGAGATTTCCTTATTATCCCAGGAATGCAGTATTGTTTCATTGACACATGCTTCATGGCCAATGGCATGTGCACTGGAGGGATCTTCAATTTACCCACAATAACTGGGGTACAAGTGAATGCATTTACTCCAAATTGATATGTTTAACCTCCTAACACTAAAGTCAACCCTTCCAAAATGTGAAATCCAATAATGTACTCAGGTATCGGGACAATGAATACTTCATATTTCTGTTTTTTCAAAATGCCTATTTTCATTTCCACTCCTGTCTGTACTGCGGGTGTCTCCTTTCTACCCAGTCCAGTAATGGTAAAGTGTCTACCTTTAAATCTTGAAGGATTCCCTGGTGTCAATCAAAGCTCAGACCTCTTGCGTGTTCCCAGGTTTCCAAAATATTTTTACATCAACATGAGGTAACCTGTCAATTTATATGCGCTATGCAAGCTGAAACTGCCGGGACTGAGCCATAACCCTATTCAAACTTTGAGTGAGTGACCCAGCCTCCAACATTGAACTTACTGTTTTTCTCAACTCAGCATATGTTGGCTGGTACTGGGAAGGAATCCCCATAGACCTTTCTCCCTGCTTTGCCTCACCTTTCTGCTTAGACACGACCTGTCTCTTGACTTGCTTATAGTGCTCTTTCCCAAATAGCCCATCTCTTTTTGTATTGCTCATATATTTCTCTGGTTTCACTGCCATCAATTTCTTCCTGTGGCACACCATCAATAGTCCCAAAATGTGTCTTTTCTTGCCACCCGGGCATCTCTGCTATCTTGTCTCCTGCCCTCTGTTCTCCTCTCACTGCGCCCCTCCCTCTCACAAGGCATTTCTTCACTTTGTCCCATTCACCCAGAGTTGACAATTGCTGTATGGCATCCACCACTTCATCACTGGGTTTACCCGTTATACCGAATATCAACATCATGATGACACATTTATATGTTGGTGGGGCAGTTCTGATAACCATATTCCTGGTAGACATTGACAGTGGAACTACTCCCATTTGTAACTGGCTCATCTACATGCACTGCGTTTTTCATAGCATGTTCCCTAATCTTTTGAATCGCTTCCTTCAAAGTATACCATCTGTGAGAAACACATGGTGACAACAAGTAAGACAGACACAAGTGATCACAGTTCAAGGGTGTTTATTGAACAATGAAAGTGGTATGCGGGTTGGAAAAATGCCTAATCTAAACCTAAATCTAAGATGGGGACAGGTTTCGAACCATCAAATAAAAATAAGGCAGTCCCAGTGGCGTCAAGTCAAATAAAAGGGCCTATACTAAGAATACCTATTGCCAATTCCTTACGCTGAATTCAAAGGGTGAGTGGTTAAGTTTAAAGAAAGAAAGAAGTGTTCTCAAATATTATGTCAGGATGCAGCAATCTAGGTCTCCCTTCCCCACGTTTTGGACACAGGGTAAGATGAGAGCTTGGAGCACAGTACAGTGTAGGGCCTTTCTAGCACGAGATGACCATTCCAAAGACAGCTCTTAGGACACATTCTCGGGTTAATCTAGCATGAGGTGACAGTTCAGCTTTAACCCTTGAGCTCTCCGGAATCAGGGTCATCGATGGCCAAATCTCATTTCCTCTGCAAGTCTTTTCCCTTCGGGGCCTGATGTATTCAACCAACAAAAACAAAAGTTTCTTTAACAAATGAAAGTTAATTCTCAATATTCGTTGGGTGATGAGTTCAACCCTGGGTCCCCCTCTTCTGGGCTGACCTTTGTCAATTGTAATCCAAAATTCAGATAGGGTGATGGCTTCACCCCTGTGCCCCTCTCTTCTGAGCTGACCCTTTTTCAATCATATTTCTTTGTATCTCTTATTATTTTCTCCTTAACTTTGAATGATAGCTTCACTCTTTGGATCTCCCTCGTTCAGGCTCGGACCTCTCTCGACTGCTAGCACTTGGGTGATGACTTCACCCTTAGATGTCCCTCGTTCGGACTCGGACCTGTCTCGACTGCTACTGTTGTGAATATTAGCTTCTTAACGTTGTCAAACAGTTCAGTGGATCCCCTTTTCTAGGTTCACTTTAACAGTCTTTTTCGTGTTACCTTTAGACTTCGTCAAACTTCTTCGGCATCCCTCCTCCAGGTTCACTATTGCCTTTTAAAAACTTTCTTCTGCTATTGCTTCTGCTTTATCACAGTTCTTTTATCAACCAACTTTGGGTGATGGCTTTACCCCTGTTTCCTCCACGGTCGGGCTCAGACCCCTCTTGCTTTTTTATCTTCTCCGGTGATGGCTTCACCCCTGGATCTCCCTCGGTCGGGCTCGGACCCCCTCTTGCTTTTAACAGGATTCAATTCCCTTTTGATTGTTCAGGGATTTTTGTTTGACCCTTTGTATGACCACTTTGACCTATTTCGTGGGCCTTCCTATGGCCTTCTGGTACTGGTAGTTTTTCTCATATGGGGCTTGACCAGAGTCTCTCGAGTTAGCACCCACGTGGTGCCTCTTTACCTCTGCAGCTGGTCTACCCTTTACACTTTTAACAGTTCATTCAAAGTTCAATAGCTTTGTTTCGAGGTTGCGACTCTGGTGATTGTCACTCAACACAGCCCGGTTCTTAATGATTCTTTCCTTTACTCACTGGCTGTGATGAACTGCTTGATGTTTGGGCTTCTCTGGAGTCAAGGCTGGTACCACAGGTGCGGGAGCTTTCCTCGCTCCTGCTTATCAGCATACGCTTGCCCTGTGTACCGTTGACATCTGCTGCAGGACACTTGTGCTATTGTTCGCAGTCTTAGGCTTTCCTCAATGAAGTTTCCGCGGGCCTGGGACGAAAAGGGCAAGGTCACTTCTCTCCTCGCCACCCTCTCGATTCCTGCCGCCTTTCTCCTTCGTTTCAACCGCCGCGTGGTAGCCGTCTCATCATGCTGTCTGCTGTATTCGTCTTGCTCGTACTACACTCTTCCGCTCTACCTTTAATCCCTATGGAGAAAAGGAAGGGCCATCAGGTGTGTGTGATTTAAGTAAATTGCCTGACTTTGCCTGACACTCGGGATAGGACATGTTGGTACACAGGTTTAACATTAAAAGTCTGTTGTCTGTCACAATGTGAGGAAATGTTCAGGGTGGAAAAGGGGAGTGGTAGAGTTCTTGAGTATCGTACGGCATATAATTTGGAAGGTTTGCGAAATGGACGTGAATGCCTGGGTATAGAACAGAACATAGGGGATTGTGGGAATGGTAGTACTCTGTCCTAGTAGATTGAAATTTCAGCAAATGATTAGAGGGACCTAAAGGAGAATGATAGGGAGCATTTGGATAGGGGGCATGAAAGCAAGGATTCTGAGAAAGATTGTTTCTGAATACAACAGGGTGTGTAATAGATTTTGCAGAGGGGGAGAGGATGGTGGATTCTCGGAAGGGAAGTTTATCGGGTGGAAGGGAGGTCGATGTACTACAGCCTATAAAAGCCTCAGGGACCTCGTCCTACTCGTCCCCGGTATAATACTGCATTTTACCTGGGGTATTCTCCCGAGTAAAACCCTGGGTTCCCCAACCCAGGTGATCCTCCCCCACTGGTCCACCCTCAGGCACTGGATTCAACAGCGATGGCTGTGTCCTGGCCACCTGAATAAGGGATTCCGGAGGCTTTACTGGGAGAATGCCCTCAGGTTTCTCAAACATCTTTTATACTCAGAGGGCCAATCAGTGGTAATCGGGTACTTTCTCTTATATCCCTGAGCTGCAAGGTGCAATAATGATACCTGTGAGGTCTGCCCATTCGCATCCGGCGGCGGGCCAGCTCGCAGCAGTTTCTGAATATTAGTATCAGTGTTACGCTCACCTGGTATCCACAGGGACGCCACCCAGCCGGGTTACTCGTTGGTATGCTTCAAAGCTTTGCCCTGATGTGGTCTGCGGGGAAGGTTCTGCTTTGTGGTAGAATTAGGCGTTCTCTCCGTCCTGCCTTCTTTGCAGGGGCGCGTTGTCTTTCATGGGCGAGTGCGGTCCAGTTACTTCACTGACGCCGGCCCGTTTGATATTGTTCAGGTAGGTCTTATTGCGGTTCTTTGGTTTTGTTGCTACCCTGCATGCCTTTCTTGTTTAAAATGTTTCTTTTTTCTCCCTTAGGTATGCAGAGCTTCTGCACGGCGAACTGGCTTGGTTGAGCCCCGTTGGTAAATGATGGCGCATTAAGAGCGCTATGATGCGGTAAGTAAGCGCTATGCGCAGCGCTGCGAAGTCTTGCCCTTGCTAACCTGTGTTTTCCTTCTTTGTAGGTCGCGGTGTTCTTCAGCGCGAGTGGAATGTCCGGAGTGGAGCCAGCCGAGAGGCGACCAGCCAGGTAAGCCTTTTGAGCAGTTCGTAATCTTCCTTTCCTTTGTCTCTACAGCTTTCTTTAATGTTGCCTCTATCTTCCTCTTTCAGGTCCATTCTGTCCGGGAGGCGTGCAGATTTGAAGAAGCTGTTCTCAGTAGCTGCGAGTGTTTAAAGATGAAGACTGCAGGTAAGATGCTGCTGCTAATGATGTTCCTTTTGTGTCCTTGCAGTTTCTGCTTCTCCAAGGTTCGAGGGAATAGCTAGACACGGTGAGCGTCACGTTGCAAGCTGCAAAGTAACACGAAGCATGTTCTGCAGTCAGAGTGTGGTTTATATAGCTCAGGTAAAGTAGTACCAGGGAAAGTAGTTCCAGGCTGCCACACCCAAAACACTAGACCGCATAGCTAGGTTCTTAGGGAACCAAGCTATGTGGATGCCTCCATGTTGGCTGACAATACAATAAAGTAGTTCCCAAGCACATTGTTGTTCATGGTGTATGAGCCTGGCGCCATAGGCGCCAGGACTGGCCCCATGAGGGCTTTTGAAGAGGATGCCAGGCTCTAGAGGCCGAGTCCTGACTCCACCTGGCCAATGGGTTTGCCAGAGGGGGTTTTGGGCGAGGGTCGTGACAGCACTTCCCCCTAAGGCCCCTCCCATGGTGTTCCTTCTGTCTGGCCAAGGTTTGGTTGGGAAGTCCACGTGGGAAGTCCACGTGGTGCGTGGATATTCTCACTGGGCTCCCAGGATCTATCTTGTGGTCCAAATCCTTTCCAATTGACGAGATAATATAGCTTGGTCCTAGAGTATTTAGAGTCCAAGATATCTTTGACTTTGAATTCTGGTTCTCCATCTACAAGTATGGGTTTAGGTGGTGTCCCAATCCGTGTGCCGGGTTGCATTGGTTTTAGGAGGGACACATGGAATACTGGGTGGATGTGTAGATTAGGTGGTAAATCCAGTTTTACGGCTGTTGGGTTGATAATTGCCTTAATGGTAAAGGGTCCTAAGAATCTGGGATGAAAGGTCCGGGTTCCCTTGATGGGTACGAATTTAGCGGCTAACCAAACTTTGTCTCCTACTTGAAAATCAGGGGCCTTTTCCGGTGTTGGTTGTCAAATCTCTTTTGTTTTTCTTTGGCATGAATATGGTGTTCCTTTGCCCTTTTGAAAGCCTGAGTAATGGTTGTGTGTAGAGTCTTTACCGCTGGCATTTCTAAGATGGCTGGAAGGTCTAGTTCAGAGGTACGTGGATGTCTGCCATGAAGGATATAGAAGGGCGTTTGTCCCGTGCTTGAATGCAAAGAATTGTTATATGCTTATTCGGCTATACATAGTAGGTCTTTCCAATTCCTTTGTTCGTGGTGCAGCATACACTGTAAATATTGCTCGAGTGTCTGATTGGTTCTCTCGGTTTGGCCGTCCGTTTGGGGATGGTGACTGGTAGATAGCCGATCTGTGCCATTGCACATCAGTTTTTCCAGAAGTTTGAAACAAACTGGCTGCCTCGATCAGAGACCAGAACCGAAGGGAAGCCATGTAGCTTAACCACGCCCTCCCGGAACACTTTTGCTAAAGTGGCTGCGTCTGGGAGGCCTTTGAGAGGAATAAAATGGGCCATCTTCGGGAATAAGTCCACAACTACAAGGATGGTGTTGAACCCTTGGCTTGGAGGTAGATCAGTGATGAAGTCAAGGGTAAGACTGTGCCATGGAACTGGAGGATGTTCAATGGTTGTGGGAGACCAGATGGTTTTTGTTTCTGTGATTTATTTTGTGCGCAGATACTGCAGGACTGAATATACTGAATGATGTCCTTACGCCAAGTAGGCCACCAAAAGTTCTCTTTCACCTTAGCTAGGGTTTTGGCAATCCCAGGATGCCCTTCGATCAGTGAATCATGATAGTTTGAAATAATATGCTGTTGTAATTCCTTCTTGGGTACATATAGGCGATCCCTAAAAAAGGGTAGGTGGTCCTTGATGGTATATTGTTCTCCTTGAGTTTGCCGTGCAAGGTAGGCATCAGGATTCATTGTCCGTTGGATTTCTTTTCATAGTTCTGCTTGTGTTAAGGCTGTCGTGATACCCAAGAGTTTTTCTTCAGGTATAACAGGTATTGGGTCTGGAGTTGTATATACTATTTCATCTATGCCCATGCGAGATAAAGCATCCACCTTTCCGTTTCTGACTCCTGGCCGAAATGTGATTACATAATCGGTGAAGAAAAGGGCCCACCGTAATTTGCGCGAGGACTGGGCCTTGGCTGTTTTGAGATATTGCATGCTTTCGGTGGTCTGTGATGACTGTAATGGTGTGTCTGGCCCCCAGAAGGTAGTGCCTCCAGGCTTTAAAGGCGGATTTGATAGCCAGGAGTTCCTTGTCCGTGATGGCATAATTAATCTCTGGAGGTGAGAACTTTTTTGACCAGGAGGCCACAGGATGTAGCTGGCCGGTTTCGGGGTCTCTCTGTGAAAGGACAGCCCCCATTGCGAGACTGGACGCATCAGTTTCAACAACATAAGGGAGGTCTGGACGAGGATGTCGCAGGATTGGAGCGGAGGTAAACCTTTGTTTAAGTTCCTAAAAGGCTTCTTCTGCTTCTTCGGTCCAAGCAAACATTTTATTGCTTTTTCGTAATAGTACTGTGATTGGGTGCACAACCTGAGAGAAGTCTGGGATGAACGGCGGTAGAAGTTCGCAAAGCCCAGCATGCTTTGTACCCCTTTGAGAGACGTCCGTGAAGGCCATTTCAGAATGGCATCTACCTTGTGCACATCCATTCTGATGCCTCCTGGAGTAAGGATAAAATCAAGAAATTCTACTTCGGTGACGTGAAAAAAGCATTTTTCAAGCTTGGCAAACAAGCTATGTTGACGGAGCTTGGTGAGGACTGAACGAACGTGCCTGACATGATCTTGTTCCGAGGCTGAGTAAGATGTCGTCTATGTACACTAAGGCGCACACATCAATTAACTCCATTAATTAACATCAATTAACTCTAGAGGCCCGAGTCCTGACTCCACCTGGCCAATGGGTTTGCCAGAGGGGGCTTTTCAGTGAGGGTCGTGACAATCAGTGGATAAAGGTAAGAAGTGTGGAGAATCAGTTGAGTCCACTAATAATCCTCCCGTACCGCCATCATACATCCTCAACATCCAAGCCAATAAAGGTTTGCCTGACTTCTACCTCAATCTAGTGATTATTTCACCCACTTCTTGCTGAGCTTAATCCTCAAGTTTGGTTAAGTCCACAATGCCACCTCCATGGTTGTGTGAATGAGGCCCCGCTCTGTGCTTGGTTACCGGATGTAGAGTAACCTTCTTTCCATCTTGTTTCAGTACAGATTCTTTATTCATTCCGGGTCAGAATCAGTGCTACTTGAAGAGGAACCCCAAATAGTTGCATCCCAAGAGTCTATAATCCAATTTGCATCAACCGTTGAAATAAGAACAGCAACTTTACGTTTGTCAATCTGTCCTCTGTGTTTTTTATCTTTAAATTGGGCCACCCTAACTGCCGCGGTCTCTGCTATATGTTGATATTTAAAGGCCTGTCACTCCAAATATTTAATTGCAACTGTTGCATCAAAGAAGCTTGTCTTTCAGTTGCCAATTTGCTTTCTAATCGTAACATGTCTGCTTATAACTGTGCATTCTTTTCATGCATCCTCTGGTAAGCATGCAGTAAAACCCATCCTCCTCTCCTCAAAGCAGCTGACTCACTCCCTTTCAAAACTGGAACCTTTTGTAAACAAGAGACCACATCTGCAGGCTCTGCCTTGTCCAATAAATCGTCCCATAGCTCACACAAACCTGATCAACACGCAAATTTCTTTGCTAATGAATCATAAGGGGTAACATTACAAACAGGAATAATTAATTAATTCGAGTCCCTGCCAGCAGGAAAACCTTTATCTCTATTTCGAATCAGGGAATGCATATTACCACAAAACTACGCACCAATTTAAGTACAGTGAATAACACATGTAAATGAAGTCTTGCGTTCCACAACACCAACACTGATTGCGAACTGCCAGGGAATTAACAGTTCAAGGCAGCTGTATCATGACACCAATTTGTTTTGCTCTCCCAAGTCTCAGTATATATATATATATATATATATATATATATATATATATATAGTTTCTTTACTCTGATATGGATCAGGCAGGGCGAGTGGCACACTCCATAGCGATTAAACAGTGTAATCTGGATACAAAAGTTTCATGAAAAAACCTTCCTTTATTAGCGTTTCTTCAGGAAACAAACACAGCAATCAAAGAAGTACATTTAAAAGCCATAATATGGCACTCCCATAGTGTAACACAAATAGCGTACAGGCATTTACGTGTTTTGCGGCAAACTTCCTGCTTGTTCACAAGAAACCGCGGTAGCGGGCGTGTAGTTATGGTTAAGTTGCTAAACCTATAGGAAGACCACTTTTTGGCTGGCTTATAACTTCGCTCCCCCTGGAAGAATCCTCATTAAACTTTGCAAAAACAGTATAGGGCCCGCTCTGAATTTTTTCAGCAAGTTTGGTGAGGTTTTGTGCAGGGGGGCAAAGTTATAGGGGGTCCCACATTTTTTTTTCCTTCCATAGACTGAATGGGCAAAAACTTTGCGCACGGCTACAGCCCAAACGGCTGGATGGATTTTAAACAAATTTGAGGCAGGAGCGGGGGCTTGGTTCCGAAAGTGTGCTTTTGTGTGTTTGGTGGAAATCCGGCCAGTACTTTTGTTGCAAAGAACTGAAAAGTACATCTAAAAAAATTAGTGATATCTCTGCGGACCCATTTCCCTATTCACTCCGCGGACAAAAGTCTCATACGCCCTGATGTCGGCGAACATTGGACATGGCCGGTGGTTGGCTGGAGGGAAGCGTGCTGTGCGTCAATGTTTTTGGCAAACGCCGCCATGGTGTATCAGAGGATAGTGTTGTGGTGTGTGTGCCAAGCCCCTAAGGCACTGTATACGTGACTGAGGTTCTTGTACGTAACAGTGTGCCCACTACCATTAGTGATATCTGGCGCCGCTTTGCCGTCCCATTTCCCTGTTCGTTTCCCGGTCACATTTCCCTGATCCTTCTGCAGTCAAAAGTCTGATTACACTGCAGTATGCCGTGACGTGATGTGCGTCATAAGTTTTGGATAACGCCGGCATGTTGTATCCGAGGACAATGAAGTGGCGAAAGGGCCTAGAAAACATACCTTACGGGATCTGGTGGTGGGAAGAAGGGATGGAAAGGGAGGGGGAGTGAGAAGTGGTTCACCTGATATATCTCATTAGAAGAAGACGGTGGTGTGCCAGCGGTATCCGTGTGTACTACTCCAATTAGCGGGTACCTCAACAGGCAACAACCTTGTGTGATTATTGTAGGCAGCCTTCGTTATGGCATGACAGCTCCTGTGCCGACCTCTTTGTGTGATGAGTGGTGGCAGGTTGAATTGCCGAAGGGGAGTGCATTCCACATGACATGAACATTTAAACATAGCGTGTATACTATGGTGTGTTCTGTGTGGTAAGTCCGTAGCCCCTTCAATGCATGGCTGGAGCCCTTGCATGGAAAAGTATGTCCACTGGTTGAAAAGTATGTCCACTGGTTGCAAGTAGGTTTGACATTGTTGCTTTGTGTGTGTGGTTTGGCTGCATTGCATAAAATGTTGGTTCCATGGGTGTGGTGATTGTTAGAACATCCTACAGTTGTCAGTGCATGGGTGGAGATGCTGCAGTGAGCAGTACTGTAGTGTGTCTACTGGGTGCAGTGTTGGAATAGTGTCCATATAGAAGAGGGTACGGTTGAACTGGTTCTTATATGTGCTTGGGTAGTCGGCACTGCGCAGATTACTAAGTGTTGTACTGCACTATGCAGTATTGGTTCTATGCACTTTCTAGAGTGTTGGGAGCAGGACCAATGTTGTGAAGATTCTGTGGTTTGGTTAGCAGTAATACAATGCTATGTGAATGGAAGTGGGTAGGGGTGCCAAACACTGTGGTATGTTTGTGGATTATGGTAACTGGAACATGTTTGGACGCATCGCTGTAGTATGGTGCGGCGGTTGGGTAGAAGTGGCGGTGCCTATGTTGTCATTGTGAATTCTGGTACCTGGTTACATGTTCCACTGAATGGCTCTGTTATGTTGTGGTGGGAGTGGGCAAGGCATAGACTGTTGGGTGCATGGGCAAAGGCCATAGGCCGTAGGCCATGCACCCTTGAGCATACACCTTCACCACAGCCACCACAACATAATGCAGGCATGCAGTTGTAACTCTGCATGTATTTGATGTTGGTGGCCTTTACACAATGGTTGTGGAGGACATTGTAGACTTGGTAGAACAGCAGAAGTGAGCTGATATGCGTACATTAGCATATGGTGTACATCATTGCATGTGTTGCACATTAGGGAGCCACATGTGAGCATTTGTGTTTGCTATGGTTTGGCCCTTCTAAGAACCTTGCTTTAGGAAGTGCTTTAT
The DNA here is from genome assembly GCF_040938575.1 of Ambystoma mexicanum. Lineage (NCBI taxonomy): Eukaryota > Metazoa > Chordata > Amphibia > Caudata > Ambystomatidae > Ambystoma > Ambystoma mexicanum. Next base: position 278,016,716 of record NC_090925.1, read on the forward strand.
GATGTTGCGCCATGAAAGGAAGTACTCAGCATCACACATGTAAAATATGGACAATGTACACAGCCACCTACATACCGTTCACCACACCCCTTTATAAGAGCCTTCCTATGTTACGTTGGATGCATGGCTGGAGCCCTTGCACCGAAAAGCATGTCCACTGGTTGAAAAGGATGTCCAGTGGTTGCAAGTAGGTTTGACAATGTTGTTTTGTGTGTGGTTTGCCTGCATTGCATACATTGTTGGTTCCATGAGTGTGGTGATTGTTAGAACATCCTACAGTTGTTGGTGCATGACCAGAGATGCTGCAGTGAGCAGCCCTGCAGCGTGTCCACAGGGTGCAGTGTTGGAATACTGTCTGTATAGAAGAGGGTATGGTTGAACTGGATGTTATATGTGCTTGGGTAGTCTGCATTGTGCAGATTAGTAAGTGTTGTACTGCACTAGGCAGTATTGCTTGTATGCATTTACTAGAGTGTTGGGAGCAGGACCAATGTTGTGAAGATTCTGTGGTTTGGTTAGCAGTAATACAATGCTATGTGAATGGAAGTGGGTAGGGGTGCCAAACACTGTGGTATGTTTGTGGATTATGGTAACTGGAACATGTTTGGATGTATCACTGTTTTATGGTGTGGCGGTTGGATAGAAGTGCCAGTGCCTACGTTGTCTTTGTGAATTCTGGTACCCTGGCTACATGTTCGCCTGCATGGCTCTGTTTTCTTGTGGTGGGTGTGGGCAAGGCCTAGACTGTTGGGTGCATTGCCAAAGGCCATGCACCCAACAGTCTAGGCCTTGCCCACACCCACCACAACATAATGCAGACATGCAGTTGTAACGCTGCATGTATTTGAAGTTGATGACCTTTACACAATGGTTGTGGAGGACATTGTAGACTTGCTAGAACAGCAGAAGTGTGCTGCTATGCGTACATTAGAATATGGTGTAGATCATTGTACGTGTTGCACATTAGGGAGCCACATGTGACCATTTGCACTTGCTATGGTTTGGCCCTTATAACACTCTTGCTTTAGGAAGTGCTTTCAGATATTGCATCATGGAAGGAAGTACTCAGCATCACATATGTAAAATATGGACCATGTACACAGCCACATACATAACGTTCATGACACCCAATGCAGCATCATGCAGCCATGTACGCAAATATGTGGCCAGGGTGAAAGCTGGCAGGCTCAATTGCAGATGGGGAGTGCATTGCACATGACATGAGCATTTAAACATAGGGTGTATAATGGTGTGTTGTGTGTGGTGAGGGCCTAGCACCTTGGATGCATGGGTGGAGGCCTTGCACAGACAACAGTGTGGGCTTCAAGAAAGTAGCTTTGACATTGTTGCATTCTGCGTGTGGTTTGTGAGCATTGCATACATTGTTGGTCCCAATGGTGTGGTGTTTGTTAGCCCATCCTACAGTTTGTTGTCCATGCCTGGAGCTAATGGAGTGAACACTCCTGCAGTGTGTTCACTGGGTGCTGTGTTACAGTAGTGTGTGCATAGAAGTGGATAGGGGTGAACTGGATATTTTATCTGCTTGGGTACTGTCCATTGCACAGATTTCTGACTACTGTAGTACACTTTGAAGTATTCATTGTTTGCACTTAATGGAGTGGTGGGAGCAGGGCCACTGTTGCATACAGTTTGTGGTTCGGTTGTCAGTAACATCATAGTATGTGATAGAAAGTGGGTAGGGGTGCCGGAAGCTGCGTTGTTTGTTGAGTATGCTAACTGTTACATGTTTCCATGCATAGTTGTATTATGGTGTGGAGGTTGGGTAGGAGTGCTGGTGGCTGTGGTACGTTTGTAGATTGTGGTACCTGGTGACATGTTTGCATGCATGGCAACATTACGTAGCGGTGGGTGTGGGTAAGGTCTTCACGCTTGGGTGCATGGCCAAAGGCCGTAGACTGTACACAGCTACCCATATACCATTCAACACACCAAATGCAACATTATGCAGCCAAGCATGCAAACGTGGTAGGCTCAATTGCAGATATGGAGTGGATTGCACATGACATGAGCATTTGAAAATTAGGTGTACTATGGCGTGTTATGTGTGGTGAGGGCCTAGCGCCTTGGATGCATGCCTGGAGTGGAAAGGGAAGAATTATTGTCCCTGCTTTACTGGGGGGCACCCCTAGCTGCCGCTGGGAAAGCACACATGCCACACCCTGCCCTTTTAAGCATGGTGTGCATGGAAATGGAATTGTGGGGGATTAGCCAATCAGGTGTCGAGGGTGTGCCTCACAGGAAGGGCCGGTACTATTTTTCTCCATCAGTCTGTCTAGTGAGGGTGGCAGAGATGGAGAGACGCAGAGTGCTAATCGTGGGTGATAACTTTGTGCAAGATCTGTACAGATATGCAGTGCAAAGAGGCATGGCTGCAAATTTTGCACTGGAAGGAGTGGAGGCTTTCTGGGGCACTGTCTATGAGGGCAGTTTTGGCGGCATGGTTGACCTTTACAGATATATGGCCTCTGTCGGTATTGTCAATGTTGTTGTGCTGCATTATGGATCTCTATATTTGGGGTACATGTCATGTGGACGTTTGCTCCATCGCCTAAAGAAGTTGATGGAAGAAGTGATGCAGATTTTTCCCACTGCCAAGATGGTTTTCTCAAGCATACCACCAAGAGGAGCATGGGACCATGCTGGTGTAATTTGTCCTCAGCCAGAGGTCAGAAGATGTTTTATAAACAGAAGCATGTGTCAATTTATGTGCACTGCTGGGATGTTCTCCACCGACTATGACATAATTAATGAGCGCAATTTGCACTGGTTCCATGCAAATGGCATTTTTCTGACCACCATTGGCAATTGTGTTTTGTTTTACACTGTGCAAAAAGCATTGAAGAGAATCCTATAATGATGTAAGGAAGCAAACAAAACAGAAACTAAGATAAAGAGCAAACACAAAAAAGGTTCTGTGTAAGTACGTAAAAAAAAAAGTCTCCATTCAGAGCCACCACTACAAACGAAATCCCCTAACCTGGTTGAAATGTATGCACCCATTCCCGCACACAGTCCGTAAAGTATGCAGACATAGCGATAGTTCCAGGATTGCACGTGTCACATCCGGAGCTTTTGCGGATAGCGGGCATGGAAATGGTGCTGTGGATGCTAAGGGATTGCTCAATAAGGTTTCTGGGTGTGGTTTCAACGCACAGACTGTAGTACACAGTGTATTGTAGACAGAAGTGGAGAAGGTATGGTTATGGCTGTGTGTTTCACGAGCCAGAGTATACGGTGTTTGGGGGAGTTCTGAATACATTGATTGAAAGTGAATGCAAAAGACTGTGCAGTGGCTGCTAATTTTAGATTCTATCATGTGGATGTGTATTCGTATAGAGTACCTGCAATGAAGTGGCTGATTTTGGTTCATCTTTGTCCCACTTTGGTGATGCGCGGTCATGCAGACATTATTATTCTTCAATGTGGAGGGAATAGTTTACAACATGTTACCGGAATTTCTGTGCCGTTTACGATGAAGGAGGCACTTGCCTAGGTCATGCATATGTTTTTGAACACCTGCATAATTTTTTATCACATTAGGTAGACACAGATGTGGCTGCGTTATTTGTTATTTGTCCGGCAAATGGAAAAAGCGAGGTACATTGTGAAGAAGTCTGTTTGTGCCTTTTTATGACATGTGGCCATGTCGTAATTCTGAAATGGAAATATTACGTTTCACAGCACGAACATTTTTTCCCACAAATGGCGCCCTTCTTACTGATCCTGCCATTCTGATTTTTGTACGATGTATCCAAAATGCCTTGCTGCGCTTCTTGGAAGTACGTCAAGCATTTTTGTACTAGGTGTTGTGCACTTCAACGTTTTGAAACGCAAAGCAACACAATTTATTTTAAATTTTTACAGCCAACCATTTCTACCCGATTTGACTGCAATGATTTCCAAAGAGGCACACCTCCCATTATTTAGCGCACAATCTGTGGAGCGTATTTACTGCACGGCGGCCTACATCCGTTCATTTGCAATTCAATTTTTCAACTCTGAGTTTTATTTTACTTTTTCCATTAGTTTGTATTTATGTTCCTCTTCTAACCCACGACACAGAAGGGAAGGGCCAGTTCGGAAGGGGCACCACCTACAGGGATAAGATTGGGCATGTGAAGAGAGAGGAACATGTTGGGTGGCCCTCACTTAAGTAGGCGGCAGTCATTGTCATGCTCCCGGACCAACCCTTCCCAAGCACTTTGAAGTTGCTCCCCCCTGCAGAGTAGCGTGTTGCAGTACGTGCACAATACAATCCCTTTGCCAGGTAAGGGTCTGTAGCGCAACATATGGTCTGTAAGGATTTTTACGGGAACTGCTGCCCTACAGGAGTGTCCCTGTTGTTGGCAGGAGCAGATGTGGAGAATGTTGTAGAGGAAAGTAACCTACTGCAATGTTGGAAGGGCAGTACCCTGCCCACTGGTGTCTTGTGTTTCAATTTTAGGTGTTGTCACATGGAGTACGGACCGTTCATGGTACGTCCGTTGCCGTAGGACCAACATTCACAGAGATGAGTAAATTCTGCAATACAAGAATGCTTTCAACAAGGAGAAACACAGCTCCATTACATGGAGCAAGAACATAATTATTCATCCTGGCCACATTACTTTATTTATTTTTTTACTTTTATTTATTTAGCTTGGTAACACAGGAACAGGTGAGTAACACACAAGGCATGTACAATCAGAGCAATGCAGACAGTACAGATATGTAGAGCGAGTACAAAGACCAGTTTATACACATGAGGGATACATCCGAGGTGGGTGCGTGGCTAAGAGGGAGGCAATTCAGGAGGTGGAGGGGGAGTGGTGGGGGGAGAGCGCTGGAGATGCAGGGTCTGAAGCAGTATTAATGGGAGACATAAATGAGCGAAACTTTAACCAGATATCTCTAGGTCTTGAGTGGGCAGGCTGTTGTACCACCCAGGATTCTTCGGTGTCCGAGGCCCATGTGACTGCCCTGAGCCACTGCATGGGTAGGTGTGGTAGGTCGGAGCCAGCAGATTAAGATAGAGCGTACTGAAAGTAGCATACAGAGGCCAGCCAGTTTCTTGGAGTCTCGGTGGACTTCTGGAAAGTCATGAAAAAGACACTTCATTGGGGATGGAGTGATTGGGTGTTCGAGGATAGCTGACATAGCAGAGCATACTGCACCCCAGAATTGAGTGAGGCGGGGGCAGGACCAGATCATGTGGATATAGCCAGCTTCATCACAGCCACACCTGGGGTACCTGTGGGAGAGGTCATTCGAGATATGGTGCAGTCTGTTCGGGGTGTAGTGGTACCTGTGAAGTATCTTGAATTGGATCAGTTTGAAGCGGGAGTTGAAGGAAACCCCATGAATGCATGCACACATATGGGCCCACCGTTCGTCAGTCATTTCCAGTCCGAGGTCGACCTCCCAGGCATGTCTTAAATTGAAGAGTGCGAGGGCCGATCTGGCCTGCCCCAGAGTATAGAGTCTGGAGACTTTGCCCCTCATGGCAGTGGGAGATGATAGTTCTGTAATTGCAGGCTCATCAGGCAGTAGCGCCGGGAAACTGGGGTATTTGTGTTTAAGGATTTTCCAGAGGGATGAGTATTGAAGCCAAATGGAAGGTCTGCGCCTCAGGGACAGTGGGAGGTCAGGCCACTCTATGAAATTGCCCTGTTCAAAAATGTCCCGGAGCAGTTCATATCCAGCCTCAGCCCACCGGCGAACAATGAGGGAAGGTACATGTGGGACCTCTGGGAGGAAGTTCCAAAGCGGTAGATTACCATGAAAGGGATGGATGATGCGTAGTAGTTGCCATGCTTTAGATAGGGCCAGAGACGTGCAGGTTGCCGGATCGAGTGAGCCCAATACCATCGCCATGGGTGTGACACCCAGGGAGCGGATATCACGGTCGCTTACTGATAGCTTTTCGAGTCTGACATAGAGGGGGGGGTCTGATGTGTTAAACCAATATGAAGTATATTGGAGTTGTGACACCAACCAGTACTTGAGGAAATCAGGAGCCCCGGAGCCGCCAACCTCCATTGGGGTGGCCAAGGTCTTGAGTTTAAGCCGGACCGGGAGTTTGCTCCAGCCCAGTGACTTTGCTGTAAGGTTTGTGAGGTATTTTTGGTAGTTCTCTTCAAAAACCTGTTCAGTTTGACGGGACACTACAATGCCTAGATAGGTAAAGTTTGCCCATGTGAATCCCAGGGTGTCAGGAGGGGGGATGTGCTGGCAGTGAGCGGGAAAAGGGTGGATTTAGGTTTTAGTAGCGCAACTTAACCATAACGTCCCTTTGTCAGTGAATATATATATATATATATATATATATATATATATATGTGTGTTGCTTATGAGTTTTCCCAATGCACAAAAAAACAGGAAGGCATTGTGCTTTTTGGAACACAAGAACTCACTCTCTCAATTAGATCATAAACCTGACATTTATCTGGCCATTTATTCACTCAAATAAATGTTACAGAATAAAAGAAAGGATTGCATCACCTTTAGCCTTTGTCTGCACCATTTCATCTTTTGCCAAGAACTTCACTGGAACCCCAGGTTGGCAAAGAGACACTCGCCACGGAAACAGACTGGATAAGAAGATATGTCTACATTCTTTCAATCCAGCAGAAGCAAAAGTGACTCTTTCTTTTTACAGCCTTGTCTGATATTTTCCACTGTAATGTATACAATTATTTGTATTTATTATTCTTATATAGCGCTTTACTCCAAAGCGCTTTACAGTTAACAACATGAATACATAGAACATGTAGAACATGATAACAGTACAAGCAATTTACAAAATATGAATCAAACCAGTAAAACAGTATGTAGAACAATTAGCTTATGAGGAAAAAAGGAGGTGGAGGGGAAGGAAATGAAGAAGGAGAGAGAAGGGGAATAGAGTGAGGAAGCAAGAGGAGGGGAGGACGTAGGAGAGAAAGGGGCAGGTAAAGGGAAGTATGAAGGGGTACTAGAGGGAGGAGAGAGAAAGGGGAAGAGGGGGATAAGAGTGTCATGGTGGGCAGTGGAGAAGGAGTGATTTCAAGGAGGCACTGAAGGAGGAATAGGTGGGGATTGTAGGATAGAAAGAGGTAGGGAGTTCCAGAGTAGGGGGGCAAGGAGCTGAAAGGGGCGGAAACGAGATGAGGCACATGGTGGTGGGGAAACAGAAAGTAGGAAGAGATCGGCAGATCAGAGTACAACTCAGTACTTTTCCAGAGAGGTCAGCTGCCAATGCAATTTCACATCTACCCTACTGGTGTTGGCTGCAGAATTCCACTGACACGTAAACACCTTCTGTTTTGCATGGGAGCCGAGAGAACTTCCTATTCGGCTCCTTGCAGAATACAAAACAGACATTGTCTGAATAGAAAAACAAGTTGTTTTTCTCTTGCTTTAGCAAATGCAAACAGTGTTCAGAAATGGGCTTTCATTTGGGCTTGGAGACAAATGTTCACTTGTGCACCCAGTATGCATTTCAATAGACTCCATCTTTGAGTCAAAGATATTACATTTTTTAAATGCTTTACAGCCGTCTATTTGTCAACCCTAGATCTAACCAAGGGTTACTGGCATGTTCCACTGCATGGACCAGATAAAGCAAAGACAGCCTTTGCCACCCCGATAGGTCTGTATCAGTTTAAGGTCTTGCACTTCGGGTTAAATGGTGCCACAGCAACCTTCCAAAGGCTGATGGATAAGATTCTCCAGCCTTACTCAGAATTTTGTGGGGTATACATTGATGACATCATAATCCACAGTAAAACCTGGGAAGATCATCTGTACCATCTGTATACTGCAGTAACAACCATAAGAAAAGCAGGACTAATGGCCAACCACAAGAAATGCAAATCGGCCCTAACTGCCATTAATTATCTAACGCAGAACCCCAGAAACTAAAATGGGATGAAGGAGACGACGTATGCTATGAGGCTCTCAAACAAACATTATGTAAAAGTCCTATTTTAAAGGTGCAGACATTTCTAAGGGCTTCTTATTTATTTATTTATTTAATATGACATTTGTTAAGCGCACTTAGCCCGGGAGCATCTAGGTGCTGGTTACATAAGCGTACTGGTTGCCATGGTTTTCCGGGTTACATAGGTTACAGTCAAATCATCATGGTTACAAAGATTTTCATGGTTAAATAGGTTACATCAATGCTGGTAGCTCTAAGGTTACATTTGGCATTTGGTTACATATTACATAATGCATAATACAGGTACAGTTCAGTTAGGAAGTCTGCTGGTCGCGAGGTGGCCATTGGGAGGCTATCTATTTCCCTTGATTGACCAGCCAGTTTCTGATTTATTTCCGGAAAGACCAGGGGGAAGGGTCTGATCTCGGTGTTATGGGCATGGTTTTCCATAGTTTAGCTGCGGCCACTGGGAAGCTGCAACCCCCCGCTTTTTGGCACTTGAAGCACGGAATGTCCAGTCATAAGGCGTAATTATAGAAAAAAGTGGTCAACGCTGCGAACAACTCAGTTCATTGTGTGAAGTTCAATTATTTTGGATAGATCACATCGTGCAAAGGTTCACGCATAGTATCTCAAATATTTAAATAGTAAGTTTATGTAAAATTACAAATTACATGTGTTATTATTGACATACACAGCAATAAAAACAAATAATGCATTTGCATAACAAAATAGACAAAACACAAGGTCATACAGTGACATAAATGACAAAAACTATGCAAACAATATATCTGGAGTTAGTTCTTTTTTCTAATCCCTGATATTGTAACTTTGTGCTTCAAAGGCTCTTTATGTAAAACCCCCCATTTCACATGATAAATAAATATTCATGCACTCGGTCTGCCTACGTGTGTGTCAAAATCTTAATTTTTGCAATGCCCTTCCCTGTACGCCAGGCACATTAGCACGTTTCGGCAGCTAACTGTTTGACATCCACTAGCGCCTTCCTCAGGGCAGGAAAAACAGCCCTAGGGGGAAGCAGACAAAAAACTGGTTTAGAGTAATGTTCTGAAAACTGCTTAAATATGTTGATTAGATATAGTGGTCTGCCTACTATGTCATAACTCCCCAAATATACACTTACCCTGTAACTCCGACAAGGAAAGTGGGGATTCCAAAATTACAGGGTCCTCTGGACAAAGGGCACCCAATCCGTGGTTTCTGGGAATAATACAGGAATTTGTTAAAGATTTGATGTTTAGGTGTCAAAGGCTGTGAGGGCAGCCATTGAAAGTGATACAAAATAGTATGTCAAGTGCAACGTGAGCGAAAAAATAAAAGTTAAAAACTGAATTGTGAATTACCTGATTTCTGCGGTTACAATTGGGAATCCTGATGTCTAATCCTGATGTCTAATTCTTCAAATTTTGTGGGAAGGCGTAGGCCGCTCGGGTGGGTCGGGCGGATTCAGTTTTAGAGAATTGACTAGAGAGGTATCTCGGGGCATTCTTAGACAAGCATTTGTGAGTAAGGGAAAGAATTTTGAATGTTATAAGCTTACAGACCGGGAGCCAGTGGATTTTGCGTCTGGCCGCTGAGATGTGATCCTTTTTAGGAAGGTTAAGTGCTGCTCTGACTGCATTGTTCTGAATGATTTGGAGTTTTTTCATGTTTTTAGAATTGAAGCCTGCAAAGAGGGAGATGAAGTAGTCATTCTTCGATAGTATCAGCGCACTAGCGAGTGTGACACGGTTTTCTGTGGTCAGGAATGGTCTGCTTGCCGTGATCAATTTGCAGATGTAGGCTGCTGCCGATGCAATAGCATTGACTTGCTTAGTAAGGGTGAGTGATGAATCGAGGTATACAACTAGTGTTTTTACCTGTTTGGAAGTGGGGATAATGTTGCCATCAATGGTGAAGGTTTTGTAGTCTTTGGATGGGTTGTTAACCTGCGAGTGATTACTGAAGAGTAGGATCTCGGTTTTATTGTCATTCAGACAGAGCTCGTTGTGTGCCATCTAGGCCTGTAAGGTTAGGCAAATTTCATTGAGGGCGTTGGAGTCTAGGTCGTGGTTGCCGGTGATAGGCAGGAGTATTTCTGTGTCATCCGCTTAGTTTGTATAGATGACTCCCAATTTTTCTAGTAGGTTGAACTATGGCTTGGTGAATGCATTGTAGAGGGTGGGGGAGACACAGAAGCCTTAGGGGACTCCGCAGGTGACTGGGGAAGGGGAGGCAGCTGCTGTGGTTGAGTAAGTCCTCATGATATGGTTGGATAAGAAGGATACAACCCATTTTATGGCGTGGTCCGAGAAGTGGGTGTCAGTGGCTAGGTGTCTGCACAGTATTTTATGATTAATCAAGTCAAAGACTGCTGAGAGATCCAGCAGCAGGAGTGCAGCCATATTGCCTTTGTCTTTTATGTCGTACATTTGGGTTTTTTATGTCCAAGAGGGCAGTTTCAGTGCCATGGCCTGGGTGAAAGCCCGGTTGTCTGAGGCCAAGGAGGTTTTGTGTTTCCAGGAATATTTGTATTTGTACCTAGGCTATTCTGTCCAGTATTTTAAGGAGGAAGGGTACGGTAGTGATTGGACAGTAGTTAGTAGGGATGTTTGGCTCTAGGGTGGGTTTTTTGAGGAGAGGGAGGACCCAGGCTTCTTTAAGATTAGTTGGTACGTCGCTTGAGGCGAAAAAATTATTGATCAGGGATGTGATGAAGGGGGCTAGTTCTTTGGCAGATTCTTTTATGAGGGCACCTGGGCAAATGTCGCCTTGACATTTGTATGGTTTAAGACCCAAGATGGTGTTAAAAGTTTCAGCGATGGTTACGTGGGTGAATTTGAATCTGTGTAGAGATATAAGAGGGGTGGGTTGTGTGTCACAGGTCTGAGGGGTAGAGCTAGTTTAGCTTTTTTGGCAGTGATTTTGTCTTGGAGTGAGGAGACTTTGCCAAGGAGTGCCTTTTTGGATGTTATTACACCATAGTGAGTCTTTGTTGCAGTGATAAGGTGGGGGTGCAGGGGATTCTAGCTCCCGTAGAATCAGGAAGAGTTCTCTGGTTCCAGATTTAGCTTGCAGAATTCTTTGGTTGTAGGATTTTTATTTTGCTTGGAGGATGGCTAGTTTGGAATTTGTGGACAGGGAGTTAAAATGCCGCTTGTTTGCACAAGAGGGGATTTTTTTCCAGGTATTTTCAGCTTTTCTTTTTCCTAGGCATAGGTCTTTGAGACTGGGGGTGTACCAGGAATTTTGGTGAGGTGTGGGTTTGAGGATGTCTTTATTGATGGCGCCAAGGATGGTGTGGTTGTATAATGCTACCAGCTCTGTGGGGTTGAGGTGAGTAGAAGGATTGTAGTTAGTGCTGAGAAGAGTGGGGGTATGTTGTCTGGTATGATGTTGCATGGGTTCGAGGAGAGAGTTACCTGGGTGTGTTGGAGTGGGTTGTTTTTTAAAATGTATTTATTTACTTATTTGTATCACGCTGGTTGCCCGCAGGCATCAGGGCACCACATGAAGACACATCAGACAACAAGAAGACTGACATGGAGACGGGACAATATAAAGACGGTGATGTAGTTCTGGGAGTTATTTAAAGAGGAGGGTTGTCAGCTTTTTCCTGAAGCACAAAAGGTTGGTTTCTAGTCTTAGATCTACATGGAGACTATTCCATTTGACAGCTGCGGATATGGGAAAGGCCTTGCCCATTCCGTTGGATCTTTTGTGGGAGGCTCCTGTGATTTGGCCTCTGTGTTCGGATCTTAATGAGTGGCCTGGAACATATCTGGACATTTTTGATTTGAGGTATGCCGGAGCTTTCCCATAAAGGCATTTATGGCCAGCGTCATGGCCTTGAAAAAGACCCTGTTTTCCACTTTGGGTCAATTAAGGTCCCTTCTGTCATTACTAATCTGTTTGGTCTTGGGTTTCTGCTTGATAATCCCTATGGCATTGTTTTGTATGTGTTGGAGTTTTGTGGTGCACTGTTTATTTGTTCTAAGCATTAGTGAGTTTCCGTAGTCCAGCCATGGTAGTATAATTGCTCTGGCTATTATCATACAGTTCTCTTCACTAATGTAGGGCTTTATCGCTCTTAATAGTCTAAGATGATATAGGCAGTTTTTTGTGACATGCGCGACTTGAGCATCAGCACTCATAGATGCCTCCATGATCATACCCAGTGTCTTAACCTTTCCTACAACCTGTATTGGGAAGTCCTCGATATGGAAAGATTCGTATTGAGGGGTTAGTTTGGCTCAGACTTGATGGGAGTCAAAGATCATTAGCTTGGTTTTCTTGCTGTTGAGGCATAACCAGTTTTGATACATCCATGATTCAATGTGGTTATATGTTGATATAATTGAGTTGCTATCCTCTGAGTAGTTTCCACTTAGTTCCAATACCCGCTGGGTGTTGTCTACATAATTGGCGAAAAAGACCTTGATGTTGTCCAGGACTTCACAGAGTATGCTTAGGTAAAGGTTGAAAAGTAGGGGTGATATGCTGGCTCCCTGTGGGACTCTGCAAAGAATGTCAATTGCGTAGTAGAATTTGTCACCCCAATAAACTTTAGATTTACTATTGGAGAGAAACGATATGAGCCATGCAATTGCATCCTCTGAGCAATTTGCGACTTTTTCTAGCGCACGTTTGATAAGTCCATGATCAATGAGGTCAAAATACTTTGGCCTTGTTATGGCCGACTTTAATTTCTGGCTAGGGAATGAGGAAGATGACACTGCTTTAGATCTCCAGTTAGCATTGCCAGATTTGGGCTTTGATCAAAAGATCCAATCTTCCACCCACTGTTTGGGGCATATATTAGATTGGGTTGCCACTCATATGGTTGCTACGAAGGATGTTCTAGTGTCACCTTGCCCTTGGTCTGATCACTTCTTTGAGGCCTCCGGGGGAGCTCACCCTTATCTCTTCCAGAAAAAGGGCAAAAAGACAGCCCCACGAAGAAGAAAGAAGGACGAATCACCAGACGAATCTACAGAAGAACCAAGTGAGGAGTTGGAGGAGCAGACCCGCATTGTCACCTAGGGTTTATACATCGATTCTGAGAGTTTGCAACACCAAGATAGTACCATGGCAAGTTTGGAACAGTATCAAGAGCTTGTCGCCGCCCTGCAGGGTCTCACTGTCAAGGTACAAGTTAGCCGATCAAGTGGCACAGCGAGTAGAGCGCTCGCTTTGACATCAGTGCAGAGCCTGCTAATGCAGGTTTGAATCCCGGTTGGGCCAAACTCAGCCTTTCATCCTTCTGAGGACGATAAATGAGCACCACACACCGTGGGTAGTAATAAACTGCGCTCAGACACCTGAGGGTTTGTAGCGCTATATAAATGCAAATTACAGCATCTGAGAGCAGTAAATGTGGCTTTGCAGCAGCAGGTGAATTTCAGGGATGATCATAGAGTTGATCTGCCTCTGTTGTCCTTGCCTTGTGGTAAATACGATGGAAACCCTAGTAAAATTTAAATAGTTTCTTGATGCCTAGTTGGTGTATTTCACTTTCCGCCCGCGAGCCTACGAGCATGAGAGAGCCAGGGTTGGCTTTCTTATTTCCGACCTGGTGGGAAATGACCTGGCCTGAGAAACCCCTCTAGTGACAAATGCGGTACCCGCATTGAATGACTATACCCTGTTTGTGCAACTTTTCAGGAACTGGTTTGAGAGACCTGAGGTCCAGTTTTCCTCATACAAGAGCCTGGTAGACATCTGTCAAGGGACTTCTGACATCCAGACATATGTTTCCGCCTTTCAGAAGGTGGCAGCAGAAGCGGGAGGGCCGGATACGGCCCAGTAAACATTGTTTTGGCAGGGTCTTGAAGAAGAAATCAAGGATGAACTTGCCCGAGTAGCAGGACCTGCGACCTTCCAGGATTTGGTAACCCTATCCTTACAGATTGAGTTCTGCTTAATGGAGTGAAAGATGGAAAAGCGAAAGACCAGAACTGGTCTTCGCGTGCCTTCCAATGTGCTACTCTTGTCTGAGAAACCTTCAACCAAAGAGCCGATGCAGATTCGGGCCACCAGAGGCCCTCTCACAGCGGCAGAACAAAAAAGGCGGAAAGTCCTAGGCTTATGTATGTATTGTGGATCGGACAAGCACCTTCTGAGAAACTGTCCTGAGGTTCCCCCAAGGCGTGAAGGAAACGACAGATCCCGACCTTGACCAGGGAGAAGGAAGGGGAAAAACAGAAAAGTCCCTGCGACACTACACAACCTCAAGATCCAACCATTGACAACGGTCTTATGGTATTCAATGTACAATTGTACGTGGAAGTAAGCCAACCCATCAAAGTCCTTGCCATGCTTGACTGTAGAGCAGCTGGGAATTTTATGGACAACAACTGGGCTAAGGAGCATCATATCCCATGACAAGACAAGACCAATCCCATACCGGTAGACTGTGTGGATGGCACACCTTTGATGTCCGGACCCATCGTTCAAGAAACCCTGGGTCTACGCGTAGCTATGTTGTCACATCAGGAGACCATCATGTTTGATCTTATTACAGCCGCCCACTTTCCTGTCATCCTGGGCATCCCATGGCTTAGACGGCATAACCTGTGCATTGACTGGACGTTAAATACAATCCATTTCCAGTCCCAATATTGCCTTCATCATTGCCTGAACTTGGGTTATGAGAAAACCCAAGTAGGAATTTCCGTCTCTCTCCCGTCTTTGGTGGTAAACTCTATTTCCCCTCACTACAATGAATTCATGGCCGCCTTTGTTGATGTGCTACCCAGGAAGCTACCACCACACTACAAAGAAGACTGCATAATAGAGCTCCAACCTGAGGCCACCGTCCCTTTTGGAAGGATGTTTCCATTGTCTTTATTGTCTTTACCCGAGAAAAGAGCACTCAGGAGTACCTTGAAAGTAACCTCCAGAATAGACTTATTCGTGAGTCCACCTCCTCTGCAGGTGCATCGTTCTTTTTCATCCCGAAGAAGGGGACAGCAGAACTCTGCCCCTGAATCATTACAGTGGACTAAACAGTCTTGCCATCCGGGACAGATACCCTATGCCTCTCATAAAGGACATCCTTGAGCAGTACAAGGGGCCAGTGTATTCCCTTAAGTGAGAAGGGGGGGGGTTTAACCTGGATATCTTGCGTTCATTAGTTTTCAAGAAATTGATTTTCCACGCAGCTTTATACATTTTCATGCTTGGTTGTGAAGGGGTTTGTTTATTTAGCCATTTGAAACACCTTTTTTAGGTACAGACGGGACTCTTATGTCCCCAGTGGTCAGCTGACACATGTTTCGACCCGTAGGTCCTTCTGAAGGCTAGGGATTGCGATCCGGCACCCCCTGTGGGGTCCAACAGGACTCGGATCGTTCCAGACCAGCACTTAAGGGCCCAAATGGAGCCTCTGTACACAACCAAGTCTGAAAACATTTCTTCAACAGATACAATACTACCCTACTTTTAGATCTAAAGAAGGGTCTTCTCTTTAGAAAGGATGCATTGTACCTGCCCTCTAAGGATCTGAAAACCCAGGCGACCGCTTGGTGTCACAACCTTCCCACGGCAGGCCATAAGGGCCAGGCTGCCACCTTTGAACTGACCTCCCATCATTTTTGGTGGCTGACTATGAACAAGGATATGAGAGAATATGTCTCTACTTGTCCTATGTGTGGCCAGAATAAATACCCCACAGCCAAACCACTGGGTCTCTTACAGCAGGAACCACCTCCATCTGGGCCATGGCAACACATTTCGATGGATTTCATTGCTGACCTTCCACCTTCACTGGGGTTTTCAGCCATCATGGTAACTTTAGACTCATTCAATAAATTGGCTCATTTTTCTCCCCTGAAAGGTCTGCCCTCCGCTTCTGTTACAGTCAACGTATTCATGAGAGACGTAGCTAGATTACATGGACTCCCTCTTACCATTGTTTCTGACAGAGGAACACATTTACCTCGAAATTCTGGACAACTCTTTGCAAACAGCGGAACATCCATCGGGCTCTTTCAACAGGATACCACCCAGAGAGTAACGGACAAACCGTGAGACTCAACACCACCTTGGAGCAGTATTACAGATGCTTCTGCAATCAGGAACAAAGCGACTGGTCAGAACTCCGCCCTCTAGCCAAGTTCACGTGCAACAATGCCAAACACTCGGCTATCGGCACATTTTTTTGCACATAAGAATTTCACCCCCGGCATATCCCAATGGCAGGTTTGTCTCCCTCAAGAGTGCCGACAGCTGATCAACTTCTGGAAACCCTTAAAAACACCCACAAGGAAGCGCAGATGAACCTCTAAACAAGCCGACAAAGCCACAAGAGGTGGGTAGATAAGGGAAGGAGACAAAATCCCCAGTGGAACATAGGCTCAAGAGTTTGGCTGTCCACTAAATACCTCCCTAGGTGGGTCCACCCTGGGAAATTCTCTCCCCATTTCATTGGCCCCTATATTATTGAAGCAAGAATCAATCCTGTATCCTTCCATTTGAAGCTACCACACCGTCTGTGAAAAGTTAATCCGGTGTTCCATACGTCCCTCCTCAAGGCATATCTACCCGACCCCTACTCTCGGAACATAAGAAGGCCAGGAAGCACACCAGACAATGCATCCGACGAGTATGAAGTGTCCCAACTGATTGATTCCCACTACAGAAAGGGTGGTTTACAATATTTGGTTCACTGGAAAGGTTACCCAGAAACAGAGAGGTCATGGGAACCTGTACACAACATTAAGGACCCCCGGCTGAAACACCAGTTCCACAGATTCCATCCGGGCAAACCAGGGGGACACCCGTTGAAGAGGGGTCATACTGTCACGATGCAGCCATGGAAAATCTGGAATCACTGGAGACTCGATTGAGGTTCCAACACGTTATTCCCTGAACTTGCTCTACGGTCTAGTGCTCTAACCAACATGGCCGCCACCAGGCTTTGACTGGCTTCAGTGCATCATATGGGTGCGTTGCAACGCTTGTTTTTCAGCTAGGTGAGATGCTCCATAGCTTCGTTCCTCTCTGCCCGCTTTGCTTGCCTTCCCGCTGTGTGTCAGCATGCAGAAAACGGAGTTCTTTCTCCTTTTCTTCTGTTCCCCACGCGGCCTTGGGCTGCAGTAAGCTACTTTCTTCTTTCAACGTTACTTCGCTGCTCCCACTTTTCTGGCAGCGCCATCCATTACTATCTGCCTCCCATGGGCTGCCTCGCTTTTATTCACTCTTGTGCCTGTACCTCCGGTCCCTGACCGCTCTCATTCCCTTTCCCTCGCCTACATCTGTCTCTTTGCCTCTGCTTCCTGCTTGGTGCTTTCTGGTATTTGGAGTCCCTCTCTCCCCATTGTACGTTCTGGGACTCGCTCACGTCCTGAGTGCCTAACTGGCGGAATTCTCGTTGGGTTTCCCGGCTCTGGCCTCGGCAGTGCCAACCCCTTCTATGAACTCCATGTGCAGCACACTGCTGCACTTCTCCTCCCAGGGCATGAGTCTGATTGGTGAGGTGGGTCCACCACCATGTGGCCATGCTTTGACTGCAGTGGGCTGATAGGTTCCATACCCTCAGGCAGAGCTCATCCCACCGCTTGTGTTAATCCCTGACTGTGCGTGGGGTTGTCCCCACTGCTGACGCCTTCTGTGCCACTTCTTCCCATACAGACTTTTTTCGCTGCTGTGTTTGACGGCACTGGTCTGTTGAGAACAACTCCGCTGCATGCAGGACAATGTTGTCTGCAAGCATATGCAGATCTGCCTCAGAGATACGCGGCTTGCGCTGCCAGGTCTCACGGATGCGAGTCTTCATGGTCCACTATGCATTCCGGCAGTTAGGAGGGGTGGATGGCAACTGGATGCTGCAGATTGCAATAATTGTGTTCTTATGATGGCCGCCGGACTGTTTTTTGTTCCGACAATCACTTTATTTCCACTCACAGTAATTCCGGTGCTGCTGTTTCTGGTGCCGCTGGCCCTGGCATTGTGGGAGCGACGATGAAGTTGTTTTTGCCCGCTTTTCACTGTGTTTCCGTGATGGTGGTGTCGGAATGCACGCTGCCGAGAACCTGTGATCGTCCGTTATTTCCGGCATCACGGAAACTATGATTTTTTACCACCAAACCTGTAATGAGGCCCATATTGTGTACTGTATTGTCCTTCTACAAGAGCCCTAACTGGTAGATCCCAAGGGCACTTCTTTTTGCATTGAACTATTTTTAAACTGGCAGAACTCACCCTGACGGTAAGGCTACCTGAAATCAGCCTTGGTTTACATTTCTTTTTGAACCACCATTTTTTCTTTAAGAAGACCTAACATCACATGAGTTTTAATAGTGAGGGCAAGCATAGGTTTGGACATAGACAGACTTTGGTCCTGGATTTACGGATATCGACGTCCCTTAGAAGCATCAGTTGAGGGAACAACCCCTTTAGAGTTAGGGCAGTTAGGCCTTACACCAACCCTACAAACTTTTATAATAAAGGTTTTCAAACTGTTACTTTTGAGTATGAGGGCCTCATTCAAGTCTGGCGGTAACCCTGCCGGTGCTACCGTTGGGTTGGGGCCAGACTCGAAAACGTTACCGGTGCCTGACTTCCCGGTGCCACCAGGATATTACAAGTCTGGCAGCCCGGGAAGTCAGACTCCGGTAAAATGTTAGTCCCCATTCCCATAGAGTCCCGAAGGACTGTATGGGAGTGGGGACTCAGAAGCGCTGGCACCGTTGTTAACAGTGCAGGCGCTTCCATGAACCGTCTGCCTACCGTGGATACTAAGCATGGCAGGGTCAGACCTGTTGGCCACAGCAGCCCCGGAAAGCAGATTACTCGATTGCTGGTCCGGAAACAAGGGTGCCGGTAAGCAAGGAGGCCCTGTTTCTCTCTTGATACCATGCCTGCCTCACAATAGGAACATTCCGTCTTTTGGCTGTTGTTATTACTTGCACCGAGAGCTTCTACTAACACAGACATGTGTTATAAAGGACTGCCGAGGCTGTGTTTTTGTGAGCTATCGGGTGCACTGGATGAAGGTCACCTGTATCTCCATCTTGGATTTTTCTGGCCTAAACCTGCTTGGACAATGAGGTACTAGACCGGATGTGTGCCAGGGGGTGTCAGCCCCAAACTACTCACCTGAGGAGGATGACACCGGATATCGTCAGACTAGAGCGACTGACCCGGAAGTAAAGAACCACATCATCCCAGGAGGATAGACTGAAACCGAAGAAGGACTGTGATTGTTTACAATGTTTTCTATTGTCATAAAAGGGGGCAGGAATACCTAATCGGATGTACGAGCAATTTAAGGGGACAAGGTCATGAGGGGATATGAGGGAAGGGGAACTTGAGGCTGGTTGGTTATTAGTTTGGGCGATGGGTTGATAGGATGCTATCTGTTTATGATGGTTGAATCCAGGCAATAAATGTTGTCTTGCTTTGTTCATTCTCAATACGACTCCTGAGTCCTTTTGTCTGATTTTATGTTCATAGATGGTGCCTGCGACTCAGACTTGCCGTGCAACCCTGCAGATCGCCGGATCGGAGGGCCGCCATCCTGACATCCCCACGAACGCTCAACACGAAACGCTAGGACATCTGCTTGATAATCTCCATAGGGGGCTATCTCCAAGGGTCCTGCTTCAGACCAGGCAATCGACAGTGCAGGAAGGGATGTTCTTTAGGGGATATGCTGTAATGGGATGGGGTTTCTGGGAGGTGTATGGAACACTGTTAGTAGTATTTGCATGGGTTATAACGGTATTTTATTGTTGTCAGTTTTTCAACCAGAGATTAACATAACAAAATATCAAGGTTAGGAATGAAGCCCATTACAACGCATAGGTATTGCTCAAAGTACCGGGTCAGGGGAAAGAGCAAAGACCATCAGTAAATAGGCAATAGGGACAGGTGGACAAGTGTATGGTGAGAGCCCTTATTCCTATCAGGGTCACTCTGCAGTGACTTTGGTTATAGATCTGTTTCCCCTCTCTGAAACGCAAAAGAGTGGAGTCAACGAACGAGTGGAGCCGGGGCGCTGTTTTGCTTTCCAATCAGTGCACAGATATATTGCTTATTTTTCTCCCCAGTAATCTAACTGATAAACAACCTTTGGCGTTGGGAGACAATTATTCACACAGACACACACTCAGTTATATTATAAAATGGCTCTTATATGGCCTATTTATTTACCAAAAGCATACATAAATGCATACAAACAGCAAGAAAAAGAAGTAATAAAAGTAGTTTAGAAGAAATACATCACTGCTGAAACAGAGTGAAAGAATGCCTGCCTCTCGCCAGAAAAAATGCACTGGAAAGCTCCCCCACAGGCAGGCAGAGAGATCTGGACATCAACGGGCCTGGTACGATGCGTGCATCTACCAGCAAAGCTTTCCATCTCTCTCTGATGATCCAGGCACACCCCTTTTAAGCCATTGCAAATGCACAATGGCATTCTCCAAAACTTTTGGGCTTTTTCCAAGTCTCTCCGATTCAAAAATTCCCATGGGCCCCTAGCTGGAGTAACCCAAAAAGGCAAATCTTTTTCCTTTCTCATGAAAGCAGCAAAAATAACTACATTCCACAACAACGTTATCAATTACAAGTTAGGACCTGGCTCAGTCTTAGCCGTCTATGCGTGTAGTTTCTCCCCAACGTGTCCTTGAAGCACTACAAAATAAGATGTTTACCAATGAAATAAAACAAACAAGAGTTTGCATCAAGTGCAGCTTCCACTGAGGCCTGTAGAAAATGTCCAATATAGCTCAGGGTTTAAATGGGGAAAGGAAAATGGGCAAACATCAGTTGAAAGAGGCTGAAAAACCCCCAAAGGAATTGCCCACCCACTATATGTGTAGACAGTTTAACAGGCCATCTTGTGACTGTTTGGACTGTGGCAGGTCAGAAGAAGGAGACAGACTAGTTTCTGTCATAGTCAACTAGTGATGTATTTAAATACTAATAATGTGACCTATATATCCTATTATGTGGGTTTCCCCTACTGTGAGAAACCTGAGTGTATTCTCACTCCTATTCCCCATGGATCATCTATGCAGGTGGCCAGTGAATGGCCATCACTTTTGGATCCTGACCCTGGGGGTGGACAAGCGAGGGAGGATCACCTGAGTGCAGTGTCTTTGGGGACTGGGAGTGGAATGCCCTTGGGAGTGACATGGTATTCCCCTTTTGCTACTGACGATCAACCCACCCCTTCCCCCGCTTTCATGGTTTATTGTGAATCACCTTCCCTGACTTCCTCGGATGTAACCATTAACTACTGGGACGAAGAAGAGGCAACTAGGAATAATGAAGACTATGTGCTTTTACCACTCTGGTACTGGGATGAGGAAGAGACCTACTCATTACACATTCGCACCTGCAGCCTGATAAAAGACTGCAGGTGTATAAAAAGCCCAATCAAACTATGTCAAGGGAAGAAGAAGCGGTGGTGACGGTAAAGCAGCAGCAGAGAGGCCAAGAGGAGTAGTGAGGAGATGTATTTGTGCAGCATGCCGATGGTTCATGTGAGGGCGGCCCGGGAGCTGGGGCTCCACGTAACAGAACAAACACTGAAAGGTGAGCCGTGCAGGGGGGCTGCTGCTTTTTCTGGTGTTCAAAATGCTCATTCTCCGAGGGTCAGAAGCCAACCCAGGAGTGCCTGAGGGGCATGAGGTGGAGCCCTGAGACAGTGAACAGAAGGCCGAGAGATCTGCGCTGCGGGAACCTCCACAGATGCAACCAGTGAGTTTCTATGAGAAAGGAAACCCGGTATGCAAATGATTGAAGTTACGTGGAGGATTACTTTGTATCGGAGTGGTTGCATACATAATAAAACACATTTTCGAAGGTCTCCGATCTAAATCTTCATTAACTATTAACCTATTGAAATTACATTGTAGCGGAGTGGTCACGTGTACATGAGAACATGTTTTCAAAAGTCTCTGAGTGCTGTGCACGTTATAAAAAGCAATTTATAATGATGCAAGTGTTTACAGAAATGAACGGAAAGAAACATTTAACCATTATCGAATTCTGAAGCACATAGAAGCTTAAAACTTGCATCTTCATACTTATGGAATACCGAACTGAAAGCAAACTTAATAAATAATCTGAACTATTCCTTGTGAAGAAAACAAATGAATTAAGCTTTAAAAGGTACATGTGCTAAGTTCAAAAGTGAAAGCAACTTTGAATGCAATTAAAATTCACATATGTTGAAACTACAAGTCCATCAAACTTTCAACTAACAAACCTAATGCACATTGAACTGTAAAGTGAACAGAATCTTAAAAATACAAAAGCATCTAGTATATATGGAACTATAAGGTGAATGGGAGAAATTGTAAATAATAAAATATCCCTGGAACTCTGAATGAACTGCAGCTTACAGTCAATATATTTCTGTACAGAGACAAACAATACACAGAGGGAGTGAGTGTGGGGCAGATCTTCAAGAAAATCAACAAAATACCAATAACACATTGAAAGTGAACCTTGGGGAAGGGAACCCTGAGGTTTAAACTGTTTTTTGACTTAAGGACAAAGTCTGAAGATATTTTGAGTTTTTTAACCTGGGGTAGGGAACCCTAAGTATTGGTTAACTTTAAATCATCCTGAATTTAAGGCAATCCTGAGACTTTTTATTGGAACTGTTTTAGACTTGGGGAAGGGAGCTGTTGAAAGAAAGATGTGAGCTCCGAATTGTATTTTGAACACTGCTTGTTGTTTGCAGACATCACTACACTTTGGGCCTCATTACGACCCAGGCGGTAAGTTACCGCCTGGGCCGTGACTTTACCACCATGGCGTAAACTATGTTTACGCCATGGTGGTTGGCGGACTTACCGCCCCATTCCGACCTTGGCGGGGCGGTAAGTCCCCAATCCCCATTTACCCTTCCCCATTCACATTTTTGCCCCATAGGGCATAATGGGAGTGGGGAAGGCGTTAATTACGCCACCGTAAATTACGGTGGCGTAATTAACTCCATGGTCCCTTAGCGCCATGGATTTTAACACCTGCTAAAAGCAGGTGTTAAATCTGCCATGGCGGTAAGGGACCTCGTACTCAGGCGGTAAGGGTCGGCGCTGTTTACGCCGCCGTAAACCCCTTACCGCCTGAGTCGTAATGAGGCTATTTGTCTCGATTAGTTGTCAGGGCAACTATAGGTTTTGGACACAGACAGATTCCTAAGTTTAACTCTTAGACTTTGACTTTCCTTAAATTTGTTTTGGTAGGGAAATACTTCCATAGCATAGGGCAAGATAGGCCTTTTTCTAGTCTGACCTATAAGCTAATAAAGTATTTTTGTTTATTCAGAATCTATTGTCTGTGTCTTCCTCCAAGATGCCTTCAAACTACCCAGCAAAATTAATGAATTTATTTAATAATATGCTTACAACAATAAAGTTTTGCATATAAAGTCACATAAAATAACTGATCAGTCACAATAAAAAATACACTTCATAATTAAAACATAGATATACCATTTGATAGCTCTGTTAAAATATCTAATATCATTGCATAAAATGTCATCATGTAGAAAATTAAATTCATATAATTTCCGTCAAGTAGTCTTTGCCACGTATCTTGTATATTGCAATTGTACATATTATTATTATATTTCATATGATATAGATTACGTAAGCAGACCAAACTATCACACTCACATAATATATGGTAAGCAGTTTCTAATGTATTTTCTCCTCAGAGTCTACAGAATCTAAGCTCTTTTTGAATACCAATTTTTGCTCCGAATATTACTAGTACATTGTATATGTTAAATTTAAACTTCAACTACCAACGGATAATATTACAATCTGGATAGGCACATTGGTAGGTTGGTTTACTTTCTCTTATTACTAAGTGGCCAAGGAATAGCCCACTATTTGTTTTTGTCGCCAAATTAACTACCATTTGGTCACTATCTAGATCATATATCTTTTTTTTCAATTTGCGCTTTGTCTGAGCCATGCTGAATAACAGCCAGCCAAAAGTATCATTCCCTATCCATTTATCATAGAACCCTCTCCATCTATGTAATGTTAGGAAGTCAGCATTATTATCTGCACGCCCATATTGTCCCAGCAAAATTAACTAGAGTGCTCGTCATCAGAAGTGAAGTCCAAAAAGTAAACAGTCTGTCCTCTGTCTCAAAACTAATCTATTCTGGCCCTACCACTAAAGAAAGAAACAAAAAAGTTAAGAAGAATGACTCCCTTATCCTGGATAAGCTGTTCGGCCCTAACAGATGATTTTTAAATAGTTCTTGGCTATCTCTTGGATTAATGCGTTTAGTTCTTCCCAGGAACTCTTCCACTCACCTAGCATCATCTTTCCTTTTAGAGATGACCCTGTTCTCCTTGCAATATTTGCGTGTTCACCCGGGCTTTGTCCTCTTGAAGTGTCTCTATAAGGTTCCATTTTCTCAACACTTTAAAGGAACCCTAATGTCCCTCCTCTTGATCTTCACTTTCTGTATTCTTTTGTTTCCTTATTTCCCCAAAACAACATGTTTTACACAAATATTCTCTTGGTCTATCACTGGGACAAGTAGGCTAAGTCTTGCAGTGTTTCCCGCTCTTATAAACACTTGTTGTGTCACTCGGATGAGTGGGCTGTCTACCGTAGTTATTCTTACACTTATAAACACTTCTTGTATCACTAGGAAGAGTAAGCTGCGTCCCATGGCTAGTCTCCCACTCATACATACTTCCTGTGTCACTGGGACGAGTAGGCTGGGTCCCGTAGTTATTCTCACACTTATAAACTTCTTGTGTTGCTGGGACGAGTAGGCCGAGTATGTCTCTGCTCCCCATATACTTCTCCGGGTCTCCCCCTCTCACGTTACCTTTTTTCTCCTGGGCTAGTATCACTGGCTCTCTCTTCAGGATCGGAACAGCTCTTAGCGTCAGAACGACCTGGGAGGTCACGCAGGCTCTTCTTGGTTCTTCGGTGTGGCTCTGCGCAGGCACGGCTGCAGCTGTCTTGGTACCCTTTCTGGACTGAACAGTCCACCTTTACCAGGTCACACCACAGCTCACTTGACCCTCCTTGCGCCTCGGGGTTCTCTTCCCATGCACCACACAGATCTGTGGTTTCCCTGTACCTCGTCAGTACATCCACTAGTCAGATCCTCATGACCGGGGCTCTCCTGGTCCTCATCAGCTCCCAGCTCTTGCCAGGTTCAAACTTCCCGGTCTTCACTCTCCATCTGCAGTCTTTCCTCTATTTTTATATCTAAGAGCTGGGTCCTGTGATGATATTTCAGATAGCATCACTTCTCCCCAGGGGAGAATCCCTTTCCATGAGGCTAGGGAGGTGACGCTGCTAACCAATAGTCCCCCTAGGGATGGTAACACACAGAGGGACTCCTCCCCTGTGGATAAGGACGTGATTAGGAGGCACAGCCCCTTTAAACCCCAATGCTGCAGGCTGATGTTAATGCCTGAATCTTCCACACATAAGCTCACATCCAAAACAATGTGTTATTGTGAAATATCAAACCATCCTGATGTCATAGGTACATGGACGAAGTGAATTCGATACAGGAAGGAGATTGAAACAACACTGACCTCTCCAAGGTCACAAAGGGGGTCCAGCAATTGACAAGAATATATGGAAATACCCAGTGTCAGAACCGTATAGTATATGCAAATACAATTCAAAATAGCATCAGTGAGGAAGCACTGATCAACTCACTCAGTCTTCTTGAATTGGTCCTCACGGCTGAGCCACAGCAACTGGCGGTTAGAGACAATCCTACAATGGGCAAGATAACTAGATTGACATATATGTACAAATGGAGGCTCACCAGAGTTAACCTTCCGTGGCCCCCTTTAATACATCATGAGTCGATTATCTGATAATCACGGTGGTAAGCAATAGGCATTAATTCATCATAGGTTCAAGTAGTCTGATTTAATCAGATAAATGATCTAACGTGGGACTGCATCTATGGAATATTCATGCATTAAAAGTTACCTATACCAGGCCCTTATTTTAAGATAACATGAAAGTTCTGAAATAGCTATAATGCCGCCATTCATTAAACACTGCACAGAGCAGTGTGAACTACTCACCTGGTGATACAAGTTTTCTTCTCAATCCAACCGCGACCAAACGCGCAGTGCGAGTGAGGAAAACATAAGGCATCGTCCTGGCAACCGCGCGCATGCGTACGGGGCGCCAGGACCGTGGCCATCTTTGTGTGGGCACACCGCCGCAGCGTCGTTGTGAAGGCGACAGTGAGCGGATCCTCTGTTATACTAGAAGCGCCGTCCATGCTGCCGATCAACAGAGACCGGCGCTGATGTTAGGGACATATGTTAAACAGAAGGCCTCGAAGGGCCGGAATAGAGATCTTGCTACCAGTGCATAGAACTCCGTAGGAAGGTAAGAGGACAACTACCAGAAGGCAGCGGGCGACGCGCAGATCATGTAATAGGGTCAACACCTCCTCAAATCAGATGACGAGCATCGAATATGTCACCCAATGTTCTGATTTCTAACTACATGAACGCCCCATTTTTCCTTCAGTGCCTCAATGGCTATTAAACATTAACCATTGGAATTCGGACTCCAGTCGGCCCCCTGTGGCTTTCTAAAGTCCATCACAATTCAGATTAAATGTTTCTCGCAAGGAATATGGGCATACTTAATAGAGGGGAGCCTTTAAATAAAAAAGTATACGACTACTGTTGTTGTTGTGAGTGTAAATCCTCTTTCTGACTATTCGGCCAAGGTACCCTACTCCCAGGATATTTGGCTGTAGACAACATCTAATTCGTTCCAGATTGAAATAGAAGATAAAACAATTAATAGACTTGACATGAGGTACAAAGATACACATTGTAAATTCGCAAAATACAGAATCACATCGAAAACAAGTTGAATGGCCTCAAGTCAACAAGAACCAACCTCCATTATGTCATTAACATGTGTACCATCCCCTAAGATTAAAGCATTTATGTAAAGCACAGGGTGTGTCTTAAGTCATTCGCTTCTCGGGCAAACTAGATAATTTCACACAAAGCACATCAAGTCGAATTCCGTGTTCATGCCTCGAGGGCTCAGTAAGTCCAAAAGTTCAAGCCATAGGATTTCTCGTTGTAGCAATTTACGCTGCAAATTCCCCCCTGTGCTGCCAGTCGTAACTTGCTCCAAGATGACACATTTCAATTGTGCAATGGTATGTCGTGCTTCCTCAAAATGAACTGCTACTGGGGACTTCTGACTCTTAGTGCGAATATTTGACTTATGTTCAGTCCATCTCGTTTTCACTTTTCTGGTTGTCATCCCAACATAGTGGGGTCCGCATGGATATTTCAGTGCATGAACTACATTCTGAGCATCACAAGTACATGAGTGTCTCAACGTGATGGGTTTCCCAGAGTGAGGGTGTGGTATGTTGTTACCTTTAATAACATTGCCACAGTGCTGACAGTTGTGGCATGGAATTGTACCCTTGAATTGACCCTGTTTTTGGAGGGATGGAATCTCAGCTTTGACCAGGCTCTTACGGAGAGACCTACTGTTTCTATATGCGAATGTTGGGAGTGTCTGAAGTAGTTGCTGTAGCTGTGGGTCCATTCCGAGCATTGGCCAGTTCTTTTGTATTACTCTTTTAATTTTCATGCTCTGCATTGAGTAAGTCGTAACATATACCAATGGTTCTCCAGACTTAATTGGTTTGGGTGCTAGGAGTGTTTCTCGATCAATCTCCCTCACTTTCTCCGCCACATCGGTGATCATGGATTGTAGCCTCTTGATGTAAATTTTGCCTCCAGTAGCGAGGATTGGCGCTCATACTCTGTGTTATTTGAGATGTTCCTTCTGTAGCATATAGGAATTGACTAAGCGGTACGCTGTCAATGGTTCTCTTAGGATGGAAACTCGTCACTAGTAGTAGATTGTTCCTGTCGGTCTGCTTTGTATATACTCTGGCTCCAGTATGGCATCATTGACATAGACCTCTACATCCAAAAAATGAATGATGGTGTTACTTGCCTCTGTTGTAAATTTAATGCGAGGATGCATCTCATTCATCATTTTGAAAAATTCTTGCAGTTCATCTTGTAGGCCCGTCCTTATCCCAAATATATCATCGATGTACCTAATGTAAAGCGCGAGATGTCTCATCCATCTCAGAGATGTTAACATGTGCTCTTGTTCTAAGTAGTACATATAGGCATTCGCGTAGCATGGTGCCATAGCTGCACCCATGCTGGTCCCTGATATTTGCAGGAAGAATCGATCCTGGAATTTAAAGATATTATTCATGAGGACCACCTTCAACAGGGTAAGGACGAAAAGTCTATCGCCCTGGCATTTGTCTGATTTCAACAGGAGCCATTCAATTGCTTCTAGTCCGGCTTCATGTGCGATATTTGTATAAAGCGATGTGACATCCATGGTGAACATCAGATCTCTCCCTTTGACAAATTGTACGCTGTTCAGTTTCTGTAAAAAATGTGTTGTATCTGTAACATAAGTAGCAGTTTCCTGAATCAGAGGTTGAAGAATCTTATCCAGGTATTAGGCCAAGGGCTCAAGAATACTTACTGTGGCCGCTATAATTGGACGTCCAGGAGGCTTGATCAGTCTCTTATGTATCTTAGGGAGTATATATATCACTGGCATGATAGGATGCTTATTCTCGAGGAAACGTCATGTTTTGTCAGAAATGACATCATTTTCTTCTGCCTCATTCAGTACTCCTTTGATCAATGATCGTACTGCTTCCATAGGGTCGACAGGTAATTCCATATATGTTTCTCCATCTCTCAATTGGCGTTCAATTTCGTCCCGATAGTCCTGTTTGTTCATGAGCACAGGTGCTCCACCTTTGTCTGCTGGTTTAAAGATGACTTCCTGATTATCTAGAAGGTTTTTGAGTGTCTGCCGCTCCCTCATAGAGAAGTTACCTTGAGTATTGGTTTTAAATTGTATCCTTTTAAAATCTTGCAAGACTGTCTCCTCAAAGGTAGAAAGGATGTGATTCTGTACTGGTGGATTGAACGTGCTTTTCGGACTAAGGGCCTCATTACGACCCTTGCGGAAAGTGACTGACCGGACCGCAACAGCGTAAATAGCGTTTCCGCCATTGCACGAAGGAGCAAAGTGCGGCCAATCACGACCCATCGGGCACGAGCATTACGCCATGGCGGAATCCGAAAGGCTGCGATGGCGGAAATGACCCCAAAACGGCCCTTACCGCCGCCGTACGCTGCACCAGGTGCAATACCGCCACCCATCTTAGCGGTCACCGTAATGAGCGGTCACCGTAACGAGCGTGCACCGCAAATTACGGCCACCGTAAATATACGGAAACGGAAGTAAAAGCATGTGGCCGGAACGGGAAACAGCACGCCGCACAACTATAAAATCCGAATCCCAACACAACCATAAAAAATCCGACCCTGACACACATCCCAACCCGTTAGCAACCCCAGTTAAAAAATTAAATATGGGAAAGGTAGCCAAGAAAGCGTGTGACCGCAAGCGGCAGGTACACTTCTCCCGAGAGGAACTGACCGTGCTCACCGAGACCCTACAGGAAAATTCCGCCGTCGTCTTCTCCAGTCAAATGACCAGGACGGCCCTTGCCAACAAGAAGGCCATATGGGCCCTGGTGGCACAGCGCGTAAGTGCGGTGGGGACAACACCCCGCACGCCACAGCAATGTCGCAAGCGGTGGGACGACCTGCGGATCCGCGTACGCAGCATACTTTCTGCGAACAGGAACATCGCCACAGCTACCGGGGGGGGTTCAGAGTCGCCCATCAAGTTGACCCCCTGGGAGGAAATCTGCGCCTCCACCATAGGAATGGAGAGCATAGAGGGAGTCGGAGGGATGGAGAAAGGAGTGCCGACATCCGGAGAATCAGGTAGGTTGGCCAAGAGAAACAATGCGAAATCCACAAACCACGAACATGTGCAGTACCATGTGACCCCATAGTGCAATACATACTTTGCCCTGACAGCGCCCTCTAAAAGTCAGAATGAACAAACAAATCAATCAAGAAGCCATAAACAACCCCTACATGTGCAGCATGCACCCCCTAACTGCAGGCAGCCAAATGAATGCATCCTCAATCCACACGAAAATGAGACCACCTCCAAGGCCCAGTCCCAAATCAGCCTCATGTACCACCCCAATGCATTTGATACGTTGCCATTCCAAATCCGACAGACCCATAACTAACGCTCGCCCCTCTTTACTCCACCACAGGGTCCGATACCAACGACGAGCTGCAGGACACCCCTACCAGCACGCCTGCAAAGAGGGCCAGGACCAACGTCCCAAGAGCCTCCACCTCAGGTGCAAGGATCAAGACACGGCAGCAGCAGGAATCAAGTGGCAGCACACTGGAGGGGACTGCAACAGGCACCCCAGCAGCCAGCAAGTCCACAACCCCAGCACCACAGGTCCCCCCAAAGAACGTATCTGATGGCACTGCCTCTGGTGGTAGCAGCACCATAGGTGACACAGCTGTCATGCCAGCATGCTCCGACACGGAAAACAGTGCTGGCGACGTAGGTACCATCCATGACCTTTCCCAATCCCCCTGCATGTTCCATCCCCTACACCATGACGAAACCACGCAGGGGCACCCTGAAGACGACGACTGGCCAACCCCCACAAGTCCTGTGCCAAGGCAACATGTGTTGAGCAGCCCCCCTGTCACACCACCGCAAATGTCCATGGCCCAGCAGAGGCAACAGTCCCTCGACCTGCTGATCGAGCAACAGCAGGAAGCGTCCACGCTACTCAAGGACCATGCAAATGAATGCGGGGGTTCCAGGGCAGCCATGGAAACATCCACCGAGACACTCAGGGCACAAATAGAGAAAAGTAGTGAGAGCCTCAGGGGAGAAATGGAGAGAAGCACCGAGAGCCTGAGAGCACAAATGGAGAAAAGCACCGAGAGCCTGAGAGCACAAATGGAGAAAAGCACCGAGAGCCTGAGGGGGGAACTGCATGCGACGTCCAAAGACGTTTGTGCTGAACTTGCTGCTGTGCGCCGTGTGCTCTCGGAGCTCTCACAAACCCTCAGAGACATGCATGGACGCGAGCAGGCAGAGACATCATCCGTGGCAAGTTCCGTCCAGGGCAGCCCCCAACGCAGATCTGGCAGGAACCTGCGCTCCACGGGCAGGGGTGCCCCTGATACCCGTAGAGGGGGCTTGCAATAGCGTCTACCCACGGACAGCATGCATATTTGGACACTGGTGTTGGGGGGGGAGGTAGTAGGGTGGAGGGGGTGTGTTGGGCTTCACTGGGTGGCGGGTCCATAGGGTGTATAAATCAAATCACATTAACAATACAGCACCTCATTATCATCCAATGACATGTGTGGACATTGATATTTGCGTACGAGGCCTTCATAGGCGTACAGTCCACAATGTGCCTGTACTACACACACACAGTGCCACAGGTCCCCTTTCCGTGTAATAGGCACCATGCGTGGTTGCTAGAAGCATGCATCTATGATGCTCTGTCGGATTGCACGTGCATCCTGTGCCTCATGGACTCCTTGAGGTGCCTCCACATCCCCACCCTCATCATCATCATCATCTTCAGGTGCATGCAGTACAGCGTCAGGGGGCATGGGCACATTCCTACGTATGCACATGTTGTGCAGCATGACACATGCCATGACCATCTTAGAAACCTTCTCATGGCTGTATATGAGTGCCCCGCCAGACCTGCTGAGGCTGCGGAAACGAGCCTTCAGTAGGCCGAATGCCTGTTCAATGACCACACGGGTACGTGAGTGGGCATGGTTGTAGTCCTCCTCATGCTCGTCCTGTGGGTTCCGGATTGGTGTAAGGAGCCATCTCTTCAGTGGATACCCGGCATCACCTGTATGAGACGAATAAAGGGTGTCAGTGGAATGATAGTGCTAAGTAGCCCCCCCCCCCCCTGCAAGGTCATTGACGCATCAAATGGGCCACGATGTCATGCATGGAATGAGACTCACCGAGTAGCCAGGATCTGTGCCCTGCGTGTCGCTCCATGTAGCGTGGTATTCTTGTGTTCCTCAGGACCATAGAATCATGGGTAGATCCTGGAAATCTGGCACAACAATGCGTAAAGATCTTGTTGGAGTCACACACCATTTGCACATTGATTGAATGAAATTGTTTCCGGTTGCGGTACTGGACCTCCATGGCATGTGGGACAACCAATTCAACATGGGTGCAGTCGATGGCACCAATGCAACCCGGGATGCCGCCAAGTGCATGGAATCCCACTTTAGCGTTGGTAATCTCCTGGTACGTGCGTGGTAGTGTGATGTGGTCGTCGGCGTGCTTCAGGAGGGCATCGTGCACTTGGAAGAGGGTCCGTGAGAACAGTGGCTGTGAAATGCCATGCAACTGTCCCACTGTGTGCTGGTAGGTGCCTGTGGCCAGGAAGTGGAGTGCAGACACCACCTTCAGTAGGGGTGGGATGGCGGTTGGGCTATCTATCATGCTCACGAGGTCAGCATGTGTCATGTCCACAATGGCGATTATGGTGTCCCGGTCCAAACGGTAGAGGGTGTGGATCTGCTCAGCAGTGAGGTTGAACGGATCGGCTCGGAGGCGTGGGATTGCGGGCCGCCTGCGTGGTGGTAGTGGCAGTGCTTGTGGGCCTTGCTGACCCTGCCTTGCCCTCCTCCTCCTCCTTCTCCTCCGTCTCCCCTGTGCGCCCGGTTGTTGTACCTGTTGTTGTTCGTCGTCTTCTTGTAGTTGTAGCACTTGCAGTGCTATCTGGTACCCCAGGCCCAACATCGCTAGTCCTGCCGGTAGCATTTTGGAGTGGGAGTGGTTGTGGGAGGGGTTTGGGTCTGCAATATATGTGCTGTCGGCCTGTATGGCCTCCACCTGTGCTGATTGAATGAATCTGTGGCAGATGCAATCCCTTCTGGTCGAGCACGTCCCGCACGTAAGGCTGCATTTGGCCGCATGGCATCTTGGGATTTGAATCATGTATCTAATCCCGATGGCAGTGTGATGTACTTTGACTGATCTTCATGCTATGCTCCCATTGTTACACATGCTATGATTGCAGCCGCTTACATACCTGTGAAGAGTCAGTGGTATGTAGGGCTCGATCGATGGCCGACCCTCATGCAGCACAGTAACGTAATTCACCGACGGGCGTGGCGTCCCATTTGTGATTGCAGCCAGTTAGCATCATGACACACAGCCGCACTACATTGATGTAATTGTGAATGCAAGCGTTCACAGAAGCCTTTTCGACGTAATGTTGCAAGTGAGGAATTCGAAGGCCAGCATTTTGGGTTTTGAAGTAGCGGCGAGGATACGCCCACAGGTCTGGCTGGAAATGTAACGTTCTATTGTAGAATGTCCTTGGGACATGGCCCATAACGAGCAGGCAATGAATGATATGAATTGAATGGGATGCGCAATAGCGTAGTGGACGATAAGGCAGGACGTTCCCAAATCCATCTTGCTTCACAACACTACAGATCCGGCCAGGGGCACAGTGGTTTTTGCGGACTGCATTACGCACAGACGCGATGGAAGTTTCACATATTATGTGAGTGAATGTTCATGCGTTTTCATTGCGGGATGAGGGAATGATGTGTGGATGCATGGACTGATGAATCCGTTTAGGGTCTGCCATGTACATGGGTTTTTTGGTTCACTCCCCTTCCCCTGCGTTATGTGATGCAAGGCTGCCATAGTGGGACATACGTCTATCTGCCCTTGTCGGATCCTCCCTGTCTCGACGCGCCTTCATACACTTGTGTCTAGGCACGTTACTAATCCCATGTCATGGGTTCTATCTTGACGGACGCATGCACAGTAACCGACGTTGCCAATGGTGTATTTAGCTCGATTGGTTTCGTTGTGATTCGATACTGATTTAGGGGTGTGTATATTCCTTTGGAGTGGGCTAGCATGCATATGGGTGTGGATTTGGTGTGTTGAATGAAGATTGTAATGCATCATGAGTCCCGTAATGCAATCGGTTGATTTGTGTTTCTTTTGGGTGACAGGTATCTCCTGCCCTATTGCAGATGCCATCTCTACGCCACTCCTCCAGATGGTTTTTACTCTCGACTCCTGCAGCTTCGGGTGAATCAGTGGAGCACCATTTCGATCATATGGGACGATCGCCAATGGGCCACATGCCCTTACGCTGTACTGGTGGCTAGGTGCAACATTTCGGCCTTTCAGCTCGACTACTGCCTGCCTCATGGGACGGACCTGCGGTTCTTGCCGCTTCCATGTTGCCTTTTGGAACGTTGATGTAAGCCCTGTGTGCCATGATGGTACAGGGCGTCACACAAGTGGAAGCCGGTCAATTATTGCAGATGCAGCCCTCGGTGATGATGGTTGTTTTGGTGTTATTTTGCAAATTGCTGTGGGGCCTTTGTCATTTGGATGTGCATTTAAATTGTATTCCGATATTTGTCGTGTTGCGTTGTTCTTTGCAGGTGATGTGGCGATTTTCGCTTTGTGGCGGTATGTATTGCGTGATGATCTGCATTGTGTTCCGCCTTCTGAGTTGAGTTGTGTGGTACAGTACTGGCCGCGTTTGCCTACGTAGCACAGTATGGTCACGGATAGAGGCTGCCATTGTGACTGTTTACATGATGTGCTGTTCAGGGGCGGGGGATTGGCTTTTGGCCGACTGGTGCCTGTCAGCCAGGTCGATTGGTGGAATGATGGGTTGTTCAGAATGTGGCTGGTCACAGGTGACTGTGTTTGCGTGCGTTTGTTGGAGGGGGACTGGGGTCATGTCCATTGGAATAGCTTCTGTATTGATGCCATCTGTGCCCTGCAGCTCCCATCGGCCCCTCTTGGGATGAGCCTGGCTGCTCAGTCACTCTGCCGACTTGTGTGGTACATGCTTCTGCTGATGGTTGGTTTGTTTACTGGCATGAGTACAGGGCTGGTGCAATCCCCCTCAGGATGCTGTTTTGGATGTTGCCTTGCGCTGGTGGCAAGCGATGGGGGACTACTGTTGTTTTGTGTCATGTGTTCTTGATTTTCATTTTGATGTGTTGTACCTTCACATGCCTGTGCTGCGTCAGTACGGCTATGGTGACATGCCGTACATGGATGCCCACTCACGGGGCGCTTTGAGCCCCTGCATGCTTTTCTACGTTGGCATGCATGGGTGAATTGTGGATTTCACTGGTTGCATAGTGTGAGTACATTGCGCCTGCCAGGAGTTGTGCAATGAGGCCAGGGAGTGGAGTACAGGCACTCAGTGGGCCATTTACGGTTGGTTCGCGTTGCCGTATTTCTCGCCATGGCGGAATGGTACTTTACGACGTGCTTGATGGCGTTCAGTACATGTCCGCTAGGGTCAGAATTCGCGTACCGTTGCGCCATGGCGGTGATTCCGGTTTTGCAAGGCGCGCGTGCGCGTACTTGGTGCAGTTAGCGTTGCCGTTCACTGCGGTGTCGCTAATGGCATCGTACTTTACGGTGACGGGTCATGATCGCAACGAGCGGTGTTCGATGGCGGTATTGCATTTCCGCCATCATTTTTCCATTTCCGCAAGGGTCGTAATGAGGCCCTAAGTTCCAAAAATCTGTGCAGTATCCTCATCCAATGAATCAAAGAAAACCTTCAGTTTCAACTTCTGCATAAGTTTAAAGAAATCGATCTTTTTACGTAA
Organism: Ambystoma mexicanum; assembly: GCF_040938575.1. NCBI lineage: Eukaryota > Metazoa > Chordata > Amphibia > Caudata > Ambystomatidae > Ambystoma > Ambystoma mexicanum. The sequence goes on from NC_090925.1 coordinate 278,052,251, forward strand.
TAATGTACTGTTGTTCTTCGGGACAAAGTACAGCTCTTTCTTCAGGACTTGTAACTCCAGCTTCGAGAGATGATAGGAAGAGATATTAACAATTAGATTTTCTTTGTCGCCTTTTTCCGCTGTGGATTTCTTCTTTTTTCCTCTTCGGATTATTTTTTTTCTAAAAAAACAGCAGCTGGAGTTGTTACTTGATCACTACCCGATGGTCCTGGTATTACCTGTGCACTCTGGCTTGTGGTAACTTCTAATTCTGTGCTGGATATGTCGGATAAAGTATTCTCTGTTGTTGATTCTCCCGTTTTTGATTCTCCTGTTTTCCGTAGATTGCCAAGGTTCGGTTTGTTCTGATAGTGGCTGTAATATGTCTGCCAACTGTAAACAATATCAAACTTATAGTCTTGCATGTCACGTCTGAATTTTCGAATTTTTTTAACTTCAAGTTCCTGCTTGTAACCTGCCAATTTTTGGTTTGTTTCTTCTAAGATCTGTTGGAGTTGATCTGTGGTATACCCTTTACTCAAGAGGTCTTTAATCCCTCGATATCCTCATTCAGTGTATTCAAGGAGCGTGACAATTCTTCGATTGTTAAAAGTATCAAATCTAGAGAGCACTTATTCAGAATTAGGTGCCACCGTTTGACAAAGGCCGGATTTTCTTTACAAAGTGTAGGTTCAAGGTTTACACGTAAGCCCCTTGGTATTCTTTTCATGGTATAATATTGAGCAAGGGTAGATGCGTGGAGTTTAAGATTGATTTCTCTTCGTATCTTCCATTCAAGTTGTCGAATTAGTGCTTCAGGTTTGTCGGATGCTATTATTTCGGTTCCTGCTGTTTTAATCAAACACAATATTCTTTGGGCTTCCTCCTCACTAAAGGCAAGTGTCTCTGCTCTATTATTTGTGGTCTGATCTATTTTAAGAAAGGACATGTTCAAGTCCAATGATAATTGTACTTAGAATGTTTATTCTATGTGTTGCTTGACACATTCAGTAAGTGCGTGCTACCCCTCAAGTGTGGCCATTAGGAACAAACAGAAGGTAGAAGGTAGGGGTGCACAGACCTGTCTAGTGAACAGTTTTTACTCTATGTAAGTTGTTCTTTCAATAGTTTCTCCCTACTGGGTTCAATCAATATTTAATGTTATTTAAGGTGCAAACAGGCTGACATCACAAGGCCACTTGGGACAAGACAATCGAGCAGAACCAGAACCATGTATTACTACACGGTGAGCCCAATGCACTCCTCAGGGAACCTATGTCCCAACTGTAAATAACTATTATTCTTATGTCTTTTGGCCCTAGGGGCTACCATGTAAGTCAAAAAACAAAAAACAATTTAACTTTGGTAAATTTCAATTGGTGTATACTTCAGCATGTGACATTCAACAAATTAATTAATTGAATCCCACTACACTACAAAACATATGCAAAATTATAAATTCGATTTGTAAACAAAAAACATTACGTTTTTAATCGTCAAAATCAGAATCCAATATAACACAGTTAATATCATCAGACTGATCTTAGTTCATCAATACAATGTGCAGCAAAGACATAGGTTACAAACACATACAATGCCTCTTATAATGTGTAGAACAACTTCACTGTTTACCAATGTTTACCAACTTTCACAACATCAGTTTCTTTATACAACATATGTCTCCAAAAAAGCCCCTTCTGGGTTTAACAAGTAACCGATGCGTTTCGGATCATAGATCCATCTTCAAGGTTAGGGCTTCGATGTTCCTAATCACAGTTAGAATTTCAAAGTTCATATTCAGAATCACTTTCTCTATGTGAACCCTGTGGGGTAATAGAAATAAACATTTATATTAGAGGCAGACCTTTTTCCCAAACCTGTGGAAGTCCCAGAACAAGACATTACAGAACGGGGTACCAGGGGTTTTGGGGAAACCAATGAGCCTCTCCCTAAAGAGGTTTCCCTAATGATAAACATAGAGGCTTCTGTTAGTGCTGAAGTGCTGGATCCGGTTGATGAAGACATGGAAGTAGTCCCTGATCTAGCATTCGCACAACAGAACATTCTGATTTTGACTGAGAGTTTTCATCAGGCCATTTCCGAAGAAGAAGGCAGAGAATAGGCAGGCCCCTTCTCCTTTATAAGCAAAGTTCAACTTTACTGAGGAGAAGTTACAGCTGAGGAACATTCGAGGACCCAACTGGTAGTTCCCAGGAGCCACTGCTGTGTTGTTTTCGAAATGGTGCATGCCCACTTAGCTTCTGGATACTTAGGCATCACCAAGACAGACGCAGAACCAAATAACTCACAGGTTCTACTGGCCAAGTGTACATGTGAATGTTAAAAACCTCATCGCCACATGTTAAGTGTGTGTTATGTATGTGTGGGGCATGAATGGACGTTTGACTGGAATGTGTGAGGGGTCAGAAATGCGAGATGGACAAGTCGATAGAGTTTTCTCACAAGAAGCCATTTGATTAAATAATAAAAGGTGAGATTAATCGCCTACACTATGCCAGAAAACAGCTGGGAGGGATCAGAAATGAGAGGCAGATATAACGTTGTAATATTATCATTATCAAACAGCTTTATTAAAAACAAAAATGGTTGGGTAAAGCCTCTCTCTCCCTATCCTAAATAGAGTTTCCCTACCTAGGAATCTAAGACTAAAGATCAGTCAGTGTCAAGTCGTCAAACTTATAAACTGTCCTTGTATCCAAAACATAATAATCTGACCCTCACACTAGAAATGGACTAAGGGTTCAAGGAAATGCCTCAGACCTATGTTTGGCAAAAAAGTGTTAATAATTAAAGCAAATAGATACATCCAACAGAAATAGTCTTTTACAAGGAGAAATCCTTTGATCCGCAGGGTGGTTCCCTTCCCCTGGATATTTAGGTGGAATGGAAAAAATGTCTCTTTCAAACAACAGTTTCTTGAGGATGGCAAATGTGTCTCTTTCAAACAACTTGATGCTTTATAGGAGTTGAAGTACATAGAATTTCTCGGCTTTCTAAAGTGATCTTGTTTACAACTTTTACTTAGAAAAACATTAGTAACAGGAAATGTTAAGTGTGTGTTATGTATGTGTGGGGCATGAATGGACTTTTGACTGGAATGTGTGAGGGGTCAGAAATGCGAGATGGACAAGTCGATAGAGTTTTCTAACAAGAAGCCATTTGATTAAATAATGAAAGGTGAGATGAACGCCTACCCTATTCCAGAAAACAGTTGCGAGGGGACAGAAATGAGAGGCAAATACAACGTTGTAATATTATAATACTATCTTTCGCTAGCCTAACTAGGATTTCCCTTCCTAACAAACTAAGGCTAAAGGAAGATGACCTAATGCCCAAAAGTGTCTTCCCCTCACACTAATATACACACAACAAAGCATACAGGAAATATTTGGGAATCTGAGCTTCACAAAATAACATATAGGGCCTCATTACAAGTCCGACATTAGCCGTGAACCCTCAAAACTCTTTTTCATGACAACGAGGGCTTTTCTCCTGCTCGCAGGATCAGTTGCTTTAGTCACTTGGGGTGCAGGTACTGCCTGTCCATCTGTAATATATAAACTGAGTGAGTTTCTTGAAAAATAAGTACATTTTATTATCAGTACTCCCTCCTAAAATCTCAACATTGCTGCATCAGCGCGTCCTTTTCTTTAAAGCACTCCTACCTCCTAAAATAATTGCTCCTGAATTTCCTCTTTTTCTAATGTAATAGAATGGCTGCTTCTTTCTCCCTTTCACGCATACCTAAGTGTCACCTATGTTCATATATGCTGATACCTGGATGTGCCTGTGACATTGTAAGTGTAATTGTTTATTTGTAAAGCGCTTATACACAAGTGATGTGCTTCAAAGCGCTTCAAGGCGGGAGGGAACAAGGGAATACAATCGTCATTCTTAGGCCTTGAAGATTCTGAATGATCTTAACAAAAATAACTAGCATACTAGGCAAGAGACATTTCTACTAGTGCAAGTGCATGACAGTAAGGAATGAGACAATCAATTAACTACTGTACTATGGCTAATGACTTGTCAGATAGTGCAAGTGCATGACAAAGAGTGGGTAGAGAAGTGGGGGGAGGAGAGGGAAAAAGACATACAGAAAAATAAACTACCCTACTAGGCCTGGCGACATTTTAGATTGATTGATGGTTGGTTGTCACTAATACACCTATGCTCCAGTATTTCAGGTACAACCAAGGGGAGACAGAGGGAGGACAGGGCAGATAAACTTGCTAGGCCGAGGACGTTCAAGGTCGTCCAAGTGCACAGACAGGAAGTGCAGGGGGGGCAAGTGCGCCCAGTCCAACAAGGGCCTGGGTTAAGTACAGAGTGGTTGTCCCTGTCATGGAGCGTATTCAGAGTGCAGTAGTGCCAAGCAGAGTGCAGGGGCCCTGAGGCAAGTGCAGGACTGGAGGGGGAGCCTGGCACCTGTGAGGCTCTGAAGGAGCACCAGGCGACCAGTTAGTGAACTGAGCAGTTGGGAAGAGAAAGAAGGAGGGGAGCAGGAGTGAAGAGAAATGAGGTTAGCTGGGGAGAGGGAGAGAAGAGGAAGGTCTTGAGGAGTTTCCGGAATTTAAGAAGGTCCGGCTCAAGATGGAGAGAGGCAGGGAGTCTGTTCCAGAGGGAGGCACCTGCAGAGGATAAGGATCTACCCCCTAATCTCTGTTTGGAAAAATGGCTCACCTGCAGAGAGAGTATTTAGGAAGAGAGCGTTGTAAACAGAACAGGCCCCGGCCCCAGAAAGCCTTGTGGATTATGCAGAGGGACATCAACTTGATCCTTGCAGCCACGGGGAGCCAGTGGAGATATTTCAGCACCGGAGAGATGCAGTCCCTGGGCTTTAGGCTAGGGATAAATCTTGCTGTTCTGTTCTGGATAGGTTGAAGAGGTCGAAGAGTAGCAGTAGGAAGATTGAGAAAGAGACTGTTGCAGTTGTCCAACCTGGAGAGAACCAGGGCTCTGGAGATGGTGAGCCTCTGGGGGAAGGTGAGAAAAGGTAGAATGCCTTTGCGGAGGTGATAGTGGAACTATTTGGAGGTGCCCGAGATGTGAGATGAGAAGGAGGGAGTAGAGTCGAAGGTGACACCCAGATTTTTTGCCTCGCTGGAGGGAGATGGCAGTGGACCTAGAGAAGCCGGCCAGAGTGAGAGTGTGAAAGCGGGAGCAGGGGTTTGTTAGAAACCTGAAGGTGTCTCGCTTACTGATCCCCAGAGATCTGTCATCCAGGTGGCCAGGACACAACCATCACTATTGGATCCAATTCCTGGGGGTGGACCAGTGGGGGGGGGGATCACCTGGATGGGGGGTCTTCAGGAAGTGTTCCTTCTAACACCTTTTCCCCCACCATACCATGTAGGATACTTAGAAGCTCCAACCCCTTTTCTGACACAAACACTTTCCTACACCAGAGCTATTTACCTGACATGTCCCAACACATGGATCAGGCAGAGTCAGGCAATTGACAATAACCATGCACACCTGATGGCCCTTTACCTTCCTCACATGCTTGGGTCCGTAGACATTTGGAGTGGCAGAGGAGAGTCACTCTTAGGCCTTTTTAGGGCAGTTCTGGGGGTGGGGCAGCTGAAGCAGAGGTAACTTTATTACTGGATCCTTTCTGAACACCCGTTGGGCTGTCATATTTGCAAAGTTGATAGGCATAACAATCTCGGTAGAATATAAACGTCTCTTTGTAGAAATGCTCGGATATTATACGAGGACAGTATCCACATACAGATATAGAGATACAAATATGCTGCTGAATAAGCTGTCAATGAAACAGGCAACACATCCAGTTGAAAATATCCCTTCGGAAAAGACGCATTATTATATAATATAGGTGGATAACCAGTCTGCGTTTTTTATGAAACGTTTAACAAGGTCTTACTGATAGGCCACCAGAGGGCGCTCTTTGAAGTAGGTAGGCTGGATGACTAGGCCTCCGTGAATTCCTCTGAGTCACACTGATCACTCTCCTCATGTGACCCGGTGTCTTGCAACTCGAGAGCTGCTCCAGGTTTGACACACACCGCAAATGACTACAACCCGAATATGACTTCCAAGTCTCTCGCAATCCGCTTCAGGAACATAAGATAAGTCTTAATCAATTTTCAAAGCATACTTTTACATAGGTGAGCTGCGTCAGTGTGAAAAAAAGCAGTTGTAGGGAATGGAGCAAGACAGGTAGGCGGCCATTCCTGATGCCGCCAAGCCACGCCCCCCCTATGCTGGCATTTCTAGCAGTCTGTATTTATTTATTTACTTTGCATTTGTTAGGCGCTTATACAGGGCAACAGGGAGGGGACATGGGATTGAAAACAGTGAATACAGTGAAAGATAGAGACAAACCTATTATGCATTGTGAGAATTCAGAACGTGCAGCGAGAAGAGGGGAAGTGGGGGGTAAATGCTGGAAAGTCTATGCTTGTGGATGAGCAGCAGATGAAGTGCATAGTATGGGAAGTGATATGCGTCCCGGAGCTGCATTGGTTTGAAAGTGCAAGCCTTCAGGACTGGGGCCAGTGGGTGCCGAGGCAAGTGCTGCGAGGTAGGCAGAGGCTGGGGTGATTGGGAATGGGTGGCCAGGTCCCCGAAGGATAGATAAGGGCCCTGGCCACTTTGAAAAACCAAAGGGTGTCTCACCGACTAGTCCCTTGGGATCTGTCATCCAGGTGGCCGGAGAACGCCCATCACTATTGGATACAGACCCTGGGGGTGGACCAGTGTGGGAGGATCACCTGGATGGGGAGTGGGACACTGTGAGAATCCTGAGGGTATTCTCCCAAGTAGACCTCAAGAATCCCTTATTCAGGCTGGCGCTCTCAGAACCCAACCCTGGGGGTGGACGAGCGAGGGAGGATCACCTGGGTAGGGGAACCCGGGGTTGTGCTCAAAGGAATACCCTAGATGAGACGTGGTATCGCACCGGGAAGAAGGCGAGGAGGACGATATACCTGAGGCCTTTGTAGATGGTAATACATTTACCCCCTTCCTCCTGTTGAATCTATCTTAACCAGATCCAACGAACTGTCTGAATATAACAAATCCCCAAGGATCCTAAACCCCCTTTGCACCCAGAAACCATCTCTCCCAGAATCCCCCTGTCCGAATACTCCTAGGCGTTCTTCTCCACATCCCTCTGACTATTCTTACCCAAACACTCCCGAACATTCTTTTTCCCATCCCTCTGGATATTCTTTCTCGAACAGCCAGTATACCCAGATAAAACACTACCGTTCCCACAATCCTCTTTGTTTATTTTATGATATTAATCCTGGTTATTCCCATTTGCTTTACAAACCATACCAATTTCACCTTCCCAACTTTACCAACACCCCTAGGATGAAGAATGTAATTTCTTATGACAAACTCTTTCTTTTTGACACAAACACTTTTTAACCCCATGGAAGATGGAAGACTAGCCCCAGAGGTGTTTACCTGCCATGTCGCAATACAAGGGTCAGGCAAAGTCAGGCAATTGATTAGAATCATACACACCTGACGGCCTTTTCCCTTCCCCACAGGGATAAAATGTGGAGCACGACAGCACAGGATGAGCAAGGCAGAGCGCATGACGTGAAAGCTAAATCAGCACAGCAGTTCAAGAGTAGGTGAAAGATGGCGCATAATGAGAGGGTGACAAGGAGAGAAGTGACTTTGCCCTTTCCAATCAGGGCCTGTGAGACCTCTGCGAATGAAAGAAAGAACATCAGACCACAGACAAAGTCCAGCGTGTGTTGCAGCAAATGTCTATGGTACACAAGACCCTCCTCCGCTGATAACCAAGGACGTGGTTTTGGTTGTACCAATGACGTCGGTCTTGGTGGTACCAGCCTTGACTCCAAGGATAAAGAAAGGCAAGCGGTTCATCACAGCCTGTGAGTCGAGGGGAGAATCGATAAGAACCCAAACTGTGTTGAATGAAAAGTAGCCAACTGCTCATTTGAACTTTGAGAGGCTAAACAGGGGGAACACCAGTAACAGAGGAGGCCGGCATCACGTGGGTGCTTAGGCAGGATACTCTGGGCAATTACCCTAAGGTAAATACTACTGTAACCAGAAGGCCTTGGGAAAAGGCGAATAAAGGTCAAAGTGGTCATACAGGGGTCTTGAAAAATCCTCTGTACCGTCAAAAATCTTTGACCGGCAGATGATTGTGAAAGCTAAGGGAAGTGAATCCTGCATGTTGAAAATTAGCACATGAACTGTGTTTCGTGGAAATTCGCAAGAGTGAACCCGGACAAGGGATGCTAATGGAAAGGGGCAGAGTCTAAATGTCCCAAGAGGAATTGTTGGTAAAGGCAGGGGGAAGCCGATAATCCAAAATAATGTGTAGAACGAAGTGAACGCGACAAAAGGGTGTAAATGAACTGTGTATCGCAAAGGTTGGCAAGGGTGAACCCGGTGGAGGGATGCTAACGGAAAGGGGCGAGGCCTGAAGTCCCTATGAACAGTGTGCTGTCAGGAGTGAACCAAATCGAGGGAAATTCACACTCCATTGTTTGAAAAGACATTAAGAGACATGAAAACATAAATATTGTAAGACAAGGAGAAGTGAAGTGTCCCCCTTAACAGTTGGGTCCGAGGCCAGCCGAGGGAGATCCAGAGGTGAAAAGTCATCACTCAAAGTTCATTGAAAAAAAGGAACTGTTTAGTTGTTTTGTTAAATATGACTCGAGAGGGGTCTGCACCCGGAAGAGGGGGACCCAAGGGTGAAGCTGTCACCTACAATATATGTGAACTGAACTTTGTGTTTGTTTGTTGAAAGCATCAGGCCCTCGAAGGCAAGAGACTTTTCTTGGAAAGAGACTTAATCATCGAAGAACTTTATAGCTGGTACGGAACTATTGCCTCGTGCTGGGAGAGCTCGACTGTGTGCTGTGCTCAGGAGATCCACCTTGTCCTGTGTTTAAAACGTGGGGAAGGGAGACCCCTGACAATCAAATCCTGACTTATTATTTGTGAACACTTCTTCCTTCATTGAACCCTTATCTCACAATCTTTATATAATTAGTTGCAAGGATTTGGCAATATGTTTTTCTTAGTATATGCCTTTTTATTTTGACACAACACCACATGGACTGTCTTATTTTCATTTGATGGTTGACGCTTGCTCCCATCTTAGATTTAGGTTAGGGGTTTTTCCACCCTGCATTTACAGTTTAATAAGCACCCTTGATTTGGCAATATGTTTTTCTTAGTATATGCCTTTTTATTTTGACACAACACCACATGGACTGTCTTATTTTCATTTGATGGTTGACGCTTGCTCCCATCTTAGATTTAGGTTAGGCGTTTTTCCACCCTGCATTTACAGTTTAATAAGCACCCTTGATCCGTGATCACTTGTGTCTGTCTTTACTGTTGTCACCATGAGTTCCTTGCACTCCATCTCTGCAGAAGACACTGCTTTAAAGGATCATATCTTGTCACTGGTTGACCGCGCACTGAGACGCTTCGCCTCTCTGCTCGGCCCTGACTCGCGCATACAATTTTTAGCCATATCTGGACACCTTTGGCTGAGGAATCACAGTTTAGAGTGGGTTTTTCCACTTTTACTCGCAGAGAATTTTCAACTTACCTGTTGAGGTTCAAGTCCTGTTCCTCCATGACACACTCAGTGCCCCCCAGATATCTTGATTTATGATGGATATTCTTGCATACCATAGCACTGGATAAATCTTTGATAGAGACTCCAGGACTACCTCCAAGGTTACCACACGTCCTGATGAAGGCCTGCTCACATAGCTGCACTACACAGCTCCTTTTAGGCCAAAACACCGTTGTGTCGACGATATCACTATTCAAACAATGTACATTGGAAGCATTGTTTTTGTGTCTTTTGTATATACATGTCCATTGATGTGGGTTTATGCTCTACTTCTGTGACTGCATAACTGTTTTTGATCCACCTAAAACAACAGTATACCATGTGTGTTATCACATTGAGATCCAGTTGTCCATACTGGACCATACTCATTTTGTATTGTTGTGTCTTTAATACGCCTGGGGTGCTCTATCCCCACTAATACTATCCATTTGTTATTAAAAATATACATTTTGTGAAAAAAGGATTGCAGTATGACTAGCTGTTTCTTTCTGGTATTAGATTGGAATTGTTGCTTTACCTCCCACCCTGAAATTTTGTGTACATTCTCAGGCAGAGCTGTTATCATGCCCGGCACTCTGAGGCATTACACATTTCACAGATCTGCAATCGCTTGGCTTGGGTGTTCAGCTGTAGGCCAGTCTGTATGCCACTCAGTACGCCATCTTCCTGCATCAGAAGTATCTCAAGAAACAAAATAAAAGTGCAGTATCAGTTATGGCAGATATCGTTAAACTATTTTCAAACAAGGCACATCTATTAATTCCTGCATTATACTGCATAAACACTCCCCTTCACAATTGTATATGCGGTGAGACCTGTTCTAGTCTTTGGCAGAGACAGCAATGCTAGGAGCTGGGTGTCAGGCCATTCCAATTTACTGTGGGCTAGTTCTGGAAGTGACAAAGGTTTGTCAAACAAATCTGTTCTTGCTTTGCTCTCTTGTTCAGTGGTGTACACACAATCATGGTCATCCTCATTCCCATCATTTTGCTCAGGGAGAGGTAGCAACTCAGCTGGGTGTGATAGTTTACATCTTGTGATCCAAATGTGTGCTGTGAACGGAGTAAGTGTGTATCTGGTAATTCGAGCTGATGTGACATGTTTGAGTCTGTGTTCTTTTTAGGAACAAATCAACTGAGTGAGGCACCATGGTTAAGGAGTGACCTAAAACCATGCCATCACTTTGTTTGAATGAAGCAGCGGCTGTAGCTACTGCTCCAAGACAATGTGAAGGAAAAATATCCTCACCGTCTATTTTTCCCACCATGTTCCTGGGTTAGTACTGCCAAAGCACATCCATCTTTTACATATATAAACAAGACAAACTTTTTAACATACTTAGAAGTCCCCAAGAATGGAGCGCAACACAAAACTGAGCATCCCATTGCAATGGTGATGCAACATGTACTCTCTCAAGAGTAAGGCTCCTACTCTCCCTCAGCAAGAGGTACCCTACATATGATTCCTCATGCTGACAATTTTGGTACTTTTTCAAAGAAACTTTGTGACCTTTATTTGCAAGATCCTTCAGTAAAATAATAGTGCCCTTCTGGCATGCTTCATACGAGTCTGCTGCAACTAGTAACAATGTGTAGTATTGTGGCAACTGTTATGTATCTACCTGTTCCTTAAGAGCCCAATGCTAGTACTCTCAGTGTATCCTTGTGGTAGTCTAGTAAAGGTAAATAATTAAATTACAGATAGGTATGTTCCTTGAGCAGGGATCATGGTCAATTTGGTGGTAATACCAGAGACCATTGGAAATTGTGACACAACTATTTTGTCAATTGCTTTTAAATTACTTGCAAAACGGTAGGGCCAAATGTTGTCACCCTTTTCATAAACTGGCAAAATGGTACTGTTACAAGTACTGCCTGATATTTCCTTAATTACACCTTTCCTCACCAGATGCTAAATACTGTGAGGAAACATCTTTCTGTGGGGACATGGTTGATTAGTACCCAGTGAGAGACAATCAGATTGTCACTCGCAATCTGATTGGCCCTCTCTGGGGCTTTATCTGACGCATAACCCCTTGAATCTTGATGTTCCTTCATATCCATGGCGAGGGGGGTGTGGCAGCCCCTCAGGCAATGAGGCGGCTCGGAACAGAGTAATCCCTGTCCCTTGCCACAACACGCCTGGAGGCTGCCATCGTCTCCCGTCGGTGATCCAGGTAAGTGTTTTTCCCCTCCTTCCCACCCCCATACTAAATACTGTGAGGAAACATCTTTCTGTGGGGACATTGTTAAGGATACACCATCAGTGCTGCAATTAATCCTTGTGTACAATTCTTTCAACATATTTTATCCCAATATGTTCTCTCCACAATTGGATGTTAGCAAGAAGTGGCATTCATCTGTAAAGGGGCCAACAGTAATGGGTACTTGCTGAGACATAGGGCATATTACTGGTGTACCTGCAAACCCTACGGAAACGTTATGTTGCCCTGACAGGGCAATATCTGGAACCAATGTGTGATCAATTAAGCATTTTTATGACCCGGTATTATCAAAAATGGGTGTGCCCTTTGTAACTGCTGTTCTTGGGTGACGCCTATGTTCTTATTCTTTTGAACTGACTGGTGTACTGACTGGGGGAACACATCCCAATTGTCCAACATACTTCCCAATCTCCCCAGTATTGCTCTTAGTTCACTGAGGTAGGGGGTCATTATTATTTCATTTTCTAACCCAGTGGGTTTTTTCTTATCATAACAGCGCGTATAACTTGCGCTATACAAAATAACAAGTACAATACATTTACAGGCCGATTCATGGAATAATTAGCGCGGCGCAAGTGGCCAAAAACGTGCGATTCGCAGTGGAATAGCGAAAATCGCAGTGGAATAGCGAAAATCGCACGAAAAGCAGCGCACATCGATTCATGGAAGGCCGTGCGCGAGAAAACCATCGGACGTGCGATAAGAAAGTGCGCGGCGCACGTTGGCGCACAGGCCATCTAACGGCATGCGCCAGGTCACAGCGAAAATCGCACAGTCCACAGCGAAAATCGCACATAGCGCGGCGCACGCAACAAAAGTAGGCGGAACACGGGGCGTAACACTCGGAATGGGGAACAACTTGCCAAAATGTGGGCATCACGGGGGAAGCACAGGGTAAAAGTGCGCAGAACGCCCACACGCTCGCCTACAACACGTATTCATGGAATAGAATAGGTCAAAAAAGCGCACGCTCAAACCAGCGCACAGGCACAAACACGACCGCCACAAGAAAGCAGGCGGTAGCGTCTCAGCGGCTGTAAGAAATGTGCGCCAAAAGATGGGCAAACAAATAGCACCCATATACTGCCATGATGAATGTCCTATACTGTGGCCCTCCAGGACAAATGAGGTGCAAAGGGGTACCCACAAACACGGACACGCTGACAAAAAATACGTGTGCGCGGGAAGTCTCACACGCGATTTGGCCGGGTACGTGGATTTCAGGGGTGCGCGGGAAGGTCCACACGCGATTACAGCAGGGTACGTGCATTTCAGGGGTGCGCGGGAATTTCCACACGCGAATAGCCTGGCCGCGTGTATTTCAGGGGTGCGCGGGAAGTTCCACACGCGATTACAGCAGGGTACGTGTATTTCAGGGGTGCGCGGGAATTTCCACACGCGAATAGCCTGGCCGCGTGTATTTCAGGGGTGCGCGGGAAGGTCCACACGCGATTACAGCAGGGTACGTGCATTTCAGGGGTGCGCGGGAATTTCCACACGCGAATAGCCTGGCCGCGTGTATTTCAGGGGTGCGCTGGAAGTTCCACACGCGATTACAGCAGGGTACGTGTATTTCAGGGGTGCGCGGGAATTTCCACACGCGAATAGCCTGGCCGCGTGTATTTCAGGGGTGCGCGGGAAGTCCCACACGCGATTACAGCAGGGTACGTGTATTTCAGGGGTGCGCGGGAAGTTCCACACGCGAATAGCCTGGCCGCGTGTATTTTAGGGGTGCGCGGGAAGTCCCACACGCGATTACAGCAGGGTACGTGTATTTCAGGGGTGCGCGGGAAGTTCCACACGCGAATAGCCTGGCCGCGTGTATTTCAGGGGTGCGCGGGAAGTTCCACACGCGAATAGCCTGGGCGCGTGTATTTCAGGGGTGCGCGGGAATTTCCACACGCGAATAGGCTGGGCGCGTGTATTACAGGGGTGCGCGGGAAGTCCCACACGCGATTACAGCAGGGTACGTGTATTTCAGGGGTGCGCGGGAATTTCCACACGCGATTTGGCTTGGTACGTGTATTACAGGGGTGCGTGCGAAGTTACACACGCGATTAGGCTGGGTGGGTCCTGTCACCCTCGACGGCCCCTGCAGGCAGCCCACAAAACAGGGGACTACCCTGCACACCTGCTCATGTCTCCCACCACCCCCACCCCCCCAGTCACCAGGGGTACCCTCCACCAGGCCCCCACTCATGTCTCCCACCACCCCCACCCCCCCAGTCACCAGGGGCACCCTCCACCAGGCCCCCAACCATGTCTCCCACCACCCCCACCCCCCACCATCCAGGGGCTCCCTCCACCAGGCCCCCAACCATGTCTCCCACCACCCCCACCCCCCACCATCCAGGGGCACCCTCCACCAGGCCCCCACTCATGTCTCCCACCACCCCCACCCCCCACCATCCAGGGGCAGCCTCCACCAGGCCCCCACCCATGTCTCCCACCACCCCCACCCCCCAGCAGTGCAGGGGCAGCCTCCACCAGGCCCCCACTCATGTCCCCTATCACCCCCACCCCCCCGCCACCAGGGGCACCCTCCACCAGGCCCCCACTCATGTCACCCACCACCCCCACCCCCCCCAGTCACCAGGGGCACCCTCCACCAGGCCCCCACTCATGTCTCCCACCACCCCCACCCCCCAGCAGTGCAGGGGCAGCCTCCACCAGGCCCCCACTCATGTCTCCCACCACCCCCACCCCCCACCATCCAGGGGCAGCCTCCACCAGGCCCCCACTCATGTCTCCCACCACCCCCACCCCCCAGCAGTGCAGGGGCAGCCTCCACCAGGCCCCCACTCATGTCTCCCACCACCCCCAGCCCCCACCATCCAGGGGCACCCTCCACCAGGCCCCCACTCATGTCTCCCACCACCCCCAGCCCCCAGCAGTGCAGGGGCAGCCTCCACCAGGCCCCCACCCATGTCTCCCACCACCCCCACCCCCCAGCAGTGCAGGGGCAGCCTCCACCAGGCCCCCACTCATGTCTCCCACCACCCCCACCCCCCACCATCCAGGGGCACCCTCCACCAGGCCCCCACTCATGTCACCCACCACCCCCACCCCCCCAGTCACCAGGGGCACCCTCCACCAGGCCCCCACTCATGTCCCCTATCACCTCCACCCCCCAGCAGTGCAGGGGCAGCCTCCACCAGGCCCCCACCCATGTCTCCCACCACCCCCACCCTCCCGCCACCAGGGGCAGCCTCCACCAGGCACCCACCCATGCCTCCCACCACCCCCACCCCCCGCCACCAGGGGCACCCTCCACCAGGCCCCCACTCATGTCACCCACCACCCCCACCCCCCCGCCACCAGGGGCACCCTCCACCAGGCCCCCACTCATGTCACCCACCACCCCCACCCCCCCAGTCACCAGGGGCACCCTCCACCAGGCCCCCACTCATGTCACCCACCACCCCCACCCCCCCAGTCACCAGGGGCACCCTCCACCAGGCCCCCACTCATGTCACCCACCACCCCCACCCCCCCAGTCACCAGGGGCACCCTCCACCAGGCCCCCACTCATGTCCCCTATCACCCCCACCCCCCAGCAGTGCAGGGGCAGCCTCCACCAGGCCCCCACCCATGTCTCCCACCACCCCCACCCTCCCACCACCAGGGGCAGCCTCCACCAGGCCCCCACCCATACCTCCCACCACCCCCACCCCCCCGCCACCAGGGGCACCCTCCACCAGGCCCCCACTCATGTCACCCACCACCCCCACCCCCCCGCCACCAGGGGCACCCTCCACCAGGCCCCCACTCAAGTCACCCACCACCCCCACCCCCCCAGTCACCAGGGGCACCCTCCACCAGGCCCCCACTCATGTCACCCACCACCCCCACCCCCCCAGTCACCAGGGGCACCCTCCACCAGGCCCCCACTCATGTCACCCACCACCCCCACCCCCCACCATCCAGGGGCACCCTCCACCAGGCCCCCACTCATGTCACCCACCACCCCCACCCCCCCAGTCACCAGGGGCAGCCTCCACCAGGCCCCCACCCATGTCTCCCACCACCCCCACCCCCCAGCAGTGCAGGGGCACCCTCCACCAGGCCCCCACTCATGTCTCCCACCACCCCCACCCCCCAGCAGTGCAGGGGCAGCCTCCACCAGGCCCCCACCCATGTCCCCTATCACCCCCACCCCCCGGCAGTGCAGGGGCAGCCTCCACCAGGCCCCCACTCATGTCTCCCACCACCCCCACCCCCCACCATCCAGGGGCACCCTCCACCAGGCCCCCACTCATGTCACCCACCACCCCCACCCCCCCAGTCACCAGGGGCACCCTCCACCAGGCCCCCACTCATGTCTCCCACCACCCCCACCCCCCCGCCACCAGGGGCACCCTCCACCAGGCCCCCACTCATGTCTCCCACCACCCCCACCCCCCGCCACCAGGGGCACCCTCCACCAGGCCCCCACTCATGTCTCCCACCACCCCCACCCCCCAGCACTGTGGGGAACCTGCCAGCAGGCCCCCACACATGTCCCCCTGGCCCCAGGTCCTGACGATACACAATCATGGCAGTAATGGCCAGCATACCCAGCACAAACACCCAGGCAAGGATTGCATCCACCCACATAGTGAATGCAATCACATGACACAACCCCAATGCCAAGTATGCAAAAGAACACATGTCCGTCACACACACATACACAATGGGTGCAAGTGAATGTCAAAACCCATATCATGACATGTAACAAACCAATGAGAAAATAACACAAGTGTAAGAAAATATAAAAAATGTATTAAATACCAAAAATAAGTGAACTTTTCAAACATACAACGATGTGGCTAAGTAAATAAATGGTCCATGTCCGAGAACAAAAGTGATAAACAAAAAAACAAAGGAATAAAAAATTAAAATGAATTTGTCCAAAGCAATATCATGTCATAGGAAATTAATGAAAAACCATTACGTCATGGTGAAAACAATAAGAAATTAAAAAAATGTATCTCCCAAAAAAACAAACTATATACAGGAATGTTCCAGGGTCCATGAGCCCAACACCAAAATGAAACCTACCACTAACTAATGTAAAATATATGTACAAAAAAGTGGCCATTGTCCGAGCGGTCCAAAATAATAAAAATAAATAAAGGAAACCTAGCACTAACTAACTAAATAACTATATACAAAGGCAGCGGGCAAGTCCTGCGGCTCACTTGGTGATGTTGCTGGCCAGGGCATCATCGAACTCCATGTCGATGTCCTGGAGGCGGGACTCTGTCCTGGCCCCGAGGTCTCGCAGGGACAACCCCATGTCCACCTCAAACTCCCTGCGAGCTTCCTCGAGGCACTCAGCCCGCCTCAATGCCCGACGCATGGAGAACTCCGCCCTGACCATGGCGAGCCGCTCCTCTTCCGCCCGCTGCCGCTCCGCACCTATCCGCTGGCCAAACTCCTCCCACACGGAACACACCACCATCCCAGGGTTGCCCTGCCCTCCGGCCGATGCCTGCCCCTCTGATCTTGATGTCCCCGAGCCATGATGCCTCCCACGTCGAGCCCGCTGCTGCCTCCGACGCCACTGCCTCTGCCAGCACGACGGCATCCAGGCTGATGGAAACCACCGACGCCGTCGTGCACGTGCCCTGCCCGATGATGCCGTCACATCTTCCATCTGCTGGGGTCCACTTGCTGTGTTGTCCACCCCTGCTGGACCTCCGACTCCCAACTGTGGCAGGGATGGGATCCCCACCGAGCTGGCTGCATTGGTCGGGGCAGGTCCACAGGGGGCCCTGGTGGCATCTGGGCCGGAAGACGGCAAGGAGAACGACCGGTGGATAGCCTGCACAGAGGAGGAGAGGGCCGTCAGATTGGCCAACACATGCAGGAAACCCCCGAACATGGCCGATCCCAATTGGGCCACGTCGGCACGGTGCACTTCGTGATGACGTGCGTGCTCCTCCCGGGAAGCACGCACGTCATCACGAATCACAGCCGTGCGCATCGCGACCCCAATCAGGACCTTCTCCACGCGGCCAGGGGTTACCACGTCCACAGGTGGAGGGGAGTCAGGTGACATGGACATCCCCTCTACCTGCGGACGGGCCTGAGGCGGGGCATCCCTGCTGGTACATGGTGGTGCACTCACAGGGTCAGGGACAGTGACATGCACAGGCCCCTCCACGGTGACCTGTGCAGCCTCCTGCCCCTGGCCCTGGACTGCACCACTTGCTCCAGCAGGGATGCTCCCACCAGGCCCCATGTGTGCACCAGTGTCGGCCTCCTCCTCCTCTGTGCAAACCACCAACCTGGATGGCTCCTCACCGTCTCCCGCCGTAGCAGGCCCCTGTGGGGGCTCACCCACCCCTTCCGCTGCAGCCGTGGGGGCATCCCCGCCGCCTTGCTCCACAGCGCCGTCTCCGCCCTCTTCTTCACTAGCCGCTGCATAGAGGGAGACAAAGGACACAAGCATCAGGCTACTGTACAATGGTCCCCTAGACAGGAAGCAATAGCAGATGAGCACCACTGTCAAAGTACACTTCCATCATGTCCCTCCACAACACATGGGTCAGTCCAGGCAAAACACACACAGTAACAGGCATGGTGCATGCCATGGACATTTCCATGCATGTCCAATGGACTCTAGAAACATTCAATGATATGTAACTCACATGCATCATGGCTCATGCATATCACATGCACACACTTCACCTCAGTCACATCCATCTGGCCCCAAACACACCGAACACAGGCGAAACAAGGGTAAGTTGGGTGCGTCACTGAATCTGTGCATTGTCACACACATGTGTCATGCATCCATGGCATGCACAAGTCACAGACACGCAGGTCAGGCACACAGACATGGCTACCATATATGTACCTGGCATCAGCACCCATCCTTCACCCCCATCCATGTCCAGGTACAGAGACTGGCATGCTCTCATGTCCAAAATCTGCATAGGGCTCCCCATGCCGCATTTCAACACATGCAACAACCATGTGGGTCACACATCACTGGTCGCACATGCATTACCATGATGTCCCTGCACACATACATGCATACATGGCCCATGGCACACATACAGGCAAGTATCATAGAACCAGCACACCGCAACATGCCCTGTCTCACACAGTAATGCTTGGACACATACCGCTCAACTCCAGACGGGCCTCCCTCTCAAGGACCTGGGCGTGGAGCGCTGGGCGTACGCGTTCCAGGACCCTCTTCTGGATGGAACTCATGCGGCCCCGGCCCCCCTCCACGAGGCGCCGGGCCTTCACAAGGGTCGTGGACCTCAAGTCCTCCCAGCGCTTCTTGATCTTCTGGACGTTGCGGGTTGCCACCCCCTCCGCGTTGATGGCAACCACACAGTCGGCCCAGATCCTCTCCCGTCCTTCCTTGCTGGCGCGGGACGATCCAAAGAGGGCATCATACTGCCCCAGGACATGCTCCACCAGGACACCAACTTCGGTGGCAGTGAAGCTGGTGCCCCTCTGCCCCTCTGGCCTGGGGTTGCCACTGGTGCCAGATGTGGAAGTGCCCGACATGGCAACCCCAGAGGCAGGTGTGGGTGGGCAACTGGGTCCTGGGGCTGGGCTGTGGAGCGATGTAATCCCAGTTGGGAGTCTTCAGTTCCAGCAGGGGTGGACACAGCAACTGGACCCCTGCAGATGGCTGATGTGCAGGCACCAAATGGCAGGGCACGGTGGCAGCAGGCAGGCAGGCAGGCGTTCCCCACTCAGCACGTGATGACGGAACACACGTGGAAATACTGCACGTCAGAGTGTCATCGCGTGATTGGCCTATGTACGTGTATTTCAGGGGTGCGCAGGCACTTACACACGAAAGTACGTCAGCGCACCTGTATGGCTGCTGCGTGGGAATTTCCACACGCTATTGGAGTGGGAACTAGATTCCAGGGGTGCGCGGGTCACACGCTCGCCTAGAACACGCGCAAAGCATTAATTTGCGCACTTTTCAAATAACAAGCCAGATGCCAGGATGAACATACCGTTCCTAGCAGCAGTGGCAGTGGGCTACCAAAGGAGGAGGAGGAGGAGAGTCAGGGCCAGAATATTCACACCCAGAACCAGCCTTTTCGGGATGCCTGATGACCAGGTGTATGGAAGGTACAGGTTTCCACCACACATAATACTGGACCTGGTGAGTGAGTGGGAGGATGACCTCACATCACCCACCCTGTGCTCTCAAGCACTCAGCCCCCTGGAGAAGGTCCTCAATGTACTGCACTTCTTAGCCACTGGATCATTTCAGCGGACAAGTGCCATAGTGGGTGGGGTGTCACAGGCCACCCAGTCACGCTGCCTACACCAGGTCTTGGACATCATCACTGCACGCCCATCAGTCCGCAGGCACATATACCTGCCCAGAACACCTGCTGAAAGGCATGCTGCCGCCCTGGATTTTTACGGAGTGGCACGATTCCCCAAAGTGCTAGGTGCCATCGACTGCACCCATGTGGCTCTACGTCCCCCCAGGGCATCAGAGCACATCTATAGGAACCGCAAGCACTGGCATTCCATCAATGTGCAGGTAGTATGTAATGCCAAGGGAATCATCACCTCAGTATATGCCAACTATCCCGGGTCCACCCACGACAGCTTCATTTACCGAATGTCCACCCTATGCCGGGACATAGATGCTGGGCGGCATGGCGATACATGGCTTCTCGGTGAGTATGTATGCCACTGCACATGCATGCATGTTGGATACTGAGCAAGGTCACAACCCCACCAATGATACCAATCACCACCTCCACAGGGGACAGTGCCTACCCTCTCAGCCCCCACATGATGACGCCAATTCGGAACCCCACCACGCCACCCGAGGTAAGATATAACACAGCCCACATTACAACCCGGGGCATAGTGGAGCGCACATTCGGAGTGCTAAAGTCACGCTTTCGCTCCCTTGACCGTTCTGGCGGGCAGCTGTTATACGCTCCCCCAGTAGTGTGCAGGATCATAGTGGCAGCATGTGTCCTGCACAACGTTGCAACACGCCGGGGCCTGCCCGTGGACATGGTGGTGGCCCCACATCCCCAACCACATGCACAGCCGCTGCGCATGGGAGGGGAAAGGGCACGAGGGGAGGCAGCCCGTACACAGCTAGTGGCTAATTACTTCACATAGTATTCACTCCCCTGTGGAGTGCACACTGGCCTGGCACATTCCATCTGACAATCAATGATGACTCAACCTGACACTGATCCTGAATGTCTGGAGATTCAACCGTGAAAAGCATATCAGCCTGAGATTGTTCACCTGGAAGTGTTACAATGTGTGCATCCCTACCCACACACAACACCAATGCAGTTTTGTGAAGGAACACATTCAAGCAGCCAAAATTAATACCCACTTGCTAAATGCAACAAGAGGACAGTGCCATGTCACCCAACCCATCCCCAGCACCGCCACACAACACACCGTGCCATGTCATGCTATGTGCAGGTAAACAAAGTAATCCCCACAACGTGACAAGTGTTGCGATGTACAGTGTCCCCAATTGAAACTTCCTACACCTGAAATGCTCACTGTAATGCAGGACAAACAACATACTTGAGCACGTACTACCATAAACATGACTTCAGTAATGTAATAAATCAGTTGTCTCACCACCTGGATATGCCTGCACTCCCACCACTTCCAACTGAACAGTGTTGGTGCCATGTAGAGTTGTAGGTGCACTGCTGCCAACAAGGACCCCATCTCCAGACTAGAGGGCCTTGTGTAGACATGAGGAAGGGACCTGCAAATTGGGAGGCAGACACAGATGATGAGTTACACATCAATGCAACATGCAGTGTACAACACAACAGCAATATGCACTAGGAATGTATACACAGTATTGACTAGACTACCCACACATGTAGTGGGAGTCCAATGTCACCATGTACTTCAATGTCACTTGGGCACACCCTTTGCAAGCCCATGGAAACGGGAAGCTGGAGGGGTGTGTGTGACTCAAACCCAGGCATCTGAACCTAATACATGACAAGCCTGCATGTGCCCAGCCACAATGCAGCGTATGCCCACAGGAACCACGGAAGCCAACAATGTGTCCCCAAAAAATTGGGAAAAATATAAAAATAAAAATAAAAATTTAAAAAATATAAAAATAAAAAGAAAATCAAAAATGGCCATTAAAGGGCCCGGGGGGGTTGGGGAGGCCACCCAGGAGGTCCGAGGTCAGGGTGCACACCAGAAACCACCTGTGTGGATCCTGGGAAAAAAAAACACCTCCATGGGCTCATGGCCCACACGGCTACCCTATTGTGGGAGTATCACTGCTGTCGCTATTATCACCCTGTGCAGCTGCATCCGGAGGTGGTTGCACTATGGGAGGCAGCCCACGCAAGGCCCTACTCTGTTCCTCCATGGCTGCAAGCATGCGGGTGTGGTAGGTCTCGTTCTGGAGGATGAGGGTGCGGAGGTCCCCATGCAACAACTCACGGGATGCCCGGACCTCCGCCCTCGTTGCTTGCATCTCAGCTGAGAGCGTACGGGTGAGATGCTCCAGCTGCTGTTCTGTCCTTTGGTGTGTTGAAGCCTCTAGCTCAACAAGAGTCGTCCTGAGTTGATGTAGCTCCTGCCTCAGGGCTTCCCTGTGGCCCTGGGACTCTATGGAGATGGCCTCCTGCAGAGTCGCCAGTGCCGCCCGCCTGTCCCTGTTGGACGCCAACATGTCCTCCCTGTGTGACTGGCAGATGGAGTCGGTTGCCTGCTCTAGTCGCTCCATCAGCCTTTCAGGGGGGACAATGGAAGTGGCCACCCTATCCATGGCCTGAGCCATCATCTCGGATGATGCTGCCTGTTGGGTAGTAATACCGTAAATGGATTGCTCCCATACGGTATTGCCAGGTGGCGTACGGCCACCACGTCGGCGGGCACCACACCTGTCTGGGGCAAGGCGCACTGCGCCTTGCTGTGCCGGCACTGCCTGAGGCTGCAGGACTGCATTCCCCCTCTGATCTGCTGGCCCAGGAACAGGATCAGATGTCGCGGAGTGTGACCCTGCATCCGTAACCACCAAAGGCCTAGCTGCCAACACTGACATCCCCATTGGTGGGACAGAACAGATTCCCTCCCTGGAACACTCACCTGCGACGGCACGTAGGTCTCATCATCCGAGTCAACAGCTGAGTACAGCTCGGGGGAGGTGCAGCCAGAGACACCCCTTGAGAGCACGACCTGCAGCACTTGTGGGTTTTCACCCACCAGCACACCACGTCCCTCACTGGTGGTTGGTCGGCCCTCGGACCCCTCCTGGCTCTGCACCATCTCCACAACCCCAGCAGTATCAGGTGCGTCTTCCCCTGCAATGACATAATGACAAAGAAATGGAAACCCGCATTAGCACCATGGCACACAATGAGGGCTGTGAAACAAGAGAACCAGTACTTGATTGACACATGTCCCACATGACTAAGACCCTCCCATGCATGCACCCTCACTGCGTATGAAGGGCAGGCAAATGGCACACACTCATTACACAAAGATGGAAGATGAACACATTTCATGCATGCTGCCTGGCAGTGGCATCACACATTGCCCTGTGATTGCCAGGTGACACACACATGCCATCACACAGATGGAATGTGCCATTGCTATTGAGTGTAGATGGAGAGGAGGGCAGCACTTATTCATTCTGTCCAGTTCCCACATGCAATAGCTTTTCTAATTCTGACAGGTCTGCTTTATCACCTGGAGCTGCCAGTCCAATATGGTCCAATTGCACAGGGACATGTGTGAACATATGATATCCAGGTAACAAAGTAACTCCACTTTACCATGGCCATGCCATACATGTGACTAGAGGACTGAGGAATGCCTAGTATAAGTGGTGGAATGCATACAATCTGTCTGATTGAACATAGGAAAATAATCAACAATGTAGTGGCAAGGTGACACTTCAAGGCCAACTTGGGTGCTGTTGGGCTAGATGTCTACTGTTGGCAGAAGGGATACTGCAATGGCGAAATGCAGCTGCCCAGGATGTCTTGCATGAAGCACATGGCTGACCCATTCGACTCAGGCGCACACACTCTCACCTGGCACACAAACAGATGCCCTCACACACACACCATGCACATGGATGACACACACATGCATGTGCACTCACCGGACAATGCCTCGTAATCAGGCAGATCTCCCACGCCTTGGATCTGTTCCTCCGTGACGTAGGTCCCAGCGACTGACTCATGTGGAGTGAGTTCCATGTCTTCTACTGGAGACCCACCTCCAGTCACTAGAGTTGCGGCATGACTTGAGGCCAGCTTCTTCTTTGCCCTGCGCTTTAGGTCATTCCAGCGCTTGTAGCAATCATTGGCTGTGCGCCTCATGATTCCAAGGGCACTTACGATGTCCGCAATGGTCTGCCAGTGTGCCTGGCGTTGTGCAGGTGTGGTCTTGGATCCTGCAACAATGACCATCTCGTTATCATGTCCGGACACATACTCGACAAGTGCATTCAGTTCCACATCCGTGAAGCTGGGCTTCCTCGACGGACCGGACTGTGTAGCCGTGTCGGGGGCATCAGCCTGTGCCGGACGAGCACTCTTCCTCTTCCGCTTGGAAGGTGGTGGTGATCCTGAGTGTCCTGCGCCGCTCTGGACACTAGGGGCAGGAGCCCTGGTGGGCTCTGTATCAGGTGTGTGGGATTGCACACTCAGCATGGGAGTTGATGCAGGCATTGGCTCAAGTGTAATGGTGTCATGGGGAATGTCAGCAGAATGGACTAGGACGGACACTGTCCTGGCTGGGTGTGTGAGAGCTGGGGTGGATGGAGCTGCAGCTGCCCCTGCAGCCTCTCCGCCCTGCCTACTTGGGGCAGCAGATGACCTTGCTGCCCCAGATCCACGTGGCATGATAGCATCAACGTGCACCAGCGCACGTGTCGTAGCCCTGCTGACCTGGAAGTCAGCCATGGAGTCAGCCAGGTCTGGTGCCACAATGGGCTGGTCCAACAAGGGCTGAGCATGGATGGTGTCAGCCACTTCAGCCTCAACGGGAGGGGGGGAGGGGGGGAGGGGGGGATGATGGGTGCCCTTGACTGGTCCTCCACACATGGGGGGACAGGCTCACCCTGCAAGTTACGACCACGTCCCCTACCGGATCCACCACGGCCACCACTTGTGGCTCTTCCACCTTTGCCACCCTTACGGAATCCTCGCCTCCCAGCCATGGCACTGATATTAATGTGCGTATGGGAGTGGCTGTAGACAATTGTCCTGGGCAATTGGGGGTCAAAGGGGTTGGGTACCAGATGGTAATTGTACCCTAGTGCTCTAGCACGGCTGATTGTAACCCCTGGGGAAAGATGACGGGTCACGCAACGCACAGGAGGCCCAAAAAAGGGAGATGACGTGCACGCAACCCCTCCTAGACCACGTGTGCAGAAAGAAAAACCTGCACTACGCTGTGGCACCCAGTAACACAAGAATGAACGTATGCGTGTCACACGCAGCCTAGAATGACCTCTGAAGGGGTAGGCTACACACGGGGCAAGCACAGAAGTTGGATACGTGCGTGACTCACCGTCTGCCAGGTAAAAGAGCGTGAAAAATGAGCGCGTTTGGCTGGCTAAACCCCCGCCAAAAGAAGATGTGTACGCTGTCTGAGAAGACAGGACAACAGTAGAAGGGGACACTGTTTGAGGGAACAGGCCCAGGTAAACCAGTACAAGAGGAAAAATAGAGAAAAAGCTGTCAGAGGTAACAGGGAGTACGAACTGGAAACGCCGTGAAGTAAATCGCGTGTGAAACGACAAGAAGTACAGAATTCACCCACTCGCTCTCCACGAAAAGCACGTACAAGGAAATGGTGTTCTACATGTACCTTATATACAGGCCCACACGTACAGCGTCACTTACGCGGCGTGTACGTTCACCAATCACACGCTTTGTCACTCCTGCGTGTAGATCCATTTTCACCAATCACACGCTTTGTCACTTCTGCGTGTAGATCCATTTTCACCAATCACACGCTTTGTCACTTCTGCGTGTAGATCCATTTTCACCAATCACACGCTTTGACACTGGGACGTGTCACGCAACAATTTCCTGCACGTGCAGGTGACTAGGCGCGCATATGCTGTTGACGGGTTTACGCGCTAAGGGCCTTTCCTCGATTCACACGCTGACGTGTGGGATTTCACTCCCTATCAGGCTGTCCACGCGTTCACACACGAGAGACCACGCTCCTGGCCAGGAGGCCAAATCACTGCCCCCCAGAGCCCTGAGCACGCTCCCACCTGCCATCTGCTGCTGCCTGACTGCCTGCTGGCCACGTGCCCCACAGTGCTGGTGGGTGGGGGTGTTGGGAGACATGGGTGGGGGCCTGGTGGAGGCTGCCCCTGGTGGCGGGGGGGTGGGGGTGGTGGGGGGCATGGGTGGGGGCCTGGTGGAGGCTGCCCCTGGTGGCGGGGGGGGGGTGGGGGTGGTGGGAGACATGGGTGGGGGCCTGGTGGAGGCTGCCCCTGGTGGCGGGGGGGTGGGGGTGGTGGGAGACATGGGTGGGGGCCTGGTGGTGGCTGCCCCTGCACTGCTGGGGGTTGGGGGTGGTGGGAGGCATGGGTGGGGGCCTGGTGGAGGCTGCCCCTGCACTGCTGGGGGTTGGGGGTGGTGGGAGGCATGGGTGGGGGCCTGGTGGAGGCTGCCCCTGCACTGCTGGGGGTTGGGGGTGGTGGGAGGCATGGGTGGGGGCCTGGTGGAGGCTGCCCCTGGTGGCGGGGGGGTGGGGGTGGTGGGAGACATGGGTGGGGGCCTGGTGGAGGCTGCCCCTGGTGGCGGGAGGGTGGGGGTGGTGGGAGACATGGGTGGGGGCCTGGTGGAGGCTGCCCCTGCACTGCTGGGGGTTGGGGGTGGTGGGAGGCATGGGTGGGGGCCTGGTGGAGGCTGCCCCTGCACTGCTGGGGGGTGGGGGTGCAGGGGGACATGAGCAGGTGTGCAGGGTAGTCCCCTGTTTTGTAGGCTGCCTGCAGGGGCCGTGGAGGGTGTACAGGGAACACCTGTGAGGACCCACCCAGCCTAATCACGTGTGACTTCCCACGCACCCCTGTAATACACGTACCCAGCCAAATCACGTGTGATGATTCCCACGCACCCCTGTAATACACGTACCCAGCCAAATCGCGTGTGATAATTCCTGCGCACCCCTGTAATACACGTACCTGGCCAAATCGCATCCCTGTAATACACGTACCCAGCCGAATCGCGTGTAAAACTTCCCGTGTACCCCTGTAATACACGTACACAGCCAAATCGCATGTGATAATTCCCGCGTACCCCTGTGATGCACGTGCCCTGGCTAATCGCGTGTAAAACTTCCCGCCTACCCCTGTAATACACGTACCCTGGCCAATCGCGTGTTAAACTTCCCGCGTACCCCTGTAATACACGTACCCTGGCTAATCGCATGTAAAACTTCCCGTGTACACCTGTAATACACGTACACAGCCAAATCGCATGTGATAATTCCCGCGTACCCCTGTGATACACGTGCCCTGGCTAATCGCGTATAAAACTTCCCGCCTACCCCTGTAATACACGTACCCTGGCCAATCGCGTGTTAAACTTCCCGCGTACCCCTGTAATACACGTACCCTGGCTAATCGCATGTAAAACTTCCCGCATACCCCTGTAATACACGTACCCTGGCCAATCGCGTGTTAAACTTCCCGCGTACCCCTGTAATACACGTACCCTGGCTAATCGCGTGTATAACTTCCCGCCTACCCCTGTAATACACGTACCCTGGCCAATCGCGTGTTACACTTCCCGCGTACCCCTGTAATACACGTACCCTGGCTAATCGCGTGTATAACTTCACGCGTACCCCTGATATGCACGTTACCCGCTTTGCGTTCCTTGTTTGGCAGCCCTGTAAACTGGTCCAGGGTTAGCGCAGCCCTTTGCGATGATTTTGCGATTTTGATGGCTTTTCCTTGCGCGAGGGCGTTCTTGGGGGCGTTACTGGCGCTGCTGCTGGGTCGCTGCGATACTCTGCGCCACGGCTGGTTTGGGAGCCTGAAATCCATGAATACGCTGTGCGCGGAAATCGGTTTTAGCGCACGTGCCTGGCGCAGTCAATCGCACGCGGACACTCTGCGCCAGCCGCTTGCGACACTTTTCTGCGAAATTCTATGAATTACCCTGTATATCTTTCTGCATGGCTCTCAGCAAATCTTGATCCATGATAGCTCAGATCAAACCATACTGCTAAACAGAGTTTACATTAATGAATGAATGGATTAGCTTATGCTAACCAAGAAAATGCAGATTCTCAGCCCCGTCAAATTGATCCTGCAAAGTTTGGTGAGGTTTCCTCAAGGGTGGGCAAAGTAAAAAAAAAATGTGCTCACGCCTACAGACCAAACCGTTTGAAGGACTTTCACCAAATCTGCTTCAGGAGCAGCGGCTTTGTCCCAAAAGTGTGCTTTTGTCAATTTGGTGTAAATCCGTCCAGTTGTTTTTTTTTTAAAACGACCAAAAAGCAGGTAAAAATACATAATGATATCTGGGTTTGATCCGCAGACTCACTTCCCTATTTGGTCCGCGGACGGGTCTCCGATTTGCCCAGCGGGTGACCTGATGTCTGCGGACATCGACGCACCCGCTGATTGGTCAATACAAAACATGAGGTGCATCATATTTTTGGGAAACGCCTGTCATGTTGGATTCGCAGACTGCCACTTTTGTCTGCGAACATTGTGGTAAACACGTTAAAAAACACATCATTGCACTTGTCAAACTAATGAAACAATCTCTGGGGAGGCGAGGGGTTGGTTCTATGTCATTTCATCAACACCCGTTTTTACGCTGAGTTTTTGTCCAAATAACTCTTCAAAATTATTTTTTTAATTATTTTTGGGGTGGTTCCCTCCCAAGCCCTCCATCCTCTACCTATTTTGTGTCATCCTCTGACACCCCCAACCCTTTATATGCCCTTTCCCAACCCCCCAAAAAAATCTAAACATTTTTGGGGCAAAGATTACACATAAAAACACCCATTGTAAAAACGGGTGTCAATGAAAGGACTTCATACCAAGGGTGATGAGGTTGGGATGGGATATGGCCTTAAATAGCCAAAAAACTGGAAGTTTTATTCTCTGATGTCCGCAAACAGTATGGGGCAGCCCTGTGATGTCCGTGAACATATTAGATTTGCTGGGGTATCTATGCTTATTGGTGCATTACAGGGTTGGTGAAAAGCAGTTTTTGGATGGCTTATAACTTTGGTGCAACTCAATGAAACTGCATGAAATTCCGGAATTTCATTCTAGACCTTATTCTGAAAAGTGTAGTGCTGTTTTGTCAGGAGGGAACAAATTTAGAGGGTGGGTCCCAATGTATTGTAAAGGCTTATAAATGTGGTGCCATTTGACAAATCTGCACAAAAGATTGCAAAATGTTTTTAGATCTAGATCTAAATGTTTTTGCAAAGTTTGGTGGGATTTTGTCAAGAGGGGGCAATATTAGAGGGGGGTCTCGAAATATTTTAAAGGCTTATACACGTGGTGCCATATGACGAATCTGCACAAATGTTTTCAAAAAGATTTTAGACTTAGAAATGATTGTTTTTGCAAAGTTTGGTGGTATTTTTATCAAGAGGGGGCTAAATTAAGGGGGGGTCTCAACATTTTTTATTGGTTTATAACTTTGTTGGTGATTGACGACTGTGGACAAAAGTTTTCAGAAAGATTAGCGACCCAACCTTGAATGTCTGTGCAAAGTCAGAATGGATTATGTCAGATGGGGGCTAAGTTATATGACTATTGCATGTACGTACATTTTGACAATATTGAAAAAATAAAACATGTGCGGATTTCCAGCAAACTTGTGTACAGAGCATTGGCAAGGTGCTGAATGCAAGGTTTTGCAAATATGTCCGTGTTTTATTTTTTGACAAGTGTCATGATGTAGGTACAAAAAATAGTGATATACCTTTGGTGACTGAGGTATAGCCTGTGGCCATGGGCGCTGGCCATATTGTCCGGGGCATTGCATAAGGTCATGACCCGGACAATCTGGCCACTGGCCATGACCCCGAGGGATGACCAACGGGGATAAGTGGCCATGCCCACCAGGGACCGGCTTTGTGGTCAATTTTTGGGAAATTGGGATAGGTTTGAAAGGGGGAAAAAATGTGCTTGGGGCTATATGGTCAGTGTTCTCTCTTCGTCTTCTGCAGGCCACCGTGGAAAGGGAAGAGGAGCTATGTATGGAGCCCTGCCTTCCCTTTCCATGGTGGCCATCTTGGAAAAGGATTTTCCTTCCTACAGTGGGATGTCGCGCGCGTCGCGGTGTAGGAAGAACATTTTGTCTGAAGGCAGCGTAATGCTCTCCGCCGCTTGGGTGTAGACTCACCTTGGAATCCAGCTCCAGTGATTCAACTTACCTGGAATCAGTTCGCTTCTGCAACCTCGCTACTTACCTGGGAACCTGTTTCACTGGCAGCTCCTCTACTCACCTTGGGACCAGTTCTCGCTTGCAAACACCTTCCATCTCTGGACCTCCCAGAAAGCGAATCCTGGCTGCGACACTGCAGCTCGCCAATTAGCTCATCAATGGACGGCACCTGCAAGGAGAAACAACAGACAAAGGTTCGACTTTACCGAAAACCTTCAGTTTATGGTCGCGCTCATTGCAAACCTCGCGCTTACCCTTAAACCAGCTCTCACCTGTGGTTGGAACGTCGCAGATCCTTTTCTCTTCATTCTGGCTGCATATCAAGCTCCAAAATCACAGCTGGGCCGCACTTTCGCCCGTGGAGAGAAAGCAGAGAGGAGATATACTTAAAACTTGCAGATCATAATGTGTTGAGGATAATACTACAATATTTAAAAGCGAGAAAAGACTTTACAAAAACGAAAGACACTTACCATTACCAAGTGGCATCGTCGCAGCTGGACTGGACTACCACTTCAGAGGCCAGTGAAGTAACTCGGCCCATATACAACGCACCCCTGCTGGAAGAACCAGGACGGAGAGCTCATCATACATTAATAACAGGTGAGCCTATGGGACGGTGCATGCTCGCCACGCTGTGGGAAGAAGGGTTCGAGGGACACCATAGCAATAGACAGGCAAACTCACGTTCTCTCATACCCACGCAGGAGCAGTTCTACCGATCACCGCAGACAGCAACATATCTGCAGAAGGGGAGGCCTGACCAGGGTGATCTAAATCCAGGGAGGGCTGCAACCATTCCCCAACGCCCCCGCAGAGACCAGGTGATTGTAACACCCGGGGAGCTAATGGTCTTCATCCTTCATTGCAGGGGCTGGAACGGGGGATAACGGTCCGAAGCCCTCGTTATCCACCCTTGCTTCGCTTGTGCTGATAACTTGGGCTGGCAGGCCATTATCCCCTGTTCCAGCGCCTGGAACGGGGGATGAACTCCACATTTTTTCCATTAGCATAACACAAAATGCTAATGGAAATGTTGGAAAATCGTATTGAGTCTGTGTACTTTACTGAGAAATGTAAAGTAGATGGAATCTATAAGATATTTTTTTTGTTCTATTTTTTAACTGTGAAAGGTGGTTCCTAAAGGAACCTTTTTTTTCAATGACCTTTGGATTGTCATCTTTGATGTCCTGGGTGTTAGCCTTAGCAGTGCACGGTGGAGGCACAAGTTATGGTCGGTCTCGGGAGGATAGCTCAGGTGCAACATGCTCGCCTTGGAAGCAAGATGACACAGAGCAACACAGGTTTGATCCCCGTGTCTGCGCTTAGAAACCTCTAGTTATTAAGCACATTATAAATAACCAATCATATATCAAAAATGTCATTGAATTTCATAGGTTTTCATTAGTGCAACTTAACCATAATGTCCCTTTAACAATGTTTTTTCAGTGAATATACACATATACAACAGAATTGCTTGCTGTATAAATGCACGATTTTCACCTCCCCCGGGCCACTTTGGACTGCTTTGCACATATCAATTTGGGAAAAGCATACACATTGCCCTTTTATAGGCAGCCCTCCCCCCGTACTTTTGTCTGTGGCCTCCTCTATGCCCCCTCTAAATTTGTTTCATGGAGACGCCACTGGTTGTATACTGTTCATGCATCGCATTTTGGCGGTTGGATCATACTTCTCAAGACTGTTCTTTGGTTGTATACTAATTGACCTTTTCACAATTGACCTCGGGAGAATTGACCTAATTTAGAAGGTCAATTAGGACATATATGCGGGGGGAAACACCCCACAACCCCCCAACCAATCCAAAACCCCGTGCAACCCCTCACCCAATCCCCTTATATTATTTATAATCCAAAACTAACCCAATACATATACAAAATAACTAAAATAATATAAAGGTCACTATAATTAGGTCAATTGTGCAAAAGGTCAATTGTAAAAGGTCAATTTGGGTAATTCCTATTCTTTTAGCAGCAAATACGTTATTCTTGGCTGGGATTTTAAAAGCTATATTATTGTAAGTATATGGTTCAGGACTGGTATTTTTAGCATCAAGCTTTCAGGGCAGGTATTTTGCCAGTCGAAATACTGTTCAGGACTGTGTATTTTAGCACTTGGTAAACTGTTCAGCTGTAATATTTTATCAATTGGAATATTGTTCTGAAGTATTCTTTTAGCATCGTGTGTGTTGTTCAGAATCGGCATGTTAACAGTTCAAAGGCTTTTTAAAGCAGCGTGTGGGTTTACCATTCAGACCTGTTGCTTTACTTAGAACAACGATATATTGCTTGTATTTTGACCCTAGAGGTGCGGTATGGGGTTCGTATTTTAACAGTGAGGGAATTTTGTACGTAGTTCAGGACTGGTATTTTCCCAGTGGGCATACTGATTTTGGCATTTGATACACCACTTCGGAAAGGTATTTTGAAGGTGGGTAGCTTTTTCATGGATGGTGTTTTACTATTGGGTACACTAGTCAGACTGAGTTGTTTTTTTATAGCTCTGAGGAGTCTGCTCAGGGCTTTAATCTTGGCAGCACGTAAATGCTCGACTCTGGTATTTTGGCACTGCGTATAGTGTTCGGGGCATATTTTTTAGAAATGACTATGCTGTTTGGCGGTTAGCATTGTGTATGCACAATCATATTTTGTAATTTCGCACAACTTCCTCTGGTTTCTTGCAGCTGAAGTAGAGACATAGGGCCCGATTCATAGAATAATCTGTGCTGAAACTAGAGTCCTTGCGCGCAAAATTGTGCGCAAGTCCCCGTCTGCCGATTGATGGAACACAATGCAGGAGCTTACCCGGGACTTGTGAGGAATCCGCGCTGGTCCACCACGTCACTGCTACCCGACAAACGCCTTGTGCAAGACTCCAAGAGAAGACCCGGCCGGGTAGGCACAGGCACCTAAAAAGGGGGAGAAACACGTGGAATGAGGAAGAATAAGTGAAAATGTGGGCATTACAATGGACGTTCCACTGTCAAACTATCGCATCGCCCATACGTGCACAAAACAAACCTATTCATGGAATTCAACAGGGAACGATGGGTCGCGAAAAACATGCACATATCCAGAAACACCTACGCTACGTGCTAGCAGGCATAAACGTCAATGCGCACACTAACAAATGCAAAAAAAGCACACACGCTCAACAAACGCACGGATACAGCCACGATGAATACACCATTTGTTGCAGTCTTCATGCAGGGACGCCGCAGGAAGAGGATGATGGCCAGGGCCTGGATCTTCCACCCAAGGACCAGCCTTTTTGGGATGCTTGATGACCAGATATATGGCAGGTATAGATTCCCCCCCCCCCATATCATCCTAGACCTGGTCACGGAGTGGGAAGATGACCTCATATCCCCCACCATGTACTCCCAAGCACTGAGCCGCTTGCAAAAGGTGCTAACTGCTCTGCATTTTTTCCAAACTGGCTCGTTCCAGCGGACCACCGCCATAGTAGGTGGCATCTCCCAGGCCACGCAGTCTCGCTGTTTACGCCAGGTGTTTGCAATCATAACTGCACGTCCATCTGTCCGCCAGCATATCTATATGCGCAGATCACCAGCTGAAAGGCAAGCAGTGCTCCTGGAATTTTATGGGGTGCCGCACTTCGCAAAAGTGCTAGGTGACATTGATTGCACCCATGTTGCTCTATGTCCACCTAGAGCAACAGAGCACATCTACCGCAACCGGAAACATTGGCACTCCATCAATGTTCAGGTTGTGTGTGAAGGGCATCATTACTGAAGTGTATACCAACTATCCTGGTAGCACGCATGATAGTTAGATCTTCAGGATGTCCCCATTACACTGGGCCCTAGAAGCTGGCAAGCATGGTAACACATGGCTCATTGGTGAGTATGAATGGCCATGCACATGCATGCATGTTGCACACAGACCAATAGAAACTGTCAACAAATGACAACCATTCTCACCTCTACAGGGGACAGCGCCTAACCTCTGAGCACATACATGATGATGCCCATACGCAAACCCAACACACCTGACGAGGTAAGGTACAACACTGCCCATATTGCAACTTCGGTGTGCTCAAGTCACGTTTCCACTACCTTGATCACTGTGGTGGTGTGTTGCTAAATGCACCACCAGTAGTTTGCAGGATCATTGTACCAGCATGTGTCCTGCACAATGTTGCAACGCCGGGTTGGCATCCCAGTGGACATGGTGGTGGCACACCATCCACACCTACAGACACACTGCTTGCGTATGGCTGGGCAAAGGGCACAACGAAAGGCTACGCATACCCAGCTTGTGCAATTTTTTTTCACCCAAAACCATTCCCCTGTGGAGAGCATACGATCACGCCAAATACAGGGTGCTATTCAATGATGACAATGGGCCAGTCCACTGTGCCCTAAAACCACCCTGAGAAAGTGCCCTTGAAAGTGCACATTGTGTACATCCCTTAGAATTAAAAATATATTTCATTTTGTGTTTCACAAAGAAACACATTGAAGAGGGAGGACACCACTACCACCATTCCAACCATTTAATGAAATCACCCCTTTGGCAATCAAAACATCCCCTATGAATAACTAACATACCTGTCAAATGTGTAAGCAGTGATAAATTGTGAAACCTGTCTGAGCTGAAAGCCATAAATGGCCTCAAAAAATGTACCTGGACTCAAAATACAACAATCACAATTGCATATTGCTGCACACATGTCCTAGAATGTGTGTGATGTGCACAAACATGTCCCTATAGTGGGGTGTAGAAAAGCAGTGCAGTATCGATCCACATGTGACACAATCTGGCAACATGACCACACTACACCTCGTCCCAAAACCAAAAATAAAAAATTAACAAGAGGTAATTGTCAATTGTGACAAAGAGGGTGACATACCAGAATGGCCACATCCAGACAGGCATCAACTAATGTAGCCATTCCATAACAATCAGAATAAATGCACATCTTATGTCCCCTTGGCATGGAGTCGACAGTCAAACTTCATCCCATGAAATAGCCATCATTCCCTGACGGAAGGATCTGCAGACAATGAACAAAATGAAACAGAGTGCAGCTAACACATCCATACACCCAAAAACTCAAGACCCAGGGCCCCCCCTCAGTGACATATAACACATGCAAACAACAACTCACAAGACAACCATCCACATGTGTCCCAGCACATATGCAGCAACACCTGCACACTGCATGCAGATAAAACACACAAAACACACACAGTGACAAACAACAGCAACCCCTACATTGCCTGTCTCCCCGAATGAAATGCAGCAAATGTGCATGTCACATACCCCCATTCACAAGACGATGGCACATACACAATGCACGCATCATTCAACATGCTGCATGAAAATGAGAAGGCATCACATATGCAGATAATTGAGCCCCCCAAAAAGCAGAGACACCCCTGGAAGACTATCAATGACATGACAAGGCATGCCATCCCCTGTGTAGTATTGGGACAGTGCACTGAACACAGTCATGGGAGCCCATGATGCAAAGCACAAGAAAGCAAGTACACAAATGCTCATCTCTTGCACGCCAGGCAAGATCATGCTTGACGGAGCAATTCACAGAGACCGATGTAAGACTGGAAGGCTGGCCACCGAGGCAACTGCAATGGAAGACATAAGCAGACAGGACAAAGCTATGTGATACTGCAAGCAAGGATAAATGCATGCTAAACATAGGATGCAAAGTAAAACTGCAACGTCAATGCAGACTTCATTTTGACAGCATACAATGGTCCAATAGAGCATTAAATTGAGTGCAGCACTACCATGCACCGAGCTGCGGTCAACTTGAAGTTACAAACACCATGGTGCAGCATGCCTGGGACATGCATGTGAAAACACCAACACCGCACAACATAGCATCCCAAAAATGTGCATCAATGGTTCGATGGTTGTGGCTCGTAACTGGGGCTGCACATCATAATTGGGGAAACCTAAGCAAGAGAGACCAAATGTGCCGTAGAACCATTACCCCACAAACCTTGCAAGGAATGTGAAGTGCCACTCAGTACACATGGTCAAAGTGCAGTGAGACCCACACCAGCACAACCATCAACACCTGTCACAGGCCACAAACAGCTGACTCTGTCACCCACTCCCAGCTAACCAAGAAAAGCCCACACATTTGGAACTCCCACAATTTTGAATATAAAACCAGTGGCCCCACTAATCCATAGAAACAACACCATGCCCAGACCTATCACCAGAACCACACCCTGTGAAACATGCACGCATGAAGAAGTATTGGTGCCCCACAAGACAAGTCAATCAAAACTGATCACACACAGTGCAAGACTCCCAGCCAAACACCACACAAGCATCTGCAAATGCCCTTCACTTACCTGCAAAGGGCATCCACCTGCCTTGCATCTGATGCAACCCATCGGGAGACGCATTCCCTAAATGCAACGACATGAATAGTAACAACAGAAAGAACATGCACATCCATGACAACTCATGAATGGATCCTCAAAATATGCAGAGAGCACCTATTGCAGAAGCACCACTGGGTGGAAGACGCTGACAGGACATAGATTGTGATCTGCCCATGCGGGCAGCGTAGCACAACAGAGAGAGGGAGAGAGAGTGACAGTGAGAGGGAACGCCAAGGTAAACACACATCAAGGAGTAAACTGCCTGGATTGTAGATGGTCAATGACATGCACTACACCACAGTAGGTGCCGGCATAGATGAGTTGATCGAGGGAGGTAAAACAGTGACATGAGTAACACTTAAAAAACAACCCTGGCATGATAGCATGCAAAGCACATATAGGTAAAGTTACACATGCAGCAAACATGTGGAACAATGATGCATGGAAGACAGTGGTCAGGCTTTCCTGCTGACTGCGCCGGCATGGTGTGACTCCCGCATCACCTTATCTAGAAACTGTTTCTCTGAGTAAGTGACAGGAGGGCCAGTGCCTGGTGGAGGGCTTGCGGAACATGGACGTCAAAGGGTGTAGGATGTCTCCCCTGGACAGCTGTCACCGCCACATCACGGATTACTGAAACAACATGGGAGAAGGCATTACAACAGGCATAGTGAAGTAACATTCACACAGCACACATGTGAGAGGATACACTGAACCCATAGTTACCAGCACATGCCATCCTGAGCACCACCATGCAAACCTGCAAGTTGACCTCACTATGTATGCCTGCATGTCCACCACTGCAAATGTCATGGCCTTGAGAGGGCAACTGCCCAACTCAAGGTATAAAAAAAAAAAAATGGGCCTGGAAAGGCCAACTCAATGCCTCATCACGAGTTTGACAGTAACCCTTAAATGCGGTGGTAGTGCTATTACCGCCACATTTAAGGGTCTGCCAGATTATGCCCTTGGCGGATTTCCCCCCAGCATCTAGCTGGGGGGAAATCCGCAGCAAATTTGCCGATTTTTGGTGCGTTTACCTTTGGCGGGAAATCCGCCGGCGGTAATAGCACACATTTTCCCCATTGGACCCAATGGGGAATGAGGAATTCCCGAATGGGCCCAATGGGGAATGGGCACTAACGATTATACTAACGCTAATAGCGCCGGCGTTACCGCCCAACTCATGATGAGGCCAAAATATAACATGTCAACACCCGGGCCTGGGCTACAAAATTATACATTTTCTTTTGCAAAAAATCAAAAATGTCAATCATGGACCGGGGGTCGGGGGGTCCACCCAGGAAGCACGGACCGCACGGCTACGGTGGACCGGGAGGCATGTCTGTGCTGGCACCCCCATCCTGCATTGAATCTGAAGGTGGAAGTGGTGCTGGAGACTCACCAAGCAGTGCCCTGGCTTGGTCCTCAGTGGCAGCCACCATACGTGACACTGATTAATGCACCAGCAGACTGAGGGCTTGGAGGTCCCTATGCACAACCTCACGGGTTGCACAGAGTTCCTCTGAGATTGTCTGCCTCAATGATAACATCTCCTGGCGGAACAGTCTTCTGCTGATTGCCTCTTTCTCATGGATTGCAGCTCTGTGGGCCAACAACTCATGCCTCAGGGCTTCCCTGTGTGCCTGACCCTCTGCAAGTAGGGATACCTGCAGACACTGCAAATCTGCCCGTCGGCCCCTGATGTTGGCCTCCATGCACAGCCTGTGGGTGCGGCATGTGGACAGCATGACCTGCAGGAGTTGATCCACCTGTGTTACCGGGGGGATCATGGAAGAGGCCACCTTATCCATGCCCTCAGCCAAACTCTCGTAGGCAGCACCCTGTCAGTGTGCAGAATGCAACATCTGCTGCTCCCACTCTGTCTGCCCAGCCTGCACACGTTCCCCACATGTGCAGGACCCACGCCTGCCTGATCCAAGGGAGAATGACCCTTGCTGTGATGCCCCTGTCCCTGGCCGCAGGACTGCAACACTCCCTTGGAGATCTGTCCCAGGACCAGAAACGAAAACATGGGAGCATGGCCTTGCAGGTGTAACCACCACAGATGGGCATGCTACCACTGAGTGGCCTTTTGAAGGCACATGACCCCCTGCATACTGACAGCCCCCAACTGCTCCACCCATTGGTGCACTCACCTCGGCCAGCATTGAGGACTGCACATCCGGTTCAGTATCAGAGCCAGTTGCGTCCAAAGAGTCAGAAGTGTCTGCAGTATGGCTCCGGATGGTCTGTAGCACCAGTGGGTTTTCACGGCCTGCCACGCCATGTCCTTGTCAGAATCCATCTCTACTTGCCCTCATAGTGTAGCCGATGGATTCTTTCCAATAATATAACCTATTGTCAGTAATATCAACTAGACAGTAGGATCTATTCTTTGAAAGAATGGAACCAACGAACATCAGGTTGAGGGATGGACCCAACGAACACCAGGCTACCTAAGAAGGAAAGCACACTAGTTAATACAACTCCCTAAAATAGGTTGGACAATAGTCCCAAAGAACCCCAGACTAACCTCTGTAATAATAGATGAAGACTGCTGATGATATCACCAGAATGTTGTAAGAGAAGGTAGCTTCTGCTGGTATGTCCCTTCCAGGTGTAACGATACAATCTGCAAAACATGTACCCTGATGTTAGAAGTGTGGGGATGTAGCAGGTTGTGGCATAACAAAAATGGGCACAAAACGTCTTACCGTGGACCCAACAAGCTTCACCCAGGAGGAAGAATTCTATGCAGAGTCTTAGCACCAGCGCTGAGGGAAGATGGAGTAACCCATTAGACCTTGTACCCGACAGAACGAGGACGCCTAAACAGGTGAGTATCTAGTCCAGGTTCTAGCCCGCCGGAACGAGGACGCCTAATGGGAGGCCGCTAACCCCCACAGGGAATCTCCAGTCCGTTTGTAGCAGCAAGAGGGGTACTACGCTTCATCTCAGCATAGTATTCCAAATAGACCAGCAGGGTCGGACGGCTGCAAGAAGCAACGTGATAATAGAACGAGAACGAAAGCAATCCAAAAAGCATTCCGGGTGGAGGAGCATGAAGGCAGAAGATAATCCGGTAAATATAGCAGACCAGGGAAAAAACAAATCAACCCAGAAGGCAGGCAAAAGTAAAAAAAAAACAGGTAATCTCATAGAACAAGAAAAACGAGGCACAATTCAAATGCACTTCCGCAAATTCAGAAGCACCGCGGTAAGGGAAGGAGGAGCTTAAATGTCATGGGATTCATCATGTGACAGATGATAGCGACGTGAGCTGGAGACTGGAGAAGCGTCAAGCGCCAATCTCCATGGTAACCTCCAGTCTCGGCCATAACGTCCCCTCTTGCAAGATCGTTATGGTCTCTGGTCATTGTAGTAGGGAGACGGATTTGGAGGACAGAAACGTATGTTTTTCAAAAAGGAAAGTAGATGTGTGCGAGAATGTGACTTGTGAGTATGTGCTCTCATGGTGTGAAAGTACCCTATGTTTCCCAAAAGAGGAGGGCGTGAAGACGTCGCGAAGAAAAGGAACGAAGTGGAGCTCCAGGTTACTGGACGCCGGATCAGGTCAGAAGAGGGCTCCGACTGCGGTAGTGATGGGATGCAGGTATGAGGCGCGCACAGCGATGGAGCGGCTGGGAGGAGGTAGGAGCGCCTTCGGCAATGGAGTAGCTCGATTCAGGTAAGAGGCGCGCACATCGATGGAGTAGCTTGAATCATGTAAGAGGCGCGCACAGAGATGGAGTAGCTGGATTCAGGTAAGAGGCACTCACAGTGATGGAGTAGCTGGATTCAGGTAAGACGCGCACACAGCGATGGAGTAGCTGGAATCAGGTAAGAGGCGCGTACAGCGATGGAGCGGCTGGAAGCAGGTAAGAAGTGCCCTCAGCGGTGGAGATGATGGAATCTGGTAAGATGTCTTCAGAGAAGAAGCAGCTGGAATCAAGTGGATGCGCAGGTAAGAACAGCGGTAAGCGTTATGCTGCAAAAGCAGAACAACACAAAGCAGAGGCATGTGGATGGGTTGGCCTTATATAGGCTGGCCCTGGCCCCTCCCTTTAGCCTCGCATGGTGGCTCCACCTTGCCCCACCCAGGGACTCCTGCACGTGCTATGTTGTTCTATGGCCACGCCTGTCCCTGCTGCCCGTGCCTTAAGCACAGAGTGTGCTAGGCACACTTTTACATGAGCCTGGTGCCACAGGTGCCAGGACTGGGTCAATTTGGACCCTGGGGATGAGGGAGGACTGGTCCTTACTTCTGTGGCCAAGACAACACTCTCCCA
This sequence comes from Ambystoma mexicanum, assembly GCF_040938575.1. Lineage (NCBI taxonomy): Eukaryota > Metazoa > Chordata > Amphibia > Caudata > Ambystomatidae > Ambystoma > Ambystoma mexicanum. The sequence goes on from NC_090925.1 coordinate 278,093,175, forward strand.
CAAGACCACTCTCATGGGCGTTCCTCTCCCCGGTCCAGGTTTGGTGGGGTTGTTAAGATGAAACCGCCCGATTAGTCGAGGTGCATGGATAAATTCCACGGGTCCCCAAGTGCGATCTTGAGGTCCATAACCCTTCCAATCAATTAAGTAGTACAACTTTGATCGTACCATTTTAGAATCTAGAATGTTCTTAACCTCGTACTCAGGTTCTCCTCCAATAATTTCAGGCTACGGTGGTTTTTTGATCCTAGTCTCAGGCTTCACTGGCTTCAAGCAAGAAGTGTGAAATACTGGATGAATTTGCATATTGTCGGGTAGATCTAGTTCTACTGCGGCCGAGTTGATGATGGCCTTGATGGAATAAGGTCCTAGATATCTGGGACAGAAGACCTGTGGTCCTTTGAGTGGTATATTTCAGGCAGCCAACCATACTTTATCCCCAATTTGGTAATGTGGAGCTTCCCTTCTATGCCTGTCAGCAAACTTCTTTTGCTGTTCCTTGGCTTTAGTTAAATTCTTGGTTGCTTCCTTGAGGGTTTGAGTAATAGTCTTATATAGTGAGGTGATTGCCGTCATTTCTAGCTCATCAAGTGGGTCAACGGAGGACGTCCGTGGATTCCGACCATTCATGATACAGATTGGGGTCTGTCCTGTACTTGTGTGGATAGAGTTATTGTAGCAAACTCAGTTAACCAAAGCATGTCCTTCCAGGATCCTTCTGTCTGCTGCGGCATACATCTCAGGTATTGCTCTAATGTCTGTTTAGTCCTCTCAGTTTGAACATCTGTCTGGTGGTGGTCACTGGTGGATAGGCGAAGGTCAATCTGCGCAATCTTGCAGCAACTCCTCCAGAAGGCTGAGACGAATTGTGTTCCTCGATCAGAGATCAATACTGAAGGGAAACCATGTAATCTGATCACTTGTTCTAGGAACATGGTGGCCAGAGTTCCAGCACTAGGAAGTCTTTTTATTGGAATAAAGTGTGCCATCTTGGAGAACAAATCCACCACCACTAAAATTGTGTTGAAGCCGTCGCAAGGAGGCACATGTTACGCTCACCTGGTTCCCACAGGGGTGTCAGGCGGAACTGGACAGCCACGGTCTCCACCAACGTGATGCGTAGTGCAGAGATGACTGACTGGACTGGACTGGCCCACCTAGTTTCGTCTGCTTGACCCGTAGAAGTAGTCTCCTAAAGGCGGAGAAAGGGAATTAGCCACCCGTGGATTTGAGTAATAGCCCCTTGCTGCGTCCCCATTTATCACCGCTGATATTCCCGTTCACAAAGCTAACCTTATAGTTTTGAATGATGAGCTCTCCATCCTGCGAGGAACCCAGGGGCGCGTTGATGGCCAGTTACTTCACTGGCTTGAGGATATTGGAAGAGTTCTAGACAAATCTTGACTCCAAAACTCCTAGCGAAGGACCGTAAGCATATAGTTCTTAAGAGTTCAAAAATGTCTGAATAATCACTCTTGTCCAATTCCTTGTTTATCTTGCAGCTTAGACTCAAAAGAAGATAGTTCTGTGGCAGCTGAAAGCGTTCAGGAAAGAGTCTGTGCTATCCCACACTGTCCGTTAAATAATGCCAAAGTTTAACTCACTGCTTTCTCTTTTCTTACAGGTGCGGCGTAAGAAGATTTGGCGTGCTGGTGAATGATACCTTTGGCGGTAAAATTAGGTAAGTATATGGCGGCAAGAGATTGTCCTTGTTTGTTTCCCCTCGACTCACCTTGTTGTTTTCTTGTCCCCCTTAGGTGCTGGAATGCGGCAACATAATGATGGAGACAGCGCTGGATCGTAGAGATGCTGCGAGGAACGGTGAGTATGGCGCGGCGCTGCTGCTGGCGATGCAACGTGTTTTAAAATAAAGTCTTTTTCTTGTCCAAAGGTGCGATGAATCCGGAATCAGGTAAGAAACCCAATAATGTTCTTGTTCTAACCTTTCTTTTTCTTTCCCCTTCTTTCGAGGCGCTCTGGACTCGAGGCGGGCGTGGCAAGAGGGTGGATGCTGACTGCAGGCACGGTGAGCGTTACGCTGCAGGATGCAGAATAACGCAAAGTGTGTGCTCCCCTTTGGGCGTGGTTTAAATAGCCTCCAAAGTAGTCGCAGGTAAGTATTCCTCCACAACCACACCCGAGTAACAAAACAGCCCCTAGGTAAAGTAGTCCTCACATGGGCTTGGATCTCTTGCAGCATGTTCTGCATCAGGTAAGTTTTAACATATGAGCCTGGCGTCTATGGCGCCAGGACTGTTCCCCCATATGAGCCTGGTGCCATAGACGCCAGGACTGTACCCATATAGCCCCTAACAAGGGTTTCTGGGTTTTCTATGAGTAACATGATGCCTACTTCCGGGGTTCCTGGACTTGGTCTGGATGCCCGGGGGTAGGCATCATGACAGCACTTCCCCCCAAGGCACCTCCTAAAGTCGTTCTTCCCCTTGGTCTTGGTTTGTCTGGGAAATTCTGGTGTAATCTTCTTACCAACCGAGGTGCATGAACGTGGTCACTAGGTTCCCATGACCTTTCTTGTGGCCGGTAACCTTTCCAGTCGATTAAATAAAAAAGTTTTGACTTAACCATTTTGGAGTCCAGGATACTTTTAACTTCAAATTCGGGTTCCCCGTCTACAAGGATGGGGTCAGGTGACGTGGTTAGTCTTGTTCCAGGTTGTACTGGCTTCAGAAGCGACACATGGAAGACGGGGTGAATCCGCATACTAGCAGGTAATTCAATTTGACGGCCACCGGGTTGATAATGGCCTTAATAGAGTAAGGTCCCAAATATCTAGGGTTAAAGGTCCGCATTCCCTTTAAAGGTATGTGTTTTGTGGCCAACCAAACTTGATCCCCAATCTGGTATTGTGGAGCTTCACTTCTATGCTGATCAACATTTTTCTTGTATTTTTCTTTCGCTTGCTTCAAATGTTCAGTTGCTTCCTTAAAGGCTTGTGTAATAGTAGCGTGCAAATGGTTCACTGCGGGCATTTCTAAGTGTTGAGGTGAGTCAAGTTCTGAAGTTCGAGGATGATGCCCGTATATGGTATAAAAGGGACTTTGTCCAGTTCCAGAATGTACAGAGTTATTGTATGCGTATTCGGCAATCCATAGAATGTCCTTCCAATTACCTTCAGTCTGGTGTAACATACAACGCAGGTACTGTTCAAGAGTCTGGTTGGTCCTCTCCATCTGACCATCGGTCTGGGGGTGTTGACTGGTTGATAACCTCACATCGATTTGCTCCAATTGACAACATTTTTTCCAAAAATGGGAAATGAATTGACTACCTCGGTCAGAGACCAATATGGAAGGAAATCCGTGTATTCGAAAAATGTTTTCGAGGAACTCCTTGGCCAGATTTGAAGCAGAAGGTAATCCCTTTAAAGGAATAAAGTGGGCCATCTTGGAAAAAAGATCCACAATAACTAGAATGGTGTTAAATCCATTACATGGAGGTAGGTTTGTGATAAAGTCTAACGATAAGGTGTGCCATGGTGTAGGCGGGATATCCAAAGGTTGTAAAAGTCCAGCTGTTTTTTTTTCTGACTTTTGTTTTGGGCGCAAATGCCACAAGACATTACAAATGACTTTACGTCTTTTCGCCAGGTGGGTCCCAGAATTGTCTCTTAATTTTAGCTTCAGTCTTTGCGATACCTGGGTGCCCTTCCATCAGCGTGTCATGATAATTGGAGATGACTAGTTCTTGTAGTTCCTTGTGTGGCAGAAATAGTCGCCCTTGATAATAAGGTATATCATTGATGACTGAGTAGTCCAGGCCTTTCTTTACCCAGTCCTGCAGGGCTGTTGGATCGAAGAGTTGTTGGATCTTTACCTGAATATCCTCTAGTGTCTGTAGAGTAGTTATGCCAAGAATTCTTTGTTCTGAAATTATAGGTACCGGTTCTGGGTTTACATATGCTTCTCCCATCCCTATTCGGGATAAGGCATCTGCCTTGCCATTTTTACAGCCTGGTCGATAAGTGATCACAAAATCGAACCCGGCAAAGAACAATGCCCATCGAAGTTGGTGTGACGATTGGGCCTTGGCTGTTTTTAAATACGGCAAGTTCCGGTGATTGGTGATTACAGTAATGGTATGTCTGGCACCGAGAAGATAGTGCCGCCAAGCCTTGAAGGAGGATTTGATGGCTAATAACTCTTTATCGGTAACCGCATAGTTTAACTCGGGTGCCGAAAACTTTCTGGACTAAAATGCTACTGGGTGAAGTTGACCAGTTTCAGGATCCTTCTGAGACAGGACAGCTCCCATGGCTAAACTGGTTGCATCAGTTTCAACTATGTATGGAAGTTCAGGGCGTGGGTGCTTTAATACAGGTGCAGACGTGAATTTTGCTTTCAACTCTTGGAAGACGTTTTCAGCTTCTTCGGTCGACAAGAAGCGTTTGTTTATTCGCAAGAGTGCTGTGATAGGGTGTACAACATGTGAGAAATCCGGAATTAATCTGCAGTAGAAATTAGCAAATCCGAGCATGCTTTGTACTCCTTTAACTGAACTGGGTGATGGCCACTTGAGAATTGCGTCCACCTTTCGAGAGTCCATTCGGACTCCTTTTGGAGTCAGGATAAATCCAAGGAATTCAACTTCCGTAGCATGAAAAACACATTTTTCCAATTTTGCGTATAACTTGTGCTGGCGTAGTTTCTCTAGGACTGCACGAACGTGCTTCACATGGTCTGATTCTGAAGAGGAGTACAGTAGAATATCGTCTATGTATACAACAACACAGACGTCAATGAGTTCACGAAGGACATAGTTCATAAAATTCTGGAAGGCTGCTGGTGCATTGCACAACCCAAAGGGGATCACCTGGTATTCTAATAACCCATACTTAGTGCGAAAAGCAGTCTTCCATTCGTCGCCTTTCTTCACACGTACCAGATGATATGCCCCTCGGAGATCTAATGTAGCGTAGATGCAAGCGTCCTTTACTTGGTCTAGTAGTTCGGGGATCAGAGGCAATGGGTATCGGTTCTTAACCGTGATCTGATTCAATGCACGGTAGTCTATGCACGTTCTGAGGTTGCCTTCCTTTTTTGGCATGAAGAACAAAGCTGAAGATGCAGGGGACTTGGATGGACGAATGAAGCCATTGGCAAGATATTGGTCCAAGTATTGTCGTAGGTGAAGGTTTTCAGGTTTAGTAATGGCATAGATCCTACTACATGTAGGTTGTGCACCGGGTATGAGATCGATTTGACAATCGTATGATCTGTGAGGTGGTAAGGTGTTTGCCTGTTCTTTTTGGAAAACATCCTGGAATTCTTGATATTCCTGAGGTAACTACACGACTGGAGTAGCGACTGCGGCCAGGCCTTCATTCAAGGATTTTTTCGGGTAACAGGTATGTGCACAATCTGGGAAGGTTATTCTCTTCTCTCGCCAATCAAAACAAGGATTATGTGTTTCCAACCAAGGTATCCCCAGTATTATTTGAAACTGCGGGGCTTTGATTAAATCAAACACAATAGTCTCTCGATGCCCATCCTGACCCAATAGTGTCATCTCTGCGGTGGAATGAGTTACAAGCCCAGAGGCAATTTCAATTCCATCGACTGTGGTGATGACATCCGAAGTGGTCTTTCTGCAGAGAGGTAGATTCATCCTAGAAGCCAATTCTTGGTCCACATAGTTTCCTATGGCCCCGCTATCAATGTATGCCCTTACTGCGTGCATACGTGATGGTTGCCTTGGATCTATAAGGACCATTGGTATGATGAAGTGCGAGGTCTGAGTATCCTTCTTCAAGCTCGGCAAGCGGACCTCTACGCTTGTCGGGTGTGGTCGTTTCCTGAGTCAGACTCCATATGGCTTTTAGCAGCAGCTCCTACCACTTTCTTGGGTGGTTTTACCGGGCAATCTCGTAGAAAATGTCCCGAAGTTCCACAGTATAGACACAATTGCATTTGCCGTCTCCTTTCTCTTTCCTTCTGAGTCAAGGGTCCTTTAACCCCTCCGATTTGCATGGGTTCTGAGGCATCTGCTCCTTTGGGGGTAGCGTTGGGTTCAACCAACACCCGGTTCTCGAACTTGGCTCGGTCGGCCTTTCTGTTCTGAAGTCTGGGATCTAACTGGACCACTAAGTCTATATATTCAGCACAGTCTTGAGGTGGGTTCACAACTTGAGCCAAAACATCTTTGAGTTCTCCTCGAAGTCCTCGATGAAATAACGTAATCCGTTTACCTCAGGCCATCCAGTTTCCACCACCAACCTATTAAAGGTTGCGATGTAGGTTAGAAGGTCCTGGTGTAGGGACAAAAGTTCGTTATCCAGGGCCTGTCCTTGGGAGTGCTGGGCAAATAGTCTTTCCATGCTCATTTGAAAACCCTGAAAATCCCGAAGAATAGGGTCATCCTGATTGACTAGTGGAATTGACCAATCCGCTGCACTGCGGCTGAGATATGATAATACAAAGGCTACTTTGGCTTGATCGTTTGGAAAGGCTCCAGGTCTGCATAAAAAGTGCAAGCGGCATTGGTTCATAAACACAGCAAACTTTTTTGGGTCCCCAGCAAAACGTTCCGGCAGGGCTAAAGGAATGCTCCCTGGTAGAACCACTTGCACAGGATTGCTCGATGAAACAGGAGTTGAATTCCCCCCGAGTCCAGGTAATGGTGTTTGCCCAGCTTGGTTTTGCAATAATTGTCTAGCAAGATCATCAGTGCGTTCCTTAGAAACAATCAGTTCTCTCCTGAGGGTATTAGTTTCTTGGCGAGCGGCATGTACGTCAGCCCTAAGTTCCCCTAATAATAGGGCCAATTGATCAGTTTCTGAGGTCTCCATGACACCCGGGTGAGGATTTGTAGAAAGGCTTCGCGTTCTGTTACGCTCACCTGGTTTCCACAGGGGTGTCGGGCGGAACTGGACAGCCACGGTCTCCACCAACGTGATGCCTAGTGCAGAGATGACTGACTGGACTGGCCTGGCCCACCTAGCTTTGTCTGCTTGACCCGTAGAAGTAGTCTCCTAAAGGAGGAGAAAGGGAATTAGCCACCCGTGGATTTGAGTAATAGCCCCTCACTGCGTCCCCATTTCTCACCTCTGATATTCCTGTTCACTAAGCTCACCTTATAGTTTTGAATGATGAGCACTCCATCCTGCGAGGAACGCAGGGGCGCGTTGATGGCTAGTTACTTCAATGGCTTGAGGATATTGGAAGAGTTCTAGACAAAACTTGACTCCAAAACTCCTAGCGAAGGACCGTAAGCATATAGTTCTTAAGAGTTCAAAAATGTCTGAATAATCACTCTTGTCCAATTCCTTGTTTATCTTGCAGCTTAGACCCAAAAGAAGATAGTTCTGTGGCAGCTGAAAGAGTTCAGGTAAGAGTCTGTGCTATCCCACACTGTCCGTTAAATAATGCCAAATTTTAACTTGCTGCTTTCTCTTTTCTTACAGGTGCGGCGTAAGAAGATTTGGCATGCTGGTGAATGATACCTCCAGCGGTAAAATCAGGTAAGTATATGGTGGCAAGAGATTGTCCTTGTTTGTTTCCCCTCGGCTCACCTTGTTGTTTTCTTGTCCCCATAAGGTGCCGGAATGCGGCAGCATAATGATGGAGACAGCGCCGGATCGTAGAGATGCTGCGAGGAACGGTGAGCATGGTGCGGCGCTGCTGCTGGCAATGCAACGTGTTTTAAAATAAAGTATTTTTCTTGTTCAAATGTGCAATGAATCTGGAATCAGGTACGAAACCCAATAATGTTCTTGTTCTAACCTTTCTTCTTCTTTCCCCTTCTTTCTAGGCGCTCTGGACTCGAGGCGGGCATGGCAAGAGGCTGGATGCTGACTGCAGGCACGGTGAGCGTTACGCTGCAGGATGCAGAATAACGCGAAGCGTGTGCTCCCCTTCGGGTGTGGTTTAAATAGCCTCCAAAGTAGTCCCAGGTAAGTATTCCTCCACAACCATTAACGAGTAACAAAATAGTCCCTAGGTAAAGTAGTCCCTTCCAAGCCTCACATGGGCTTGGATCTCTTGCAGCATGGTCTGCATCAGGTAAGTTTTAACATATGAGCCTGGCGTCTATGGCGCCAGGACTGTTCCCCCATATGAGCCTGGCGCCATAGACGTCAGGACTGTACCCATATAGCCCCTAACAAGGGTTGCTGGGCTTTCTCTGGGTAACATGATGCCTGCTTCCGGGGTTGCTGGACTTGGTCTGGATGCCCGGGGGTAGGGATCATGACAGCAAATCTGTAATGAAGTCCATGGATAACGTATGTCAAGGGACGGGTGGTATACTAAGTGGACGCAATAATCCTGCGGGACTGGACTTTTGGGATTTCTGCTGTGCGCAAACTCTGCAGGTTGCAATGAAGTGGGCCACGTCCTTTCTCCAGGTTGGCCACCAGTAATTCTTCCTGATTTTGGTTCGTGTTTTAGTAATCCCGGGGTGTCCCTCCACTAAGGATTCATGGTAACTGGCTATAATCTTGTTTTGAGTTTCTTTATCTCTAATGTATAGTCTGCCTTGAAAATAGGGTATCAACCATTCTTGTTGTGCGGTTTGATCCATTTTAGACTGGAGGTTGACCTTTAAATCTTCCCAGCCGGCGGTGACTGCGATCTGATTTTGAATTCATTCCTCCTGAATGATGGGTACTGGTTCTGATGTTATAAATGCATCTTTGTCTTCTCCCATTCGTGACAGAGTGTCTGCTTTTCCGTTACGCACTCCTGGTCGGTGTGTGATTACTAAATCATACTCTGCGAAGAAGAGAGCCCAGTGAAGCTGACGAGAAGACTGGGCCTTGGCTGTTTTCAGATATTGCAAATTACGGTGATCCGTGATAACGGTGACAGTATGTCTAGCCCCCAGGAGGTAGTGTCTCCAGTTTTTAAGGGCTCCTTTGATCGCCAATAATTCTTTGTCGGATATGGCATAGTTTTTTCAGGTGCTGTAAACTAATGGGACCATAAATGCTATGGGATGTATCTGCCCAGTGTCTGGATCCCTTTGTGATAACACTGCCCCCATGGCCACACCGGAGGCATCGGTCTCCACGACATAGGGTAGATCGGGTTGAGGGTGCCGGAGAACAGGTGCTGAAGTGAAAGGCGATTTCAATTCCTGGAAGGCTTTTTCAGCGGCGGGAGTCCAAGAAAACTTTTTATTCTTTCTTAGTAAAGAAGTGATGGGATGAACGATTTGAGAAAATCCCGGGATTAATTGCTGGTAGAAATTGGCAAACCCAAGCACGCTCTGCACTCCCTTGGTCGATGTTGGGGATGGCCATTGGCTCATGGGGTAAGCATCTGATATGTTCTCAGATGCTGATTTGCTTGCTCAGTCAGAGCGTAGATTCTGCTGCAGGGAGTTTGTGCTCCAGGGAACAGATCCATTTTGGCAATCGTAAGTTCTGTGTGGAGGTAGGGTATTAGCTTGTTCCTTTTGGAACACGTCCAGAAAATCTTGATATTCGGAAGGTAATGAACCCCACATTCCTAGGATGAGTTTCCCCTTGAGTTGTAGTTTCCTCACGTCCCTATGGTAACAGCTCTTTGCACATTCCTGGGGGAAGGTCAGCTTCCTTGTGCGCCAGTCAATCCTTGGGTTATGGGTTTCAAACCACGGCATTCCTAGGATCATTTGTAGCTGGGGGGCCCCAATACGATCAAATGAAATGCTTTCCTGATGACCATCCTGACATGTCAGCATTACCTTAACAGTGTGTTGAGTTACTGGCCCTGAAGACAGCTGAGAGCCATCTAGTAACGTTTTCCGAGCGTTTTTTCTGCTGAAGTGGGAGGCCTATCCGTGCTGCCAAATCCTGATCGATGCAGTTTCCCACTGCACCACTATCAATGTAGGCTTCTAGAGTATGTACCCTTGATGGTTGTTGGTGATGGGTTATTAACACTGGAATGACCAGGTGTGAGGTCGGTACAACTTTCTTGATTCCGCTCCACAAGTGGATCCCTACACTTGCCGGGTGTCCGAGTTTTCCGACTTCTGTTCTTTTTCTTCGTTGCCATTGTCCGTGGCAACTACCATCCTCTTGGGGGGTTTAATAGGGCAATCTCGCAAAAGAAATGTCCAGCCTTTCCGCAATATAACCAAAGTTGTTGTTGCCTCCTTTTTTCCCTTTCAGCCTTAGAAATGGGAGCTCATAATCCCCCTATTTGCACAGGTTTAGTGGTTTCATTAGGCCTGGTGTGATTATCCCAAGGCCTTATGTAAACTGATCTCCCTTCCGCCCTTGTGCGGTCCATTTTTCGGACTTGCAATCCGTGGTCTAATTGCACAGTTAGGTTGATATAATCCGCACAACATTCGGGTGGATTGACAACTTGAGCTAGTTCGTCTTTTAACTCACCACGTAGCCCCCAGTAAAAAAGTGTGGTCCGTTTCTCTTCCGGCCAATTAGTCTGTGCTATGAGGCAGTTGAAGGTGGCAATATAAGCCAATAAATAATGGTTTCCTTGTCTAAGAGATAGTCATTCGTTGTCTAACGCTTGTCCTTCGGTGTGTCTGGCGAACAATTTTTCCAATTCCCGTTGGAATTCCGCAAAGTTCCGAAGTATCGGATCGTCCTGGGTCACTAATGGTAAGGACCAATCAGTAGCACACCCTCCCAAATAGGAAAGTACAAAGGCCACCCTTGCGCTGTCATTAGGGAAGGCTCCTGGTCGGCACAAAAAGTGGAGGCGGCACTGGTTTATGAACACAGCATATTTGTTCGGGTCGCCAAAGAAGCGTTCTGGTGGGGCCAGTGGGACTGCCCCTGGAAGTACCACCTGCACTGGTGGTGATGGCTGTGGCAAAGGAGTTGGTGTAATTCGGGGTAACGGAACTTGTCCTGCGTGTGCCTGGAGTATTTGCTTTGCCAGATCTTCCGTTCGTTCTCGGGCTACAATAAGGTCTCTCCTCAAAGAATTAGTCTCTTGTCTTGAGGCATGCACTTCAGTAACAATTCCCCCAGTATTTGGGCTAACTGGTCGGTTTCAGAGGTTTCAATAATGTCCAGGCAGAGATTCGGAGAGGCTTTGCATTCTGTTACGCTCACCTGGTCTCTGCGGGGAGGTTGGGGCATGGTTGGAGCCCTCCCTCGACTTGGCTTCTCTGAATCGCCTCTCTCTCCCGGTTGCTGCAGAGCCTGCTGTTCTGGATGCTGGTATTGCCCCTGAGAGAAGATGAGAGCTAGAGAGAATGGCGTGGAGGTGTCGTGACTTCCCTCGACCCTCTCATGCCGAAATGAAGTGTGCAAGTGTTTTCCCATGCAAGCTCACCTGTTGTGTTGTAATGTTGAGCTATCCGTCCTGCTTATCGTAGCAGGGGCGCGTAGAGCGGACCGAGTTGCTTCACTGGTCCGTGGAAGTGTTGATCCAGACCGGCTGCAACCAATCCACTTAGAAGGTAAGTCTTTTGGTTGTGATTATAGTTCGTTTATTATAATGTCTTTGTCTTGTTCAATAATAATTCTTACAATGTCTAATCTCATCCAAATAGGTATGAAGAAACAGATCAGAGTTGTGGAGCGAATCTGGGGTGATCCTTGAGCCTGATGGAACTGGTAAATTGGCCTTTATAATGGAACTCTAGATACTGGTATGGCGGCCAAGCGTTTGTTATTGTTATGAATTCTAACCTCGTGTTCTCTCTTTTCTCTTGCAGGAGAAGGGAGACGGTGAAGAACGAAGAACGGATGCTCGATGCAGCTCTGCGGTTGCAGGGAGAAGACGACGCGAAGAAAAGGAATGAAGTGGAGCTCCGGGTAGCTGGACGCCCGTATCAGGTGAGAAGAAGGCTCCGACTCCGGTAGTGATGGGATGCAGGTAAGAGGCGCGCACAGCGATGGAGCGGCTAGGAACAGGTAGGAGCGCCTTCAGCGATGGAGTAGCTGGATTCAGGTAGAGGCGCGCACAGCGATGGAGTAGCTCGATTCAGGTAAGAGGCGCTCACAGCGATGGAGTAGCTGGATTCAGGTAAGAGGCGCACACAGCGATGGAGTAGCTTGAATCAGGAAAGAGGCGCGCACAGCAATGGAGTAGCTGGATTCAGGTAAGAGGTGCTCACAGCGATGGAGTAGCTGGAGTCAGGTAAGAGGCGCACACAGCGATGGAGTAGCTGGAATCAGGTAAGAGGCGCGTACAGCAATGGAGCGGCTGGAAGCTGGTAAGAAGTGCCCTTAGTGGTGGAGATGCTGGAATCTGGTAAGATGTCTTCAGAGAAGAAGAAGCTGGAATCAAGTGGATGTGCCGGTAAGAACAGCAGTAAGCGTTACGCTGCAAAAGCAGAACAACGCGAAGCAGAGGTATGTGGATGGGTTGGCCCTATATAGACTGGGTCTGGCCCCTCCTTCTAGCCCCGCCTAGTGGCTCTACCTTGCCCCACCCATGGACTCCTGCACGTGCCTTCCAATGTTGTTATATAGCCACGCTCGGCCCTGCTGCACGTGCCTTAGGCACAGAGTGTGCTAGGCACACTTTTACATGACCCTGGCACCAGAGGCGCCAGGACTGGATCCATTTGGACCCTGGGGATGAGGGAGGACTGGCCCTTAGTTCTGTGGCTATGACACCTTGCCATATTCTGACCAAGTTGTATGCCCCTTTGAGATCCAAGAACCCAACTGGTCCAGGAGAACGGAAATCAATGGTATCGGATACTGGTTCCTTATAGTTACGATGTTTAGCGCATGGTAATCTGTACACGGATGAAGGTCCCCTTCTTTTTTAGGTACAAAAAACAAGGGAGCCGGCGTAGGTCAGTGGGATGTACGAATGAAGTCCATTCTCAGAGACTTCACAATATACTCCTTAGAATCTGGTTCTCCTTTTGTGTTAAGGAGTAGATTCGACCTGTTGGAAGTTTAGCCCCTGGCACTAGATCAATGGGGTAATCATAAGGTCTATGTGGGGGTAATGACTCGGCAGCCTTGACATCAAATATGTCTCGGAAGGATTCGTACTCCTTTGGTAAGAAAGTGGACGTGGTTGCCCCTATCGCAGGATTGTGTAGTAAGAGTGGCCGGCATGGATTGGTGACTGAGATAAAAGTTCCCAAACAACCCTTCTCACACTGCTTAGATACAAATTTCACCTCTCCGGCCTGCAAATCAATGACTGTGTTATGCATCACCAACCACGGTAGACCCAAAATCATATGATATTGAGTTGCCGCAATCAGATCAAACCAAATGTTCTCGGTATGACCATTCCCTATGGTCATCGTAAGTAAGAGCTACTGTTCGTTCTGTTACCAGTCCCGAAAGCAACGTGGTCCCATTAATAGCATTTACTACCTCTGGATTTGGTTTAGGGATGATAGTAAGACTGAGATCCTACTCATCGGCACACCCACTCCCTCCTTCCCTGCAGCTCTCTGGCCGGCCTCCCTTGGCCCTCTTCCTGCTCCTACCTGCAAGGCAAAAAACCTCGGGGTCATCTTCGACTCCACACTCTCCTTCTCTCCTCATATATCTGACGTCTCTAAGAAGTCACATTACCAGCTGCACCTCCTCAGAGGTATTCTTCCCTTCCTCTCCTTCCCCCAGAAGCTCACTGTCTCCCGAGCCCTGGTTCTCTCGAAGATGGACTACTGTAACAGCCTCTATCTTAATCTGCCTGCCTCCACTCTCCGCCCTCTGCAACTCATCCAGAACAGAACTGCGAGACTTGTCCTTGGCCTCAAGCCCAGGGACCGTATCTCTCCAGGACTGAAATCTCTACACTGGCTCCCAGTGGCTGCGAGGATTAAGTTCAAAACCCTCTACATTGTCCACAAGGCCTTCTGGGGCCTGGGGCCTAAATACCTTCAACTCTCTCTTCCTAAATATCTTCCTTCCCGAGCCCTACGCTCATCCGTCTCCAACTCCCTCAGGGTCAGTCGCTTCTCGAAGCAACGAGCTGGGGGTAGATCTCTCTCCGCGGCAGGGGCCTCCCTCTGGAACAGCCTTCCTGCCTCCCTGAAACTTGAGGAGAACCATCTCCGATTCCGGAAGCACCTCAAAACCTTCCTCTTCACTTCTGCTTTCTCTCTCCCTCTCCCCTGCTAAATTCTTCACCAAAACTGCACTGATTCTGCAACTGGGCCACTCTCACCGACCTCGGTCCTGGGCCCAGTCACTCTTCACTTGCACTGCCTCCCTGGCAACCCCTGCACTGCGGGACTGTCTCTGTATCACTACAGCCCCCCCCCCCAGCACTTGTCTGCACTTACCTTGCACTTGCCACCAGCTGGCCCTATTTATTTATTATTTTATTTCTATTCTACTTATTTTTACTGCACTCCTCCCTCCCCCTTCCCCTTGCACTTTTTCCCTTCCCCCTACCCCTGCACTTGCGCGGTCTGAATGACACCTGGCCTAGTAGGATCGTTGTCTGTCTTACCCTTGTTCCCCCCTCCCTGCCTCGTCGCGCCTTGAAACACTTGTGTATAGGCGCGTTACAAATGCCATATCATATCATATCATATCATGGGAATACCCAGGTCCTTAGCAAAGGCATAATCTATATAATTCCCAGTGGAACAAGAATCAAGCACTGGGTCAATGGTCCATTTTGAACCCAGAGTAGAACATTTGGTAGAGACTGTGAATGGAGCTGACCTAATGGATTCCGTCTGTTGACCACTCAGTAGTACGACTCCGTCTACTGCCGAGCTCTGGCATTTCCCTGTTTCTTGGGTTTCTTGTTACATGAATGCAACACATGTACAGAAGAGCTGCAACAAAAACAAAGATTTTTTTTCTTTCTTAGTTCCCTTTCTTCTAACGATAAAGGACCCCTGACCAAGCCAATTTGCATGGGCTCACCATTCCCTGTGGTAGGAATAGCGGTAGTCATAGCCAATAGTACCAATGGTCGACTTTCGCCTTTACATTCGGCTTTTCTGGCATCGATCTGAAGAACTAAATCGAGACGTTCGGGAAAGGCTGTGGGAACCACCGGGACAGTTGACAAAGTGTCCGTTAATGGATTCGACAAACCCTTGTAAAAAAGGGCTGCTTTTTTTATCATCTGGCCAACCCGTCTCGGCTACCAGTTGGTTAAATCGAGCCAAATAAGACAGCAGGGAAGAGTCGCCTTGTTGCAATCGCAAGAGTTCCAGGTCCGTGGCCTGGGTCTTATACCTGGTGTCAAAAACACACCCCATGGTTACAATCAATGCATCGCAATCGAATAATAATGGACTCCCTGACTCCATAATGGATTAGCCCAGGATGCGGCCGTGCCTCCTAAGTGTGACAACAGAAAAGCCGCTTTCGTGGAGGAGTCAGGAAATCATTTTGGGTGGCATAAAAAGTGCAGACGGAATTGGTTCAGGAATGTACGATAGAACTTGGGGTCCCCATTAAACATCTCTGGAGTTGCTAAAGGGAAATGAGCAGTCATAAAGACAGGACTAGCTTCCTCTCGCGGTAAAGAAGGATAAAATCCTGATACTACAACCGTTATGGGAGCAGGGGACACTGCAGACTGTAATCCATCCTGCAGTGCATCTGTGCGACTTTGCATAGCAGCATGGGCATTCGCTATGTCGTTCCGCAATTCGGCGACTACTTGCATAATCTGAGTCAAGGTTTTGTTGGGGTCCATTGGTAAGGCTTCTGAATATGTCACAATCCGTCTCTACTTGCCCTCGTAGTGTAACCAACGGATTCTTCTGAACAATATAACCTATTGTCTGTAATGTAAACAAGACAGTAGGATCTATTCTTTGAAAGAATGGGACCAATGGACACCATGTTAAAGGATGGACCCAACGAACACCAGGCTACCTAAGAAGGAAAGCACACTAGTTAATACAACTCCCTAAAATAGGTTGGACGATAGTCTCAAAGAACCCCAGACTAACCTCTGTAATAATAGATGATGACTGCTGATGATGTCACCAGAATGCTGTAAGAGTAGGTAGCTTCTACTGGTATGTCCCATCCCAGGTGTAATGATACAATCTGCAAAACATGTACCCTGATGTTAGAAGTGTGGGGATGTAGCAGGTTGTGGGATAATGAAAATGGGGACAAAACCTCTTACTGTGGATCCAGCAAGCTTCACAGAGGAGGAAGAATTCTATGCATAGCAGCAGCGCTGAGGGAAGATGGAGTAACCCCTTAGACCTGTACCCGACGGAACGAGGACGCCTAAACAGGTGAGTCTCTAGTCCAGGTTCTAGCCTGCTGGAACGAGGACACCGAATGGGAGGCCGCTAACACACACAGGAAGTCTCTAGTTTGTGTGTAGCAGCAAGGGGGGTACTCCGCTTCACCTCAGCGTAGGATTCCAAATAGACCAGCAGGGTCGGTCGGATGCAAGAAGCAACTTGATTATAGAACGAGAACGAAAGCAATCCAAAAAGCATTCCGGGTCGAGGAGGATGAAGGCAGAAGATAATCTGGTAACCGTAGCAGACCAGGAAAAAACAAACCAATCCAGAAGGCAGGTAAAAAAAAACAGGTAATCCAACAGAACAAGAAAAACGAGGCACAATCCAAACGCACTTCCACAAATTCAGAAGCACCGCAGTAAGGGAAGGAGGATCTTAAATGTAATGGGATTCATCATGTGACAGGTGATAGCGAAATAAGTTGGAGACGAGAGAAGCGTCAAGGCCCTTGAGGCCAATCACTATGGTAACCTCTGTTCTCGGCCGTAACGTCCCCTCTTGCGGGATAGTAATGGTCTCTGGTCATTGTAGTAGGGAGCCAGCATTGGAGGAAAGAAACTTATGTTTTTGTGCAAGGAAAGTAGATGTGGGCGAGAATGTGACTTGTGAGTATGTGCTCTCATAGTGTGAAAGTGCCATGTCTTCCCCAAAAGAGGAGGGCGTAACTTAGAGCTAGTGGAGGAGCGCGTGATCCTGACGGTCCTCTGCTGGTGGTCTGAAGCACCACAGACTCTTTGCAATCCTCTTTGCCCTCCTCTGCACCTGGTGCCTCCTCACCTACATATCGATAGAAAAATACATGTGGAGTCATGTGCAACGTGTCTACAGTAAACGTGTATCACATTGCTGTCATGCAACTAAATGCAGGGATGTTGCCATACGAAATACAGCATCCGCACACTATGGAAAACAAGCTATCTGAGCATGGCATACGAAGAATGGCGACAAAATTCCCTGCTCAGGGCTATATTGCCAGTGGACACATTGCCAACCAACAGGGTCATTGACTAAGTCCAGTGAAATGGACATGGACGTGTGGCTCTGTGATGTGCAATTACATCACGTGGCAACAGGCAGACACACACATCCACATCCAAGTCTGCATCCATCACATTCCACACCAGTGTTGTTTTGGTACAGGAATGTACACAATGCAAACATGCCGTAAGTTTGGGGAAAAGGAAACAGTCCCAGTTGATGTATGGCTGTAAGAGTACCACCTAGGCAAGGTCTCTGAAGTGGAGAGAGTAAGTCAATGGAGTTGTAGATAGGAACAAGGTACAGTGGCCCACAAGATGGAGAGGGACATAGACCCATGGAGTGTGGGCTGAGTGTGGGAGGCTAAAAGGGAGCAAGCTTCACAACAATTTGCCTCAGGAGTCATTGCCATTGGGGCAGCATGGCTCTGCACAGTCTAGACATATGTACACTCATTCAGGGGACACCATAAGGCATGTTGGTCGTCATCTTGGATGTTCTATGTAGCATGGAAGCATATACGTACATGTGTGAAAAGATATTCTATACCCTGCAGGGCATAAAGTGTAACTTCTATTTCGGACACTTGCATGTTTCTAGCAGAGCAGAGTCACTACATCAAGGATGCAGCAAACAACTGTGCACGTTGTGGTATCATGTTGCAGATGTTGGGGTGTATGCTAGTGGGGGATGAGTACTGTCACACGGACATGTTCAACTGATGTACAACACATGGTTTATATCCACTCTTGTGTACAGTGGACAGGAGTCAGTACACCACATGACATTATTCATCCGGGGCAGTCATTCCAATGCAGCCAGATGTGCACCACAATTATACATCTTGGTGATGCTTTACTTCACGTACTCAAGATGCACAATGTTGGGCACTCACTGGACATGTCCTCATAATTTTCCACGCCTTGCAGCTGCTCCAGAAGAATGAATTTGCTCATAGCCTCTTAATGCACAACAGCTCCTCCTCCTCTGGTGACCCCTCTCCAGTTGCCAGAAAGGAGAGGTTGGCACCCAGCTTGAACTTGGTGCGATCTGTGAGATCATTCCAGCGCTTCACTACCTGTGCAGCAGTGTGCTTCTCAAGCCCTGAGGCATTGATCTCATTCGTGACATGCTGCCAATGCATCTTACACTGAGCTGGTGTATGTGGGCTCCCCTGATGCTGGCACATGTCACAATGGTGAATGGTCATGTAGTCCATGAGGATCTTGAGTTCTTCATGGAAGTTCTTATTCCTCAACGTGCCAGTGTCCTGTGCTGTGTCATGGGGTTGAGCCTGTTCCTGCTGTGTTCCTGCTGTGCAGGCTTTGCTTCTTGCCACGAGGTGTTGGTGCAACCCCTGTGTGGCTGGGAACACTCTGGGGTCCAGATGCGGACCACAAGTGGGCTGGGACATTGCATTACTCCCTGGGGCTGGGACAGCTGCTTCCACAGTACCCCCCTTAGCTTTTCAGGCTGGAACAGCTGCTTCCACAGCACATCCCAGAACCCCTGGGGCTGGGACAGCTGCTTCCACAGCACATCCCAGAACCCCTGGGGCTGGGACAGCTGCTTCCACAGCACATCCCAGAACCACTGGGGCTGGGACAGCTGCATCCACAGCCCTGTCTGCCCCCTTTCCCTTTTGGTGCCTTTCCACTCATGTTCCAGGTGTAATGGAAATATGGAAGGCACGCCAAGCAATTGTCGTGGGCAAATTGAGCGAGGGGGCAGTCTATGTGATAGAAAAAAAATAGTGTGGTGGTGCAGCAACGCTCAATTGTACCCCAAGTGTGAAAAATACGGTATGTGTAACGCACAGACACCCAAAAATAAAAAGAAATGCGTACATGATACCAGGATAGAGTTAGAAAAAAGAACAAATCGGTACGGGATACGCAGTCGCACCCTGCTACACAACAAATGAATATGCAAACCCAGGAAAGCTACCAGAAAGGTAAGAATAGTGGTACGCAATTCACAGGGGCACCCACAGTTGAAATAAATGCGTACAAGACTCACTGCTAGCCTCACAAAAATCAAAAGAAGATGCATGTATGCGCAGAGGCAAATCCCCCACCAAAATAAGAAGTTTGTACGGTCCCTGAAGTGAACAGATTTTCTCGGATTTCACGTGTCCATGCTTTTCTCATTTTTTACGTGCAAAGTCCCTTCACTCTGTTTCCGACTGCCTACATTGCGAGACACGGAAGACCCACACTCCTGCCTCCGTGCCATTTTAGCTGCCTCCTACTGCCCTGTGCTGCCTCCAACTTTGCCATCTGCTGCTGCCTGTACAGTGTGTGTGCCTGCTGCCCACCTGCACCACATCTGGAGTGCCTGTAGTCTAGTCACTGCCTGTGCTCCTGTCTTGGGCCCTGTGACCACCTCAGCTGCTTCATTGTACTCCCAACGTGCCATTTCACCACCGCTGCTCCACAGCCTAGCTCCAGGACCACCTTGCCCACACTTGCCTGAGGGGTTGCCATGTCAGCACCATCATCCTCTGAACAGAGTGCTAACCCCATAGCAGCGAGGCAGAGGGCTGTCAACTTCACCAACAGGGAAGTTGACATCCTGGTGGAGAAGGTCCTGAAGCATTCTGATGCCCTCTTCCACCCTGTGGTGCAACGCGGCAAGGAAGGATGTCAGCAGATCTGGGATGGGATCACGGATTCCATCAACGCAGAGGGGGTGGCACCCCGCACCTTCAAAACCGTACACAAGCGCTGGGAGGACCTGAAATCCAGGACCCACGGCAAGGCCCTGCGCTAAATCCAGGCCAGTGCCACCACAGAGATTGTTCTCCATGTGTTCATTCAGACCTATATGTATTTTACATGTGCTATCACTTGCGTTGTGTGTTGTAATGCTGGCTTGCAGACCGTGCACATGCAATGTTACTTGTGTCTGAGAGGTGCCAGGATGCCAAGCGTGCCAGTTGAGGTAATGTTGCCCGCGTCATGTGTATGTGCCTAAAATGGGAATGTGTGACTGGGCATCAATCACACCTGGATGCAAAAACTGCATTTGGATGTCTGGCTTAGTCACGTAGAAGCATTGCAGTTCACGGAACTCTGATGTGATTGGTCATCACCCTGCTTGGGGCCTCTCAGTTGATGTGTGTGCATGACATGTGTATTTGCTTGTTCCTATGACATGCTCACATGTGCATGTGCAAATGATGCATGTGTGTATAGCATACACAATTGATTGGTTGTGACAGTGGCAAGCAGCTTGATGTGATTGTGTGGAGTGATGGCCAGGCAGGTGTCTGCATGGATGTAGATTGCATGTCCATGTGTGTGGGTGTGGATGGTTGTTCCCTTGACAAGTCATGTTCATGTGAATGTTGGTGATGCCACGCCGGATTTGGTGCAGTACACTGATGTTTCTGTTCTTTGTCTCCTTTTCCACAATTTCATCTGATGAGGGTGGCAGAAGCATTGCTGTGGAAAATGGCTGCAGGGCTGCCTCCACCAGGCAGAGGCGCAAGCCTCAGGCATGCCACCATGATAGCTTATCTTCTGGAAGCGTTCGGGCTATGGCAGCGCCAGTGACATCGTGCATGACTGCTGGGGGTGAGTCCAAGAAGGTGAAGATGGGAGGGGACTCCTCAGCAGCGGTGGGGACAGGTGATGCCACACAGGGGCCATCCATGGCAGAAGACATCCCATATTCATCCAGGTTGATGGAGGGGGAGGTGGAGGAGGTGGCCATTGCAGCCCCCAGCCCATGGGGTCAGGTGGGGGTGTTGAGGTGGGCATGTCTACTGCAGTCCTGTCCCAGGGGCATGGGGCTGTGCAGGACACTGTGGAGGTGCCTGTGAAAAATGTAGTCCCTGTGCCATTGGATGCAGCAGTGTGCGCCTGCCAGGCTGCTTCTACCCAGACCCACCACCCAGTGTCGGCTGATTTGTCCACCCAGACCAACACCCCCTTACTATCTGGTGTGGCCATCCGGGATTATGTGCTACTCCTGCTGGCCGCTTGCAGCATGCCTGTTCCGTGGTGTCATCCATGGGATGTTCACTTCTGTGACCACCTCATCTTCCTCTGCTGTGCGCTAGTCTTTCTCCTAGTGCCTTCCGGCCCAGATACCAGCAGGGTCCCCTGTGCACCAGTCCCACCCAAAATTCCCTGTCTTGTGGCGACCACATCCCTACCCGACTTGGGAGTCCAAGGAACTTCAGCTGAGGTGGTCACTGTGCATACCCAGGCACCGACAGGGTCACCGGCTATGGAGGGACAGCAGGCACCCATGAGCAGTGCAGGAGCTGCACACCCCCGGGTATCGTCATCAGCCCGGGGGGCGCACCCACATTGCAGGCATCAGGCACTGTGGCAGCAGGTGGCAACGAGGAGGAGGCTATTTGTTGCAGGACAGACCACCAAAAGGAGGCAGGTGCAAAGTGTAAGGCAGGAGGAACACGTGGATCTGAGGGGCAGGATGACTTCTGTGTTCTGAGGATATGAAGAGCAGATCGGAGCAGAGAGGCAGGGGGCTCAGGAAGCAAAGGTAGTGATGGCCAGGGCTAAGATTGTGCTGCGTCGGGCAAGGAGGCAGTCTGCCATCCTGAAGGCCACTTGCAGGGACGCCTGAGTGATAGAGACACAAATGCTGGAGAACCTGAAAGCCCTCCAGGCAAAAACGGAGGCCCGCTTGAGGGGTGATGATGTGACGCTGGACTCAGCCCTGGTGGAAAGGCTCAGTGAGATTGGAGAGGAATACCCCGCTGCCTTTGTACAGTTATTTAGGTGTAGGTTTCCTTTTTTAAAAAAAATATTTTCCCCAGACTTTCCTTCCTAGTTTTTATTGTATATAGTTCTTTAGGCATAGGATATTAGTTTTATTTCATATTTCCCCTGGACTGCTTTGAGCTTGATTCCCTGTTTATTTTTACCTATTTAAATCCAATACATTGTTCTGTTTATTACATTCCACACTTCATGCAGTTCATTTGAGTGCCAGCCTCTTTGATAGTTCGATTTTCAGCCAGTGCATCTCTCCATTGCAAGTCATGTGTATTGTGGCGTGCATGCTTGTGTGTTGTTGTTGCTGGGATGGTTGCAGATGGAAGGATGCACATGTGCCTGACATGTGGGGGTGGGTCGATCAGATGACTGGTTCTGCACTGTATGTTTTCATTTGCATTTACCTGTGCAGCATAAATTGTGTGTTTGGTTTCAGTGTGGTTGGGGTGGAGGGAGGTGGGGTCACTGTGGAGGAGTTCCATGGTCACATTGATAGCATGTTTTTTTGTCATTGCTGTGTAAAACCCGTCGTGCAGACACGCCCACCACCATGAGCAGTCACACACTGCGCTCTCTCAATTGTCGCTCAACCTCTACCACTGGAATGCAGTATTGGGCTATGTTTGCTCTTCCGGATTGGCAGCACAATTCTCCAGTCTATGTGACTCATGCTCTCTCTCACTGCCCTACCCTCACCCATGCATGACCCTGTTATGTGATTGTCACATTGATTCCACCCAGGTCACTGATGCTCAGGCTGTGACAGACCTGGCCATTGTTTGTGGATTTTGCAACATCTTTCGGTAGGTTTGCTTCTGTTT
This sequence comes from Ambystoma mexicanum, assembly GCF_040938575.1. Lineage (NCBI taxonomy): Eukaryota > Metazoa > Chordata > Amphibia > Caudata > Ambystomatidae > Ambystoma > Ambystoma mexicanum. The sequence continues at coordinate 278,115,859 of NC_090925.1, forward strand.
TGAGCACTCATTCAGTGCTGTGCTCTGATGCCTTGGCAATGTGCCATGGATAACATGCACATGGATTTGCATTCACATGCCACATGTGCATGGGGGGGCTGTTAAGGCCTGGAAAGGTGTTTGAGCAGATACTCCACTCATGGATGGACATATGGTGCTTCCAGTTGGTCATATTTGCGGTGTACATGTTGGTGTTGCCCTTCATGGTGCTGTCAGGCCACAGAAGTTCAGGTGAGCAGCGACATGCATTGCACCGATATTGTGAGAGACTGTCAGAGGGCTTCCTGGGGGGGTGTCACAGGTGAGGGGGCTGGTGGGTGGCATCCAGTCTAGAGGGGGCTGCCTGGGGGGGTCACAGGTGTGGGGGCTGGTGGGCAGTGTCCAGTCTGGAGGGGGGGCTGGTAGGTGTTGTCAAGTCTGGAGGGGGCTGCCTGGGGGTTGTGTCACAGGTGAGGGGGTTGGGGGTGGTGTGCAGTCTGGAAGGGGCTGACTGGGGGGGTTTCACAGGTGAGGGGGGCTGGAGGGTGGTGGCAGTCTGGAGGGGGCTGCCTGGGGGGGTCAGAGGTGAGTGGACCTGCAGGGTGATGTCCAGTATGGAGGAGGCTGCCTGGGGGTGGTGTCCCAGGTGAGGGGGGCTGGTGGGTGGTGTCCAGTCTGGAGGGGGGCTGGTGGATGTTGTCCAGTCTGGAGGGGGCTGCCTGGGGGATGTCACAAATGGGGTGGGCTGGGGACTGGTGTCTAGCCTGGAAGAGACTGCCTGGGGGGTGTCACAGGTGAGGGGGGCTTGGGGTGGTGTCCAGTCTGGAGGGGGCTGTCTGGGGGGGGTCACAGGTGAGGGGGGCTGGTGGGCGGTGTCCAGTCTGAGGGGACTGCTTGGGGTGTCACAGGTGAGGGGGGCTGCAGGTGGTGTCGAGTCTGGAGGGGCCTGCCTGCAAAGGGGGGGGGTCGCTGGGGGATGTCCAGTCTGGAGGGGGCTGGTGGGTGGTGTCCAGTCTGGACGGGGCTGCCTGTGGGGTGTCACAGGGGAGGGGGGATGGGTGGTCCTGTCCCATCTGGAGGGGGCTGCCTGGGGGTGTCACAGGTGAGGGGGCTGGGGGGACCAGGCCCATCTGGAGGGGGCTACCTGGGAGGTGTCACAGGTGAGGGGGGCTGGAGGGTGGCGTCCAGTCTGGAGGGGGCTGCCTGGGGGGGTGTCACAAGTGAGGGGGGCTGAGGGGTGGTGTCCAGTCTGGAGGGGGGAGACTGGGGGGTGTCACAGGTGAGGGGGCTGGTGGGTGGTGTCCAGTCTGGAGGGGGGCTGGTGGGTGTAGTCCAGTCTGGAGGGGGCTCCCTGGGGGTTATCACAGGTGAGGGGGGCGAGGGGGTGGTGTCCAGTCTGGAGGGGGCTGCCTGGGGGGTCACAGGTGAGGGGGGCTGGTGTTCAGTCTGGAGGGGGCTGTCTGGTGGGTTTTACAGGTTAGGGAGTCTGGGGGTGGTGATGTCCAGTCTGGTGGGGGCTGCCTGGGGGAGTGTCACAGGTGAGGGGGGCTGGGGGTGGTGTCCAGTCTGGAGGGGGCTGTCTGGGGGTGTTACAGGTGATGAGGGCTGGGGGTAGGTGTCCAGTCTGGATGAGGATGCCTGAGGGGGTGTCACAGGTGAGGGGGCTGGTGGGTGGTGTCCAGTCTGCAGGGGGCTGCTTGGGGGAGTCAACGGTGAGGAGGGCTAGGGGTTGATGACCAGTCTGGAGGGGTCTGGCTGAGGGGTTGTCACAGGTGAGGGGGGCTGGGGATGGTGTCGAGTTTGGAGGGGGGTACCTGGGGGGTGTCACAGGTGAGGGAGCTGGTGGGTGGTGTCCAGTCTGGAGGGGGGCTGGGGGCAGTGTCCAGTCTGGAGGGGGCTGCCTGGGGGGCTGAAAGAGGTGAGGGGGGCTGGGGGTGGTGTTCAGTCTGGAGGGGGATGCCTGGGTGGGTGTCATAGGTGAGGGGGCTGGGGGGACCTGGCCCATCTGGAGGGGGCTGCCTGGGGGGTGTCACAGGTGAGGGGGGCTGGAGGGTGGCGTCCAGTCTGGAGGGGGCTGCCTGGGGGGGTGTCACAGGTGAGGGGGGCTGAGGGGTGGTGTCCAGTCTGGAGGGGCCTGCCTGGGGTGTCACAGATGAGGTAGGCAGGTGGGTGGTGGTCAGTCTGGAGGGGGCTGCCTGGGGGTATCACAGGTGAGGGGGGTGAGGGGATGGTGTCCAGTCTGGAGGGGGCTGCCTGGGGGGTCACAGGTGAGGGGGGTTGGGGGTGGTGTTCAGTCTGGTGGGGGCTGTCTGATGGGTGTTACAGGTTAGGGGGTCTGGGGGTGGTGGTGTCCAGTCTGGTGGGGGCTGCCTGGCAGGGTGTCACAGGTAAGGGGGGCTAGGGGTGGTGTCCAGTCTGGAGGGGGCTGTCTGGGGGTGTTACATGTGAGGGGGGCTGGGGGTAGGTGTCCAGTCTGGATGGGGATGCCTGAGGGGGTGTCACAGGTGAGGTAGATTGGTGGGTGGTGTCCGGCCTGGAGGGGGCTGCCTGGGAATGGGGGTCACAGGTGAAGGGGTCTGGGGGGTGCTGTCCAGTCTGGAGGGGGCTGCCTGGGGGGTGTCACAGGTGAGCAGGGCTGGTGGGTGGTGTCCAGTCTGGAGGGGACTGCCTGGGGGTCACAGGTGAGGGGGGCTGGGGGTGGTGTCCAGTCTGGAGGGGGCTGCCTGGGGGGTGTCACAGGTGAGGGGGCTGGGATGGTGTCCAGTCTGGAGCGGGCTGCCTGGGGCGGTGTCACAGGTGAGGTGGCTGGTGGCTGGTGTCCAGTCTGCAGGGGGCTGCCTGGGGGAGTCAACGGTGAGGGGGGCTGGGGGTGGTGACTAGTCTGGAGGGGTCTGGCTGAGGGGATGTCACAGGTGAGGGGGGCTGGGGATGGTGTCGAGTCTGGAGGGGGGTGCCTGGGGGTGTCACAGGTGAGGGAGCTGGTGGGTGGGGTCCAGTCTGGAGGGGGGCTGGGGGCAGTGTCCAGTCTGGAGGGGGCTGCCTGGGGGGCTTTCAGAGTTGAGGGGGGCTGGGGTGGTGTCCAGTCTGGAGGGGGATGCCTGGGTGGGTGTCACAGGTGAGGGTGGCTGGTGGGTGGTGTCCAGTCTGGAGGGGGCTGGCCTGGGGGGTCACAGGTGAGGGGGGCTGAGGGGTGGTGTCCAGTCTGGAGGGGGCTGCCTGGGGTGTCACATGTGAGGGGGGCTGGGGGTGGTGTCCAGCCTGAAAGGGGCTACCTGAGGAGGAGTCACATGTGAGGGGGGCTGCGGTATGGTGTCCAGTCTGGAGGGGGCAGCTTGGGGGGGTGTCATAGGTGAGGGAGGCTGGTAGGTGGTGTCTGGGCTAGAGTGGTGGATGTGCAGTAGGGGGATATGCGACCAATATGGGTACCGAGGTTGTGGGGGGGCTCATGTTTTGGTGTCGGGGGTAGCCTCAACTTATGAAGGCGGCCTGCCTTATCGCTGGGGTGCATCCTGGGCTTGCGAGGGAGGGCCCGTATTTTCGCTGGGTTGCGGCCTGGGCTTGCGAGGTGAGGCGCGCGTTTTTGCTGAGGTGTGACCTTGGCTTGCAAGGTGAGGTGCGTGATTTCGCTGGGGTCCAGCCTGGCCTTGTGAGGGAGGGCATGCATTTTTGCTGGTGTGCGGCTTGGGCTTGCGAGGTGAGGCACGCGATTTTGCTGGGGTGCGGCTTGGGCTTGCGAGGTGAGGCACGCAATTTTTCTGGGGTGTGGCCTTGGCTTGCAAGGTGAGGCATGCGATTTCGCTGGACTGCACCCTGGCCTTGCGAGAGAGGGAGTGCATTTTCGCTGGGGTGCGGCCTGGGCTTGCGAGATGAGGCACGCAATTTTGCTGGGGTGCAGCCTGGGCTTGCGAGGTGACACGCGTGATTTCTCTGGGGTGCAGCCTGGGCTTGCGAGGTGAGATGCACGATTTTGCTGGAGTGCAACTTGGGCTTGTGAGGCGCGCCTTCTCACAGGGGTACTGGATGGTGGGCCAGGGGTGGTGTAGAGGCTTGTCCTTTTTGCTTGCTTTTTGGTGTGCTTGGGGCGTGTTGTGGGTGTTCCTCGGGCAGCTTGTTTTTACTTGCGCAACGGCTAGTAATGCGCCTTTAAATCCATAAACACATGTGGCGTGTAATATTTTTTCTGCGCCACGGCTCGCGCAGGGTGCTTCTCGGCGTGCAGACCATGCACCATTTCTGCGGCCCATTCCATGAATAGGGCCCATAGTAGTCACCACAAAAGAACATGTAATGATGGTCTGCCAGCAGAGGGCAGCAAACACTTGATATAAACAATCGAGTTTCCTCGTTGGCTGAGCTGGAAACTGAATCTTTCTCCTTGTGGGTGCTGGTTTTCTAGAAAGGGTACTGCACAGTAACCTTTAGGAGCACTGAGGTTTCAACTCAGGCCGTATGGGCAGCAGTGACGCTGGAACAATTTTCAATGACTTGTCTGCAATTGCCTCTTAAGAGACCTTTATGGTTGGCGGGGGGCGGCTCTTGGAAGAGCCCATCACCATAGTGACTGGCCATTTTGATCCGGCTCCAGACATGGCGAAGGCAGACTTGTGATTCACTGCATGCATTGCAGTAAATCCAATGTGATGTCCACAATGCACACATGAACATGGCAAACGTCTGCAACCGTCCATTACATTGGTTGCACGTAGTATTTGTGCAGCGAAACTGGACACAATCCATGCACAGATGGCACACATCACAGGTTCGCTCAGAGCTCTGCAAAAACACTAGGACATCAGCTCTAGATATTAAAGGGACGCTATCAATGTGTTAAGGTATTGCTGAAAAGAGCATTATGTTGCTGAGGTAAAATCTAATACAACAGAGCATTGTTCAGGATTCCACTTTGCAGATAATGCCATGAGTTATGTTAATGACGTGGGATCATTAACCAGTCCATGAAATTGTATTGACGTTCGACCTAAACTGAGACCTCCCCTTAAATAGTGCTGGACAATGCTATGTGGTGTGTGTTCTACGATTGGAATATCTCGTAACGGCAAAGACTTGTTATTTCATAACAAGAAGAAAAGCAACCTGGATAATAGGTCTAGCAGTGTTGACAGAAACATAGATCACTTTCAGCATGGGCACAGTATACCAAAAATAAACAATTGCAGTGTGCTGTAAAAGAATGTACATTTCCTTAATATCTTTATATGTGACTAATTGACTTCTGCTCTGCAGGAGTACAAGGATGAGTAGTGGCTAAAACGCCCACTCAGCTGTGTGACAATACACAAGGTATCATCACTTCTCCCCAAAAGGGAGCCCTTTTCCATGAGGCTAGGGAGGAGCTGCCGCTACACAATAGTCCCCCTTTGGGTGGTATCATGTGGGAGGACCTCATGGGGAGGGACTCCCCTCTTGTGATAAGGAAAATCAACTATGCAGGTTACTAGGATCAGTTCAGGGTCAAGCAGGTTCGAATCAGGGTTGTAACCTCTGGACAAAGTCGGCGAGTTAGGCACCCATTGATTGAGTTGAGGGTCGGTGATGATTCGTAGTGATGATCCTGATGCTCCGGTGTGCAGTTCGACAAAGCAGCAGTACAGGTTTCAGCAAGGATGAGTTGTTTGTGCAACTATTGATTCAAGTCGATGATGGACACCCCAGTGGTTTGAGTCGGTGTCCGACGTTGAGCAGGCAATTCGAGGCAAGCAGCTGACAGGCTCTGCGAGGCATGAGGCAGCGTTGACCTGGTTCTAGATGCAAGCACACAGGTTTGAAGGGTTAGATCGAGTTCTGAAGGCAACACTGGTGGTTACTTTGGTCCAATTTCAAAAGCAGTTTGACTGGTTTGATGAGGCAAAAACAGGAATCCATGCTCTCAGAATGCTCGGAATCCAAATCTAGGATTTCATGGTAAGATTGGTACTTGTTCCCGGGCTCCCAAACATGCGGGTGGGGTGCTGGCACACAACTGCAGGGGTTCTTCAGCACAGTGAGGTCCTGGGTACCGTTGTTGATGGCAGAGGCAGGTCTTTTCCCAACAGCACTTAACCCCACCTATCCATGGGGTTGGTTAGGGGACAGAGCTTCCCTCTGCCTTGACCAATCAGTCTTCACCTTACTGAAGGAGGACTTTGGAAAGATCAACTCTCCCAACAGAGATCAATGAATTCAAAGTGTTTGTCCAAAAGTGAATCAAAGAAATGATGGTAGAGCACTTCTTTTCGAGGCAACAGCACACAGGTGATTGGACTAATGCTAGCCTGCTTTAAAGGCCCAATCCCTGTTCCGGAAATAAGTGGACTTTTCCTTCTGACATCATCCACTAAAGTGCTTTGTGCTAAAGGAAGTGGGTGGGACATAAGAACAAGTTACTTACCAACTGTAACGTTCTTTCGACTGGATGTTCCTCCCACGTATTCCTCGTCTTGTGATAATTCGTTATCTCCAGCTTCGCTGCTTCAGAAAAAAATGTTCTCGGCAGAGGGCGCTGTGCTCGAGGTCGTGGCGTTGATTGTCCCTCGACGTACTCCGTACTCCGTCGACGTCACCGATGGTATAAATACCTCGAGCCGCGCCCGTTGCTTCAGTTCTGTTTTTTCGATGAAATATATATATATATATATATATATATATATATATATATATATATATATATATATATATATATAGGAGGAACACCCAGGCGTGTCCCATGACCGATACATTCTTCGTGAGAGGAAAGTAAGAAAACGTAAACTGTACTGTGGGGTAGGATGGGAGGGTCGATGAGGAATACGTGGGAGGAACATCCAGTCGAAAGACCGTTATAGTTGGTAAGTAACTTGTTCTTCGAATGGATTGTGTCCTCCCACGTATTCCTCATCTTGTGATAGGCTCCCATAGCAGTATCAATTTTTTGGAGGTGGGAGTACCCATTTCAGTTTTCGTGGACAGAATACAGAACTGCCTTTGCAAATAAACCCTTGTTAGAGGAGGCAGTGTCCAGACAATATTGTTTAACAAAAGTATGTATTGTTTTCCAGGTTGCAGCTGCACAAATGTCTGCTGCCGGGACTCCCCTCTTTAGAGCCGCAGAAGTAGCCATTCCCCTTGTAGAATGGGCACGAAGCCCATCTGGTGGTTCTTTTCCCGCTAGTCTGTAGCATTCAACTATGGCTAATATGATCCAGTGGGAAATGGTCTGTTTTGTTACAGATAAGCCTAATTTTTGACCAGTGTAACCCCCAAACAGTTGGTCATCCCTCTTGGGATCTAATCTGTGTAATCTCTCCTCTTCTTTGCCCAGATGAGGAGGAGGATAAAACGTAGGTAGTACTATTTTTTGTGACAAATGGAAGTCCGAGACTACTTTTGGCAAAAATGAAGGTTTAACTTTAAGGACTACCTTATCTTTATAAAAAATAGTATATGGTGGTTTGCATGAGAGAGCCTGAAGTTCGCTAACCCTGCGGGCTGATGATAGGGCCACAAGGAGTCAAAAGCCTCAATGGACATGAGTGCAGAGGCTCAAAAGGTATGCAAGTCAAGAATTTTAATACTAAATTTAAGTCCCAGGTTGGTACATGAAAAGGTACTGGAGGGTATACATTAGTGAGCCCCTTTAAGAATTGAATTATTAACGGTATTTTGAAATATGAAACCTCTTCCGAGGAGCGCTTGAAAATGGACAGCGCAGTAAGGTATCCTTTGATTGTTCCTATCAGGAGTCCCAGATTAGCTAGATGTAGTAGAAAAGAAAGCACCATTGGGGTGCCACATTGAAAAGGGTCCACATCCTTGTCTTTGCACCAGTTACTAAACCTGTTCCAGCGACATCGGTACAAAGATTTTGTTGCTGGTCTTCTGGCCGAAAGCAAGATTTCCATTACGTCATCCGGAAGATCCCAATCCTTGCATCTCAACCTCTCAGAAACCATGCGTGAAGGTTGAGTGTCTTGACCTCTGGATGGAGAACCCGACCTTCCTCTTTTTGCGGAAGACGTATTGGAGGGCAGATGGACATGTCTAGAAGGTCCGGGTACCACGTTCTCCTGGCCCAATCCGGGGCAATTAGGATCATGGTTTTCCTGGACTTTCTCAACCTCCTGATTACTTGAGGAATCACGGGGTCTGGGGGAGACGCGTACAGCAGTGGAAACTTCCACTCCACTACGAATGCGTCTCCCAGAGCTCCCCTTTGAGGAAATTCCCTTGAGCAGTACTGATCGCACTTCCGGTTGATCGCGGTGGCGAACAGATCCACTTGAGGGGTTCCCCAAAGGGCGAAGATCTCCAGAAGGACTTCCTGAGCCAGCTCCCACTCGTGAGAGACCGTGCTCTGCCTGCTCAGAGAGTCTGCCGCCGTGTTCTTCTCTCCGGCTAGGTGAATTGCCGACAGAGAGATTCCTTCTCGTATTGTCCAGAACCAGAGCTGCATTGCCTCTCTGCACAGTGGCAGTGACCCTACACCTCCTCTCTTGTTGAGATAGTACATGGCCACTGTATTGTCCGTCATTATCAGGATATTCTTTCCCTGTACGGAGGGCAGAAAAGCCTTCAAAGCTAGTCTGATTGCCCTCAGCTCTAATAGGTTGATGTGTAGTTTGGACTCCGATGGAGACCAACAACCGCTGATTGTCAGATCGTTGGTGTGTGCTCCCCACCCCGTGAGTGAGGCGTCCGTCACTACCGTTATTTCTGGTCATGGTTGCCAAAAAGACTGTCCCTTGAGAATGTTGTCGTTGCAAGCCCACCATAGAAGATCCTGAGCAACTGCGCTCGGGACTTGCAGAAGATCCGACATATTCCCTGAGAACTGGGACCACTGAGTTCTGAGTGCCCATTGAAGGGATCTCATTCTCAACCTGGCCTCTGGTACTAGGAAAATGCAGGATGCCATGAGGCCGAGCAACCTTAGAAAATCGAAGGCCGGTAGATGTTGGGCATTCTGAAACTTTGTTACCATCTGCTGGATGTGGAGAGCTCTCACTTTGGGAGGCGAGGCTTTTCCCGATGAAGTGTCCAAGACTGCTCCGATAAACTGGAGCTTCTGGGATGGTATCATGTGGGACTTCTCGAAATTGAGAGAGCCCAGTTTGTGGAGGAAGTGGCAGGTGATCGAAAGATGTTCCTGAGCTTGTTCTGGAGAACTTGCTCTGATCAACCAGTCGTCCAGGTAGGGATATATGTGAATACCTCCTCTCCTGAGACTTGTTGCAACAACCGCCAACAGTTTGGTGAAAACCCTCGGGGCGGAGGTCAAACCGAAGGGCAGAACTCGAAACTGATAATGAGAATTGCCAATCGCGAACCTCAGGTACTTTCTGTGCTTTGGATGGATTGGCACATGAAAGTAAGCATCCTGAAGGTCCAATGATACCAACCAATCTTGGAGTTGGAGAGCCTGAAGGATCTGAGAAAGAGTCACCATCTTGAACTTGTCCTTCCTGAGGAACTTGTTCAAGTTTCTCAAGTCCAAGATGGGTCTCAGTCCTCCATCCTTTTTTGGGATGAGAAAATATGGGGAGTACCAACCCCTGTTCCTCTCCGCTACAGGTACCAGTTCTATGGCACCTTTCTCTAGCAGGGTTAAAATTTCCTGCAACAGGAGCGGATCCGGAATTTTGGTGGAGTTGGCTCCCGGTGGATGATTCTGAGGCCTTTTTAGAAAGGGGATCCAGTAACCTTGGGCTACTGTTTCCAGTGCCCAAGCATCTGAGGTAATGCCCCGCCATTCCTTCAGATGTTGAGAGATCCTGCCTCCCACTGGTGTTTTGTGTAATAAGGTCTCAGAGGGATTTGGAGGCGGCTGCAGGAGTGGCTGAGGGTACAGATGCCGCTCCTGAGGCTGATTTTGCACCTCTTCCTCGTGCTCCACGAGGGAAGTTTCTTTTGCCCTTTTGAGAAGCCTGTCCTCTTCCTCTACCAAAAGAGGAGTAGTAGCGAAAAGAACGACCCCTCCAGGAAGATGAGCCGGAATAGGGTTTTAGAGGCTGGCGCAAAGAGGCGCTAAGTGATTTAGCTGCCGCTTTCGAGGTCTGAAGTTTTTCTAGGCTTTCATCAGCCTTTCTGCCAAAGAGCCTCGAGCCATCAAAGGGCATGTTGAGGAGTCTGCCTTGCACGTCCGGTGCAAATCCCGACTTCCTCAACCACGCAAATCTGCGTAGCACAACGCTTGCAGCCATGGATCTGCTGATACTATCAGCAGTATCCAGTCCAGACTGGAGACATTCCCCCATTGCCTCCTTCCCGTCTTTGACTATATTCAGAAAGCCTTCCCTTTCCTCGCCTTCCGGAATATGATCAGCCGCCGCCGAAATACAGTCCCACAGGGTATGGGTAAACCTGGCTAGGGTACAGGTGACATTTGCTGATTTAAGTGCCATACTGCCTGATGTGAAAACTTTACGTGCCCAGGCATCCATTTTTCTATCCTCTCTATCTGGAGGGATAGTTGGATAAGCAGTTTGTTTTGAAGTAGATGCTGCCTGAATGACTAAACTCTCTGGAGTCGGATGTTTATTCAAATATTCAGGATCAATTCCAGCTGGTCTATATTTCCTTGGAAAAGTGCTATCTGCAGCAGCAATAGTTTCTGGTTTCTCCCAGTTTTCTCCACAGTCCTTTGAAGGGCCCTGTGAAAGGGGAGAACAGGATCTTTCTGAGGTCCCTTGACGATAATATCCATCATGTCATCTTATTCAAAAATGGGTGAAGTATTACCCCAACCCATATATTCAACTACCCTGGTCATAAGGCCCCTGTACCCAGCATCTGCATGCTCTGCAGGATCAGGTTTCGCGAACTCTAATTCTGGGGATGTGTCAACTCCACTGGCAGAATGTAGAGTATCACTCAGGTCTCTCATTCTAGATTCCTGGTCAATAAGTTCTTCAGGAACTTGTCTTGTACCATAAGCAACTCCCAAAGGAGTAACCTCGTCTTCTTCTGAAGCAGACTCTTCATAGATTGCTGACATAGATTTGAAAAAGTCTGATCTGGGCAAAGGAGTGAATCTCCTTTCTTCCTCTTCCATCTGCTTCGAAGGAAATGGCAAATCCCTCGAAGTTTTCGAGGGTGTCTTCGAAGTCTTCGAAGTTTTCGAAGATGACTTCGATAATGGCGTCGATGACGCATTTGGCTTTGACGTCGAAATTATCGACGTCGAGGGCGTCAACGAAGTTGTCGAAGTCTTCCACGACTTGTGTTTCTTGGCCGGCACTGGAGAGGTGCGCGACTCTCGAAGATTCTTCGACGGTTTTACGTCGACTCGAGGTTTTTTGTATTCCTCGACGCTACTGGTCTTGGCCATAGTAGCCATGGACTTCCCTTTGTCGTCCAATGGAGCGACTTTAGGGGTAGGGCTTTTTCGAGGTTCTTTTGAGGGGGTCGAGGCCGCATTCTCGGAAACCTCCATCATCTTTTGGCGGAATTCTTCCCACTTACAGGGAGAATCCGATTTAGTCGGACAACGAATTTCTTCAGTCGACTCTGAAGAAGAAGATGATAAGGGAGATCTATGTCTCCTCTTCATTTTTTTCGATGACGACGATGAGTGTCTTGATCTACTCCTAGATCGAGATCTCTTCGAGTGCCTATGGCGATCCGATTCCTTAGAATCAGTCGCTTTCTTATGTCTTTTTGACGAAACCTTTTTTGAGGCCTCCCTCCCCACCGACAGTTTACCTCTCCTCTCACGAAGAGCTTTTTCGGTCATCGTTTGGCAAGACCCGCAGTCGTTCTGTGACTGGAACCGAGACACCAGAGACAAATCCGGTGGGGATTGGTGATCGACATCTTAGATCCACAATCTGCACACTTTTTAAACCCAGTTCTGGGTGTCGAAGGTGTCGAAGATGATGACATTTTCTTCACAGAAAATAGAAGCGCGCCGTTCTCGATATCGAAGCGATCGGAAAAACGGAACTGAAGCGGCTCCAGGTATTTATACCATCGGTGATGTCGACAGAGTACGGAGTACGTCGAGGGACAATCGACGCCACGACCTCGAGCACAGCGCCCTCTGCTGAGAATTTTTTTTTCCGAAGCAGCGAAGCTGGTGATAACGAATTATCACAAGATGAGGAATACGCGGGAGGACACAATCCATTCGAAAGGGAGAGATAGAGGCAGAGAAAAACAAGTTGGCGGAACCTTCCCCCGGTTGTAAAGAGCTCCCTCTGTCTACACTAAACCTGCCCCTTCTCAACCAAATAGGATAAAAGGTATTTCCATATGCAGTGTGCAGCCAAGCCTTTTGTGAAAGCATGCTCCCTTTAATTTCTGTTCCTAGGCCAGCTTCCTGTGGAGTGGCTGTCCTCTGGGAAGTTTTCTGGCCTTACAAAAGAAACAAAGAGAGGCAAGCATCCATGTATACAGACATCAAAATAAAGTGGACCTACCTAGGTACGAGCTAGCTACTCACAACTCATATTATACGTGCTGCAGGGAAAGAGACCATTGGTGACCCAGGCCCAAGAGCTACACATAGAAAATTCAGTGAACAGTGGTATAACATCAATCCACCTGCACTCAAAAAAACAGATGTTCATATGTTCAGTGTAACACATACATCAATTCAAAATCATCTAACATATACAGCAAAATACTCTGATTATAATCATATTTTCAAGATCATCTCATTTTCAAAATGTTGGTAATTAACCAAAATGTTACGCTTCAAAATAATGCAATAAAATGTAATTCTTAAAACCACCAAAGACAGCTGACATGTGTTTCGACCAAAAGATCGTCTTCAGGGCAGTAAACTATGATCAAGGATAATCAGAGGCTGAAAAAATTATTTCCCAAGTGATCTGCTAGACAGCATCCATAATCCAGCAGCACCCCAGATCTGGATATCTGATCAGTGTGTGCAATGGCAAATTGCCAAGTACTGACATACAGCAGTTTCCATGAGCAGGCACACTTATACATACAGGTCTATTAGAACCTGCAGCTTAAGTGGGCAACATACAGCATCCTGTGTTCGAAGCACTCAAGGTTACAGTCCTGCAAGCAATGGCAGAGACAACCATGTCTCAGAAGAATTGATATAATCACTTCACAGCTGAGTTGAGCTCACAGGGTGGGCACATTTGTGATACCAAATTGCTTTGGCTGTAATAAGAAGGAGAAATACCATCTACCATAACCTATGGTATTGCTGTTATATAGAGTGTATGTTGATACCAGGACTGTACCCTCATAACTATAGGTGTTGGTACAGGGTTGCTGGTCGTAAATGTAGCCCCAGCACTGCAGAAATCGTGACTGTCACTGCAGCTGTCAAAGGACCACTTGTGTCCTCTGAAACTGCCCTGTGCTACTGGTAGAACAGGTGCAGCAGATCGGGATATGGATGCAGCAGGACACAAGTGTACACAGTGCTTTTAGCATGGAGCGTATGAAAAGGGAATCTGATCGGAGTTCGAATTGCCCGCATCCTGTTATATTAAATTACTATTAAAAAAGCCAGGGCTTCTACACCCTTGCCATATGGCAATAGTCACAATATGGATGAACCCGAATCATGCAAATGCAGGCATGGTAGATGTTGTGGAATGTGTGTGGTGTAAAGCCTACCAGTGCTCACGCTACATGCTCAGGAGGGCTAGAATGTTATGTTAAAAGCATTTATGTAAGTGCACGTACACCCGAAGGCATCTTGGCGCTGAGGAGGTGAGGCAAGGAACTTATAGGGCCACTAAAAAAGCAGAGTTTTCAATCTTCGCCGAAAGGCCAGATGATCAGAAATATTTTGCAGTGAGATAGGAAGGCGATTCCATGCTTCAGCAGCGGCAACAGAGAAGGCACAGCCTCTCCTACGGGCTAACCTGAACCGAGGAACAGTCCGCCGGCGGGCGGTGAGAGAACGAAGGGTGCGGGCGGGTTCATAGGGAGTGAATTTGCTTTGCAAATATTCTGCCCCCTTCCATAGAAGGCTCGGTGGACCATGCACATAGACTTGAACAAGATCCGCTGGGTAACAGGAAGCCAGTGGAGTTGTCTCAGTATGGGTGTCATATGAGCTCCAAAAGGTGGACGGATAATGGAGCGAGCAGCGGTATTCTGGAGTAGCTGCAAACGCCTGATGAGAAAACTGGGTTGGGCCAGATATAGTGAGTTGCAGTAGTCCAGAATGCTGAGGACCAAAGCTCCAACTACAGGTGCCTGACTGGCCGTAGGAATGAATGGGAGGACTTTCCAAAGGACACTAAGTTTAAAGTGGCCTGATTTACAAACTGCTCCCACCTGTTCATCCATAGTCAGAGTAGCTGAGAAACGTACTCCCAGATTCCTGACAGATATAACAGGTGCCGGGAGGGGGCCTAGCGAGGAGGGCCAGAAATCGGCCGGCCAAAACATTTGAGGGGTAGCGGTACCCACAACCAGAACTTCGGTTTTGGAACCATTTAGTTTAAGCTAGTTCATCGTCATCCAGATACCCAGCTCTTCCAGGTACTTTTTTAGCCTATTGGCTGTTTCTGGTTTTGTAAGGTCCAGACGGACCAATATCTGGGTGTCATCCGCGTAAGAGTAAAAGCAAAACCCATGAGATTCAATCAGAAACAGTAAGTATCTTATGTTGATATTGAACAAGATAGGGGAAAGTGCCGATCCCTGAGGAACACTGCAGGACAGAGAAACCGGTAGAACATGTTCATATTCCATAGTAATTAAATAATTGAGCTTTATGGTAAGTGTGAAACAAGTGCCAGTTGTGTACCATAAGAAGTAAATGTATAGCAGACATGCTAAGTAGCGCATGTACTGCTCATGTAAACCATAGCAATCATGCTGAAAAGTGTTAATTCTGTCATTCCTAGCGGAGTATATTGTTGTGAAAAATAGCAAAATTGGCTGACAATGGTTTCCTGTCTGTAGGGATGGATGGGTTACCTCAATTCAGTACACCAGGGCCTAATGGTGACTTTCTTGGTGATTCCAACTTGAGGTAGAGTCCCCCAACCAGAAATGCACACAACAGCCCATATGTTTCAGCCATCTTGATTGGTCAAAACGTACTAAATCTGTTTGCTTAAAGCAGCTGTTGCCAGGTTGATGACAAAGGCGGGCATTTCTTTCTGGTGTGCAAGGGGAGAGGATTTGAAGTGTTATATCCTGCCAGTATTTGCTGTACAATCCAACTGTTTCATAATCTGCACAGCAGTCCCACTGAGAAGTGTCAGTACTGTCCATTAAAGAGTATAGTCGAACTAACGAGAAATACCTTTCAATCCCTTTAAAGATATAGAAGTAGTGATAAAAAAAGTAAGTACAACAATTTCACAGCCTCACGTTGATTTTAGATGAATGGAAAACAGCCGGCTGTTTTTACTTTCAATTAGCACTCCATTCATCTCAAATGAACGTTTATGCACAGTATGGTTGTGAAATTGTACTTAATTCCTTGAAGGTTACCCTGGGCATAGGGTCCAAATCATCACAACCACCTGCTGCATATCCATCAGAAAAATAGCTAATTGTTGACCTCAATTAGAGGTCTAATAGTCACATTGTTCAAGTTATAGTACCGATAAGTGCTTTGCAGTTCCATTCTTATGCCACACACCTACTTTTGAATTGATAAAAAAGTACCATAATGCTCCAATAAAATTGTTACTGCTGTGAAGTGTGGGCTCTACCGCATTACAGGTATAATAACCCTGTTGAAAAGTGGAATATTAGATCAACTCAGCTGGAATTCCAACACATGACCTGCAATTTAAACACTTATTTCTGCAGCGGACACATTAACCCACCTCGCAATCTCATCACGCTTGAACCTTGAGGTTAAACCTAGATCTCTGCAGCTGCTGCATTAACACAGTGAGGTATATTTTACATATGGCTGGCACCCCGGGCAGAACCATATATGTAACACTTGTCTAACTTGTGACTGGATCTGTGGTAGGGCTATTGGCAAGTTAAATGTCTATTCTATATATATATCAGAAGATTTCAAAATAGGCTGGTGCCTTTCACAAGCTGATATGTTTGAAAAATGTCAATCACATGTCAATTACGTGAGATAGAGATCCCATGAAACATACCAGTTTAAGACCACCATGCCAGCTTGTTGACTACAGAAATATAAGTATCTAACGCTGTCAAGCAGTGTCCATCATACAAACCCCTAAAGAGGATTGGAGCAGTTCAAAATATTCTTTCAGTCCTTTGGCTCTCTTGAAACTGCCATTATAAGTAAAACAAAACCTCTGAGAAGTCTAAGCACAGTCTCAATAAATAACACATATGTCATTCTCTACTGAGTATCGCCGGACTGTGGAATTGAGGATAACATGCTTTCTTAAATATGTTGTTTCTGGCTCGTTTAGCAACCCTAGTAATAAGTAACAGGTCTGTAGTATTCCAGTTATTCCAGCCCTATTACAAAACATGGGTACTGTGTAAATAATGGTACAGCTGCCCTACAAGGGCTGGCAGAACCTCACAATACTTAGCAGAGATCAAAATACTTCATATCTAGACAATCCTTGCCCCCTGCTGGGAATATCCAAGGGCTTTTCACTTTTATCCCTTACACAACAACTAAAGAATATGTCAACAGAAAAGTTCCTTCTCCAGGGGAATGACTCCCTTCTCCTGGTAGGTGGGTGGTATTCCCAGAAACGTTCTTGGGCACAAAGGATACCAGGGGGAATGACTCCCTTCTCCTGGCTTGTGGTGCCAACAAACCTCTACAACAGTCAACTTTCGGAACAAGGAGAACGACTCCCTTCTCCTGGTATTGTTTCACAAACTCCAATATAAATGAAGAAATGATGGAATCCATAATTTGCGCCAGTTTTCAAAAGTATTCTAATTGGATCTTACTGCATGAAAAGTGTTCCTTTATGGGTTTCTTTTTTTCATAATTGAACATTTATACTTTCAGTTCCTCAGAAATGTTCAATTCCTCAAAGCATGTTTCCCCACCTTATGTCAGGCGGTTCATCAGGAAGAAAATGACAACTCTACGTATAAAACAAAAAAATTGATTTTAGTTGACCTTATTTAGGGCAACGTGCTAGAAATCACCAATCATTTGTATCTCAATCTGTCACATTTCTGCATGTGATTACATTAATGAGGGAACAAAACGATATTGTGTCATAATTTCTAAGTACATTGTGTTACTCACTAAATTAGTTCTTTGGATCCTATTCTGATTGATAAATTGCACCAAGTTTAGACTACATTGGATTTTGGAAAGAAGAGAAATTCCTAATTCTTCAGACAGTGCTGTCAAATGTAAGAGATGCCTGCAAATTAAAAGTGTTCTAATTAAACCTCTTTTGTCTCATGCTATAAAGTTATAGCTTGGAGGTACAAAGAAAAAGACCAATGTGTTTGAAAGATTTGCTCAAGCTTACCATTTTGGTTTGGAAGGGTTTCCCCTGGATTTGAGTTTCCTCGCAGAGTTTTTACCGCAAGGAAACAAAGATGGCCGCTTAATGTAGCGGTGTGATGATGCTGTCGTGTCAGGTTTGCGCAATTACATTTTGATGCCATTAACACGTAGCAGCCATATTACTTGAGGACATTTACTCGGTATGCATGACCTGTGTTTGTCATACCTAATGTTTCCTACTTACTTTATATTAGTGAAAATAATGAAATAAAAGTCCATTATGCACCTTAAATGAAAAAGATTAGGTGCTAAGTGAAAAAAACATGAAATTTCGTTTCCTCTATGCGCTATGTTTTAGGGGCACTTAATGTTGGACCCATCTTATGCACTGTATGATTAACCTGAATGTGCTACCACAGAATTGTATGTGCTTCCAGAGAATTGTTTGACTCGCAAATGAGAAACGCCCTCCTCTGATGCTTGATGCACCTCACTGGCGTCCTCCACTAGGGGTTCACTCTGGTCAGATGACAGGATTCAAAACACCTGCTCACACCTGGTGCTGCTCCCGGCTGGGCTTGATGAAGTCTTCCGGCCTTCTTCTCTTCTTATACAATGTTGCCAGTGCCACCCTCCCGGATTGCCAAAGTCCTTTGTTGTTCTTGATGGATTGCTCTTCATGCATCCTCTGGGCCACCTCGTACCAGTAGTAGCATTATAAGTAATGTTCATGTCTCCTGTGCTCTTCTTCATCCTGGTACCTTCTGTTGTGGTTGTTTCTCCTACACTACAGAAATACATGGATCTACTCTCAAGGAAGGTGTTTGGCGTAGAAGGTGGTGGGGGTCAGGTAAGGTTGGGGTCTAAGTTTGGCCAATGGGCTATACTCTAGTTGATTGTCCTTATCCCCAGTGGGGGAGTCCCTCCCCATGAGGTCCTCCCGCATTATAACACCCCTACGGGGACTATTGGGTAGCGGCCACACCTCCCTAGTCTCATGTGAAGGGCTCCCCCTTGGGAAGAAGTGACGATACCTTGCGGATCATCACATTAATCAATCGGGCATCATTTAGAGAGTGAAACATCATATATCACAGCAATGAGAAAGCCTTTCATGGACATGCTATTGCCAAACAGCGCTGCTTTGAATTGATATACATTATAAATGGATGCTCACTCAATTTATATTTAGAAAACGTGCCAGAAAGTGTGTCTCTGATCTACTCCATGGCGCATGCATGCAAAGTCTAACCCTACACATGTTTCATAAGGGAGCTTGCTTCAATTTCCAGTTATGTTCAATAACCAAGTGTGTGCCTATCAACATATAATCCTATCCAGCATGCATTGCTCCCAAGGTAAATACCTCCTGTTCATCCACATCACCCAAAAGAACTACCAAAGGATTCAAAGGTTACCAGATGCCCCTTTCTGTTTATATCCGATTAGAAATAACTGTCTAAAATGGCCTAATTTTATGGCAGTGCCACCATGCATCCAACTCCACTCAATCCCTCCAAAAGTATGAAGAGACTTCATGATACATCTCGTGAAGTCTATCCGGGGTAAGGTACCATCGATATATAATGATAAAATATGTTATGATAAGTTATTTATAACGTGCCTGTACACAAGTGTTTCTAGTCTTATATGCATTTTTCAAAACTGTGGTAAAAATAGAGGATTTAGATGTTTTTCTCCAAATATTTTCCCAGGATGCTAGTGAAATTGAATAGCCCAACTCCTGCCACCGCTTTATATAAGTGGACAAATCTTCTGCATTACCTACATTATGTGCTGAACATAAAGATGCTCTTGTTTCCAATACCACTCCTATGACAACAATACCTAACTCAACATCTGTACACTTTCAGAATAATACTCATACATCAACAGCATACTGCAATACTATAACAGGAGTCCCCTGTGTGAACTGTTTACCCAATACATTTCAAAACACTACCATAATAGAGGATGAACCTCATCCTAAAGAGACCATCTCACTCGACCTTCCAGCAAATGCTTCCCCCTTTGCAGTCCCTAGAATTTGGCTGCACCAGTTTAAAAGAGGGAAAGGTTTTACATCTCTTAACAGAGGGGCAGTATTGATAATCTTCAAAAAGATCCATGATCTTTACTTAGTCTCATCAAATGACATTGAATTTGATCGCTTCCCCAATCAAAACTGTACATATATTGCTGAATTAAGTCTGAAAACCTGACTAAGCGCACAAGCAATGCTCCCTGCAAAGACGGACCTAAACAACTTGGGTGTTGAAATCTCCACCCAAGATATTAAGAATCAAGAGAATACTAAAACTTGCGAATGGAAACGAGACCATCACAATCGCTCTAATTCTACAGCTTCAACATTAACATCGGCTCCTAACCACAATGTGCCAATCAGGGAAAGAAAGTGTCCCTCAATACCTGTAACATCCACAATATGTGAACTTTTGCCGGAGAGCATCGGAAAAATCTGTGAAAAAATGAAGGGAGATGTGCCATCTCTCTTGCAGAATATGATTTGAAATATGTGGGTTGGAACACGCAGTGTTCCGGATCTTTCAGAATTAAATCTATGAAGGAAGATATTTTCAAGAACTATGATTTAATCATGTTCCAAGAAACCTGGTTATTAGAATGCTTGAAGGTAGATGGTTTCTTAACCTTAGACCAACCAGCAATAAGAGGAGAATGTGGCCGAGCTGCAAACAGTCTTTTGATCTCAGCATGTGCATCTAGCGTGGCATCCCTTGCATTAATATCAATCGCAACCCAGGGCTTGCTGGCCGCTCTCATTACTCCTATTGACCCTAAACATCTCCAACCAATAATAGTGATTAACATCTACTAGAACCCTGCCTCTTCTAACCTAACTGATTTTATAGACTCATTGTCACACATTCTACTAACAGCTACCACAAAGTACACTACAGCTGGAATATTATTGTCTGGTGATTTTAACTCACAGTCTACCCCATTATTGACTGAATGTTCCTCTTCTTTGGTTAAACAAGCGAATGCAAATGGCAAAAAATTGACAAGCTTTCTGCAAAGTTGTAACTTTAAAATGATGAATGGGAATGGTAAAGGGGATATCCCTGCAGCTTCCACTTGGTCTTGAGGTTCTTCTAGATCTATTTTAGACTTTGTCTATCTCTCTGATGATCTATTTCTTTGTTGTAAATATTTCCAGGAAGTAACCCAAGGTTTACGCGATCATAACAGAATTTCAGCCAAAATATCATTAATATGCTGCCTAATTATTCCCTCTGAGATGGCTAATATGTTTGTTAATAATGGCAAGAATTGCCTACTTAAATTTTGAAATAATGGCAACATTGTAAATAGTATATTACAAAACATGAGAAGAACATAGCAGATGATGAACTGTCTGAACAATGTAATCCAGAAAACTATGTGACCTTTTTATGGGAATTAAATCATCCATCCCCAAGTAACCTTGCTATGAGGAAAATACATTCCCACTCCTTTGATGTGCAAACCTGGTTAAGTAAAAGGCAACTGAGAAAAGACATCAGACATTTAAAATCTAAAACACAAAATTATCAAGAATACAATTCAGAATTCAAAGGAATTACGTGGCAATTATCATATCTGGTCCCATGCTCATTTCCATCTTCGACATCAAAGAGACAGGGAATCTACGTTGAAGAGGAAGTGCTAAGTGTCATCCACACTCCAGCTACCCCCTTCATAGTACCCGGTCCTTTCACACCAAAGTATGTGATGTATGATGAACAAATAAACCAGCAAAGAGCAGCTGTTGGGCTCTGCCCGCTGCCTATCAGAGTAACAGCACCTATTGAAGTAGCAACACCTAAGAAAACATGGACAGTAAGGTACCCATTGAGAAATCCATATCTACAGTCAAGAAAGAAGGACGGTTGTCAGAATGGAACACACGAAGAAGCCAAGAAGATAATAAAGGAAGACGAATAGTGACGTCATAAGAAATCGGACGGAAACACACATAGATGATATAGGACCAGAGAATGCTGATAGAAGACAAAGCCAAGAGGAGACACTATGGATAAGTGACATCTTGAGCCCTAGATGAAGAAGTTGACGACAAGATGAAGAAACGTATGCCATGTACACGATGAAGATATTCAGTTAGTTTAAACGTGTACAGGTGCAAGAAACCGCAAGAAGCAAAGAAATCGTTAAGCTTGCTTATGCTTAGTAGTAAATAGATTGCAACAAGCGCCAACATACCATATATATACCACAAAAGCACTTTATATATGAGTGTATTTCCACTACGCACATGAGCAGAATTGAACAAAGGTTATTAAAGGTCTTGAGAGGAGAGTGTTGCAGCAAACAAATCGAGAATTAAGACAAAGAGAAACCCAGCTGAAGGAAACCATGCCAAGAAGCCAAGGTTGTATCTGGTTGGAAAAGGCCAACAGTGGATACAATTAAAGAGAAAAGAACAGAGTATCCTGTTCAGAAAGGTCAAGATAAGCCACAGATGGTAGAAGACTGGCAGAATGAAATCAAATACACGTAAATCCATGAAGAAGAGGCCGATTTCACGGTGTCCTAGCGACGTGACAAGGTAGGCAGAAAAGGATGAGACTTTCACACCTACGCATGGATCCCTGCCAAACCCATACTCCTTAGAGCAGACAAACTCCCTGCACCTGGCTGGTCTTTCTGCAAGCTGCTAGACGTAAGTGGGAAAGTATGAATGGGGTTGATGCCAACCCAATCACAGTGGACCGTGTAATCTAGGGTTCTATAGTGAGTAGAGCCAATGGGACGTCGTACTTTTAGTGACGTTCATAGTGGTCATTTTGAAGTAAGGGCTTAGTTGGCCCACCTGACATTGATTGTCCAATCCCATCTCCAAGTTACCACATACAGATATAGTACCTATGTTAAAGTTACCCTTCTATAACCAATCACGTTGCATGTTAAATTTTTAAGATTGCGCATCAGTGATGATGAGTTCTTGATATAAATATTGTTTTTTTTCTGAAATTAAGTTGAAGTTGGAAGAGAGAGAGAAGATCGAGTGGTTGCTGATGTTCTTTCTACTCCCTGTTTTTTGTACTTGTCATTAAACGGACTCCGTTTGCCAAACGATTGAGTTGTCATAGTTGTTTGATGCATGAGTACGAATCTGCATCCCCATTTGTCTCGAGGGTACTGCTACTCATCTTAAAGGGCTTTTTGGAGATCCCCAGTCAGAGGGATTGCTAGAGAACACCCAGTTTACTTGGTAGCAGAGATTGATTATTCGATTAGATAAAGATACCCATTGGCCGTCGACATAAGTAACTTTGGGTCCTCGGCAATATCACAAGTCCTTTGCGATCCGGCTGATAGAACGAGAAGCTCCCTGTAGGTAGTGGTTAGTTTAATTGAAAACCCTGCAGGTTAGGTGTGAAGGGACCATTGCTTTCCCCCAAAAATCACTTCCCACTTCTACAAGCAGCTGATCGAACGAGCGGCATGGAAAGGCGGTAATGAAGGCGGTGATCCCTAGCGTCCGGAGAGGAAAAACATGCAAACGGAGGGTGGAAAAGACTGAATTCTTTGGAAAAAACTTGCATGCCTTAAAACAAGAAAAGGGAAGGTAACGGAGGGAGATGGGACAAATTTAATGTCAGAGTAAGAGTATAACGTAAAAGTATATAAAAGTGGAAAACATTGACTCGAGTGTGGCCGAGCAATATAAAGAGATATTGTGAGTGTGGTCGCAATATGAGTATACGCCCAGTGCCTAGGTTTTAAAGAGCGGCAGAAGAAGCCTTCATTTCATGTCCTGATTGATAGGATGACGTAGGAGACCAGATCGATTAAAGACGATCTGAAAGAAATGGCCTTAAATTCCATGTCGGAATACAAATAGGGGCAGGATGCATCTGAGGAAGCAGATGGCATGACATTTGTGTGGCCGACCAGAGTCTGTCTGTTTGTTTTATGAGTTTTAATTAATCTACGACATCATAAGGTAAAACACTGTTTTTGAAATAGCATGAAAATTGCACGATTGTAGAGACAAAATGTTTTATGGCATGGATTGATGGTGGTTGTTAACAAAACTAAAAGTAAAATTATTGTTGAAAAAACTAGATTGGAGCTTGTGACGATTGGTGCTCACTCATACTGTTGATGTTGTTTGTTTGTTTTTTGTTTGTTTGTTTTATTCATTTATAATGTGCACCAGACCCGAGGCTATAAGGGCGTAGCCGTATTGAATATGCGAAGCGTGGGAAACGTAAAGTATAATGAAGTGGTATATAAGGAGAGGATAACCAGGTAAAGCATGGAAGACATTACCCCATTGATACACTTGTGCAAACAGTTGCTGAAGCATGCACAAGCTTAAACAGTACAGTGCAGAATGGGTTAAAGGGACCGCAAACAAAATGTTTATTTTTGGCCCCAAGGATAAAAACCCTATCTAAAACGGTCCTACAGCACATGACGACATATTTACATGCAACATACATAGGAAAAAAGTTAGATAAATGCCTGGCTATTTTAGAACTTTGGAAAATGTACCAAGAAGAAAAAGAGGAGGAGCCACCGTTAGATTGGATACTGAATATATGCACAGGGGGGGTGAAGAGCCTTCTGTGCCACCCACCTCAGCTGAAACAAAAAGTGAAGCTAGTAAAGGCAAAGGATTCTACCCGCTTAGGGAACTTAAAGCAGCAATGGGATATAGCAACCCGTCATATGAGTCGCCTACGCAAAGTAGTGACGAAAGCCCAGAAAAGGACAGAGAAAGAGATATTACCTCCAAAGTCCCGAAGGACAAGGAGAGACGTGAAAAGGAGAAAGGAGATCAAGCACAAGCAAGTACATCTCTAGGTACGGGAAGAGAGGAAAAAAAGATGGAAAGGAGATGAGGATAGAACTGATGAGATAGCATTCACACAGAACAAATGAATGGGAGGTCAGATTTGATTGAAACTCGATGGTAAAGGCATTGAGGATACGAGACAAAGGGGAGAACAAGACAAATTAGAAGGAAAAGAGAAGGAAAAGGAAAAACAATTAAGAGACAAAGGGGCTAGGAAAAAGGATAGGCATAAACAAGAGCAGCTATATTATGACAAGCAGGTCAGAAAACAGGAAAAGGCGGAAGAACAAAGAAAATGCGATCATAAGCAGAGGACAGCTAATGATCAGGAAAGAATAGAACAAAGGAGAATAGAAGAAGAAGTACAAAAAAAATACGGACGAAGAGAATAAACAGACGAAGAGATGAGGAAATGCGAAGGGCAAATGAACGAAGAGATGCAAGGAAACAAGAGGAAGATAGGGTCAGAGAGGAAGCAAGGAAGCATAGAGAATTTGATGACGACATAAAACGCAAGTGAAGACAGAGAGCACTGGAATCTCGAATATTTGGAAAGAGAGGTTAAATAACCCAATCCAGTAGTAAACTGGGAAGATATAGAAGAATTCTTTCCCGAGTACGATTCAGTTCCAGGCACATCTAGAGCAAATCTGGAAGATTACTTTGACACCAGAAGCATCAGAGAGACAATCGATAGAATATATGATGAGATGGGGTTAGAAAAGACACACCATGAGAAAGGAGAGGATGAGCGTCTTCAGAGCAGTCAGTTGTATGATACTGAGGATGCCTCCCGAAGTAGCAGACATAGAGAGCTGTCCTTAGATAGGCTGACTCTAAATAGAAATGAGGAGGATGAGAGAGCTTGCACGAGTTGGGCACAGACAATATCGGACGCAGAAAGAGAAGAATGTGAAGAAAGAGAAGACGAGAGAAGTTGCGAAAGACGCTTCTCTAGGGGAAAAGGAATAAAATGGTTGGATTCTACTGGGTCTGCACCTAAGGCATCGGAGTTAGCCACACAATCAGATCAGCATGAAGGAGTGTCACACGGTCAGAGCAGGGTGTCTCCACCACTCTATGTGAGCAGGTTAAGGACATTGCCAGGTAGACGGCGATACAGGAATATTATCCCTGCGGTAGACAGAAAAATGATGAGAGAGGAAAAGGGGTGTCATGTGTAGAAAAAGGAGGAACGAGGCCGCAATATATACCTTGGCCGGAGATGGATAGAGAAAACCTGAAAAATAAGCTCCCAATGTTGACATCTGGAGCCGGAAAATGGATACATGATATGATATGATATGGCATTTATAACGCACCTATACACAAGTGTTTCAAGGCACAACAAGGCAGGGGAGGGGGAACAGAGGGAAGACAGACAACAATCCTACTAGGCCAGGTGTCATTCAGATCGCGCAAGTGTATGGGAAGGGGAAAGGAGAAGAAGTGCGGGGGGAGGGAGGAGTGGACAGTGCAGTGCATGAGATAAGAAAAACCAAAATATAAATAATAAATAAGAGTAAGTAAAAGTACGGCCAGCAGGTGGCAAGTGCAAGGCTAAGTGCAGACAACAAGTGTCAAGTGCTGGTCGTGGAACTGTAAGGATACAGGAAACAGTCGACAAGTGCGGGGGGTGCCAGGAAGGCTGTGCAGGAGCGCGACTGGTGGGGGAGGGGACCTGGGCCCGAGATCTGAGGGTGACCAGGTGACCAGTGCCATATCAGAGTCAGCAGCCAGAAAGTCAGCAAGGGAGAAGAGGAGAAAAAGCACAAGCAAAGAGAAGGGTTTTGAGGTGGTCCCGGAACCGAAGATGATTCTCCTCAAGTTTCAGGGAGGCAAGGCTGTTCCAGAGGGAGGGCCCAGCCGAGGAAAGAGATCTACCACCAACTCGATGCTTGGAGAAGCAACTGACCCTGAGAGAGTTTGAGGTAGATGAGCGAACAGCTTGAGAGGGAAGGTATTTAGGGAGAGAGAGTTAAAGGTATTGAGGCCCCAGGTCAAAGTAGGCCTTGTGGACGATGCAAAGGGTTTTAAATTTGATCCTCGCAGCCACTGGGAGCCAGTGCAGAGATTTCAATCCTGGAGAGATACGATCCCTGGGCTTGAGGTCAAGGACAAGTCTTGCAGTCCTGTTCTCGATAAGTTGCAGAGGGCGGAGCGTAGAAGCAGGCAGATTTAGAAAGAGGTTGTTACAATACTCTAGCCTAGAGAGAACCAGAGCTCTGGAGACAGTGAGCTTCTGGGGGAAGGAGAGGAAAGGAAGAATACCTCTGATGAGGTGCAGCTGGTAGTGTGACTTCTTAGAGACATCAGTGATGTGAGGAGATAAGGAGAGTGTAGAGTCGAAAGATGACCCCAAGGTTTTTAGCCTTGCTGGTGCGAACAGGAAGAGAGCCAAGAGAGGCCGGCCAGAGGGCTACAGGAAAGGAGGGAGCGGGTGTGCCGATGAGGAGAATCTCAGTCTTACTGGCATTAAGGCAGAGGTCATTGGCGACACACCACTCCTGGATAGCAGACAGTCAGAGATGAGGGAAGTAGAGGTGGAGGCCGAGGGTAGCCTGAAGATGAGCTGGTTGTCATCCGCCTAGCACTGAAAGTTGGGGCAGAGAGCGGCAATGCGGTGGTCCAGGAGTGCCAGGTATTGGTTGAACAGCCAGGGGGAGAGGTTAGACCCCTGGGGGACATCACAGGTGGAGAAAAGGATAGCAGAGAGGAAGGACCCAAGTTGGACCTTGGAGGGTCGGTCAGAGATGAAAGAAGTCAGCCACGCCAGAGCCTGAGCAGTGATACCCAGTTAGAAAAAATGACGGGATACTTGTTGATAGAGCTGACGATGTGTGGACACGTGCAGGTTACCCTGGCGTGACTACAGTTAATACTGCGCATGACGGAGCACCGTTTAACAATTGCAGAACTGCGGTATGGAAAGCGCTTCGAGTGCTATACCCAGTCACTTCTGATAAGGGAGCTATAATGACACGCAAGATGAAGGAGGGAAATGATCTGTTGATTTATATTCAGAATTTCCAAGACGCATGGGTGCTTGAAATGCAGGAATCTTGGGGGAAATCTATCCCCATGTTTTACCATATATTATGCCATGGGCTGCCAGAACAGGTACAGAAGCAGCTCAAGAAATTGGTAGGGATTGAGGCTAAGTCATGGTCTGAAATACAGCTGACCATCGCGCATTATTGCAGGCTGCTGCAAGAGAAGAATCGCAAAAAGGATACTGCACGAAAGGACAAAGAGGCTAAATTAGTGCAGAAGAAATGATCAAAATATGCCATTGAGGGGGCAATGATAGCTAATACAGATGGATCAAACATGCAGAAGGCCAATAACCAAAGGCAGTTTGATCAAAGCAATAATGAGTTTTACTCACGAGGAAGAGACTTCCAAGGAAGAGGATGGCAGAGTAATCAGGGAGGTTTTCAGAGTAATCAGGGAGGTTTTCAAAATATGCAAAGCGGCAACCTGGATATGCAAAATGGGCAAGTAATCAGACCACCGCCAACATGTTGGACGTGTGGGATGACAGGGCATCTAGCATGCATGTGCAGAACTCAAGGAATGGTTCAAAACAACCAATTCACAAGAGGAGGCATGGTGAATCCATCCGCGTTCCCGCAGCAGGGTGGAAATGGATTTGTGCAGAATCACACAGTGCAGCAGCAAGCGCCGAAAGCACAGCAAAGCTTGCAACTACAGCAGAAGGTGATGCATTTTCCACAGGGACAGTCTCAACAGTCGCCAATGCAACTGTTACAAACAACAAATTCTGGAATAGGAGATGCCACAGGTGATGGAGGAAATCCATTCACTCACAGTGGGACAAGATTTTACATGGACTAGGACAGCTCACTGGGAGACCTGATGTGTTCTATCCTATCAGTGACACTGAACCCTCACGAGGAACCAAGGGTAGATGTCTTTATAGGAGATAAGGAATATTCTTTCTTAGTTGACACAGGTGCGACATGCTCGCATATACGTGAAGGCAAGTTTTCTTTGTCCGGTGATGCCATAAATGCTCAGGGCTTTACAGGAGCAACAATTTGTGTTCCTTTTACACATGAATGTGACATGAAAGTGCCACTGCTATATTCGAGACAGACTCCTGTAAATATATTGGGACGAGATTTGATGACAAAGTTAAACATCACAATCTCGTTCACGGAGAAGGGCATAGTATGTTCAACTGCAGGAATGCATTATTTGAACGTGTGCAAAATAATAAGAGCATACGCAGGACGAATGGCTATGAAAGCTACTGTATTGGAACCAGAGATATTCGCATATGGAGTGCGCATCTTTTTTTTTTTTTATACAACAATTTTTATTGTTTTTTCACACAAAGAAAACACACGTCTCGCACAGCGAGAAAACAGTTACGTTCCTCCCCCACCCACCAACAAACACTTTTCACCTATCCATTACTATAATGTTCCTAAGCGTTGTCAACTGTCTTTATCGTGCCAGTAGCGTGTAACTCTGTAATATCCGTTCATGTCTTTGGGTGCTACCTCCCTGCCGAGCAGGGGGCATCTTTCAGTGTAAGTCTTCCCACTTTTGCCAAATTTTCGGGCCTTTTTCAGGGCATCCCCTGGCCGTGTAGATTCTTTTCTCCATTGCGACACAAATGCTCACGTCCGTGGTCCATTGTTCATATTTTGGTGCTGATTCAGAGCCCCAGAGTTGCGCTATGTTTCTTTTGATTAATGCACTGGCCGTGAACAATAGCACTTTTTCGTACCGTGACAGTTCAATCTCATCATCTATCCCCAATAATAGCAGTTTTGCATTTCTGTGAACCTTTTTGCCCAAAACCCTTGAGAGATCGTCGCAGCACTGCTGCCAGTAGTGTCGAATTATGGTGCAGTCCCATAGAATGTGAAAGAAGGTGCCCTCATCTCGTTTGCATCTCAAACACGTGGAAGAGGAAGCCCTACCCCATTTGAAAAGGGCAACCCTCGGATAATATATTCTATGCAGTATCTTTAGTTGTACCAATCTCAATCTGGAGGAGATCGCTATTTCTCTAGGGAACATCAGGGCAGTTACCCAATCCTCAGGGAGCATACTACCTATGTCCCCCTCCCATTTCGTTTTCAGGTTCGTCAGTTCCTCGGTGGCAAATGACGTTATGACACCATACATGGTAGATGTGACTTTACTTTTAATCATGTTTGGGAATAGGTTACGTTCCAAAGGGGTGTATTCCGGCATGTCAAACATCTCAGGAAGATGAGTTTGTAAGGCGTGTTTGAGTTGTGTGTAACGATACTGCTCTTTAGTTGTCAGACCGGAGTTGGCGATTAGATTCGCAAGAGGTACCATTTCGTTACCTTGTATTACATCGCCAATTTTGGTGATACCCGCTTGGGTCCAGGAGTGCCATTTTGGAAGTTTGTTCACTTCCGGAAGCAGTTTATTATTCCATAAAGGTTGAGCTGGGGTCAGCTTATTATCCCAACCTAGGTATCTGTGGACATTCGACCATGTTAGAGATAGGTGTGAAAGCATGGATGGGGTAGTGGCTCGATCTTTTCGTCGATAGAGGTATCGAAGTATGGGCCGTTCTTTTTGGGTAGGGTCTGGTTCTCTGTTGTGTGGTAGTGTCATGTCTGCGTGGAGTTTGTCGTTCACTATTGCCATTTGACTGGCCCAGTAATAAGTTTGCACTCGGGGCAATCCAATCCCACCTTCCCATACAGATCTTTGTAGCGTGGTTAGTGCTAAGCGCGGATGACCTCCCTTCCATAACAGTTTGCGTAGCGACTGGTCTATTTTCCGAAATTCGTTAGGAGCTATGGGTAGCGGTGCATTTTGAAGTATGTAAAGGAAGCGGGGGAGTGCCAGCATCTTAAACAGTGCGGCTCTGCCTAGTAGTGTCAGTGGTAGGGACATCCAGTGCTGGACGTCTTCTTTGAATCTCGTCATTATTGGATACAGGTTATTGGGCACATAGTCTGTCAGGTCGTTCGTGACTTGTATGCCTAGGTATCTGAACTTCTCCTTCTCCACATAATATGGACAGTCATCCGGTACCGCATTGTCTATGTGTTGCAGTGGAAACAATCTGGATTTATTCCAGTTGACGCGAAGACCGCTGAATGCGCCGTATTTAATTAATAATCGCGTCACTATGGGGCAGGATGTACGTGGGTCTTTCAGGTATACTAACAGATCATCTGCGTAGAGGGATACCTTGTCCTCCCAGTTGTCTGCCCACCTAAAGCCACTCCATGTTTGCGTAGATCGCAGTAGAATTGCTAGGGGCTCAATTGCTATTGCAAAGATTAGGGAAGACAGGGGACACCCTTGTCTCGTGCCTCTGCCTAAATAGAAGGGGTTGGAGACGTGTCCATTCACTTTTGTGGCTGCTTCGGGGCGGTTGTAAAGTAATTTGACCCAGCTCATGAAGTATGGTCCAAAGCCCATGCGTTGCATGATCGCCCATATTGCCTCCCAATAGACTGAGTCGAATGCCTTCTCGAAGTCTACAGCGAGTAAAGCCAAAGGATCCTGAATCTCAGGTGTTCTCTCCAGTGCAGTATGCAGCCTGTATATGTTTTGTCTAGTAGACCGCTGTGGCATGAATCCACACTGGTCGGGATGTATGAGTGTGTGTATGACCTGTTGGAGGCGGTTGGCTAGCACCTTGGCCAGCACCTTGGCTTCGCAGTTTATGAGAGAGATGGGCCTGTAGGAGCTGCACTTGTCGGGTGGCTTGTCTGCTTTGGGCAGGACCACAATTGTGGCTTTCCTTAGATCAGGGGGGAGACAGCCCTGTGAGTGAGAGTGCTGTAGTGCGCGAAGTAAGTGTGGGGAAATTATGTGTGCACCTATTTTTTTCCATGTTTCAATGGGGAAGCCATTCGGGCCCGGGGTTTTACCTGATTGGATTTCTGACATGGCTTGGGTCAGTTCGCCTTCAGTGATTGTCTGTTCTAACAGGGTAGACTGTTCTGCACTTAAGGTGGGGAGGGCAATCTCCTCTAGGACATTCATCACGGGTGGTGAGGTTGGTGCCCTATATAGCTCAGCATAGTATTTTGCGAAACCCTCCGCTATGTCTGCGTCCTTCACCAATGGGTCTGATTCTCCTGTTGCTAGTTGCCTGACCTGGCTGGATCCCAGGTCTTTGCGTTCCAGCCATGCCAGCATCTTCCCGGCTTTATCCCCCGTTTCGTATATCTTTGCACGCATTGCGGTATGCGCCTGCTTTGCGTTATCTAACGCTATGTGTTGGAGTTGCGCCTGCGCCAGTTGTAGTGCACGGAGCGTTTCCAAGTTGTCATGGGCTAGGTGTTCGGTCTCTGCTTTCTGCACATTTGCTTCGGCATGGTGTATTGCCTCTGTTTGTTTCTTTTTATGGGCTGTGATCCAGGCTATTATTTCCCCTCTAAGTACTGTCTTGAACGCCTCCCACAAGATTACCGGGCTATCCACTGAGTTGGTGTTCCTTTCAAAGTATTCTTCAGTGGTCTTTTGGATGTGTTCAACCAGCTCTGGGAAGCCTAAATAGTAACTGTTCAGTCGCCAGCTGGGTGGTGGGATCGAATTGTTGGTATTAAGTGTTGTCACAAGCGGGGAGTGGTCTGATATGCCTCTGGGGAGAAAGTGTGCCTCACGGACCTCGTGCATGTTGTTCAGTGGCAATAGGAGATAGTCTAACCTAGACATCGAGGCATGTGCACCGGAATGGTATGAGTATGGAGTGCGCATCTTAATGCCATGGCTATCAGGCCTTGCAGACAGAACAATGAGAACACCAGACAAGTTTCTGTTCAGAAAAAGAATACCTATGCATGAGGAAAAGGGACGAGTGTTTCCCTTAACAATACAAGCAGCCATAGTATGAGGAAAGATGGCTTTGCTTGATGGCTGTGATGATGAAGACAGACAATGGTAGGCAGTAATCGCCATTGGGGAGGGTTACAGATTGACTGACATCACTGATGACGATCTATTTAGGTGAAGATTAAATTGAAACCAGGAACAATTTTACCAAAAGCACAACAGTAGCCCATGTCTAGGGAGGCAGATGAAGGGATTTTTAAGACAATTTCTGCCATGATGGAGCAGGGCATGCTTGTGACGTCAGAGTCATCATGCAATACTTTGGTTTATCCGATAAAAAAATTAAAGGGAGGGTCGTGGTGTTTAATAGAAGAATTAAGGCAGATAAACCAGATTGTTGAGGCTGAGTTCCCTCAAGTCCTGAACCCGTCCACGATCCTATGTAATATACCCATTGAAGCATGGTATTGACTTGAAAAATGCATTTTTCTTAATCCCATTGCACAAAGACTCACACCATTTGACATCATTCATGTTCAGACAAGTTTGTCTGAAAAGCACAAGGCTCCCTCAAGGGTATTGTGAGTCTCCTTCAATTTTCAACAGGGTCCTGCAGATGGACTTAAGCATTATTGCATTTCAGAGTGTTGTCTTGCAATATGTGGATGACATTCTAATTTGCAGCACAACAGAGGAAAATTTCAGACGCGATTCCATTCAGCTATTAACTATACTGGCTGAAAAAGGATATAAAGTTGTCAAGGTAAATTTACAATATTGTCAACAAGAAGTGCTATACATAGGGCAGCTGATCTCACATGAAGGGAAAAGGGTTACCCCTGAAAAATCTGAAGCCATTTCAAGAACAACCAAGCCACATATGATAAAACAAATGCAGAGTTTTCTAGGGTTATGCAATTACGTCAGGGCATGGGTCTTTGATTACAGTTTATATACTAAGCCCTTATTACAAGCCTTAAAGAAAGCACAGGCCACAAAAAAGAAAATCGTGTGGACTAAGATCATGGATGAAGGGTTTGATTAACTAAAAAAGGCCATCTGCACAGCACCAGTATTAGGGATTCCCAATTATGCAGAGGAATTCTACCTGTTTTCACACACAAATGGCAGTGTTATGACAGCAGTCCTTACACATAAAACCACATTGGGGTACAAGCCCCTGGCATACTACAGTGGGAATTTGGACCCAGTAATGAGAGGTCACTTCCCATGCGAACAAAGTTTGGCTGCTGCAGCGTTCGCCATAGAAAAAGCTACAACCATTATGATGGGGTGCCCAATGACGTTATTCGTCGAGCATGCATTATTTGCCATTCTAGAGAAACCAAAAGGCACATTGACATCTCAGAGAGCTTCTGCCTATGAAGTGATCATATCAAATCCATCGATCAAAACAATTTGATGCAAAATAGTGAACCCACCTATGTTTATAGCAGAACCAGTCACAGAAGGAGAGCCAATACATGATTGTGTGAACTATGATGAATTGTATGATGAGATACCCAGAGTAAAAGAAAATGCATTGGTAGAAGGAGACATCGTCTTCATTGACGGTTCTTCCAGGATCGATCAAAATGATGGACAAAGATATAGAGGTGCCACTGTGGTGAAGCACACAGAAAATGGGGAATTATGAGTACTTATTAGTGCACGGTTACCCTCACATTATTCAGCACAGGCTGCAGAATTATTGGCATTGATGCTGGCGCTTGAAAATCACGCAGACAAGGAAGTAACGGTGTACAGTGACTCCGCCTATGTGACGTCGACGGTGTACGCAGGCTTAGCGCACTAGAAAAGGAGGGGCTACCTCAGAGCGGACGCCATGCCAGTGCAACATGCCACCATATTGGACAGGCTCATTGAGGCACTACAGCTCCCAGTGGGCATAGCGGTCATAAAATGCACCGCCCACACAAAAGGGACATATCTTATCTCACTTGGAAATCAAGCAGCAGACACTGAAGCCAAGCGTGTGGCAACCGAAGATGAAATAGTAATGACTGTGGAAATGTCTGATGTGCATGAGAAAATGATAGTTGCACAAAGTGAGCCGGCAGGCTATAGCAATATGTCAAAAACTCAGTTAATGGAGCTCCAAGGAGAAGCACCACAGGAAGAGAAGAACCTACGGAAGCGAAGAGGGTGTTCTTTAAACCCATCCAAGTGCTTGTGGTGACAAGACAGCACTGGTAAACCTGTGATACCGATAGCCTTATTGAAGATAGCAATGGAACATTTACACTATCCAGCGCACATAACAAAAGAGAATCTAGCAGCAACAATTGCCGAAGACTGGTTTATACCGAACTTGGCTGAACACGTTGCATTTTTTATGCTAATCTGCATAATCTGTCAGCAGTTCACGGCTGGGCATACACTACGTGTTATTAGAGGAGTCATCCCAAGGCCTAATGGGCCTTTTCAGAATTTGCATATCGATTATGTCGATATGATTCAAGTATGTAATGGGTACAGGTATTTAATTATTGTGGTGTGTCCATTCTCTGGATGGATAGAAGCAGGTCCATGTACACACCCAGACTCTACCTGTGAGGCCGAATTCCTGGTGAGGGAGGTGCAAAGTTATGAGGTCAGATAATGGTATTCATTTTGTTAATGCAGTATTTGAACAGATCAGCTTGTTGCTTGGTATAAAGCACAAGTTTTCATCGGCGTATCATCCTCAAGGGAATGGGAGATGCGAGAAGCTCAACGGCTTGTTAAAGGAAAGGATAGCCAAGTTGAAGCTTACTTTGAAGAAGGGATGGTTACACTGTCTTTCACTGGCACTGTATGCACTCAGAAAACAACCTTGTTCTGATCATCATCTCATGCCGCACAAAATCGTGATGGGGAGAAGAATGCAAATTCCATTAACACCTCGAACTAGAGCTAGATGTGATGCTCAGCCAACAGGAGAAGTGTTAGGATTAGAAATGCAAAACAAGTTGAATTGCATGACTTTTGTTTTTCTGTAATTTCAGGACAACTGCAGCGACAACAAGAAGGGTGTAGGGTAGTACAGAACATAGAAGGAGATGCTACAACAGATAAAGTTTCAGAATTACGTGTTCCTCCAGTATTCCCTGGGGGCACGGTCTTGGTAAGAAATCACACAAGAAAAAGGTGGGACTAGCCAAGGTTCCACGGCCCATTCAGTGTGGAGGACGTCACACCCTCTGCAACCAAGTTACAGAGAAGAACTTGGATATTCTTGGGCGACATCAAGCCATACATCCCTCTGCCCGCACCCCACCATGAAGAGACTACAGACGACGGGGAAGAACCACAGCATGTGCAGACAAGATCCATGACAAGGAAGAAGGACACATGACCAGTCAAGAAAAGGGCAAGAAACTTTTGTTCCAAGTTGTGGCTTAGTTCTGGACATTTCTTTAAGCATAATAAGGGAAGAAGGGAACAAACCATGAACACTCTGTGCATCCTAGTTGCAGTGTGAAAGAGAGGAATTGCATTTATAAGCCACAAAATAGCTTGTTGACTTTGAACTTTGGACTGAGGCACACAAAAGCCTTGATAAGAAAAGGTATGCCACATTTTGATCGAGGATATATAAACTGGAAAGAGAATACAGTATCCTGAGTCCTTCGACAGAGAGTCCTTGTTTGGACTCACTTATGGTGTCACACAATAGTGACCTCACCAAACCCGTTCTGATCTATTTCGAGTTAGTATTGAGGTCCTACCCGTCGCTGGTGGGAAGGCTCACAAACATAACAGAGTTTCTTCAAGATCCTGAAAACGAAAAGACAATAAAGAGGCTGCTCACAGTGATTGCAGAACAGTTTCTTTTACTTCCGGAGTACAGCGAGGGCAAGGCAAAGGTCCCTATCACAAGAGAATAACAGACTAGCCAACACTGTATTTTGTTGCATAATTGAAGACTTTCTAGAACTTGTGGGTAGACATGCCAATGTTGATGTCCTCACTTTCATCAGAGATCCAGCAAACACTACACATCTTAGTATGCTCCTGCATAGCATTGTGATTCAGGTCGAACTTTCCAGTCATCATCGAAATCACAGAAGAGTGTAGAAACTTTCCTTCGAGGGACAGATCGTGGAGGTGATGCCAAGGATTTCACTTCTTTTTATGCTGGTAAGAAAACAACATGTTGTCTGGAGTGAAGCAGATTAGAGGCATAGACTGGGAATTGATTTACATGGAACATGCAGACTAAGACTTACTGAACTTATTGCATCATTTGGAACTTTCGTTAGTGGAAAGAGAACTGGTTCCTGAGACAAGAGACAGTTTATTAGTCAGATCAAGAGGATAAGCGATCTAGCACCTGTGACCTACAAGCATAGACAGCAGAGTCCAGATATAGTGACACTGTTTAGAATGCATTAAAAAGATTTGTTTTGCTTCCTTAGATGATCAAGATGGGAAGCCAGAAAAGCAGTGTAATTCTCCCCCATGAGGAGAG
Source organism: Ambystoma mexicanum (assembly GCF_040938575.1). Taxonomy (NCBI): domain Eukaryota; kingdom Metazoa; phylum Chordata; class Amphibia; order Caudata; family Ambystomatidae; genus Ambystoma; species Ambystoma mexicanum. The sequence goes on from NC_090925.1 coordinate 278,152,315, forward strand.
ACATTCATATTGGCCCAGGAACAAATTCTGCAAGATTACCTACAAGTGTATAATTTACACATGCATTGTGTTCATTATCATACTGTTGTCATTAACAATTAGAACTGCGTTTTTCATAGGTGCACAAAGCGTTCAGATTCCTGTGCACCCACCTATTGATCTACGCATGAAACCTACAAAGGTGCCCAGACCTTACATAGTCATTCCAGTTCCTAGAAAGAATGATAGAGTGACTGAGCTTGAGATGGATGTGATAGACAATGACACACACGCAACACTTGTTGTAACAAATGAATTGAAACGCCGGAGACAGGGTCGGCAAAGTAAACCAGATAAGGGATTGATGAAAGTTACACCTACACAGATATTGAGTACAAACACACCTGGTCTAGTGTCAATAATTTCAAAATCACATTCCAGAGAATGGGGGGAGTTTTGACAAACAACGATGAGAAGTTCTACGCCAAAAGAATTTGAGAGACAAATGGAGAAAGTTGAACTTTTTAAGAGACAAAAGGCTTTAGAGAATAAGCCAATAGAGACAACACTGGAAAGCACACCTCATCCAACGAGACATGATATCAGGACAATGTTTGGAAATGCAAGACATTTTCATGCCCAGTTGGTATTTCCAGCAAGAAGGAGCTATACAGACGTACTGCGTGACATGCTTGTGAAAGCTCGTATCAAAAGACTAAGAGCCAGAAGAAGCACACAAGAAGACAATAACGAATTTAACGATTACCTGGACAGCACAGCACACTTGGGAAACAACATATGGTACCAACATATGAAGGAAGTTGGAAGACAAACTTCAGATGAAGAATACTTTGTCTGTGCACTCCTACCGTATAGCATGGGGAAGTCAAAAATCTTCATAGCTGTTGAGATAGATGTCAAAACAGCACACTGCCTATCACATATAGCAGTGTGTACGGCCAGAGGCCAGTTCAGGGGAAGTGATGCTTTGCTCAAATGGGCAACTGAAGCAACTGATCCAGATGAAGATGATTATGTCCAAGACATAAAGACAAGAAATAAAAGCAAAACAAAGAACATTGTGATCAGATATGAGAAACCTGGAGTGAAAGGAGCAGAGATCAGAAGAGAAACAAATGAAAAGTTGACCGTCAAAGGAAAATCTACAGAAGACGCTCGAAGATGGAAGGATAGAGGTCAAATGCAAATTTGGGGAACAGTGCTTCCTCCAGAAGGATGGGAGAAAGGAGTGGTGATCTGCAGAGCATAGATGATCATTGCCTACTATAAAGAAACAATTGAAAATGCACAAATGATAGTCAAACTATTATGGCCAAGGCTTGCAAGACTGCTGACATGGGTCAAAGACAGAGGAGGACCCTTGCAGATAGTGCCCTTGGATAGTGCCAAACTATGCTTGAGAAATAATGGTACAAGAAAAATGGGAGAGAATCAGAACTGTGGAAGAATATTTGATGCTACAGGAATGATGCATGGAATTGATATGATCATGGATCATTATTGGGTGTGTAGATCCAAAGCATATATCAGATTGCCAAAGAATTTTTGAGGTATATGTACACTGGTGAATGTCCATGTTCCAACATTGGTGATTCCAAGAAGTGATCTAAATATTGACAGTTTCCCAAAAGCAGATGCTCACCTGAGGAAGCAGAGATCTGTGGAACTTATAAGCCGAATGAAGAGAGAAAACTACTTCTCTGCCAAATCAATAGAAGCCTTTGATGCAATCCCATATGAACATAGGTTGTTCAGCTTAACCTCATCAGTGTTCACGACAATCCTGATGCTAAGAATTCAGGTTGGAGCAAATACTAAATGGTTGCAGATAACCAGATGGGAGTTACTACAGCCCATCAACAGGACCATAAAGGGATTCAATGCAATCAAAGAAGAGTTAAGGGCAATTCGACTAATGACGCTCCAGAATAGATATGCCCTAGACATGATCAAAGCCATGGATGGAGGTGTTTGTGCAAAAATTGGAGAATCATGTTTCACATTGATACCATCACACAATGACGAAAATGGAACCTTAACAGAAGCCATAGGCATGCTGACACAATTACAGAATCAGATGATAGATGAAGTTGACAAAGTTGGCGATGAGAGTTGATTTGGAACAATGTGTTCATGGGTTCAACAATGGATGGCAGATGCATTAAGGTTCCTAGGAGTCCTGTTGGTGATGATATTGCTTGGATTCTGTATACTCAAGCTAATGATCTCTCAGTGCCAGAAAACTGCAAAAAAGGCCATAGGGATGAAAATCATGATTGATGTTGAGTCAGGATGGAAGCCCACGGACCTGACTGACAAAGAAATAAGAGATTTTGTGAAGGCCAGCATTTGTGCACCGGAAGGAACAAAGGTCCTGTATCCTAGAAAACATAGAAAATGTGTGGGAAGATGGATCTATTCCAATCCAAGTGGAGAATGTCAACTTATGACATGGAACAAAGATGAGCATGTGAGAACAGCAGGATGCTTGAAGGGAGTTATAAAGATATGGACCCCAAAGAAGCATTTCTTCAGACTTGGATGTCTAGATTCAGAGGACGAAATTAAAGTGGACACAAAGAAGGAAGTGAGAGTGGTCGATGAATCGCCCAGAGGGGGGAGTGAAGAGGAAGTACCAAGTGTCATCCACACTCCAGCCACCCCCTTCTTAGTACCCGGTACTTTCACACCAAAATATGTGATGTATGATGTTTGTTTGTTTGTTTGTTTGTTTGTTTGTTTTATTATTTATATTGCGCAGATATACCCAGGGGTATCAAGGCGCAGCATTTACAAGAATATGCGAAGCAAAAAATAAACCAGGAAAGAGCAGCTGTTGGGCTCTGCCCAGTGCCTATCAGAGTAAAATCACCTATTGAAGTACCGACACCTAAGAAAACATGGACAGTAAGGTACCCATTGAGAAAGCCATATCTACAGTTAAGACAGAATGATGGTTGTCAGAACGGAATACCCGAAGAAGCCAAGAAGATAATAAAGGAAGACGAATAGTGATGTCATAAGAAATCGGATGGAAACACACATAGATGATATAGGACCAGAGAATGCTGATAGAAGACAAAGCCAAGAGGAGATACTATGGATAAGTGACATCTTGAGCCCTAGATAAAGAAGTTGACGACAAGATGAAGAAATGTATGCCATGTACACGATGAAAATATTCAGTTAGTTTAAACGTGTGCAGATGCAAGAAACCGCAAGAAGCAAAGAAATCGTTAAGCTTGGTTATGCTTAGTAGTAAATAGATTGCGGCAAGCAACAACATACACATATATATACCTCAAAATAAATCACTTTATATATGAGTGCAATTCCACTACCCACATGAGCAGAATTGAACAAAGGTTACTAAAGGTCTTCAGAGGAGAGAGTTGCAGCAAACAAATCGAGAATTAAGACAAAGCGAAAACCAGCTGAAGGTAACCATGCCAAGAAGCCAAGGTCGTATCTGGTTGGAAAAGGCCAACAGTGGATACAGTTAAAGAGAAAAGAACAGAATATCCTGTTCAGAAAGGTCAAGATAAGCCACATATGGTAGAAGACAAGCAGAATTAAATCAAATACATAAGAATCCATGAAGAAGAGGCCGATTCCATGGTGTCCTAGTCCCGTGACAAGGCAGTCAGGAGAGGATGAGACTTTCACACCTGTGCATGGATCCCTGCCATACCCATACTCCTTACAAAATCTCAGACCAAGAAGCAGACTTGAGGCCAAACTACAAATCAGTAATTGACACATGACCACTGAGGTGATGATTGATTGTAACATAATTGAAGGGAATCTCAGGTGCAGACGAACTCCCTGCACCTGGCTGGTCTTTCTGCATGCTGCTAGAGGTAAGTGGAAAAGTATGAATGGGGTTGATGCCAACCCAATCATAGTGGACCATGTAATCTAGGGTCCTATAATGAGTAGAGGCAATGGGACGTCGTACTTTTAGTGACATTCATAGTGGCCATTTAAAAGGAAGGGCTTAGTTGCCCCACCTGACATTGATTGTCCAATCCCCTCTCCACGTTACCACATACAGATATAGATTAAAGTTAGCTTCCTATAACCAATCACGTTGCATGTTAAGTTTTTAAGATTGCGCGTCAGTGATGATGAGTTCTTGATATAAATATTGTTTTTTTTCTGAAATTAAGTTGAAGTTGGAAGAGAGAGAGAAGATCGAGTGGTTGCTGATGTTCTTTCTACTCCCTGTTTTTTGTACTTGTCATTAAACGGACTCCGTTTGCCAAACGATTGAGTTGTCATAGTTGTTTGATGCATGAGTACGAATCTGCATCCCCATTTGTCTCGAGGGTACTGCTACTCATCTTAAAGGGCTTTTTGGAGATCCCCAGTCAGAGGGATTGCTAGAGAACACCCAGTTTACTTGGTAGCAGAGATTGATTATTCGATTAGATAAAGATACCCATTGGCCGTCGACATAAGTAACTTTGGGTCCTCGGCAATATCACAAGTCCTTTGCGATCCGGCTGATAGAACGAGAAGCTCCCTGTAGGTAGTGGTTAGTTTAATTGAAAACCCTGCAGGTTAGGTGTGAAGGGACCATTGCTTTCCCCCAAAAATCACTTCCCACTTCTACAAGCAGCTGATCGAACGAGCGGCATGGAAAGGCGGTAATGAAGGCGGTGATCCCTAGCGTCCGGAGAGGAAAAACATGCAAACGGAGGGTGGAAAAGACTGAATTCTTTGGAAAAAACTTGCATGCCTTAAAACAAGAAAAGGGAAGGTAACGGAGGGAGATGGGACAAATTTAATGTCAGAGTAAGAGTATAACGTAAAAGTATATAAAAGTGGAAAACATTGACTCGAGTGTGGCCGAGCAATATAAAGAGATATTGTGAGTGTGGTCGCAATATGAGTATACGCCCAGTGCCTAGGTTTTAAAGAGCGGCAGAAGAAGCCTTCATTTCATGTCCTGATTGATAGGATGACGTAGGAGACCAGATCGATTAAAGACGATCTGAAAGAAATGGCCTTAAATTCCATGTCGGAATACAAATAGGGGCAGGATGCATCTGAGGAAGCAGATGGCATGACATTTGTGTGGCCGACCAGAGTCTGTCTGTTTGTTTTATGTGTTTTTGCTATAAATATTGTCTTTTTTCTTAAATTAAGTTGAAGTTGGAAGAGAGAGAGAAGACCAAGCTGTTGCTGATGTTCGTTGTGTCCCCGTTTTTTGTTCTTGTCATTAAACTGACTCCCTTTGCCAAACTATTGAGTTGTCATAGTTATTTGATGCATGAGTACGAATCTGCATCCCCATCTTTCTCGAGGGTTAAGCTACTCATCTTAAAGGGCTGTTTGGAGATCCCCAGTCAGAGGGCTGGCTGGAGACCATCCAGTTCAATGTTAAAAACATTAATAACCAAAAACTCAGGTAATTTATGGAAGCTAATTAATAACCAAAATATGTCACAGTCAGTTACAAAGTAACATGATCTCTAACACCGTTTGGTGCAAATATTTTGAAGCTATTTATAGCTCCCCTCTCCTTCATGTCAATCCATCAGTTCTAACACAGAATGATGAGGAGGTGATAGCAAATGTAATTAATAAATCTTCATCATCCAGAGCAGCGGGTCTTAATGGCCTTTCCAATGCAATATTAATATCGTAAACCTGACCTATGTGCCTCCTTTCAGAAAGTAGTATTCACCGGAGTATTGAAATCTTCCACGCTTCTGCATTCATGGTTGTCGGCCATTGTGATACCTATCTACAAAAAGGGTGATTAGGCTGATCCTGCCAACTATCGCCCGATTGCCCTTTTGGATGCAGATGGTAAGATGTTCGCAACAATTGTATAAAACATCTCAAAGAATGGATAACTGAAGAAAACATTCTATCCAAACTACAGATAGGTTTTAGAAAAGTCCTCGCCACCTTTTTAAACAGTCTAGTTATGTCAATCCTCGCACAATCAGCAGCTAATAAAGATGGTTGAATACTCCTTCTTGGCTGGATCTCTCCAGAGCTTTTGATACCATCAATAGAGAGCGCCTATGGGCAAAGCTACACCTGTGGGGCATCCCGAGTGGCCTTTTGGCCATTCTAAGAGGCCTCCATACAAACACTACTTTTCGAGTGAGATTAAATGCCTGGGGTGACCGGTCTGCAGAGGTAGCAACTGAAAGAGGGGTGGGACAGGGATGTATCCTGGCTGCATGCCTCTTCGACCTTTATCTAGCGGATTTAAATAAAGCACTAGAACATCAATCATTAGCAAGTCCTGGAATTGGCAAACAGTCACTGTATTGCATCGCTATGCAGATGATGTGGTCTTGCTTGATTATTCACCGAGAGGGCTGCAACATCTTCTTTCTGCCTTCGGCTCATATGCAAAAGCAAATGACCTAATGGTGACCCCATACAAAACAAAAATCTTGTAATTTAGCAGACCCCATAAGACCTCTAGTAAGTTTAAGTGGTCAGTCGAAGATCTGATTGTGCCTGTGGCCACGGAATTGATTTACCTAGGCATAAAACATAGTTCAGTTCATACCAAAAAGTTAATGGAACAAGATCTTGAGCTTAAAAAAATCCTGCGTGTAGCTCAAATGAAAGAAATGCAGAGTACGCTCTGTAGGTTTTTCATAATTCTGCGTATTAAATTCTACAAGGCCAAAGTTATCCCCTCGCTTCTCTATGGACTTGACACAGTCCCTTTTTCTAACATATTAAACTGGATGCGTTTAGAAGGCACATATCAGTCATACTCACACCAATATCATCTGTTAATGCCAACAGGTGGGTTGGTAATATAAAATTCCAAGCACCAAATTCTCATATCCTGCTGGTAGTTACATCCAGTAAGCAGCATTTTGGCATTGTGCCGCAGACATCATGTTTCATTTAATTGGGCCCCCGGCAGGCCCAAATCAAAAAGGTTCACTATGTGCAGGCGTAGGCGGTGCCAGCCTCTGGCTAGGGAGGGCTGACACCCTCTCCACTTTGCGCCATAAGACAGCCCTCTGCTGTAGCGCCCAGCATGGGACTCTGATAACAAAGGGTGTGAAGGAAAGAGCATTTACTTACATTCATTTAAACATTAACGTGGCAGCAGCAGCAAAGGTACCAAGGCAGAGGACACAAGTCTCCCCTGTCCACATCAGTAGGGCCCTGTGATGACGCTAAAGGCTTGACTGCTGGACTCAGCATTTAGATGGCACACGCCTGCGTTGATCAGAAAAGCTTTGTGAAACTGAGTAGCCACTGAATTGGATGCAAGATACATCCATATTGGACCAAAGGAAGGTGTAATAGCTCTTCAGCGTCCTAGCCTCAAAGCATGGGGTAGAGGTCGACAGCATCAGGGAGCTCATGTTTGTCAAAGGAGTTATTTGATGGTGGGCAGCCATTACGTGTTGACATACACTTTTTCACGGCGTAATACAAAAGTGTAGGGCAAAAAACTCTGCTCACATGGCAAGAAGTGCTCAAAAATTACAATGGTGCATAAAGTAGGAGGACCCCATAGGGATCTCCAGCATTTGTATGGCGGAGAGGAAGGAAGATAGCTGAAACACAAGTCACATTCTGCCCCTCCTCTCCACTTGCCAAATGAATGAAAATGGGGCATGAGACATAAGAAACATGCGTCTGTTTCTTACGTTATGCCCCTCATGGAAATGAGCCCCAATGTGTTTAATGGCCTCACTTACGTCCAGCTTTCATAAAAGTCATCCAGCCCCACAAAACCTTGAGGCTGGCTTCACCCCTGGGTCCAGTTGCGAGTACCCACCTAGCCTTATAGGCCCTGAATCTGTCGCCCAACCCCTCTTCAACAAAAGGGAAAGGCATGCAGCTCACTCCAATGGAGGCCCAGGTCACTCCCATGGAGTCCCACCAGTCATTACGGAAGCTCCGCTTTGGAGTGCTGCTCCACTTATGCTGCCCCAGCTCTTTCGGCGATCCCTCTACAGGCCACCACACGCCATCTTCACCTGGCCCTGGTGACACCAAGATCCCGGCTCACCTCCCAAGGGGTCTGGGCAGCGCTCAGGATCAGGTGGTGCCCTGGATGCACCCACCCTAGAGAAGGGATACGCCTCACACCACTTCCAATCCCTTCCTAAGCCATCGCAGGATCGCCTGCATCCTTGATTGCTGCTGCTGCGCGGCCATAAACTGAGAAATCGCTAGCCCTATGGGACATATATTCTATACAGGAAACACATAAGACAATACATAAAAACTTGTTTTAGTGTTGGCAATAAAAAAGCAGTGGCTTTTTATTAAACATAATATTAATAAAACATAACTGAGTAAAATGGGTATTCCGCAACAAACAGGTCTGTAGTGTTTTCTTAGTTCTGTCCTTTTGGGCACTTGGGCCAGGAACTGGAAGTTGCCCTTCTTTACTCACAGGATGCCCCCAGTGTGATATCTCAGGTCTGTGTGTTTGGGACCTGTAAATTGGCTGGTGAGGACTCCTGTGCCTGATGGCAGCAGTTTCCTTCCAGGTCCATGCCGCCTTCCCTGTTCTTCTGCTCCACGCCTTTGAGACAATGTCTGTTGTCCTGTGTTTGCCCAAATGTACCTTTTTCAGGGGTAGGTGAGATCCGGGCAAAAGAAGAGATGGATCTGCGAGCGCAGAATCCAGGTGCAATCCAAGCAGAGTGTTCCTTCTGCAGGGCGGCTCCAGCAGCCCTTCCTATATAGGGCAAATATGCCCTGGGTCCATGCCATGCATATGGCTACTGGCCACCCAAATTGCCGGGCTGTGCCGACAGACACTTCGCACTTATGTGCTTGGCTTCCTGCCCCTCTCGTATTGTTAGAGTGTTCTGTCCACCTTTGAAGAGGGGGAGAGAAACTGGGGGTTTCGGTGCTGGCGCCTGCTGCCTATTAGCACCTTTTGTTGGGTCCTGGGTCCCCTCCCTGTCAGGCGCTTCCTGTGATTCCTGCAGCAGGAAAGGGCAGGGGGAAAGGGGTGTGGCGTGCCTTATGGTCACCTATCTTCCCCCCTTACATCCTCTGTACCCCGTGGGCAGCTCTCCAAGCTTAATGACCTGTGCCCTTGAGCTCCATGGGGGTGCTCACTCATTCCGCAGCACTGGACATTGTCAGGGCAAGGCAGCAATCAGCAGCTTTGTGGGTGTCATTTTATACAGCGCTCACCAGAGACACCCGAGACGGGCGTAGCCCGACCCACGGACCGTCCCTAGGGGACTAGTGTCTCAAACCCAGTCCATGGGAGCCTTTTCTCTCCTGGGCAATTGGGTTTCTTCATGTCAGGTAGGGCCAGGAGGGGGAATATTTCTAAACCTCCTCTAGGCGTCGAGCACACAGTGTGACTGCATACCTCCGTTGATTGGCCACGCCCCACATTCTATTGATTTCTAATTAGCTCTAACTCCATCTGTGTTTTTTTTAGACATGTTTTAAGGAAACGAAATCCATCACCTATAAGACTTCTTCATCACTAAAATGAATGAAAATGAATGAAAAAGTGCTGTATATCAACATAAATCACACCCTCATACACTTATAGTAAATATTATATTCCTTATGTTGCATCTCTCTTACACCCTCTCACCCTCTCACCCTTTCTTACTTCCGAACTTCCTTCTTTCAATATTTAGCCCTTTGAGAGGGTTTAAACAACACCAATCAAGCAAAAAACATATGGGCCTCATCAGAAGTCTGACGGTAACCTTTAAAAGCGGCAGTAACGGTAATAGCGCTGCCAATACTGCTTCGCCGGCTCATGAGCCAGCGCAAATACCGCCGACCGTAAAAACAGCCGGCACTAATGCAGCCAGTGCTATTACAGTCACCCACACGAGGGGCAAACACAGCCGCATCACAAGTTCCTCCCTGGGAGTATTAATGCCGAAAACCGGCAGTGCGGTTAACTCCAGCATCCAGCTGGAGGTAAATGAATGCAGGTGTCTGAAATGAAGTATGGCAGACTGGAAGCTGATTACATTGTCTCGAGAAATAGCAACAAGCAAGGACTCGACACTGTATGGAGACCTCAGACATGAAACATTGCAAAAAAAATCAACTATCCTCACCTTGTTAGAGGCGAGAACACTGGAAAGACTGAAGACTTTAGATATAAACAAAGAGACCTTAATCCTAAACCCACTCAAAATGAAAAGAAGACTAGAACAATTGGATTGGATCGAAACAGTAGAGAGAGTAAGAGATAAACCAACTCAAAATCCATTTTTGAAGGGGGAAAAGAAGCTTGGGTATCTCTCTTGCTATCTACTAAAATCCCCAAACAGGAAACTGCGCTCAGACTTTCTTAGAATGAGACTGAACCTTGTCCAGTGTGGGGCTGTTCTGGAAAAGCGCAACCAAGGGGACGTGGCAAAAAAACTATGTTCAATCTGCATCAACCCGGCCAACCAAACATTAAGGCATGTTCTAATGGAATGTGAAGGCACATGGCCACAATGACTAAGACTTTTCAGAGACTTTGTGTGGAGAGAGGAAGATATAATTTCAGACCTCTTTTGGGACAGAATTACCTCAGGAAGCAACGCAGTTTTGACGTTTGCAGCAATCCAGGTGATAACAGAAAATGGACTGATCATCTAACAAAATAAAATAAAGGATAAAAGTCTTCAAAACATTGATCTAGCTGAAAAATAGAAAATTGGCAGGGTTGGGGGGAAAACAATGAAATTTAATGTAATTTTTAGGTGTTTTATGCTAACAATTTTGTATTATTTTTGTAAAGGCTTAAGCCAAAACAAATAAAAAAAAAAAAAAAAATGAAGCAACAGGTGATCCCAATCCACCCCAGAGGGCTACATAAGGCACACCCCTACCCCAAACACTGTTTCCAACACCATGCTGCCACTAGCCACTGTGAGCTGGGAAAGGCAGATGCTCATGCTGCGCCTGGAAATAGAAAGGCCGAACAACCAGGCCAGGGCACAGGGAGGACAGGGGAGGGTCGGGAGGAGGAGGAAGAGGAGGAGAGCCCAAACAAAGTGTGCACTGATACCCTGGGTTAGGCCCTCACCCTTGACCCTCACGACAGTCAGTTGGTCATCTTGTACCGCCTCAACAGGGAGACCATAACAGAGCTGCCCATCACAATACAGGACGACATAGGGAGCAGGATCAATATCCAGACAACTGTGCCCCCACTGCTGAAGCTAGTGTCCGTCCTACAATTCCTTTGAACTGGCACCTTCCAGCGCTCTGTGTCTATGAAGCCCTCCTGCGGCAAGTACAACACCACATGCGTAACAGGTATTCTGAATGCCATGAAGGCACAGTACTATGCCATTGCCCAAATGTCAAATGTGATTACTGCCCTGGACTGCACCCATGTTGCGCTGGTGGAACCCCAGGTGTATGAAGCAGTGTACCAAAACTGCAAGCACTACCACTCCCTGAATGTGCAGTTGACCTGCGACCCCAACCTGTACATCACCCACTGATGTGCCTGCTGCCCTACTTCCACCCACGATGCCACGTTCCCACAGAACAGCACACTCCCGGGATACATGGAGAGGCACAGAAGACAACGGACCTGGACAGTGGGTGAGTTGAAAAGACAGTACACATGCGCAGTGAAGCACATGCCCAAAGGGGGGTGCAAATGAATACACAAAGGATGGCATGACAAGTGAATACAAAAATCTGTACTCCACCTCCTCCCGCACCAACGTCACATTACAGGCCATAGAGCATGCACATGTCAGACTTATATGCAGAAAGAAGCAGTAATACATACAGTAGCAACCGTCTACACCAACATGACTACAGGTACCGCAATGCAACATGCACTTACCAAATCAATGCTGGAAATGGCCATATTGCCACACATAACAACAACCCTGCCAGTTCCACCGCCGTGTACCGATATGCGGACAGACCACAATGCCCACCCGTTGGCACCAGATGCTCAGGGAGGGCCCATGGGGAACCCAGCATGCCACATGCACAGTGAAATACACTAACACATGTCAGCCTCCTTGTCTGCAGCACATGTCACTGACATACTGTCAGGAATCGAGCCACATGCTTAACTAAACCGCCTTCTGCAGACAGCCCAAAGGTGTCACTATCAGGGAATGCTCATTTGCGCTTTCACAGGCGATTATCCTCGCGGCCACAGAAAGCCTATTTTCTCGCTCAATACAGGTTCCCATGGAAACTTGGGAAACCCTTTCTGGCCTCTCGTCATGTGTCCCATGCAAGACGGCATGCTCATGCCAAGTAACATGACAAACGTAACAAAAGAACGCCCTTGGCAGTGTAACAACGCTTCTGATTGAAGTTGCCGGTGCAGCTACTTTGTATCCAGCTCTGTTCCCGTTGGTTCTTCGTTCCCGATTCTGTATCCGTGAGAAGGCTTTCTCACTTCTCCTTCTATGGCAGTAATTAGCTCCCTTGTTACGCCAGACCTTTGCTTTGTCCACAGACTTCTTTGCTGAACATTTCCGCTTTCCAATTTTTCGCACAATGCCAGACCTTTGCTCGTCCTCTGACTTCTTTGCTAAACGTTACTGCTTTATATTAGCTTGCACAGCGCCAGACGTTGCTTATCCTAGGACTACTCTGCTGTGCGTTCCTGCTTATAATTGCTCGCACTACGCCAGACCATTGCTTGTCTCCACGGACCGCATAATCACTTCCATTACTGCGTACACTACCCTCAGTTTCAAATCACCTGGATTCTACTCCCCGTTGACCTTTGGAATTACCAAGTTAACTCTCTGGCACATCTTGTGCACAGACTAGAGACTTCCTTGTGCACTCTAGGCGTCCTTGTGCCGTTGGGTTAGGTTTTGGACCTAATTCTTCACCCCAATTGCTATTGTAGTTCTTCCCTGGCCCCTAGGAATCTTCCACTCATCTACTACACTTCATGACTCCTCCTTGGAAAGAAATACTCCCGTTGTTGTTGTACTGTACTTCTGGTCCGTATTCTAGGTCTAGCCAGATTAATAGGTGATCTTGTGTGATTGTAGGTGATTAACACTGGCCTTGGAAATATCTGAACCAGCGCTCTAGTTGTCACCTACCTGTTTGGTACTGCACTCGCTCATATCAAGAGGTTAGCTTTATCCTGCATCCTTCTATGCTTGGATTCTTGGGTACATACAGTATTGGCTAACTCTGTCTCTTGCTTTGCAGCCGGTGGTGTCGAGGTTAAGTCCTTTGTCTTCCGATCAATAGACACCTCGGATTGTCATATTTGAACAACCAAGAGGAACGTTGGTAGGAAGAACTTGTCGTCCATGGTCAGGAGTGACAGTCTTCCTGATCAGAGGTGGTATGGATGGTGTGCTCCCTAACAGAATCATAAGCCTTATTTACAATGGGCACCTCCGACCCACTGGCGACCCTTATTCAATTGGTCTCAGAGCTTCGGGTTGATATGAGGCCACTCATTGTCGTATCGATGCCCTTCAGGCCCGGCCCCAGGGGGCTGAAGCACCCCTACCTGCAGTACCCTCTGGCTCCAGTTAATGCCTGCCACTACAGGACCCTGTTCCGGAACTGATGCCAGCTCATTTTCCCTTGTCCCCGCCGGAGCGGTTCAATGGTGATCCAAAGTCTTATAGGACTTTTATTAACCAGTGCCAGCTTCATTTTTTGTGTCTCCTGGCATCCTTCCCGCTTTCAACTACTAAAGCCGCATTTGTTTTGTCCTATTTGGGTGGTACCGCGGCCGCATGGGCTAATCCTTTATTGGAAGAGGGCAGTTACCTTTTATATGACGCCCTCATCACAGCCATGGGTCGTGTTTTTGACACGCTGTACAAATCACAAGCCACCGACATGGAACTCCTCAACTTACGTCAGGGACACATGTCTCTGCTGATGTATTTGGCAAAATTTAGCCAAGTAGTAGCCGAGACGGGTTGGCCAGAGGAGAAAAAGGCGCCAATTTTTTTACAAAGGCCTGTCTGATTCTCTGAAAGATGTCCTGGCTACCGTACCTGTAGTTCCTATGGCATTCAACGAGCTGTTCAATCTGGTGCTTCAGATAGATGCCAGGAAGGCAGAAAGGAAGGGTGAGAGAAGACCACTGCCTCCGCTCCCTGTGCGCTCCGACACCACAAGTAGAGACAGTGAACATCTGCAGATAGGCGCTGTACGAGGACCGTTGTCTTCAGCAGAAAGAGAGAGAAGGAGGAATGACAATCTTTGTCTCTATTGTGGCTCTTCTGAGCATTTCTTATGGTCTTGCGCAAAAAGTCCGGCCAAACATCAGGGAAACGCCAAAGCTCGACAATAGGCGGAGTGCGCTTGTCGAGTGCTTCCCCCTCGGACTCCTGTGCCTCATCTCCTTACACCCTCCCTGTGGAATTTTCGTTCACTTCAGGCAAGTCCTGGAACGCTGTGGTGGTCATCAACTCAGGGGCCACTGGCAAGTATGTTGACGTACAATACGCCATAGATATGGGTATCTCGATTGTCCCTAAATCATGTCCAGAAGTAGTCAACGCGGTGGACGGTACTACCTTGCTCTCAGGTTTGGTTACCGAACGCACCATCGTCTTGCATATGACGACTGAGTGTGGCCATACAGAGTACGTCTCTTTTGACCTGATCGCCGCTCCTCAGTACAAGGTCATTGTGGATCTTCCTTGGCTCTCCCTTCACAACCCTGTCATCGACTGGTCTGGTAACAAGGTTTGCTTTTCTTCTGAACGTTGTCAGTACCATTGTGTGAGTATAGCTAGAGACCCATTTAGACCTAGTGTTCCGTTATTGGACACTGCCCTGGTTGTCGGGGCTGTGACAGCTACACCATTGCCACGAGAATACGAAAAGTTCATGGATGTATTCAGCAAAGGCAATGCTGAACAACTACCACCGCATAGGCCTTATGATTGCCCCATTGATTTGGTTCCCTGAGCCAAAGTTCCTGTTGGTCGTGTTTATTCCCTCACCCAGAGCGAAAACACAGTATTGAAGGACTACATTGACAAGGCCCTCGACATGGGATTTATATGCCTGTCTAGGTCTCCAGCCGCCAACCTGTTGTTCTTCGTCCCAAAGAAGGAAGGGGACCTGAGACCCTGCATCAACTACAGGGCTCTCAACGCCATCACCATTCGTAACCAGTACCCTTTGCCCTTGATATCGGTGCTGTTGGATCAACTGGGCACATCTGTCATATTTACCAAGTTGGATCTGCGCGTGCCTATAACCTTGTCAGAATGTGTGAGGGGGACGAATGGAAAACCGCTTTTAAGACTCGGTAGTCTTTTTGAGTACTGCGTTATGCCCTTCATGTTTTTCAATGCCCCTGCCATGTTTCTGTTCTTTATGAACAACATGTTCCGGGACATGAATGACCAATATGTTGTGGTATACCTCGATGACATTTTGATATATTCACCATCCATTGCCTAGCACATACTGCATGTTTCCTCGGGGTTGCTGCGCCTAAGGGACAACCATCTCTTTGCAAAACTAGAGAAATGTATTTTTCATGCCACAGAAGTGGAATTTCTCGTCTATGACCTGACCAGCAAGGGGGTGAAAATGAACCACTCCAAGGTCAAGGCGATTCTAGATTGGCCAGTCCCTACCACCACAAAAGCAGTCCTTTTTGGGTTTCACCATTTTTTATAGATTTATCTGGTCCTTATCAACAGTGTTTGTGCCCTTGACCGCACTTACCAGCAGCAAGGTACCCTTCTTATGGTCCTCAGCAGCCCAGGAATCATTTGATGCACTCAAAGCTGCCTTCACTTCAGCACCTATCTTGCAACACCCTGATCGAGCTACACCGTTCTATGTTTAAGTAGATGCCTCTGGGGTGGCAGTCGTAGCCATATTGTCACAAAAGTGTACTGACACTGGTGTGTTGCATCCAGTCGCTTTCTTCTACCAGAAATAGACGGAATATAAACATAACTATACGATCACAGACAGGGAGTTCTTGGTGGTTCGGGATGCTTTTATGGAATGGCGGCATCATCCACTGGGTGCCACTCATCAGGCACAGGTATACACTGACCATCGTAATCTGCTGGCCTTGAAGTCCGCTAAATGTTCAACAGCCCAACATGCTCGTTGGCATGAGTTCTTTGCTATGTTCAACTTCGCTATTCCGTATTGCCCTGCGCGTCTACATTCCACAACGGACGCCCTTTCTCGCTTGCATGGCACCCCATCCCCCACTGCTTTGGACAGCACTCTACTACTCCCTAATCAGATGGTCAGTGAGTGCATGTTCCAGTCGTCTCTCAGATCCTCCATCCAGCTGTGGGCTTCAAACAGACCACCTGAACTGACGGAATGCAACATGGACATAGTCCGTTCGCTGCCCTATGTTCAAGGACGAGTATACGTCTGCGATGCTGATACCCGTAGCTTTGCTTTGCATTGGTGTCATGATTCAGTACTGGCAACACATCCTGGTAGAAGGAAAACACTTGATCTTCTGCGCCGATGGGGCATGTGCCTCAATGCAGTTGGACATCATGATGTACATAGCGTCCTGGGCGGTCTGTGCCCAGTGTAAGCTTTCTTCGACCAAACCTGTAGGTCTCCCTACAACCCTTGCCTGTTCCACATTGCCCGTGGAGTACACTATCCATGGACTTTATAGTGGATTTACCTCCTGTGCAAAACAACAAAGCAGTGTGGGTTGTTGTGGATTATTTTATTAAGATGGCCCTGTTTGTGCCGTGTCGTGGTCTCCCTACCGCGTCGGCGTTCGCGAATCTGTTTCTAAAAAATGTGTTCTGTTTTTTTGGGCTCCCTGATGTTATTGTGACTGACCGTGGCTCACAATTTCTGGAGATCACTCACATCGTTCTTTGGCATGGACAAGAGGTACTCCAGTGCGTACCATCTGCAAACAGAAGGCCAGATTGAAAGGCTCAATGCAACTCTAGAACAGTACTTGCGTTGACTTACTCTGCAACACCAAGTTACATGGTTATCGGTATTGACTGTTGCCGAGCTTGCCTATAGCAGCTCCCTGTACACGTCCACTGGATCCTCACAGTTTTTTGCTCTTTACAGTCAACACCCACGCGTTTTCCCTTTGGATCCTGTTCTCTTCTTGAATAACCCAGCTGCATTTGACTTTGTTCTGGATCTGGATACTCCACACCAGCACATCCGACAACACCTGTTAGATGCCCACAATTGCACCAAACCACAAAACAAAAAAGTGTCCTGACAGGTTCACTAAACATATATATAAATTTAATTTATAATAAACTTCTCAGTACCAGAAATATGGCACAAGCTATCTAAAGTATTTCCTAGGTATGTGTTTTACAGTTTTCTGTGTCCACCTAAGTTTTCATAGGGATACATTTTACAAAAATCACCATTTCGTACTTCTGTTTAAGCATTATACAGAAGTAACTTTTTATTATTTCAATTATTACTCATAAGCAAGGTCTGTCAATTACCAAGCACTATTAGCTCAACATAAATTCCAAATCAAGCACAATATGTACAAAAAAGAACCAATAAATATCCATGTTCATGTACACAGTATTTCATACAATGCAAAAGACAGTTATATACACACATTAGAAAAAAACATTTGAAAAAACTTTTTCTCAGAATAGTCAACACTATATAAATTTTGAAGTTGATAGGCCCCCACTCAGAGGTTGAAACCATATGTCTCTGGATTATAAATTTTCAGTTCCATTGGGGGCATTTTCAATTGGTTAGCTAAACTCAAGGTCTACTAGCTAAACTCGGGGTCTACGTGTGACACCAGGATAAATCTAGAAGGTGTCATACTCGCACACGAATAAAACAGAAAGTGCGAGTAAACTACGTTTCGGCGGAGTGGGCCATTCCGCCTTCCTCAGGACTAGTAGAAGTCGTGACCCCTGAGGTGCAGAAAAAATAAAAAAGGAGAAAAAGACAAGAAACATAGTCTCACTAGGAACCACAGGATCACAATCAAAATACCTCAAAATAATGTGTCCCGTGACTTTTAGGGCATGCAACTACAAGGTCCACAATGCATTGGGCTCATAAGTCTGTGAAAGCAGAGTGATGTGCATGAAACCAATCCTGCTATAAAGGGAGCCTGTGGGACATATTCACCTCTTGTGCAAAAAACAAAGAAGCATTATTTTAAAAGAACTGGATAAAAACCAATGTAAAACCATTAGTAATGTGTCATGAAGCAGACATATGTATAAAACTTTCAGAGAGCATAGCCACTAGACCATGGAGCGAGGTTAATCAAAAACCAAAAGTTACAGTTAAAAAGTAGTGCAGTGCAATCCAGTTTTGAAATATAAACACCTTGTATGTATCTGCACTAATGAGAAAAAGTGCACCAAAAAGTGTAAAACACCAAATGTGCGCACTCACGTGTCTGGGGCTCAAGCTCAGATTCGTTCCTTCACATTTACAAATTGACGTTACTGTTTCAAAGGTGAAATCAACATATGGAATTAGTGTAGGCGAACCGGCATTAGCATAGTAATCCAGAGGTTGTAAACAAAATACATATTGGCAACAACCAGTCGCTAACTCTACCTTTAAATGGGAGAAGCTGTGCAGTAGTCGCTTGGCGTCTCTCTATAGATGCAGGGCACTAGGATGTTATTCAGGAAGCCTTGCACAATTCAAAAATGTGCCCGGCATGGACTGGAGCCTCCCACTCCATTATGTTTGAAATCTACAACAGAATGGCATGGTCAAAAGTTGCCGCTTGTCCACATAAAATAAAGGGCAATGCGGAGGCTAAAACAAGGCTGCCTAGATTTGTTACCTTTGTGCTGAAACCGTGATGTGCAGGTTGTGCCTCTCTCTCTCAGAGCTAGAAACGAGTGTATCAGAGAGTCTTGCAGGCATGACCATAGTACACCTAACTAGCATGCGAGCCTCGGCAGGGACCTCGCCTTGCAACAGCGCCACAGGAGCTGTGTGGTAAGAAGTGGAATAGCAACCAAATGCTTCTAAAAGCGAAAGAGGCACAAATACACGGTGATATTCATTAGTCTGCAATCCCTCGTTTTCATGCACCAACAATTGAATCACATGGGCTGAAAGGAAAAACAAAATAGAGTCAGCTGTGTGCAGAAGCACATCATCTAGATGTAAAGGGTGGCAGAAATATCCTGCAGATGCACCTCAGTGTAAATCCCCACAAAAGGATACACATATCTCCACTCATGCCTACTGCAGACGATACCTTAAGGCATGTGTTATTAAAGGCGTTGCTATGCCCACCTAAAAGTAGACTCCTCATTTAAACCTTTAGTTTTATTCATGGTGTTTTTTGTGTGTTCATGCTGTTTTTCACAACATCAATCACCCACCATTTGAGGTCATCTGGAGAGTGTTGCAATTCCAAAAAGTGTGATACCATTGGGGCTGCATGGTTACGACATCTAATTCTCGAACGGTGTTCACCGATCCTTATGGAGATGGCACGAGTGGTCTGGCCTACATACCTCAAGCCACAAGGGCATTCAATGCAATAAATCACATTGCATGATTTGCAATTGGACATGAATCTAATGTCCCATTGTTTTGTACCAATCTGGAATTTTAAGGTTTTACTCGTAAATTTGCACGCCCTGCAATTCCCGCAGGGAAAGTGTCCCACAATGGGACGTAAAACTCGTTGACTGATGTTAGTTCTGTGATCAGATTTTGCATGCACCAATTGATCTCGAAAGTTCTTTGATCTTTTAAAGGCGAACAGAGGCTTTCCTAGATTGGGTAAACAGGTAGAAATCATAGGCCAATATTTCATTAGGGCCTTTTTCACTGCAAAGGATTCAGTGCTGTAAGTAGTGACACAGGCAACCCTCTCTTGTGTAGGGGTTTGAATTTTGGGTGTCAATAGGCTCTCTCTTGTTGTGAACCTCGCCCTTTTAAGGGCTTTCTTTACTAGTTTTTTAGGATATCCGCGTTCTCTTAAGTCTCCAGCTAGTTGGTCTGCATGTTTATAATAATCTGAGACTGTAGTACAGTTCCGTCGGAGTCTAAGGAACTGGCTGTATGGCAAATTTTCTTTCAGTGCCCTCGGATGAAAACTGGAGAAATGTAGAGTGGTGTTACGATCTGTAGTTTTTTTATAGAGAGAGCAAGATAGATAACCCATATTGGCAGTAATTTGTAGGTCCAGAAAATTGATTGTATGGTGGTCATACTCCATGGTGAAAGTAATAGTATCGTGTAGTCCGTTGAGATATGTTAAGAATTGCCCAAGTAGTTCTTTGTTCCCTTCCCAGATGAATATAATATCATCTATATATCTGTACCATTTGGAAATGTGTGAAATAAAGGGATTGTTGTCACTTAGTACAAATCTGTCTTCAAAGTTAGCCATAAACAATATCACCAAACTCGGGGCAAATGCTGCACCCATCGCCGTACCTCCAATTTGGAGGTAGAACTGGTCTGCATACTTGAAGAAATTTTTCTGTAAGGCAATGGCCATAAGTTCTACAATGAATGCTGCTGGTACTCTTTGTTGGGTGGCGTTATGGATAAGTTGCTGATGTATAATATCTATTGCTTCTTCCTGTGGTATATTAGTATAAAGTGCCTGGATGTCCATTGTCACTAATAGCTGCTGCTCGTTGTCAAAACTGGTTCCTTCAAAGATGTTAATGGTTGCAGTAGTGTCTTTAAGATATGTTCTAGTCTGCTGACTGATCGGTTGTAAAAATAGATCAACAAATTTGCATAGTGGTTCCAACAGGGAGCCACAACCTGACACAATTGGTCTCCCTGGTGGTCTAGAGGAGTGCTTGTGTATTTTGGGGAGGGCATAGAAAGAGGGGGTCCTTTTTTCCGAATGATTAAGATATTCTAATTCTTCTTGGGATATCCACCCTCTTTCTGCTCCAAGTTGTGTAGCCTCTCGGATGAGCTCCTGAATGTTTGTTGATGGATCCTTACGTAGTGGTTGATAACACTGTCTATCTTCAAGGAGGTCCAAAACCATCCTATTGTATGTTGTCTGGGAGAAGACTACTATTCCCCCTCCCTTGTCCGCTGGTTTTATCACCAGCCTTTGGTCTGCCATTAGTTCTGTCAATGCTTTTCTTTCTTCATTGGAAAGGTTATTCCTGTTGTTTGTTGCTTTACCTTTGAGTCTTTGAAGATCACCCAGAACGCATTTTTCAAATAATACAATTTCATTCGCCACTTGGTTGTCCGTCGGCGTAAAGGTCGAAGGGATCCGAAGACCTGTGTCTTGTATATTTTGTCCTTCATCTTTATCTTGGAAATAGTGTCTCAAACGGAGTTTTCTAAAAAAAGTTTTTATCTCCATTTCTGTAGTAAACCAATCCGTATTGTTCGTCGGGACAAATGAGAGCCCCATGCCCAATATTTTCATCTGGATCGAAGATAGCTCAATCCCAGAGAGATTGAAAATGGGGATATTTGATGGTTGCCTTATGTCAACTCCGGGGCAAGTCGATGGCCTATCTGTAGGGTCTATTGCGAGAAGCCCCTCCTCCACTGGCGTTGCTGTCTCCTGCCTGGCCAAGGTTCCCATCCTTGGTTGTAAAGTGTTCCTTGGGATCCGTAAAATTGACCTCTCCCTAAAAAAGGCCTTTGTCCTCTTAGTCTATATATTTGCTGTTGCTGTCCTGTTTGATACGGAATGTCACCAGAGGAGTCACTGCTTGTATCGGAGAAGGTTACCCATCTTCGGCGTCCCCTTCTATTATTTGTTGGTTGCTGTTGTCTCGGCTGATTCTTTTGTTGTAAATACTCAGCAGTTAAATATGGGTAAATAGTTTCAACTCTAAACTCTTGTATATCTTTGCTTAATTTCTTTGTTTTTTTAGTTAAAGTTGCAGTCTTAAATTCCTCAAAGATTTTTTCTATTTCCCGAATTTTCTCGTTGGCATTAATATTAAGCTGGTTCGTAGTGAATTTGAGTTCTTCTGCTTCCACTTCCCTCTGTGCCGTAATTGCTAATCTTTGTGCAGTAGAGATCGTTAAAACCATAAGATCTCTACTGCACTTAGTTGCAATTTGGCTAAAGCCTGTTTTATACAACTCGTCTTCTAGAAACAACCCTGGTTCATTCCGTACTACAAGGCCGGCTGGGATGATACTTGCTCTGAGGTATTCCCACAATTGCGCCAAAGCCTTTGCGGATGCGCACCGTTCACCGGCCCCTGAATATAAGGAGGGCATGAAAGTCTGGCTATCCACAAAAAATATTAGGATGCCGGGAATTAGGTCTTTGCTGCCCCGATTTGTGGGTCTGTATGAAATCACGAAAGTCATCAATCCCCTGGCTATAAGATTGGCTTTACCTGTCTCCTGGAAAACGCATCCCTTGTTTCACGTCTCCCTGGTCAAACCATGTCTCTCCAGTACTAGACTGCCTGCTCGCACACCCCGCCTGCCGCAGTGCATGGCACCGATAAATGCAAGATGAATGCCATCCTTGATACCAAGCTTCGTCATGGTATGCGCCACTACTTGGTCGATTGGAAGGGCTATGGTCCAGAGGACTTGACCTGGAAACCTGAGCGCAACATCACCCCTTCTGCTTTCTCGTTTTCTTGCTTCTCGGGCTGTGAGTGGCCCTTTGGGGGAGGATGACGTCAGGAATCGGGCCACATGCTTACCTAAACCGCCTTCTGCAGACACCCCAAAGCAGCCCCTGTCAGGGAATGCACATTTCCACATTCACACGCGATTATCCCCTCAGCCACTGAATGCCTCTTTTCTTGCTCAATACAGGTTCCCATGGAAACTTGGGAAACCCTTTCTGGCCTTTTCTTCACATGCCCCATGCAAGATGGCACGCTCCGGTCAAGTCATGTGACAAACGTAACAAAAGAACGCCCTCGGCAGTGTAACAGCACTTCTTATTGAAGTTACGGGTGCAGTTACTTTGTATCCAGCTCTGCTCCCGTTGGTTCTTCGTTCCCAATTTTGTATCCGTGAGAAGGCTTTCTCGCTTCTCCTTCTACAGCATCAATTAGCTCCCTTGTTACACCAGACCTTTGCTTTGTCCAGACTTCTTTGCTGAACTTTTCTGCTTTCCAAATTGCTCACACAGCGCTAGATCTTTGCTTTGTTCTCTGACTTATTTGCTGAACGTTTCTGCTTTCCAGTTGCTTGCACAATGCCAGATCTTTGCTTGTCCACGGACTTCTTTGCTGAACGTTACTGCTTTATATTCGCTTGCACAACACCGAACCTTGCTTATCCTTGGACTGCTCTGCTGTACGTTCCTGCTTATAATTGCTTGCACTACGCCAGACCATTGCTTGTTTCCACAGACAGCATAATCACTTCTGTTACTGCGCACCCCACCCTCAGTTTCAAATCACCTGGATTCTACTCCCCGTTGACCCTTGGAACTACCAAGTGAACTCTCTGGGACATCTTGTGCACGGACTAGAGACTTCTTTGTGCACTCAAGGCGTCCTCGTGCCATCGAGTTAGGTTTTGGACCTAATTCTTCACCCCAATTGCTATTGAAGTTCTTTCCTGGCCCCTAGGAATCTTCCACTCATCTACTACACTTCATGACTCCTCATTGGTAAGAAATACTCCTGTTGTTGTTTTACTGTAATTCTGGTCCATATTCTAGGTCTAGCCAGATTAATAGGTTGTGATTGTAGGTGATTAACACTGGCCTTGGAAATATCTGAACCAGCGCTCTAGTTGTCACCTACCTGTTTGGTACTGCACTCGCTCAGATCAAGAGGTTAGCTTTATCGTGCATCCTTCTATGCTTGTATTCTTGGGTACATACAGTATTTGCTAACTGTGTGTCTTGCTTTGCAGCCGGTGGTGTCGAGGTTGAGTCCTCTGTTCCTCTGTCTTCTGATGAATAGACACCTCAGATTGTCATATTTGAACAACCAAGAGGTACGTTGGTAGGAAGAACTCATCAACCACGGTCACGAGGGACAGTCTTCCTGATCAGAGGTCGGCATGCACGGTCTGCTCCCTAACACATACCCCTAACGTAACACATGCTTCAAGGTGACAGGGTGCATGTGAAGCAACAACAATGCATGACACGAGTCACACTCCATGCATAGGTACAGAATTGACCCATGCTGTGGAATGAAGGCACATGTGCATGCACAAGTAGTACACCAAACAGATATTGTTTAAGTCCACCTGCAAATTTTACACCATGTTTAATACTGGTGGCTCCCAACATGCAGGTGACTCTGGATACCCACAGCTGCCCAGGCTGATGACCAATGTGAATGATCCACAAACACTGCAGGATATTCCCTACAACCACGCTCACAGCAGGACCCTTGTGTGCATCAAGCAGACCTTCTGACTCCTGAAGGCACAGGTCCGCTGCTTCGACCCTGCTGGTTTATCCCTGATGTATGCACCAGAGAAAGTGGGTAGAATTGTGCTTGTGTGTGCCATGCAGCACAATATCTGCCTGAGGAGAAATGTCCCACTACCCCCTGACTTAGACATGCCACCAACAGATTGTACGGAAGCAGTGCCTGTGGCTGAGGAATCCCCCTCCCCTCTTCCACCACCTACTCCCTGGTACCCAATCACTCCTCCTCCTCCCAACACATACTGCCCAGCACAAAATGCCCCCTCACTCCTCTCCCCTCTACCTTCCCGGCATGGCCACTCATGGTGGCTGATTCCCCAGTGTCATTCACTGTAGGGACCTCTTCCCCCACCCCTGCCAGCCCCAGGTGATCTCGGGCGAAGTAGTCCCTGCGACTGTCGTCATGACGTTCCCTGCTGCAATCACTCCATGGGTGTGGTGGAGGTGGATGGGATGGACTCCGCCCCCATGTGCTGCTGACATTGCAACTCATTGTCCTGCCGTATGGCTTCCGCTAGGGCAGAGACACCCTCTGTCATTTCACTGACACATTGAGGATAGAGTATCAGGGCAGACGTGTTTGCACTGATCTCAACCCTGTTCAACAACATCTGGCGCACTACCCTGTGGGTGGCCGCCTAAACACTGTCCCCGATGGCCTACAAGTGTGCAGAGTGAGTGCGCCTGATCGCTTTCATGTTGCGCTGCCTGCGCTCCATTACATTCAGCCTTTGCAGCAGCACGCTGCGAAATGGATGAGGCAGTCTGGGTGTGGGGCTCTGCACTGGGCCAGGGTTATAAGCAAGTGAGCCAGGTGATGGGGTGTCCATATCAGGCTCAGGTGTGGACACATGCTGGTGGCCCAGAGGGCTACCTGAGGAGTGTGGGCCTGCTGCTAGTGGTGAGTCCGGGCTGCTGTCCCCCTGTGGCTCCTCAGTGGTCCTGGAAGCAGGCGATGCCTCTGTGTCCGTGCCTGCGGCTGGTGGTGTTGGCACAGAGCCTGCGGTGCCACCAGCAGGCTTGGCCTTGCTGGCTGCAGGTGTTGCATGGTGGTACATGTGCCGTGGCGAGTATCATGTGCACCTTTGTGGGATGGTGGTTGCAGATCTTGAGGGCCTTGTAGAGCCACTCCATGATGGGCCTGTAACATCCCCATCCTCCTCTGAGGCCTCTGGTGATGCATGAGTGCCTGTAGGGGACATAGGAAGTATCACCAGAAATGGTTCACCCACGTGTGTTGGTATGCAAGACACAATTGCAAGGGTACAGAGTGTGACACCACACATATGGGCAGATGGGCATGGTTGACCTTGGGAGGATGCATGTGGGACCGCCGTCATGGGGTTGCCTGGGGCGATGGGTGTGAGACCCATGGCCTTTTGTTCATTGGCCTGTGTTTGTGTAGGTCAGGGTGTCCATGCTGGAAGGGTTTATGTCTGACGAGCATGCTTGTAGAACTTCATGCCCCAGATCCCCTCCCCGGGTGGCACTGACATGGTGGGGTTGGAGGGTGGCTTATTCCTTGGCACTGTCATGGCTCCATGGGGCAATGCTGCACTGCCAGCAGGGTTGTACTGTGGTGCACAGTGATTGGCAGGCTGGGCACATGTCTGTGTGTGGGACATGTACTTTCCTGTGTCTTGTCGGATGTGCCCTCATGGGGCAGGCCTACTGGAACAGCTTCTTGCTGCAGTGACTGCTGCAGTGTCATGGACATTCACGCACATCATTCACACTGGCACAGGGTGAGCCAGTAGGGGTGTGGTGCGCATGCCATTTGTTTTGTTCACTTGCCTGCCCTTCCCGTTGCTGTGACGCTCAAGGGTGACCTTGGTGCCATGCCCCATGGCTGATGTGGAGGGTGGCTGATGTGCTAACCCATTACTCTGCCTTGTCGACATGCTCAGCTTTGTGGTACGCTGACTTATGTCCCTGTTCACTGGGGTTTCTTATGCTGGATTGTCATTTATGCATGCATTTTGGGGTGGTGGGGTCACTCACCTCCTGCCTCCCGCCTCCGCACTGCCCACTCCCTCTATCCCCTCGAGGTCCAGCACTGTGCTGCATTTCTCCTCTGAAGCGGTGAGTGCCAACCCCCGTTCCTCGCATATTAATATTATATCATATACCCCCCCACATATATATGTGGTGTAAGGGCGTCTAAAAAATAAATCGTCATTTTCGGCCATCATAATTGTGAGGGCGACATTTTGGGCCATTACCTCTGTTTGCATTTGTTGAGCAAAGAGTTTTGTGGGGTATGGCATTTTAGCCTTTTGATAAGATATTACTGGCCTTTTTCCCCCAAAAAGATCTTCATTGAAATGTCTAAAAATCTATTTTGTGTTGGACAGGGATCCAGTGTAGACTTTACAAGTTGTGTTTACCCAGATTTGGGGAAACATTAGCTGCTCTTTTCTATCTGTTGTTTTGCCTGATTGTCTTTCTTCCAGACATCCCCATACACACTGTTGTGGTTGAGGCTGAGGGATAGAAGAATCTTCTTTGGGAGGTAAAGATGAAGATTGCAGTTCCTAAATAGAGCCTTGATGTCTGGAGAGAATGTGAGGTCAGCAAACATGAATATATAGAGGTGTTTTGGCTGCAAGGACAGGGCTGAGCGGGTGACCCAGAGGAGGAGGCCAGGTGAAAGGTAGCAGTTCAGTGTGAGTGGTACTGCAAATTAGAAACCCCTGTTTTTGATCCACTGAGGGTGAAACTGCTATCATTCATATACGTCTATTTTGGGTCAAGGCTATCCATCAACTTTCATTTGCACACGTCATCTTGCTGCAGATGAATAATCAATTGAGTGCCCTCTGTGTAGAGCTAGAAAGGAGTATTGAAGTTTCCAATTAGAGCAGAAAGGGGCCTCATGGAAACATTGAAAAATGAAGTTGAAAGTAGAGGCCCTGGTGGGATGCCACAAGACACAGTCAGGATGACAATAGTAAGTTTCCAATGTTTAACTGGGTGGAACGCTAACTCAGGAAAGAGGTGGGTGGGAGGGTGGTCAGGACCTTGACATTTTCCTTGAGAAGTAGTTGGGGTATTTCTGTAGCATGATCAGCAGTGTAGAAAGCGCCAGAGGGAACAAGCAATAGCGGGGCAATGGGTTGCTTGCTTGTCTGCCAGTGAGCCAAAAATGTCTTCCCTCGTTTCCAAAAGCCTTGATTCAGTGCTTCTGGATGACGTGAATCTGGATTGTGTGTCATGAAGAAAGTTAGGAGATTCTTGCACACCTGGAGTTGCTTGCAAGTGATTTTTTTCATGAGTTTAGTCTCAAATGAGAGATTTGTTAAGGGCCTATAGTTTAACAGACCTGTGATTTCGGCGTATGCTTTTCTTCTAGCAGCAACCAGAAAGTCTCTGCTTTCAGGTGATTTGGGGGCCTCCCTGATTCCAAGAAGGAGTTGCCCAGGTGTGTGACAATGTGCTCCAGAGCCTGAGTCCTAGGCTTCATGGGATTGGTTGAACAAGGAGAGATTTGAGTTGTAGAAGTTTGCATACGGGCAACGCCTTTGGAGAGTACCTTGCCAGGCACTGGGGCGAACTCTGAGAAGTCAGGTTAGGTGGCAGATAGCAATGCTCTTTGGGAGAGATTAGTCAGTCATGGATTGATGTTACCTTTGATGCTCATAACCTATCCTATGAAATATTGTGCCTGGTTGTCTTGTCAGGCATGTTTTGTGACGGAATGTATGCGGTAAACACTTAGATAGACATAGTTAATTAATTAGCGGCGTAGATGAACCTAGATTGGAGGGTTCTCTTGTTTGAACAGAACATTTAAAGTCTATACTGTGTGACAGCTGGTCAACACAAACTTAATAATAAACAAACCCTCACATTTTCCCTGAGACCATCCAAAGTGTAAACATGAATACTTGCTTTGTTAGAGCAATATTAATGATTCCGACCCAGATTCTTGCACACTGAGAGAAGAAGAATGCATTGTGTACCCACGTTAATTACACTAATGAGGACGACGCTGTCTAGTTTGTCAGATGAGCAACGGGTCATTAGTATAATCACGTCTATCTATTTACGTAATTGACTAACTCAAATGCTCCTGCAATATGCACAGTTCTTTTCGTTCGTTCGCAGGACTGCATATGCATATATAAAATGTGCTGCTATTGGCAATGGAAAAATAAAAATATCTTCTTTTTATGTAGATCTGCCTCCATTTCTGGGCGTTCCATTGGTCACCAATGGACAATGGGAGCTGCCATTTCGGCTTATAAACTGAAGGCTCTTTCATAGCAGGAAGGAAGCAGGCAGAGACTTAGAATGGGCAGCTTCCCATGAAATATCCAATAGCAGTGCTGAGAGCTGAGGATGCAGCAGAAGCCAACAGAGGTTTAGTACAACTGGGAACAGTAGCGCACAATGAGAAGCAACGATATAGGGGTTGGTGGAGAGTGAGAGAGATAGAGAGAGGCTGGAGAGACACAGCAAGATGGAAAAAGAGAAAGAAAAAAAGAAAAGGAGATAAAAAGTAGGGAAAGTGGGAATCGTAGAGAGTAATAGAAATACATAAAAAAAGCTGTGAAATAACTAAGGGGGTTAGAGAGAGTGAAACTGTGGGAGAATGATGAAGAAAGAGAAAGGAGGAGGCAGAGAAAGAGTTAATGAAGAGACTGAGGGGGAGGGAACAGGAGACACAATACAATGAGGGAGACAGAGCAAGATGGAAGAGAAAGAGTCAGCAATTGAGGTATTGAAAGTTGGAGAAAGGTAGAGCAGACAAGAAAGAGACATGAAAAGAAAGAAAATGGGGTGGGGGTGAGACATGGAAAACAGAAATTAAGAGGAACATCTTGCAGAGTTAGTGAGAGGGGAGAAGGAAGGACGATGAAAGGGACTGGAATGCCTATAAAGAGAAGGCGAGAGAAAGAGATGTCTGAAAGACAAAGAAAATGAAGAGTCACTAAGAGGGTGAAGAGAGAGTTAAAAATTAGGAAACTTCAGAGGCATGCAAGAGAGTAAAGATTTGAAGGCAGTTGTACATGCCGGTAAGATAGCTCAGTGTGTTCAGCGCTCGCTCCTGCAATCTGAGCGTGATCTGCAGGTCGCAGGTTCGAATCCCAGCAAGGCCAACTCAGCCTTTCATTCTTCCGAGATTGAAAATGAGTACCAATTTTGGTTGGTTGATATTGTATGTAAATATGTGCACTTTGGAGTAAGGCGCTATATAAATAACACATCATTATCATTACATGTATATATAAATTATTGTTACAATAAACATTGACAATTTTAATGTAAGGGTTATCACAGTATGTCCAAATGAACCATGTCTCAAACATAAGCCACGCCATTCCATCCAATAAGTATTGTGATGTAGTGGTGTAGTAGGAGTTAAGGTATCTATAATAATGTGAGTCCTGACTCTTCTGTAGCTTCTTGACATATACTTTTATATTGCTAGTTACATTAAGCTAACAGATAAGGCAACCACTGGGCCCCATCACCCAGGCTCCACTGACATAGCATAGAACCTTCCCACAGCATTCCTCACCAAACATTACACATGACATCACAGGTCCTCACATACAGAGACAAGCACTTCACAACACATCTCCTTCCTTTCCAATAATATACAGACACTTGACACTCACGACGACAAGCACTTCACAACACATCTCCTTCCTTTCCAATAATACACACACGCGGGAAACACAGACACGGGAAGCTCACACACACGGGACACTCAAACAGGGGAAGCTCACACAAAACATCCATACCATGTACCTTTTTATTGAGAGATACAACTCAAATATTTCTGGGACGCTACCCGTACACCACAACTGGGACGCTATCCCTACACTTCACCTCACTGGGACGCTATCCCTAAGGACGCTATTCCTACTCTTCAAATAGGACGCTATGCCTACACTTTAAATGGGACGCTATCCCTACTCTGGGACGGAAACCCTTTACCAACTTCAGACTTATTGCACTGGGACGCTCTCCCTAATCTGGGACGAAATCCCTACACCAACTTCAGACTTATTGCACTCGGACGCTATCCCTACTCTGGGACAGAGTCCCTATACCAACTTCAGACTCAAAGCACTGGGTTGGCACTACCTTCCTCTTTTTGGACGCTATCCCTACACCTCTCTTTACAGGGACGCTATCCCTAATCTACACTTAACTGGAACGCTATCCCTACACCTTAAATGGGACGCCATCCCTACACACTGAGTGGGACGCTATCCGTACTCTTTAAGCGGGACGCTATCCACACACTTCACCGCACTGGGACACTATCCCTAGGGACGCTATCCCTAATCAATGCTTAACTGGGTCGCTATCCCTACACCTTAAATGGGACGCTATCCCTACCATAGACCTCAATGGGACGCTATGCCTAGGCTTAACTTGACTGGGACGCTATCCCTACATTTCAAATTCACCTTGTGTGGGACGCTCCCCCTACACTTCACTTTGCAAGGAACGCTATCTCTATATTTCGCCTTACATGGGACGCTATCCCAACACTTCAACATTGGCGACTCACTTCAGAGCGCATAGCACACATTTTGCATTGCATTGCACTACATTGCATATCCCATTTCAATAATATTTGCATGTATATGCACCCTAAAAGTCCATGCCGCCTTCTCGCAGCCTACTTGTAGTAAATGCGTATAGTCTTAAAGTCTAAATGTCCATGCCGCCTTCTTGCTGCCTACTTTTGCTATATGCGCTTAACTTTAGACTTCAACATCCATCTCGCTTTAGATGACTTTATCCTGAAATTCCTCAAAGTTTGTTATTTCTAACCCACTCAGAGCAGGCTTTCCTCATGCACTTCCACAACCTACTCACATAAGCCACTAACTGAATTCTCTTAAGGTCCATAAATGTCAATTTATTGCTGCAAATCCTTAAGACGTTACGGTTCAAACAATAACGGTTATGCTACACTACTAGCACAGCACCCGGTGCATTTAAACTCACTACCTATTACATTAAATCCATCATGCATCTCTTCTAATAGTTCACCCTTCACAACGATACATCTTCGTGGCTGAATTGCTTCAAAGGATACACATCCCGCGCCGATCATCATCATGGACAACAGGTCTTTGCTTCCTAAATTCCGTTCTGTTATTTAATACAAATTTGGCACTTAACTTTAGCCGCTGCTTTGCTCCTTTGCCCCTGTTGTGTCCTTCTCCATGTTAATGACCCTGTTTGAATGGGAGCCAAGTCCCATTTCTATTGTTGTTCTTTTGTTGTGGGCTGTGCCCCACAGTATGCAAGAAGAGGCGGGGTCCCCGCCTCAGGCGCCAGTTTCGCGCCAATGATTAAAGAGATAAGAAGCCACTTGACCGGCTCCCGCGTATTATTGTATCTGCTTCATTTGATCTGCCATATTGTCTTATTGCTGCACCTGACCTCCGTCGGGATCTTCAACTGAGTTGCCACGCTCAGCCAAACCCACTAGACCGTGCCACAGCGAGGTGCGAGGGCCGCATCCGCAGCCACACTGCACGGTGAACTTCAAGGACTTCACCGCCACGGAGAAAACGCTCATTACTACGCGAACGCTGCCAGTAAAACCACGTGGACTCCACAGCGACTCGACTTCCCATAGACGGCACAGGCCGCGCTGATCTGCAGGGAGAGGCCAGCCCCAGAAATCATCGCGACACAGCCAACCACACGTGGCTGCAACCATGTCCAAAGCCCCCAGGCCAGCTCCACCCCTAGGCCTGCCAGCAACAAAGAGGAAGGCAACTCTGAGTCACTTCAATTGCAAGCCGTGCCACACTTCGACATGTCTGACATGAACAGCCTGGCTCCCAGATGGGCCAGATGGCTAAAAGAACTGCAGATCTACATCGACGCCTCTGGAGTTAGGGAGGAACGTCACCTAAGAGCCATTTTGCTGCATTCATTGGGCCCTACGGTAGGTGACATAGTATTTGAAATGCCTGATTCTAGCACTGACTCATTCCAAGGCATCATCGACTCTTTGAATACGTATTTTGCACCTTTAAGAAATGTTGACTATGAGAGACATATATTTCATACAACCATACAAGATAAAAATGAAAGCATGGATAATTTTGTCATGAGATTGAGGAAAAGAGCCAAATATTGTGACTTTGACAGATACTCCACAGACGAGGTCCTCAAATCACAAGCCATTGCCGGGTGTGCATCCCCCGAATTTTGCAAAAAACTACTGCAGAAAAGTAGGACACAAGAAGAAATCCTGGAAATAGCAAGAGCTGATGCTGCATTAACGCTACAAACTGAGTCGCTAGGAAACATCACTATCACGCAAACGGCCAATGCAGCACAAGTATGTCCCATTCGCACTCACGCCGACTCATCAGAACAAAAGAAATGCTACAGATGCGGTTTTCGGTTTCCCCACTCAGG
Organism: Ambystoma mexicanum; assembly: GCF_040938575.1. Classification (NCBI taxonomy): domain Eukaryota; kingdom Metazoa; phylum Chordata; class Amphibia; order Caudata; family Ambystomatidae; genus Ambystoma; species Ambystoma mexicanum. The sequence goes on from NC_090925.1 coordinate 278,184,986, forward strand.
ACCATGTCCTGCAATAGGTCACCGGTGCGACAAATGTGGGGGTGAGAACCATTTTCAGTCGGTGTGCAAAAACATTAAATTCTATCAGAGTGCTGAGCCTCACAGAGAGTCCTGGAGACAAGATGGCAGAAGGCCGTGGCGGGAAAGCCCGCGCAAACACGCAAGCCAGTCGTCTGCGCCCAGCAGGTGGCGCTCACCCAGATCGTCAAGGGAGCACGTGCCATCCACTCGGTGGCGTGAATTAAGAAGAGACACATCCAGTCATCGCAAAAGTAGACATCACTCTCAGCACCGCCAGCCAAGACAAAGAATCAGGTACCTGGATGAATCGCCGCAAGAAAGAAGAACGGCCAGGTCGTCATCTTCCAGTGGAGAGAGAAAACGCGCAGATGTACATGCCATAGGAAACAACACGACAGCTGAATATAGCCCAACACTGCTGCTGCAACTCAATGGACACAATCTGGAATTCTTAATCGATACGGGGGCCACTGTCAATGTCATAAGCGACATAGTATACAAAACACTTGAGGTGAAGAAAGAGCTACGGAAAGCTGACACATTGATATATCCGTATGGCTCCAACAAACCGCTAGATTGCAAAGGCATGTTCACCGCAAAATGCCAATACAAAAATCAAAGCCAAGAAGTACAAATCTACGTGATCAAAGGGGAAGTCCCAGGTGGAAGCATACTGATCTTCCGCACAGCCATACAAATGGGGCTAATCAGCATCATGTGCCAAATTATGTCCGCCTACACTTCTAGCGCAAAAGACATGATTCAAAAGATGTTCCCATCTCTCTTCAAAGGCCTGGGACTTCTAAAAGACCGACAAATCAAGCTACACATCAACCCGCAGGTACCACCAATTGCTCAACATTATAGAGGCATCCGGCTTAACATACAGCGACAGGTTGAAGATGAAATACAGTCATTGCTACAACAGGACATTATAGAGCCAGCATCCGGTGCAACACCGTGGGTCTTTCCGATAGTACCGTACCCAAAAGAGACGGCAAATCAAGCATACGAATCTGCGTGGACATGCGTGCCCCAAATGTGGCCATTGAAAGGGAATGACACCTAGCCCCGTGCATGACTGACATGATGCATCTATTACATGGGGCGACCGTGTTCTCAAAGCTTGATCTAAACAAAGGTTACCATCAACTTGAACTTCATCCCTCATCAAGATACATCACAACTTTCTTAACACACCTAGGACTGTTCAGGTATAAAAGATTAAGCTTCGGAGTATCTTCGGCCGCTGAAATCTTCCAGAACGAGATTCATCAAATAATCAAGCATATTCCCCAATGTCTAAATTATAGCGACGACATTCTCATTTTCGGCGCATCACAAGAAAGTCACGATGACACTTTGAGAAGAGTCTGCATGGCACTAGAAAACGCCCACCTCACTCTCAATCCTGAAAAATGCGAAATCAGCAAAACAACATTGAAATTCTTTGGACATATATTTTCGAACAAAGGTATGCGCCCAGATCCTGAGAAGGTGCAAGCTCTACTTCCACATCTCCATCAGCCATACGCTCATTCCTAGGGATGGCCGGCTACTGCACTCGGTACATTCAAGATTTCGCATTGGTGAGCACACCACTAAGGCTCCTCACAGGAAAAGATCGAGACAACCACTGGACCCCAGAATGCGAAGAAGCTTTTCAAGAGATCAAGCGTCGCATCGCATCAGCCTCATGCATGGCTTACTACGATCCCACATATGACACTGAACTGACAGTGGACGCTAGCCCGGTCGGCCTTGGAGCCATCCTGGCCCAGTCCAGACCCGGAGCCTCACCAACTTCACCAAAACGCATAGTGGCTTATGCAAGCCGAAACTTGTCACCCGCCGAGTGTGCCTATTCTCAACCTGAAAAGGAAAGCCTGGCAGTCGTGTGGGCATGCGAACATTACCATCTCTTTCTGTATGGAAGCCCTTTCACAGTCGTCATGGACCACCAGGCGCTCACCACGATCTACGGCAAACCCACGGCTAAAATGCCACCTCGCATAGCCCGATGGGGATTACGACTACAGGAGTACTCATTCACAATCGTTCACAGGCCAGGCAAAGATAATAATCCTGCAGATTTCCTGTCCAGATACCCTCTACCCGCTCAAGAAGAGGGTCAATCCGTCAAAGCAAATCAATACATCAACTATCTCGTTGACAACGCTCTCCCGAAACACATTTCCACAGCCCAACTAGTGGAAGCCACCAGCGAAGACAAACTCCTACAAATCGTGAAGGAGTGCATGCAATCAGGCCGATGGCTCATAAAAGACTGAGACAAGGTGGGCCTATCCTCCCAAGAGGAATCTCAATTCCGCACATTGAAACTTATACACCACACCCTGTCTCAATCCCCGGAGGGCTTGATTCTCAAAGGAAACAGACTGGTGATCCCGTCCAGTTTGCAAAACAAAGTTCTAGACATAGCACATGCGGGGCACCGCGGAGTGGTATCCATGAAAAGACAGCTCCGGACAAAAGTTTGGTTCCCGAAAATGGATGAGTGGAAAGTCTCCTAAGCAAGTGCCTCGCATGCTAAGCGGTGGCTCTGTGAACATTCCCCGCACCGTTAAGGCCGTCTGGTCTGACATGCCCCTACAGGTATGGGATGAGGTGGCCGTTGACATGTTTGGACCCCTAGTGAATGGAAAATATGTGCTAGTCATTATCGATGAAATGTCCCGTTTCCCAGAAGTACACCTTGTACACTCAACCAGCGCCCAGGCCATCATCCCTGCTCTGGATAAGACATTTGCAGACTATGGAATCCCCATGACCGTAAAATCAGACAATGGACCGCCCTTCAGTGGTCATGATTTTGCAATGTTCGCAGAACATCTGGGATTCCAGCACAGAAAGATAACACCCTTACATCCCCAAGCCAATGGAATGGCCGAGAAATTCAATCTCAAGAGGACTTTACAAGTCTGTTCCATCACCAATGGATCATTTATGCAAGCCATTTGGACACTGTTAAGAGAATATCGGAACACGCCACACAGCGCCACCGGCGAATGCCCGTCCACCCTAATGTTTGCCCGAATCATACAGACAAGACTTCCGCACAACCCCCATGTTCGTCCAACCACCACTATCATCGAAGATGCACGAGCCAGTGACAAGGTGAGCAAGGACAAAATGAAAACCTACTTCGACCAGAGGAGACAAGCCAAACCATGCCAGATTCAAGTAGGTGATGGGGTACTGGTACCACAGGACCAAAACACCAAGGGCACCCCTGCGTTCAGACCCGAACCCCTGACGGTGATCCACACCAGCGGGTCCATGATAACGGCGGCAAGCCCTCATAGAACCGCCACGAGGAACTCATCGTTCTTCAAAGTCTTCGAAGGAAACTCAAGTCGTGAAACCACAACCTACACGGTCACAGACGAATCCTCAGATCCAGAATCTGAATATAGAGTGGAACATCGGGATGCCAACGACAGTGACACCCAGATGGCCAGATCAATGACACCGAGGCGAAGCCCCTCAAAACGGACAGTACGCAGACCAACCAGGTGGATAGAAGAAATGAACTAAAGCTCTCTTTTAAGTGAGGGGGAGATGTTGTGTCCCCATCCATGTTAATGACCCTGTTTGAATGGGAGCCAAGTCCCATTTCTATTGTTGTTCTTTTGTTGTGGGCTGTGCCCCACAGTATGCAGGAAGAGGCGGGGTCACCGCCTCAGGCGCCAGTTTCGCGCCGATGATGATTAAAGAGATAAGAAGCCACTTGATCGGCTCCTGCGTATTATTGTATCTGCTTCATTTGATCTGCCATATTGTCTTATTGCTGCACCCGACCTCCGTCGGGATATAACAGCCCCTTTCTCATTCCGCCTCTACTAATACGCAGACACATAAATCCCTGCATACCTCTGGCATTTCTTTTCCTCTTATCGGCACAACTGTCATGGGACGAACGTTCCCATAGTAAAACGTCACCAGAACAGGGGTGCACACCTTCGCTGACAAGTTCTTGTTTACTATTTCCTGCACGCGTTGGACGCTTTGCTGGGTTCTTCACTCGAACAATTCTATCTTTCCTCGCCAGCGGGTCTACAACCCTGCTCCAACGGCCATCGATCTGAACTGGAACACATGGATGGCAGAATTCTATATGATCGCCATCTCCACACGCCTCACCAGTGACATCATCATACTATCCCTGGCTAAGATGCCACACGGAGCTCCTCCACTTCAACTGTTACAACGACCTCAGTAGTGCAGCACAATACGCAGTTTGCCCAGTATATACCGCACAACTTCAAGTAAGGTGCTATTCGTATGTTGCACCTACAATGTCTTCACACACCGTCCTGCACCTCTATTCTTAACTCCAAGTGTCACTGCTGGAGCTTCCTTCCTCTGCGCCTGTGCCACTACCCTCTTCCCTGTGTGCAGTCCTGGGGCAGACTTCGCTTTTGCGCTGCGTCTTTTACTCACTTCACTTCGCTCTTCACTTCACTGCGCTTTGTTTCTGCCTTTACTTAGCGACCCCTGGGCACAGCTCTGGGGTGCCCCAACTTCAACTTCACCTTTGGGAACCTGATTAACCCCAGGGGCCTGCTTCTCTCGTGGACCTCTGCTTAAGCTTCTCTTTATGGGGCGTGCTTCAAAGAGCTTCACTTTCCCCTCTGTTTTGCTCCTACACGCTTCACCTTCTTTCCCCCATGATGATATTGCTACCCGTGCTATGGGCTCTTCTCCTTCTCTGTGCCCTTAGTGTGCAGTTACCCTTGCTGCGGGCTGCCCTGGGTCTGCCCTGGGGCTTTATTTACTTCTCACCCCCAAGCGCTCTGCACCCCTGGGTGATGGGACTTACTTCAAGTTCTTTGGGGGGCAGTGGTTCCTTTTTATTCCTCTGCTGCTCCCCCCTCAGCAGTCTCTTCTTCTTCTTTGCACCAGTTCTTAGTAATCCTCGTTGCCAGTGTAATAATGTGAGTTCTGACTCTTTTGTAGCTTCTTGACATATACTTTATTGCAAGTTACATTAAGCAAACAGATACGGCAACCACTGGGTCCCATCACCCAGGCTGCACTGACATAGCATAGAACCTTCCCAGAATATTCATCAACAAAAATTCCACATGACATCACAGCCTCTCACATAAGAAGACAAGCACTTCACAAGTTAACTTTATTTGTATTTGGGCCATAGTTAATTTGGATTGTGGTTTGATGTGTCCTTAATGTTGATATTGCCATCGATTATAGACTTTGATTTTTATAGATTGTAACCTTGGCACACTATAAAAACATTTCTTTTCAGCTAATTCCCTGTTTTTATGTGCGAAATTTCTGTCACTGTTTATATATGTCTGCAAGTTTCTATGTTAAAAGAGAGTATAACATTCCTTTTTCCGCACGTGTGGTGTTTTTACATACATGGTTGTGTGTTTTGCATATGTTATGCTCATACCTGCGCTTTGGGATTCATTCATCTCACAATGCTGGTTGGTGGAAGTGTATGCATATGCATTGTCTGATATGTTTTTGTGTTTCCCTTTGTCGTGGGCTTAGCCAAATTGTGTGTTTTGGTTGTCTGGTGAGACTGTTTGGTGTCTGTGAATGTGCATGCTTGTTCTGTTCTACTAACACCAGTGAGTTTTCTGGATGTTGTGTGACTGTCCCATTGATATATGCCTCTAATGGCATGCGGTGTACTTTGTTTTGGTTTTGTGTTGTCTGCTTTTATTTCCATGTGCAGGTTTCCCACATATTATGAGAATGCCTACATTATGAGCTGTCCATAGTAGCATAGTGCGTGTGTGTTTTCTGCTTCTGATCTTGTACTGTTGTTTGTACGTTTGGCCAAAGTAAACTGGTAGCTTGCCGTATGTGTTTGTGTGTTCACACATGCACTTCCAATTTTCGTGTGTATTCCGTGATTTCTGTCCACACCAGAGGTTTGGGGTGCATTTTCATGCACGTTTTTGTCTGTTTTCTGTCTTGTATACATGGTCAATGTGTTAAATATCCATAATGGAATGAGGTGTGTTATTTCTGCAAAGACTCCGTTTTTTTATGTTTGCCAATTCTATTTCCATACATAAGCATGCATACCTACACTGTGAAATGTTGTGAATATCATGACATGTTTTCTAGGTATGTCTCTGTACATGTTTGTGTTTGTCTGTGTATTGTGTACATCCCTGAATACAACTGGTTGTTGGCTCTATGTGTTTGTGTATTTGCGCATACCTGCTTTCCATTTCTGTGCCTGTTTTTGTGTTTTTTGGCAGTATTGCAGATGCCCAGAGCTTTTAAACAGGGAATAACTGAAAATTCCCTGATCGAATCGCAGCAGTTTTCTGCATTCACCAGAAACCTATGTGGTAGAGGTACATACCAAAAATCTAAGAAATCGAAGCAACAATTTTGAGATATCACAAAAGCTTTTTTGTTTTTTTTTGTTGGTGTGTTCACGCAAAAAAAAACCTTTAACCACCTACCCTTTTTAGCTTAAAACATGAATCACATTTCTGCGAATTTGGCATGTCTTTTCCTTTTTTACTAAACGTACTGATGTCTCATGGACAGGTTCCTTTGTAAAGTGTTACATGTAGTCAACATAAGCAGTCATGTCTATATCTATACATGTAGCAAATGCCAGCAAAGCTATGGTGGGTTTATAAAAGCTTGCAGAAAAACATTCCGCCAGAAATGAGAAAGTAGAATAAACCATTTTAGCCAAGTCATGCATGCCACAGCACAACCCAGAAGCCATCACTGGAAGTTTCCCTCCAGTTCAGAGCCACATGAACAATGCATTGTGGGTATGCAAACTAGCTGAAATTGAAGCATTTTGGTTCAGAAAATGGTTACAGTCTTATAGAGCTCTGCTATACTATACATAGCATGTTCAACCCAAGACAGACAGCTCTCAAGTATGTGGACAACTGCATCCATGTTTCACTTTCAGTGGGGAATTTTCAGTGCAGTATATTCTGATATTCTTGTGGTTGGAACACTGGGATCTGTTTAGCGAACACCAGACATGTAATGGTGGGTGTATACATCCGTGCAAAAAGATTTCCACCTGAAATGTGACAGTTGAATAAGCCACTTCAGCCAAGTTCCACATGCCACACCACTGCCCAGTACCCAACCCTGGTTGTTCACCTCTATGGTTATGCACATTTGATTTATAGCAATAATCCTGCTCCAGAAAATTGTCTTCATCTTATAGGGCAGTGCTATTTATACATAACATTTGCACCCAAGTGGGACAGCTTTCAGGGATGCAGACAACTGCGTACATGTTTCACTCTTATTAAGATCATCAATGTAATACAGTCTGATATTCTTGTGGGTAGAGCATGGCAGAAGGAACAGCATTATATGCCAGACTTCAGCAATCCCCTGCAAACACCTTCCTCCAGCTCCTGCTTGACCACCCCACACTGTTGGGACTGTGGAAGCTGGCTTCTGGAGCAAGTGCTCCCCTCTCTTTCTTTTGGTGGTGCTTATGGTCATGGCTTACAGTAGTTGTGAAGTGTGGGCTGGACATATCTGTGATTGGGACATGTACCTGTACTCAGGAGGGCTGAAAGCGGGCCGGCTTGAGCTTATATCCAGGCCTGCAGATATGTGTGAAGTCACCTTTCCACCACTTTTGGGGTCTTGCTGGCATTAGTTGTTCAGAACTAAGTCCATCTGTTTTTACAGGGGAGGTATGGGGGGGACACCCTCATAAATAAAAAGTTTTGAAATCATATCGACCAAAAGTATACAAACAAAATACACACATTTGAAAAGGTGTCTGCAAATAAACTTAGAAAATACTAGGAATGTAGGCATCCTGCAGGACCCTCTTTCCATGGTTTTATTGGTGCTGGTGTGTGTGCTCCTGCGCCTGCCCTCTGTCTTAGTGTGGGTACCAAGTGGGTTTGGTCTGGAGATTTCCTGTTTCCCTCCTTTGACTGCCTTATAGTTAAGGTAAAACCTATGAATTACTAACTTTTGTGAACATCCTATTGCTAACAACTTTTGACTCCGTAGACAGACAGCGTTAAAATGTACCTAAAAAATAACATGGCAAAACACCTCCAAATGGAAAAATGTGGGGAAAGTCCTCTAACGATTCAAAAGTTATTAAGCAGTGGAAAAACTGCTTTTGGGCCAAGTCCTTTCGTTTTCCAAACAGGTGCCCAGCGAAAACTGCTGGACGGATGTGCATCAAGACATTAGATGGGCACAAAGCTTTGTGGATATTCCTTTTTTTTGTTTGGTGTAAATCCATTCAGTGTTTAGTTTAAAAAAAATTAAATGGAGAAGGGGATTCCCCCGTCACCAAAAATATTGTATTTATCTCTTATAATTCTTTGCTGGAAGATGAGGCAGTGGTTTTTCCAAAGCAAAATTTCAATGCCACCTTTGATTTTCACTTCGATAAGCCTTTGAAAGAAATGGAAAAAGGAAATATTACAAAGTATGTTATTCTTAAAATTAAAAATGAAGTGGTGGGCTGACAGAGAAGCGACAGCCGAGTTTTATATGAACAAATAAGGCAGCGCATGCAAGGTAGAGGTTATACTGCTCATTGAAATTACTTTCAGATCTTTAATTTATAACATGTTAACTGTTGTACAGTAGAGACAATTATATCTATTGTAGGTACATAAGGGCGCTCTTTTCAGTAGAACACACTCAGTGATGTGAGTTCCACTGGAAGTGCCATTGGCAGGTCCCACCATTCCGCTGCCTCCATCTTCTGTATCCCTTTCCCTCATAACTCCCCCTTGCTCTTCTTGGTCCTCATACTCCATTCTTTCCACTTCACTCTTCTTCGTCCCAGGACCTCCTTACTCTTGCCTCATTCTTCCGTGTCCCAGTACCCAATTATTGCCATCTCACTTTTCCTTGTCACAATACCCACTTGGGGCTCCATTATCCCACTGCACTCTTCCTCGCCCTAGTAACCATTAGTACGCCATTATCCTGCCTCATTAGTCCTGGTTCCAGTACCCCATTGCACACGTTTTACTCTTCCTTGTCCAGAACCTCATTCCCTTGCCCAACTCTTCATCATCCCAGTACCTCATTACTCCAGCCTCCTTTTGTTCATTCCAGTACACCAATAGTGTGTGATGCCTCACTCTTCCACGTCCCAGTACACTATGTGTAATCTGTTATCCAGCCTCACTCTTACGGTCCCATTACCTCAATACACCTGCCTAACCCTTCCCCATTCTTGTACCCCGTTAATAATCCATTACCTTGCCACACTCTTCCTCATCCTATTACCCCATTATTATGCAATTACACCCGCCTACCACTTCCTCATTTTAGTATCCCGTTAGTAATCCATTACATTAGCCCCCCTACCTATTCCTCGTCCATGTACCATGTTAGTAATTCATTATATTAAGCCCACCTACCTCTTCCTCTTCCTGGTACCCAATTAGTTATTATATCACTCTGCCTCCCTCTTCCTGGTCCCATTACCCCATTACTAATCCATTGCATTACCGCGGCTTCCCTCTTCTTTGTCCCGATACACCATTAGTAGTCTATTACATTACCCTCAGCCTCCCTCGTCTTCATCACAGTACTCCATTAGTAATCCATTACATTACCCCCACCTCTATCTTCCTCGTTCCTGCACCCTGCTAGTAATCCATAACATTAACCCTGCCTCCTGCTTACTCATCCCAGTATCATTTAGTAATCTATTATATTATCACCTGTTTCCCTCTTCCTTCTCCTGCGTACCCCATACAGCATTATGGGACAATTTGCATAGTATTGTCACTTCTCCCCAAAGGGTAGCCCTTTCTCATGAGGCTAGGGAGGTGCAGCTGCTACCCAAGAATCCCCCTATCGGATGGTATAATGCGGGAGGACTTCGTGGGTAGGGACTCCCATCTGGGGGAGGACGATCACCTATAGTATAGCCCATTGGTCAACATCACACCCCAACCTTCCCTATCCCCTCACTTCCTCCATGCCAAACACCTTCCTTGAGAGTAGATCTATGCATTTCTTTAGTGTAGAAAAAAAAACCACAACAGAAAATACCAGGACGAAGAAGAGCACAGAAGACATGAAGGATACTAACCGTGATAGTAACGGTATGAGGTGGCCCGGGGATGCATGAGGATCAAGAACAACAAGGGACTGAGACAATCCACCAGGGCGGGACTGGCAACATTGTATAACAACAGAAGGATTGAAGACTTTGTCAAGCCCAGCCGGAAGAGGCAGCAGGTGTGAGCAGGAGTTTCGAATCCTGTCGGCTGACCGGAGCAAACCAATAGTTAAGGATGGCGGCGAGGTGCTGAGGGAGTTCTCCATGGTTCCAGCTGGAGCAGACCCAAAAGCGAAGCAGGAAGAGAAAGCCGAGCAGTCCAGGAGAGTGGGGAGTAGCTGCGCTGCTGCAGAAGTGGATAAGAGAAGCCCGAAGAGCCGGAGAGATGTGGCCCAGTCCCAGGAAGCCCAGGTGGCATAACAAAGACCCAACAAAGGTACCGGGAGGTACGAGAGACCCGGAGGGAGCATGAGGGTGGAAGATAGGCAGGCTTGAAAGGCTCTCCGCGGACTCAGTAGTAACAGTCAAACTACTGGGAAGGGCGCATCGAGCATCAGAGGAGAACTTCATTGTTGCAGTGGCTGCAATAAGCCCACTGACGACCGGAGAAGAGTCTGGGACCTGAATGCAAGCATATTAGGCATCCGAGGAGAACGTCCTCATCGCGGCAGTCGCAATAAGCCCACTAAACACCATAGAAGGGTCTGGCACCCGAATGGAAGAATATGAAGTATTTGAGGCGAACTTCCTCATCGCAGTGGCAGCAACAAGCCTAATGACCATCAGAGAAGGGTTTGAGACCTCGACAGAATTATATTAAGTATCAGAGGAAAGCATCCTTGTCACAGGGGCAGGGAAGAGTCCACTGAGGCCCAGAGAAGGACTTGGGACTTTTCCATTACCAGGAGAAGTCACTCCTGGATCTGAAAGTTGAAAAAACTGAAAGTCCTTTTAATCACGAGACACCAGGGAAAGGGAGTCATTCCCCCGGTCTTTTGTGTGAGCTATATTGGAATGTGTGACCCAATACTTGGAGAAGGCAGGGATGTCATTTCACCAAAATGCCAGGGGTAGCGGAAGTGACATCACACGGCCCTTGACATCTGATGACATCACAGGAAGTGATGTAATTTGACCACACCACAAATTGACATCACGAGAAGTGATGGAACGCAACCTTTCACCCCATTGACAAAACTGGAAGTGGTATCACAAAGCAGTGTTCCTAAGTACACTTTGAAAAATATGGTTACGATATCACTGTAATGTGATCTACATAGCATACAAGAATGGATCACCATATGTATTGTTAATATCAGTGTGTATTGGCCCATATTACCAAATTACTGTGAATGCAAGCAGATGTCCAAGGTCAAATGATAATGATGTGTTATTATTTAGCACTTATGCTTAAGCGCATTCGTTTATATAGAACAAATATACATACAATATCATCCAACCTGTGTTGGCACTCATTTATTAACCTCAGAAGATGGAAAGGCTGAGCTGCCCTCGCCGGGATTTGAACCTGCAGCTCACACACACATTGCAGCAGGGAGCGCTCAAACCACTGCGCTTTTTTAGTACTATAGCTATCTTACTGGCTATAATAAAATGAGAAATTACATGTCTGAATGTTCGCCAAGTCTGAAAGCAAATTACACTCTGTAGTGGATACCATTAAACTGGTAACTGAGATTTAACTTTAACAGCAGGCCAGTTCATCTGCCGGTCTGGTGCAAAGTTGGCCACATGACAAGCCTGCATGGATCTACTTTACAGGCTTCAGACAAAGGTTGGCAAAATACATGCCATTGGGAGGGTTCATAACTGTGTATTAAAGAATTTAGAGTAGCGCAGGGAAAGCAGCACACTCACACGGCATCCCATACTCTGGGAACTCGTTACCTCATATATGCAAACACACTTTGTACTGTATATAATACTCTTGCAACTCTGTAACCGTTGCAACTTGCAATGCCTGTTGTCTGTCAAGTAAAGCACCTACATGCCTTCGGGCTTTGTGCGCTATATAAATTGCCAAATAAATAAATAAATAAATAAACACCATGAACAGCATGCCAGGAAAGATAGACACATTACAACAAAGCATTAATTGTGGCACAATGAAATCAAAGGACACCTCATGTGCTTTGCTCAAACATGTTTACCCTGCACACAAGCTTTTATGCACAAATATTTTGTCAAGTGACAGAGGACGCCGAGACGGAATGTATTCTGATGATCGTGAAGTGGGAAAATGGAAAAACAGGCTCCCATCTTCCCCCTCTCGCGCCGGGCCCAAAGGTTCACGGCCCAAGCACCCGCCACGAGAAGAGTTTGCCCATCTACCAGACGACCAGATACCCTGGTACAGGAACATAAGGATGTGTCCATCTGCCTGCCCAGCAGCCCGCCCTGCCCATGCCGATGCCTGCGGCATGGATCAACTAGACTAAAAACTATACGTCGTTAGAGATGCCATGACGACCTAGCCAACGGATAGCACACCTGTGCCAATGTACACACTGGACACTCTACACGAAGAATATACTCAGTGCTATGACGTAGGCGACAGACATACTCACGGACGTGCATCTTTATTATTTTCCACTTAGGCTCTCAAAATGCAGAAACGCAAGACGCACCATGAACTCATCGAAAGAGCTTGCTTACGCTTCTCCTAAACCTAGGTGCCATAATGAGAATTATAACGAAGACACGATACTGGTCATAAGACAATATGAGACTATAACCTAAAGCGCCTGTGCACCAAACGGTTCCACCTATACACCAGGCCTAAGCAGGCCGCAAGTAAGAGCTCCCATGAACGTGAAAAGAACAAGAGTCGAGTTGCTGATCCTGCAAAATGAGCCCGGCGAGAGCAGACAGCCAAGGTCGTAATGTTGCAAACCCACATTCCGAAAGCAGACCATCAAGGGCACGATGTTGCAACCTCGCATGCCGCACACCAACGTTAAGATCACACCTGCAAAATTAAACTAAGCGCACAGTGGAAAAACAATATTAATGGTGAAAAGTCTGCCTCAAACACGGTCCCACCTCACGTGACCAAGCCAAACCTGACAGGATGCCAAGCCCAGAAGAAAGAAGGCGTCTGGATCCCTCAGTACGAGACACAGGCAGATACACTTGAAAGGCTCAATGGGCCTCTGCGACAGTGGGAGTAGTCGGCCTTCCAGCTCATGAATAAGTCTTCACATTGTCTACACGTACTCATAGTGAAACATTGTTGCAAATGACAGGTGCACCGCGAGCTGGGAACAGCGATGGTCCCAGACTGGGAGGCTCGCGAACGCACCAATCAGAACATGGGGCTCTTATCACTGACGCCATTAACATTGACCAATCATTAGTAGTCTTCATGTAACAATTCTCATGTATCTAATTGTAGGGACAACCCAGATATATCACCTGACCCACCTTACCCACCAATATTGTTCTCTATACGTATGCTATACTAACCCTACCACTCGAGCAACCAATTAAGAGTGGCGATAGGTTTTTTGCTAACTTTTCGAGATGACGCAAGTAGCGCGTCATACTAAGGTAAAAAGGGCCTGCGAGCCCACGATTGTGTGTGTGTCAGGTCAGACGCGTATGATCCTTGACCCATCCCTGCCGTTTGTGTTTAATAAACAGCAGAGTCACCTTGCTTCTTGTGCGTGTCTCATACTCTATCTCTTTTGGGATATACCGGAGGAGTTGGGGCCTCCCTGCCCGGATGTCTGTGGACGGCCCGGCCGACCCCGGCAGAATTTCCCCCCGACAAGTTGGAGGCACTGCTGAGATCTGTTTAAGATCCGCCTTTTTATTTTTTACTTTTTCCAGGGACTCCGGTTGCGAGGAGGCCCGGCGGCGCGGCCCCCTCTGCCGTTGCCCCCTTCTGAGGACTACAGGACCATCGCGGAGCTGCGAGAAGACCGGACAGCGCAATCCGGATATTGGCCCTCAGGAGCCGGTTGAGAAGTATCCCGCCCGCGGTTGGCGAGTGTCCAGACGTGGTCCAGACGAGGGGAGGTGGCGAGCCGCTTGGAGGGGTGCACGCAGTCGAGCGGCCCCGCATCAGGAGAACTTGGTGAGCATGCCACGCGCAACAAGAAATGTGAAATTGTGAGGGAGGGGGGAGGAGTTAAATAAGGGAGGTGGGAGGTGTTACACAGGTGTGCGGCGAGGGTTTGAGAATTTGGTGTTGGAAATGGAGTGAATGGTAGCCGGAAAAGTGCGAGAGCAGACGGCTACGTTACGCGAAGGGAGGGGGCGGAGCACGAAAACATCACGTGCGGCAGCTCGTAGACACTGATTGGCCTAGGTCGCGACTACGTGTAAGGGTGTGGGTGTGCGTGGTTTCCTACGATTTGGCATTTATCGATCAATGAGTAGATGAGGATCCCTATTGTTCGAGCAAGAAACTCGATAGGTAGATGACGTTTCCCTGTAGGCGGTAGCTAGGTAGTTGCCTAATACGGAAGATAGTTGGCTGGTTAAGCCCTCCTGTCGAGGGGCGTATCACACGCGAGGCGACGCAGCGTGCGCAGTCCGATTATATGATTGATTTGATTACCTTGTTCCAGGAGTGACAGGAACACAGCTGTAGGGTTAACGGGGGTAGATTAGAAGTGTATTTTGAATGTAAAGAATATATGAAGAACTCATCAGTAGCTCGAAGAAATCGGTGACGTCACCAGTAGGGTTTTCATAGGATATCCCGAGTACAAGGCGTATTCCATCATGAGGTTGGTGGGGGAGAGAATTGTGGTAAGGAAGTGGAAACGGGGATAAACGGAAATAAGTCGATCGGGGAAAGGTGAACAGGGGGAACGTGGCTGCGCACGGAGAACGCCGGCCACGGCCAGTGTAGAAGAGGGAGGAGCTCGTGGAAATAGGACGACTGTATAAGAACGTATCAAGGGGTATGCAGCCGCAGGGGGCTACGTGCGCCTCGGCCACAGGGGGCCGTAGGGGGGACAGAAGGAAACATATAAATGTAACATACCGTATTTTCTGTAATTTTTTCTTAAACGGATTATCGTAAGTCCCCAAACCTACGGGGCCAGGTAAGCAATACAAGGCTGTATATTGTAATCTGCTAGTGAGATAAACTGCTACCAGATAGGGGAAGGGTAACAATTGGAGCGCATTTATGTCATATGGGGCAGGATCGGGAGGGTGGGGGAACACACTAATTACCCCACTACAACACATCTGCGCAACACTGCTACCCCATAGGGAGAACCTGATTAAATATAGCATAGAATGGAACCAGGGGACGGATAATAAGATGCTAACACCATGGCCGCCTAATGGTAGCTTTGATTGATATGTCCAACATTCATTATTAAACCATCTGCACAATACATATAAAGGGAAGAAGTTGGCAAACCATGTGGAGGTGTTTAACTTATGGAGGATGTTCCAGGGGTCCAGACCAGGATCAAATGGAATGCTCACCATGGGGGAAATACCGGAAGGAAAAGAGATTAAGGAGGAAGGAAAGGATGGGGAAAAGGGGAGTGAGGACCCAAAGAACACGGGGAACAGAGGTGAGGGAGGAGAAAAGAATAATAAAGCAGATGAAATAAAAAAGGAACCGAGCAATGATATACCCCTAGCAACGGAAGTAAAAACAGAGGGAGGGGGGTTGTACCCTTTAAGAGAATTGGGAGAAATAGAAAGAGGACAGTTAAGGGCGGCTGAGGGATACTCGAACCCGGCATACAGCCCTCCACCATATGTGGCTCATAAGAAGATGCCAGCTGGGTAAGGGGGAACTGGAGTAAACCAGACTGTGGAAATAGGAAACGATGAGTGGGTAGCTGCACAGATATTATTAAAACTACGGGGTTCATTAACAGGAGAAGAGAAGGAGGTAGTAAAGAAAACAGATGAGGATAATGCCAGAGATAGTGAAATGAGGGGAGAAGAGCTGTTGCGACAACAGGAAGAGATTTTGGAGGAACGACTAGAAAAATTAAGGGATGAGCGGAATGAGTTGATTAAGCAGCTTGAAAGGGAGGAGAAAGAGAGAGCGAGGAAAAGAAAAGAAGGTAAGGACGAATTGGAGAAAATACGGGAACGAACGGAGGAGCAAAAGAGAGAAGCTGAAAGGGTAAAAGCAGCAGCAGAAAGGGTATCAAGAGTAGTACTGCGAGAAAAGAAAAGGGAAGAGGAAGAAAAAGAAAAAGAAATGGCAATATGGAAGAGGAGAGTATTATCAGAAACTAGTAAGAAATACGAAGAAGGGAGAGTGATAGAGAGAATAGTAGAAAGAGAAAGGATGAAATGGTAAAGAAAAAAGGAGGATGAAAGAATATTAGAAAAGATGAGAAGTGAAGTAATGGAGGAGTTAAAAAGGAAAAGGGAGGAAAATAGTAGGGAGATGGAGGAGAGAGATGAAGGAGAAAGAGAAGATAGGAGTAGGGAGAGTGGAGAATGGGGGAATGTATATAGAAACACAGAAGTAGCAACAACATCAGCGCAAAGGGGAGTGGTTGATAAAGGAGAAACAAGAGAACTGGACCTGATAGATTTAGAAACAGTGACGATCAAGGGGAAAAAAACCGAGTGGGGGTTACCGTCTATTTCTGACTTTTGTAGTGGGGAAGAAGAAGGAGTGGAGAAAGAAGGAAGTAGCAGTGGAAGGGAAAGTCTAGATAAATTATACATCACCCGAACCAACATAGATTCACCATGGATAAGTAGGAGAATGGATGAACTGGGAAGAAGTGAGGAGGGAGAGCGAAGAGTAGTGGAAAAACAAACACATGAAACAACACCATCTCCATCACCATCACACCCTCACCCATAGCACCCTACATGCTCAACCACCTCACGCTCGTTACGCAAAGTAAAACTCGCGCCATTCACAGAAGGATTGACACCCTATGGATACCGGCTTAGAGACCTCCCTAGTCGCAGACAAGAAAGTAGAATAAACATGCCCACATTAAACGCAGGAAAAAATATAGAAGAAAAAGTTGAGAGCAGGGGAAATACGGACGAAATTGAAGATGTAAAAGAAAGGGAGGAGGAGTAAGGGTGTGAGGACTTGGTATTATGGAACACAATGGGTGAAACAAGACATAACTTGATGCCACTTTTAGAGAGAGGAGGGGTTAGACCACAGTACGTCCCTTGGAAGCATTCTGATAAAGAAAATATAAAATGCAGGCTCCCATCATTAAGTGGAGGTGCGGGTAAGTGGATATATGAAATGGAAAAACACACCGCAGGACAGAAACTAGCAGTAGGAGACGTAAAGGGCCTGTTAATATCAATATTAGGGGATACAGCAGATGACATTTGGAAGAGAGTGGGATTCCACGGGGTAACAATAACAAACACATCGCACGATGGGGCACCATTCGCAAACTGCAGACATGCACTATGGCAGGCACTGAGGGTACAGTACCCAGACACATCAGACATAGGTGCAATTACCTCTCGTAAGATGCGTGAAAATGAAGATCCTGTTGATTATATCCAGGAGATTCAAGAGAAGTGGCGTATGGAAACGAGGGAACAATGGGATAAAACACCAGCAATATTCTATCATATACTAGTACAAGGGCTCCCAGAAGGAGTTCAGAAACAACTAAAGAAAGTAGTGGGAATGGAAGCAAAACCATGGCCAGAAATACACCTTACTATAGTACATCATTGCAGAACATGGCAAGGTAAAATGAAACAAAAGGAAGAGGACAGGAAAACAGAAGAGGCTAAACTAGTACAGAAAAAACTTACCAAGTATACGATGGAAGGGGCACTAATAACCACGCCCACAACAATGACCCAAAGCCCCGCACAAGTAGTGGCTGCACAAGATTGTGCACAAATACCACCTTCGCAGACTGTAACGCAACAGGCACCGCAAATACAACCATACATGACTAGCATGGGAGGTGGACACACGATGACAGGAGCTGGTTATTATAATTATAACAGGGGGAGAGGAGGATTTATGAGAGGGAGAGGATACGGATATAACACCCAACAACAGGTGGGAGGATTTAGAAACCCCTACCCCACAGGGCAACCAGTATACCAGGACAACACAGGGAGCTTTCCATGGCAAAGTAGGGAACCGCCGGTGTGTTGGAGTTGTGGACTATTAGGACACATGTCCCGCACGTGTAGAGTTAGACCTGGTATACCATCATGGAGTGAACAGGGACAACATAGACCCTCACAGGAACAGCAGGGCATACAGCAACAGCAGGCGTTGCAACAGGGAAATGAACAACAACCACAACTGACACAACAACAGCCACAGACGTGTTCGCTGCCACAACAACAGGTAGCGATGACACAGCAGTCCCAAGCACAACAAACACAACTGGGTAGGGTGACGGTCTTGGGACACAACCCTTACACAGGAAATGGCCAATCATTGTACCCCCAATAGGACAGCCCACAGACGGCCTTGGTGTGTCCCATCCTGTCAGTAACACCTAATAGTGCGGAGGAGCCACGCATAGAGGTAACGATAGGTGACAAAAAATTATCATTCCTTGTTGACACCGGGGCAACCCGGTCTTGCATAAGGGAAGGTAAGTTTAAGATGTCAGGCGAAGCCATGAACACCCAAGGATTCTCTGGGGCTAGAGGGTTGGTTCCCTTTACTGATAACATTCCCTTATCTATTGGAGATTATGATTTGTCAGTTCCACTTTTATATT
The DNA here is from genome assembly GCF_040938575.1 of Ambystoma mexicanum. Taxonomy (NCBI): domain Eukaryota; kingdom Metazoa; phylum Chordata; class Amphibia; order Caudata; family Ambystomatidae; genus Ambystoma; species Ambystoma mexicanum. The sequence goes on from NC_090925.1 coordinate 278,203,757, forward strand.
ATAATGCCTCACCAGTAAATATATTGGGGAGAGACATAATGAACAGGTTGAATATGACGATCTCCTTTACTGAGGACGGCATAATTTGCTCTACTCCAGTGATTAACATGCTCACAGCGCGACAAATTATGCAGGCATATTGCGGACAGACCGCGATTAGGGCGGAGCCAATAGATGGCGAACTATTCCAGTATGGAACTGATATGGCAATTGCATGGATGCCAGGGATAGAAGGGAAAATATGGAGGAGGCCAGCAACCTATCTGTTCAGACCAGAAACACCTACTAATGAACCAGAAGGGAAGGTGTTCTTAATGGACATTGAGAGTATTATTGCAACAGCTGACTACATTGCTGTACATGCCCAAGACAAAGAAGGAAGAGCATGGAGGGCAGTGATAGCATTAGCAGAAGGATGTAGGCTCACCCAGGTGTCAGATGAGGAGCTGTTCTCAGATGAAAAAGAAGAAGATGAAATGGTGTTTATGATGAGTGTGGAGATATGGCTAAGGGTGGCGTACAAACAAGTAGCACAGAAAATTGCAATGGCACTTGAGGCACCCACATGCACCCCAGTCCCCTTCTTTGAAGAGGATATGTAAAAAGTACCCAAATCATTGTGGACCACCGGCCCCTATGACGTGGGGTGTATAAAAAGTATAGGGGGAGTAAAAATAAAATTGAAGAAAGGTGCAATACTCCCCAGAGTTAAACAGTACCCACTATCAAAAGAGGCAGATGAGGGTATCTATGAAACCATAACGGCCCTTATAAATAATGGCATATTGGTCCCCTCAGAATCACCTTGCAACACGGCTGTGTACCCAGTGCGCAAGGCTAAAGGGGGGTCTTGGCGCTTCATACAGGACCTCAGGCCCTTGAACAACATAGTAGAAGCAGAATATCCCGTAGCAGCAAACCCGGCCACGATATTGTGTGGAATTCCAGCAGAGGCATCACGATTTACAGTGATCGACCTTAAAAATGCTTTTTTCTCAATACCATTGCACCCCGACTCACAAGATCTGACGAGCTTCACTTACAGAAACACAAAGTGGAAACACACTAGATTGCCACAAGGGTATTGCGAATCACCCTCAATTTTCAATAGAGTGATACAGATGGACTTGGGTAATATTGAAGTGGAAAGCACGGTGTTGCAGTATGTGGATGACATAATAATATGCAGCACGAACGAGAGAACATGCAGAGAGGACTCTTTAAAAATGTTGACAATATTGGCTGAAAAAGGTTACAAGGTAGACATGGAAAAGATACAGTATTGTCAGGAACAGGTACTTTACATTGGTCAACTCATATCCCAATATGGAAGAAAGATTGCACCACAAAGAGCACAAGCAATTTCGAACACTCCACTGCCACAAACTGTGAGGGAACTGCAGCAGTTTCTGGGGCTGTGCAACTATTGTAGGGCATGGGTGTTTGATTACAGCTCGTACATAGAACCCCTGCTTGAGGCGTTGAGGGAAGCTAATAAAGGGGAGAAAAAGCTGGGGTGGACAATGGAGATGAAAGAGGCTTTTGGTGAATTGAAAGATGCGATATCTACTGCTCCAGTGCTTGCATCCCCAGATTATGAGAGACGATTTTTCATATTCTCACACTGCGACTCAGCAGTAATGAAAGCAGTGTTGGCTCAAAGAACAAGCATGGGCTACAAACCAGTAGCATTTTACAGCGGCCACTTAGATCCTGTAATGTTGGGTCACTTCCCTTGCGAACAAGGTCTAGCCGCAGCTGCCTTCGCAGTGGAAAAGGCATCAACAATCACCATGGGATGCCCAACTACCTTATTTGTGGAGCACGCACTATTTGCAATATTGAATAAACCTAAGTCCACCCTAACCACGCAGAGAGCATCTGGTTATGAGATCATTTTATCAAGAGCTGAACTATCAATTGTTAGATGTAGCACGGTCAACCCTGCAAGGTTCATAGCAGAAGTAATTGAGGAGGGAGATTATGCCCATGACTGTACGGAGATAACTGAAATATACTCATGTAGCAGGAAGGTGGAAGAAAACGCACTGGAGGGTGGTGAGCTCTTATTTATTGATGGGTCATCAACTATCGATCAAGGGGATGGTATTAGGAGAACTGGGGCAGCAGTGGTAAAAATGATGGATGTACCGGTGTGTGTGGCAATAAAATGTGTACAATTACCACAGCATTACTCCGCTCAAGCAGCTGAATTGGTTGCACTGATCTTGGCGTTGAAGGAAAGCCTTCACAAACGAGTAACCATATACTCTGACAGCGCATATGTTACATCTACTGTCCACTCAGGGCTGTCAAAATGGAGAAGGAGAGGATTTAGAAGAGCTGATGGCACTCCAGTGCAACATGCTCTGTTATTGGCTGAACTAATTGAAGTAATAAACGACCCCCAAGAATTAGCTCTAGTCAAATGCACAGCACACACCAATGGTGATGACCACGTCTCAAAGGGGAATGCAGCAGCAGACGCACATGCGAAGTATGCTGCATACTTTGGTGAGATATGGAACCCCCCAGAGTCACAGAGAGGGAGAGGGAGGGGAATAGCTAAGGAGATGTTGATAAGAGAAGGGTACTCCCACCTCCCAGCCACGCAGATTATGGAGCTACAAGCGGCCGCACCAATGGCCGAAAAAGAAATATGGGTAAAAAGAGGATGCATAATGTCACCAACTGACGCATTATGGCGCCAAGGTGGCACTGGAAAAGTTGTAATACCATTGGCACTTTTGGACACTGCCCTAAGCCAACTACATCATCCAGCCCACACAGGCAAAGAAGTAATTGCAGCACGAATTAGGGAAGACTGGTTCTGCCCCGAGCTAAATTCTCATGTGTCTAAGTTTATCAGTAATTGTCTCACATGTCAACAGTTTACGGTCGGCCATACTCTAAAGGTGGTAAGAGGTACTATACCCCGGCCAGAGGGACCTTTCCGGCATCTCCATATTGATTATGTTGATATGATCAATATATGTCAAGGAAATAGGTATATGATCGTAGTAGTATGCCCATTCTCTAGGTGGATTGAAGCAGGGCCCTGTTCACACCCAGATGCATTTAGAGCAGCTAAATTCCTAGTGAGGGAGGTCTTCCCAAGATGGGGAGTGTGCGAGGTGTTAAGATCAGACAATGGCCCACATTTCGTAAACGGAATGTTCCAGCACATTACATCCTTGTTGAACATAAAACATAAATTTGCATGTGCATACCACCCACAGGCCAACGGTCTATGTGAACGCCTGAATGGCCTATTAAAGGAGGCTATAGCAAAGATAAAGCAAGCAACTAATAAGAATTGGTTATATTGTCTTCCATTAGCCCTATTCGAGCTAAGGAATAGACCAGGGTCTGACCACCACCTCACCCCACACGAGGTGGTTACCGGACGTCAGATGCGCCTTCCCCTAACGCCAACATCAAGAGCATTTACTGACAATGAAAGTACTGCCGATGTCTTTGGAGATGAAATGTACCAATATGTGTCTTCTTTGATTACTAGTGTGGTGTTTGTGTCTCAACAGCTCGAGCGCACACGGGGTGGGTCTAACAGCAATCAACAAGAAGACGCGGATAAAGAATTGGACAAAGAAAGACTGTGTAAAGTTACTAAAGGTGGCCACGTATTGCTTCGCAACTTCAATAGAAAGTGGAGCGACCCCCGGTTTACTGGCCCACATCTAGTAGAAGAGGTATCAACGAGAGCAGTAAAGTTACAGGACAAGCGCGCCTGGAATCACCTACACGATGTAAAGATCTACAGACCTCAGACCCGCCCCAGCGCCACCGACAGGTCTGTTGGAAGAACAACAACAACATCGCCAACGCAAGAAGAGGGTTCTATCACAGCCAACGACCCAAGTGTCCCCATACCTTGTCACTCCCCAGACTCCCCAGAGACAATAACTGAAGAAGAAAGAGGTGATCCCCATACAGCCCACCCCATGATCACACGCTCAAAGAGTAAAAGCCACGCCCACCAGTTGAACCCAAAAACCCCCTGCCCACCATCAACTGACCCCTGTCCCCATTACAGTAGTAACTGAACTAAAGGACATTGTCTTGCACAAATACACATGTAAACACGTGAATGCTCTCTTTTCTTTTCTCTCGCACATGCAGGAACCGCGTATTATTGTATTGCTAAGAAAGTAGATAACTAACAAATTCACTGCCCAGGAGTAGATGGTACCCTCAGACGATAATTACCCAGAAGAATTGTCACACCAATTTGTATATGAAATAAAAAGGCCAACGTACCTGAAAAGGAAAAGGGTACGTGTCTACTACACAGCGTTCCTTTTGGCCATAGAATACTCGATGCCCCACCTCCACCCATACTTGCCTGCCCAAAGAGATAGATCGCTTAGAGTAGCGTGGGAACAGCTCTTCGCCTGGGCACTGAATGACTATCTGATAGGGAGAGCTTAATTAACAACAACTAATATTTAATAATAAGCATATTGAGAATTTTCAGGCGGGCAACTTTAACGTCGCAAGAATACGCTGCCGGACCGCAGCAAAGGTAAGAGCAAAATGCCGGTGAAATTAGCATATGTAATAAAAATAATAGGGATTTTGATGATCACCGGGTTCTTGGCTGCCTCTGTATGGCAGTACAGCTGTGCTATCAATATTATTGCTGTACCCAAACCTAATATACCCCATCCCCAGCTGCAACAGGTGTTACGTCAGGTGATATTAGTAAAATTGCGCACAAGCAAAATAGAGTTCAACGCAGCACATACTCAGATAATAAAGGTATTGACAATTATATACAAGATTCAGCACACGTCTCAAACAACATATGGTATCAACACATGACCCGCATTGGTAAGCAGACAACAGAAGACAGCTGCTACGTTTGCTCATTAATACCATACGCTATGAGCGCTTCTCGAACATTTGTTGCCACAGAAATAGACGAAAAAACAGCACGATGCATAATATACTTGGCACTGTTCCAAACGAAAGGAAGATTTCAAGGGACAGTGGTGCATATGACGTGGAAAACACGAGACTCATACCCATACGAAAACAACTTCCTCAAGACTTATTTGAGTTACCACAAGAGCAGTTTACATGCTGAAGCATTCAGATACATAACAAGTGGTCCTGCAAAAGGAGAAACAAAGAAAGTAACACTGCAGTATTTATCATGTGATTGGTACGCCACTGAAGTTCCTGGTAAACTAGGATGCTGGGAGAGGCCACTGGTGACGATAACGGGGAAAGTGTACTTGGACAACAAATGGGAGATAGGAGTGGTTGGCAGCAACATGGTAACAAAAGAAACTATTTCAACTATCGATGCACACAACCACAGATGTTGGACGACTTGGATCAAATACGTGCCTATGCTCACATGGATAGAAACGGATGAAGACCCGATAACAATACTGCCGCTGACTGCGCCTAAAGTATGCTACCAACATAAAGGAGAGGTGGACGTAGGATACAACACCAATTGTGGAAGCGTGATGGAGTTACCTGAGGGGGGAGCAGGAACAGCAGTGATAATGGACCATTACTGGGCCTGTGGAGAAAAGGCATATCACACACTGCCCCCTCTGTGGAATGGTGTATGCACAATGGTGCACGTCAATGTACCATCACTAGTGGTACCCCAGAAGCATGTGAATGTGGCGAACTTTGCCAAAATGGATGAAGGGGACAAGAGAAATAAGAGATCTGCACCACCTCAGGAGGAGCCAGGGAACAGGACCAGCGGCAATGATACTGTCCTAAATAGACGGAAAAGACAAGGAGAACCTCTGACAGGAAATTACCTATGGGGAAGGTCGGAAACGGCACTCACTTCAATCCCGCCAGAACACAGACTATTCAGCAGAGCAGCAATGTTCTTCTCCTCAATAATCCATCCGGGACTACAGGCTTACGCAAACGCAAAATGGCTCCAGATAACTAGATGGGAACTTATGATGACCATCAATTCTACAGTAAACGGATTCAACACGATAAAGGAGGAGCTGCGAGCAATAAGGATGGTAGCACTGCAGAACAGATATGTATTGGACCTCCTCACTGCCATGGAAGGAGGAGTTTGCGCAAAGATGGGACAATCATGCTGCACATTCATTCTTGCCAACGATGCTGACAACGTACACTGACAGAAGCAGTTTCACAATTGGCCCAGTTGCACTCCAAAATGGTGGATGAAAGTAAAGGTGTGAAAAAGGATGACAGCTGGTTTTCGCTATTATGGTCATGGATGCCATTTTGGCTGTCAGATGGACTGAAAATTATAGTTGGTTGTATTATTTTGGCTGGAGCTACACTGATCATAATGAGATTTTGGAAAGCCCGGAAGGCACGCACCACTGACGAGTTGCTTGAAATGGTCGGTATGCACCCACTGATGCCAGCAGATGATGGCCAACACACAGGCATAATCATACAAGAGAGAGAGAAATTGCGCAACCAGATCATCACCAACCACCTGGACCCACCATCGGTGAAGGTGGAGAACCCAAGAAACCCCAGGAGTTACATAGGGAAATGGGTATACTGTACTCCTGGAGGAACCTGTGAATATATGTATTGGTCGTTTGAAGATCATGTTAACCATTATGGACATTTAGGAGGAATAACTAAAGTATGGAGAGTAAGAGGAGATAACAAAAAGGATATGTTTGTGGTCGACAAGTCGACCAGAGGGGGGACTGAAGTGGGAAAATGGAAAAACAGGCTCCCATCTTCCCCCTCTCGTGCCTGGCCCAAAGGTTCACGGCCCAAGCACCCGCCACGAGAAGAGTTTGCCCATCTACCAGACGACCAGATACCCTGGTACAGGAACATAAGGATGTGTCCATCTGCCTGCCCAGCAGCCCGCCCTGCCCATGCCGATGCCTGCGGCATGGATCAACTAGACTAAAAACTATACGTCGTTAGAGATGCCATGACGACCTAGCCAACGGATAGCACACCTGTGCCAATGTACACACTGGACACTCTACACGAAGAATATACTCAGTGCTATGACGTAGGCGACAGACATACTCACGGACGTGCATCTTTATTATTTTCCACTTAGGCTCTCAAAATGCAGAAACGCAAGACGCACCATGAACTCATCTAAAGAGCTTGCTTACGCTTCTCCTAAACCTAGGTGCCATAATGAGAATTATAACGAAGACACGATACTGGTCATAAGACAATATGAGACTATAACCTAAAGCGCCTGTGCACCAAACGGTTCCACCTATACACCAGGCCTAAGTAGGCCGCAAGTAAGAGCTCCCATGAACGTGAAAAGAACAAGAGTCGAGTTGCTGATCCTGCAAAATGAGCCCGGCGAGAGCAGACAGCCAAGGTCGTAATGTTGCAAACCCACATTCCGAAAGCAGACCATCAAGGGCACGATGTTGCAACCTCGCATGCCGCACACCAACGTTAAGGTCACACCTGCAAAATTAAACTAAGCGCACAGTGGAAAAACAATATTAATGGTGAAAAGTCTGCCTCAAACACGGTCCCACCTCACGTGACCAAGCCGAACCTGAGAGGATGCCAAGCCCAGAAGAAAGAAGGCGTCTGGATCCCTCAGTACGAGACACAGGCAGATACACTTGAAAGGCTCAATGGGCCTCTGCGACAGTGGGAGTAGTCGGCCTTCCAGCTCATGAATAAGTCTTCACATTGTCTACACGTACTCATAGTGAAACATTGTTGCAAATGACAGGTGCACCGCGAGCTGGGAACAGCGATGGTCCCAGACTTTGAGGCTCGCGAACGCACCAATCAAAACATGGGGCTCTTATCACTGACGCCATTAACATTGACCAATCATTAGTAGTCTTCATGTAACAATTCTCATGTATCTAATTGTAGGGACAACCCAGATATATCACCTGACCCACCTTACCCACTAATATTGTTCTCTATACGTATGCTATACTAACCCTACCACTCGAGCAACCAATTAAGAGTGGCGATAGGTTTTTTGCTAACTTTTCGAGATGACGCAAGTAGCGCGTCATACTAAGGTAAAAAGGGCCTGCGAGCCCACGATTGTGTGTGTGTCAGGTCAGACGCGTATGATCCTTGACCCATCCCTGCCGTTTGTGTTTAATAAACAGCAGAGTCACCTTGCTTCTTGTGCGTGTCTCATACTCTATCTCTTTTGGGATATACGGGAGGAGTTGGGGCCTCCCTGCCCGGAGGTCTGCGGACGGCCCGGCCGACCCCGGCAGAATTTCCCCCCGACAATTGTAACAGAGAAAACAGCAGGAAAAAACATGCTAAAATTGCAACTTGCGAAAAGCAAAATTCATAGTCCGAAATGGATGCCTATTCTACTCTAACTGCTTTCTGGAAGTTTTTGTCTGGATTGTGAATTTGAGGTGTTTAAGAACAGACTAAATCAGTGACTCGCCCCCTGATGTGTGCCTGAAATAAACCTTTAATGAGTCTACCAATTATTGCATAGAATTCCAGAAAGTCAAATTATTTGTTATTCCTATTCGTTCTTATTTAGGGTCGCTGCTCAGTGTTGCCCTTGTGGAACCCTCTGTTTTTTTTAAAGAGGCCTGAACAAGAAAGCCAGCCACTCCAGAAACAAAGAGCCGCATGGCGTTGGCCAGTTGTGACATCTGGCAGCCCTCAGCCTGCCTTTGTCCTGCCAAGTCTGGGAAAAAATCAGAGAACAGGGGGTACATTACAGAGCTTCTAACCTACCCCTATACTTCCATTATAAGTCAATGGGCTTATAATACGGCTTAATTCTAACATTGTTGGCTTTGCCATTGGTTGCTAGCACACGACATCTGACTATTGGGGCTACTTTTGGGCATTAGTCTAACTTGAACCCTAACCCTAATAACCCTTCACTGGACCCCAGAGACCGTACCTGCATTTTCTCCTGCTTCATGACTTCTGTGGAACTTTTACCTAAACTATTGGGCAAAAGGCCCCAGACAATTAGTCTTGTGTCATACCTCTACTTATTCTAACCTTTCCTTTGCAGGAGTTTCTGATGTGTAGTATGCCCTATAACAAAGTGAATGTGTATATGTATTTAGTCTATAAGTCTTGTGTGATACCTCTACTTGCAAGCAGTCATTTTTCATAGTGTGTTTTGCCCATAAATAAATAACTATTTGTATACATCCTGTCTAAGTGTAATCTGTTATTCCCATTGTGTGACCTCATTGTGGACGCCTTACAAGCTCACCACCTCTGAAGCACTTAGCCTAGATCGCCTGTCATTGCTACCAAAACACGTTAGACTACAGCTTCCCAGAGTTGTTCCTGTCACAATATAGGTTGGCCTTCTATACATCTGTCCAACAGGCCAGAGTATAGAAAATCAGTCCTAACAAATCGTTGTACAGCTGTGGGATGTTTTGGGAAAAGGATCTGTATTGGGTACCACAGTGTAGATCACTGGTGGTGTGTCCATATAATACTTACACAGAACACTATAATTTTTGATTGCCTTGTGGAACAAGTCACCTAATGTACTAGATATAATGGAAACAATCACTTTCACAATGTTAAGTGCCACCAAAGTGGATCAGTTAAGAAAGTTGTGGGCTGAGAGGACCTTGACAGCCTCTGGCACTAAAGCAGAGTTGGTTGTGAAAATTCAAGATTTTGAAAGAAATAAGGTTATGTTTAATTTAGCAAATGGTCCTGATAGTGGAGCTGGGGCTGGACCCAGCACCAGTAATGTAGTTACTACCACTGACGTTTCAAATGTTGAGGATGGGGAGGAGGAAAGTGCATCCTCTGGAATTCTGGCTGTGACCACCTCAATTTGAAAAAGAAGAAACTTAGGCTCAAAGAGAAAGAGCTTGAGTTTAATGTGGCCAACTTCGAATTTGAGAGGGTCGAAAGGCTGAAAGACAGGGATCACCAGCTGAAGCTTGACAAGATTCAGGCTTCACAAGGTTCTTCCAGAGTATCTGGGGATGGTACTGGGTTCTCTTCACATCCAATATTTCGTAAAGATCTCTTAGGTATGTATGAAGAGAAGAATGACATAAGTAACTGGCGTGTAACTGTTAAGTATGCACGTGAGGTACAAGGAGTGAGTGATGCTGACAGGATTGCACGGTTTATCAGCAGACTGCCCCATTCTGGCTTCAGTGCCATTATGGAAATATCAAAGGCTGATAGATTAGACTTTGTGAAACTAAAGCAATCTCTTATCCTCAGGTTTGGGAAGACTCCTGCCCATTACATGAGGAGGTCTAGAGAATACAAAAGAAAAAAAAGTATGAAATATGTAGCTTTTGTTGCAGATTCTTTAAAAAGAAACGTGTGTGGCTGGATAGAGGGCTATCAAGTAACTACTGTTGAGGGCATGATCAATTTGGTCATGCTTGAACATATATTTGCCTCTTATAAACCAGAGTTTAAGCAGCATTTGTCTGACGCAAAGGAGTTAAATCCAAAGAGGCTAGCCATTGCTGCTGACTTATGGGTATTAGATAGAATGTCCCATAAGGACAAGCCTGCCTCAGGTAAGCAGGAGGAGGGAAAGAAGCAGAAAGAGAAAGAGGGTTGGCGCTACTGATAAACTATGTCAAAGAAGGCCCACAAAACATTTAATAAGGGCAATTAATCAGAATCAGGCCAGGGTAGTGGGACTAACCCTCCCAAGCATGTGAGTGGTTTCTCCCTATGTGTCATATTCCAGTGGGGCTTGTTACATTTGTGGAGTAAGTGACCACAGGAAGGGGGACCCCAAATCTAGGGGTAAGACCTTGGGGCTCCACTCTGCCAGTCTGGCCTTCTCTCAGTATGGAGAAGAAGAGATGGCAGGGGTGTCCTTCCCTGTATTCCCCCAGTCTGAAATTAGTCCAGATTCCTTGGATACTAGTAGTGCTGGAGCACTAGCTCCCATCCCAGTCCTGTTTATAGTGATAATTATTTTGAGGATAGTGTTCAGGTAAGGAGGTGTAAATACCTCTACTGTTAGGAGCACTGGGTCCAGTCCTACTGATGCAGCTTCCTCCATTGTAAACCCACAGGGTCTTGCCAGGGTTCCTGTGGGGGATACTCAGTTGGCAAGTAGGCCCTCTGTTAATGTTTCAGTATCACCTGTCATTCCAGCTATGAATAGAGAAATGGTCAGGGCATCTGTCAATATGAGGGGGGTGGTTCCTAGAAGAGTGCTGGGTGAGTTGAGATAGGCCCTCACCAGACCCTCAAACACTAGATCTCAGAATCAGGTCTAAGTGGAAGCCTAGGCGTAAGGGGAAAACCCTGGCCAGAGGAGTCGTAAAAAGAGGCAGAGGTAAGGAGAATATTCCCCTTGTCTTACCTACAACATCTGCTGAGGTAGTTGGAAGAGTGCCTATTCCTACTTTGGAAGAAGTACCCCCAGAAAACCTTGAATCCTATGGGCCTCCTCAGCTGCTACAGGTAGAGGAGAGTCCCAGGAGAGAAGGAAATATTAGCCAACAGAAAAGGAAACCACCATGGTTAGGCCTATGGAGAAAGGCCTGCTTCCAATTGGAGGATTCTCCTCCAGTGAAGCACAGAGTTCAACAGGGAGGTAGGTTACTGAAAAGTAAACCCACAGAGCCCACCAGAGAAAACCTTGAGAGGTTGGAGGTTACTCAGGTTGTGAGGCCCTGCCTTCTGTTGGGTACATTTACAAGCTCAACAGAAATCCCGGCATCACAAAACTGCATTTTGGCAGTCAGAATAATAATGGCTGCGCTGTGTTGCTGAGCACATATGGGGCGAGATGGAACATAGACACCCCGAGAATGGCTGCATTTATTTTCTACATGTGAACCCAAAGAGAAGGATTCAAAGGCAGAATGGCTCAGCGCTGCAGTGCTGTGATTTGCAAAAACGTAAGCCCCAAGAAAATGTTCTGTGTTTAAAATGACCTTGCACTGGTGCTATTTTCATCTTTAAACATCTCCGAGCTTGGTTTTAGTAAAGCATAGCCATGTCCATCTATATTCAGGTTGAGCACCATCAAATGAGGGCCATTCCTCCCTGAACGATATTATTGTGTCAAATAAAGTCTGTGAAAAGCAGGCAGTTCATTTCAGTCCGCACGGCTAACATTCACTTTGGAAACAAATTAACACACGCAAAGCACTTCAAAGAAGCTCTTTCTCCCCTTTGCCTGGTGTCAGTTTCAAAGAACACATTTCTCAAGCATATCCCCATGTATAGAAATTGACCAGAGCTATGAAAGCCTTCAGAATGAAAATGCAAGGAAAAACACATTTGTTAAATGAACATGAAAAATAAAATGAACCCGTGTTATTCTGTTTTGCGAAGCAGTGAAAATGACAGTGTGAAAGCTGAATGGGAATCATACTGTAAAATGCACAGACACAAAACTGTATATTTTGGGAAGAAAAGCTGCAAAAATATAGGTATATTTTACTCTGTATATTTTATTTTTCCTCACAAAAAGAACTTTACCAGCCTGCCCAGGTATTTCCTGTTGGACCTGTTTGGCTTAAAGGCCAAATGTTGCACCCCCCCATGATTCGATACTGTCAGGGCAGGGACCCTGTTCTTTGGACTGACAAGTGTGATAATTACAGGGGGCCTCACACTGCATGGCGGAGATGCTCCCAAGAACAAAGGGGGATTCCAACCCATGTGTTTCCCTTAGAAGTGTGAAATCCCCTGCATTCAAACTGAAGGACTTCAAAGGAGGAGGCATGACAACCCCTGGGCAAGCTGACCAGGGAAAGACATTTGGCTGGGGGTTGGAAATGCCGCCCACATTTGGGAACAAAGCCAGCCCATTTGATTTAAAAAACATTTTACATTAAGACATTTATTTCAGTAATCTGAATAAGCAGTAATGTGAAATTATGATGGTTTTTAATGTCATTTTTTTTATCAGCAAGATGAGACGATGTCGGTCTTCCTAACATGTGGGGGACGTGAACAGCATTAAAGAGGCATTTCTGAGGAAAGCGTACATGACACAGATGTAAAATTTGATGGAAATATGCCTGACACTGTTAGGCTTATGTGTAGCCATTTGGAGAATTTTAGGTGAAATGTTTTCCATAGAAATGGCGAAAGAGTGCCAGAAGGGCCAAGCAGCATTGCACAGACTTGTGGTTTGTAATGGCATATTCCTTGCAAAATATGGAATCTTTCTATCTGTTTTTCATGATAATAACAAGTGTAAATACAAGGGTTTGTTTCATAACTGAAGTAGTAACTGTGGTGAAACAAAGTACATCATAAAACACCCACACTAGAACTGATGTCACTTCCCTGGACCCAATCCGCTTCACAGAGGTGGCAACATCCACAGCCTGACCTATCCCATCTTAGAGGTATGTCCAGGTTATTTCCGCCACATAGCCCACATAGTAAACATCCTCTGATGTCACCCTGCTTACAAAAGGAGGAAACATTCAAAATTCAGGACATTCAAAAATCCCACATTCAAAATCCAGAGATCCAAACATTCAAAATTCCCCTGCAAGACTCCAGACTCCAGAGCCAGGCCAGAGGTAGCTGATCCAGATCCAGGCAGAACCTCCTATCCAGGCAGAACCACTATCCAGAACTAAACCCTACAGAAAATCCCAATACTTCAGGGAGAAAGGAGGGAAGGCTGCGGACCCCTTTGGGAGCAGCCAGTGACCAGACCTGTCTTTGTCCAGTTGATGCACCCCACTGTCCACTGTGACCAGACCCTGGTTGCCCCACTGTTCCCTTAAAGGCGAGCCCAGCCGCTGCGCAGTGACCAGAGACCTTGTCCTGCTGTCCAGAGACCCGGTTAGCTGCCCAAACTACCCAACTTAAGTGCATTTTGTAAGTATCAAAAAGCTGCATACACCGCTCTGTTCCCTTGCACTTCTGTCAAAACCCCTATGAAAATCCTATAAGTCCCCTAGTAAATTCTCAAATTGTCAGAATCCTCTGTGGATCCTCAGGGATGCCATTTCACCAAAATGCCAGGGGTAGTGGAAGAGACATCACACAACCCTTTACCCCTGATGACATCACAGGAAGTGATGTCATTTGAGCCCACCCCGAAGTGATTTCTCAGGAAGTGATGGAACACGACCTTTCACTCATTGACAAAACAGGAAGTGGCATCACATAGCATTGTACACTACGAAAAATATGGTAACGATATCACTATAATGTGATGTACATTTCATACAAGAATGGATCGCCATATGTATCATAAAGATCAGTGTGTATAGGCCCATATTACGAAATTAATGTGAATGCAAGCAGACGTCCATGATGAAATGATAATGTTGTGTTATTATATAGCACTTATGCTTAAGCTCTTTATATAGAAAAAATATGCACCCAATATTACCCAACCTGAGTTGGTACTCATTTATCGACCTCAGAAGGATGAAAGGCTGAGTTGAAGCATTTAAGAACAGACTAAATCAGTGACTCGTCCCTGAAGTGTGCATGAAATAAACCTTTAATAAGTCTAGCAATTATTGTATAGAATTCCAGAAAGACACTTTATTTGGTAATCCTATTCTTTCTTATTTAGGGTCAGTGCTGAAAGTGTTAGACTTCTGGTACTCCTGTTCTTATTTTTTTTCTTTTGTTAAGAGGCCTGATCAAGAAAGCCAGACACTCCAGATGTAAAGAGCCACACGGTGCTGGAGCTTGCATTACAAAATAATAAAAAATAAAAGAAATAAAAAAAACTTTTTTTTTAGTTTTTATTTTAGAGGTTGCAAGGGAGACCTCAAAGGTCCCAGTGCAACCTCTGGCGACCCCTAAATGACATCCGCGAGGTTCCTGTCCTTAGAAAAATCTGTGTTAGTCTCCATATCTAGCGTAATTCTTTCCGAATCATTTGAGTCCTTTGTGTAAATCCTTAGTACTATTCGGAATAAATTAATTAATCTCCCATAGGGATGAACACAGCATGAATAAGTTAACCTTGCAAATTAACCTCCTCGCGTACCGTGTCTTTCTTTAATAATATAGCCACTAAAATATAGTTGCAGTAAAACAAATCATTTAGCTAACAAAACCGAGTTTGCCCGTGAAAGTGGTTCTCTTTTAAAATCTGATTTTCCTTTCCTATAAAGAATCCCGTACTGTCACAGATCAAGAGTCACCCTTTCACTTCAGTCTAATACCTGTTATGTGCCTTTGTAACTCATCAGTAAAACCGAATTCCGATTTTGAATGTTTAGCTCATTTCTTGTTTGATTGCTTTAAACCCGTGAAAACTATGAAATTTCAAATCTGCCACGTGTAATTTTTGCTGCAACGTTTTCCTTCCCTAAGTCGATTTTCTCACCTGTATGCATTTTGTTTAGTACCTTGCCTTGTAGCTTGTAAGTGTTCTTGCTTCTTTAATACAGCCACACAAATTCCTGTGTTATCCATTCAACCGCACATGTAAAATAACTATTCAGTGAATTCTGAGGGCCATTTTGCTCATTTTCAAGGGTTTTCAATCTGATTTTGGCCTCCCATTCAGGGGTGGTAGGTCAGATTTCCAATCTGATTTTTGCCTATGATACCCGACTCCTTGCAACTCCTCTCCACCCACAAAAACCTTGGTTCACAGGGGCTTGGGGAGTGGTGCAAAGGGAATGCATAACAGTTGTGCCATTTAAAAGTACTACCAAAAAGTAATCTTCCTTTCATTCATTTTTGCAGTGATGTGTCTGATGTTAGAAAAGTTAATTTAAGTGTAGCCTATCATTTTACTGAGTAAGTATCACCACACTGGTGATTGCTGCCCTATCTTGAATCTTTTTGATTTCATTTGAATGAAAAATAAATAAATATTTCATTATTACACACCGGCCTGGTTCATGGTCCATTGCGACACGGGGTGTTCTTCAAGGGGGGTGAGAGACGGGTTGGCTCCCTTCTCAAAGCAGAATCTGAAATTAATACATTTGAAAGCATTTTCATTGTGCGCCACATCTCTGGCCAGTGGGAAGAGTTCTGGTCTGGAGTGTGCCGTGTCTTTAAATCTGTGACACTCCTGCAGTTGGTGTGTGACATTCCCCTGGTGATGCATCCTAGTGTCAGGATACTATATGTGTAGTCTAACACACATACTTGCTGGAGCATGATCGGGGTCCCAGAAGAAAAACATTGTAGGGGTCGCACTCTCTGTCACCAGGTTGACAGGGGTGAGACAGAAATTCAATTAATCCAGAGTTCACTTTTAGGAATGAACTCATTGCTACCAGAGACAATGCCTAATTTGATTAGCCCTTTGACTCTGGAGACCTCAGGCAATAGGTTGCAAATGGTGATTGCTGATACCAATCCCTGTCTCCTCACCTGACCCCACATCCGCAAGTTGAGCTGGAGAGTTTGCTGAGGCAACCTCCTCCCTTGTTGTCAGTGACACCCTTTATAACAGGTTGGTGTAAACCAGACTGTATTCTGGGAGTAAGTGAACCCACCAGGTTTGGTTATTGTGGTGACTAAGAACAAAGAGAAAGTTCTGACAGTTGGTGTGAGCTCCATTGTGTGTTGGAACAAATAGTGTTTGAGCTCTCTCGATGTCAAGAGTCCAGTTCTGAGGAACTGGAAGGAAATACAAGTAAAGCAAGTTTTGGATTCTGTATTCACACAAGAGCTCTGTAGTCTGTCTCCAAGACAGATACACCCTCTTCACTAAGAGGTAACAACTTAGTGAATCAGCTCTCTACTGAAAAATACAGTTGCTTTTATGATCTCTCTACAGGGTATGGCAACATATCCCTTGTAGTCTATGCTTAGGAGGAGACAACAGTTTTGGCTTTTCCAGATCCTTACTTCAGTGTATGAATGTCTGGATTGGTGGCTGCAACTGACACCTGTCAAATGAGCTTAGCCCTTGATCTGAACGGGAAAATAGATCTCAGCAATACATGTCTGGATGACATGGCAGAATCAACCCCCACTTGGAAGGAACTGGGTCTGACTCAAGAAACTGGGTGTCAGGATCGTCATCAGGCCAAATTGATCAGAGAGACACTCAAGTGTCAAACTGAACAGGAGCCATTGGCTTTCCTCGTGCATGAAGTTGGCGTATTTGGGGACAAGATACACCTCTTGTCAGTGAAGTACTTCATGTACAGAACTGGGCAACCCCCACTACCCAAGCCCAAGTGAGGACCATCCTGGGCCTCACTGGGAAATACAGGAGCAAAGTGGCAGCCTATAGCAATATATATGTCCCTTTGACTGCCCTCACTACTCATAGGGGACCTAAAGAGTTTTATGGACCCCTGAGTGAGAGAAGGCCTTCACTGGCCTGAAGGAATCCCTAGGCCAGGCCCCTGGTTTAAGGACACCTGATTGGAAGAGACATTTCTTGGTGAAGACAGAGGCCTATGACATTGGGATAGTTGGGAGACTTTCACAGCTTAATGACAATGGTGAGGAACATACTATATGTCTAATCAGATACCAGTGTAGGAGTGGAGAACTCAGTTGGCCCCAGGTGGAGAATAGTTGTTTTCCATTGTATGGTGCCTTCGGATGTTGAGGTCCTACCTCCATGGGACTCACTTCACTGTGTATGCTCACCCTAAGCCTTTGAGGTGGTTGATAGATGTTAAGGGAGAGAATTCAAAGTGGCTCAGGTGGTTCATGAGTCTCCAGGCCTTAAACCTCACTATTGGGCATAGGCCAGATCCCAAATGTAGCAATGTTGATGGGCTGTACGACAGGGATAACAGACTGGAACAGTGGAGCCGTCCAGGGGTGGACTAGATTACCATGTCCCTTAGTCTGGGGTGGGGTGTGTGTGTTAGGAAAGATTTCTCTTTACTGCACCTTTCCTTCCATCTTTATGGAATCCCCAAACATGTAACTTTTATTTTTGAATCTGACCTGTACTTTTTGCAGTACATTGAAGCCTTAAGCTTGACTGCACTGGCTTTTGCTCATATGACATGGGGAAACTGTCATGTCCTTCAGGCTGTCAGTACCCTTAGTCGTGTTACTATTTTACTACTTTTGGTTACTTTTGTATAACTAGTGGTAACTTTTGATCATTGTGCACAGCAGCTTACACTGCAGTACAATGCGGTATATTATTGGTTTTCCCCTAGACTAACCCTCAGAGGATTTTTGGTTACTCTAAGTGTGCAAAAAGGATAAGCTGGTGGCAGCAGTGACTTTTTCCCACTTTTTGGGAATTTCCGTTTTAGCTTTACTGCGTTTACCACGTTTGGCTACTAACTGTGGCTACTGGTCAAACATGGCTGTGCCACAAGATTTTTTGCTTGTCCTTTTTCCATTGTGTTCTTTAGCCTTCTTCCTGGTCTAAGAGGCCAGGAAAATCCTTATAAGCACTTCCAGTACATCTGAAAGCAGAAGTTTTTTTCGGGCTACTGGAGGGCTGTGTGTGTTTGCTGGCAGGATGTGGGCTGAGACTGTCTGGTCCCAATCCACAAGCTGGCTTCAGTGTTTCTGAGTGGTATGCATGAATGATCCCAGCAGTGGTCCCGATTGGACCACTGATGGGGTGTGTAGGTGGGCTAGTTCTGTTATTGGCTAGTGGGAGTTTCGGCTCTTATCTAGCTTTTAGGATAAGAAGAGGACCCCTCAACCCATTATTCAGAGATCCCGGAGAAACCTGAAGGAGTCAAGTATCCTGTCCAGCTGTGAGACCTGTGAAGAAACCTGAGACCCGACTGAAGGAGGCCTGGCAACCAACTTCTGCTGCTGTCCTGGAGGAGCCCTGTCTTGCTTGTGATCTTTAGCAGACCTGCGATGGAGCTGCGACTCTTGGAGTGGAGGGACCATCCATTCCTGATGTCTGCTTGGTGCCCTGACAAAGGAAGCCTTCGGAAGTGCCCTTGAACCGTCATGTGGCTGACCAGCTTAGTTATTGTGCTACCATGCTGCCGGCTTCCCCGTACCGAGTTTCGGCCTGGAACTTGGGGGATCCTCAGCTGGCCTTACGGGGCTAACCTCCATATAATTTCTGCATTCTAGCATCAAGGTGACCCGAGATAGGAGGGAAAGTCCGACTGCGGCTGCTGAGACCTTTTGCGTCGCTCTGCTGCGGTGACCACCATCCGAAATAGCTTACCTGACCCGAGTCCAGTCCTGAGAGTGGTCCTGCATTGAGTTTTTCTGCATTCATCAATCGAGAGTCGTTGCAACAGTGAAAGACACAAACCTGCCACACGAAGAGATCAGCTCGAACCTGCCAACTCTGTGAATCGAGGACTGAGACATTTGGTGGGGAAAGCAACATCAGACAATCTTCCTTTGTCCTGCCAAGTCTGGGGTAGAATCAGAGTACGGGGGGTAAATTACAGAGCTTCTAACCTACCCCTATACTCCCTTATAAATCAATGGGCTTATGATAATGCTTAATTCTAACATTATTGGCTTGACATCTGACTGTTGAGGATACCTTTGGGCATTAGTCTAACTTGAACCCTAACTCTAAGAACCCTTCACTGGACCCCAGCGAACCTACCTACATTTTTTCCTCTTCATAACTTTTGTGGAACATTTACCTGAACTATTGGGCAAAAGGCCCCAGACAATTTAGGGCTGGACACGTTTAGTTGTCGATCGTCTTTGTGGACCTTGTGTGCATAATACTATTCTAACCTTTCCTTTGCCGGAGTTTCTGATGTGTAGTATGCCCTATAACAAAGTGAATGTGTATATGTATTTAGTCTATAAGTCTTGTGTGATACCACTACTTGCAAGTAGACATTTTTCATAGTGTGTTTTGGTCATAAATAAATAACTGTATTTGTATACATCCTGTGTAAGTGTAATCTGTGATTCCCATTTTGTGGCCTCATTGTGGACCCCTTACAAGCTCACCACCTCTGAAGAGTTTAGCCTAGACCGCCTGTCACTGCTACCAAAACTGGTTAGACTACAGCTTCCCAGAGTTGTTCCTGTCACAATATAGGTTGGTCTTGTATACAACTGTCCACCAGGCCAGAGTATAGAAAATCAGTCCTAACAGTAATTCATTCAATTACCCCTGCCTTGCTCTTTCTCAACCTGGTAACCTATTATTAATCCATTACATTACCTACCACCGCCTTCTTCATCGTATCAGATCCCCATTATGGGTCCCACATTACTCTTCCAATACATTAGACCTGCCTTGCTATTCCTCTTCCCGGTAACCCATTAGCAATCCATTACATTGAACCTGTACCCCTCTTCCTCTACCTAGTAACCTGTTATGAATTCATTACATTAGCGCCACCTCCCTCTTACTTGTTATGGTACCCCATTAGTAAACCATTTGAGTACTCCCTCCTCCCTCATCCTCATCCTGGTACCCCATTAATAATCAAAACATTACCCACCGCCTCCCTCCTCCATATACACTGTTAGTAATCCATCATTCAATCATCCCTGCGTCGCCCTTCCTCAACCTGGCATCCTATTATTAATCCTTTATATTACTCCGACCTCCCTCTTCCTTGTACTAGTATCCCATTAGTAATCCATTAAATCACCAAATGCCTCCCTCATCCCACTACCCCCTTAGGAATCATTTTCATTACCCTGTGCTTTCCTCTTCCTCGACTCGTAACTCCATTAGCAATCCATTACATTATCTCTACCTACCTCTTCCTTGTCCCAGTACTCCATTGGGAATCCATTACATTATCTCTACCTACCTCTTCCTTGCCCCAGTACTCCATTGGGAATCCATTACACTACCCCATGCCCCCATGCCGCCCTCTTCCTCATACTGGTTCCTCCTTAGGACTCCATTACATTACCCCCCGCTTGCCACTTCCTCGATCAGTAACCCCATTAGCAATCCATTTCATTATCTCTACCTCCTTCTTCCTCATCCTGGTAGCACATTAGTAACCGGATTACATTACACCCTAACTCACTCCTCCTCAACCCGTAACCCCATTAGTAATCCATTAAGTTAGCCCTGCACTCTCGTTCTCTTCCCAGTAGCCCATTAGTAATCCATTACATTACCCCCTGCCTCCCTCTTCCTCAGCCTCATACTCTATTAGTAATTGATTTCATTAACCCTGCCTCCTTCTTCCTCGCCCAGTGCCCCATTAGTAATCCATTACATTATCCCCTCCTCCTCATCCAGGTACCTCATTATTATTCTGTTTCATTACCTCCCAACTCCCTTTCCTTTGTCTCAGTACCCCAGTGAAAGTCCATTACATTACCCCAGTCCTCCCTCTTCCTCATCCCAGTGCTCCCAGTGGAATCCATTACAATACCCCCAGCTTTCCTCTACCTTGACCCGTAACCCAATTGGAAATCATTACATTAACCCTTCCGCTCTCTTTCTCATCTCTGTATCCATTAGCTATTTATTACATTATCTCTCCCTCCTTCTTACTCATTTATGTAGCCCATTAGTGAGCCATTACATTACACCCTGCGCCCCTCTTCCTCAACCTTAGTAACATTAGTAATTCATTGAGTTCACCGGCCAATCTCTTTCTCTTCGCAGTAGCTCATTAGTAAGGCATTAGATTATCCCCTCACACTTTCTTTGCATTCTGATAACCCATTATTAATTGCTAACTATTGAGGCTTGAGTTGGTTGAAGCCATGATCCTAGCAAACTGTCCAGGTGCCCACAGACCCGGAATGGGAGTAAAGGGGCCACTGGATCATGCTGCAGGCCAGGCTTAGTGGCCACTTTGGAGTACCTGGCTTGATAGCGGCTGGGGCATGGTGAATGGCTATTGCCTGGGCAAAGTGATCACTGAAAATGGCCACAGGCCAGGGACCCATAGAAACACACTGTAGGTTAAATGAAAACTGGGCCTAGCTGCAGCCCATGCCCAGTGGCCGCTTTGGGTGGTTTGTCTGATGGCCCTGTCCCGTCAAAATAGCCACCGGAAAGGGCTGCAGGCCATAGCCAGTAGGCATACAACCCAAAAAGTGATAGGTGGAACATTTTGAAAGAATCTGAACCACTTGCACTGCTCTGGGCAACCTTCCACACCACTGTTTTTTAGCCCATCTGCGCCATTCGAAAAAGGGGTCCAGCTATATGCAAATCAGTCAGCTACTGCCACCAATGTTAGCAGCCCCGCCTGACCAAGCTGCACCTCACATAGGAGGCCCAACAAGGCTGAAACATGTCTGGGTGTGCTTGTGGTCTCGTGCAGAAGGGGTGTGGCCTAGCAGTTCGGGCTGGACTGCCCCTTTGGGGGTGAGACAAAGCCTGATTTGCATATGGTCTTTCCCGTGTCTGTAATGACTTTGAGGGTTGCCCAAAACAATTGCCAGAAGTTCAAGATTAATTCAAAACCTTCCAGCCAGCACCTCTTTGTTTTTGCATAGCCAGTGGCCCCACAGGGTGGCCCATGGGAACTCAGGATTCTACACCAGTCAATGTAGGCACAATGCATGGATGCAGGCCATGCCTATTGGGCCCTGTGTAGGGATGTGTGGGGTTTGTGGTGAAGTGGGTGAAGGCGATGGTGTGATCGCCGAGTATGGTTAAACGCCATTCCCAGTGAGCCAATCGGGTGGCTTGGGAGTGCCTGTGGCAGGGCTAAAAGCCCTTGCCAAGGTAACAGGAAAGGCATAGTATGCCACTGGGTCTCTCACTGGTTCCCAGGGCATGGCAGAAGGACCTGCTCTGGCCAAATGGCGTGCCTGGGGCAGGGTCTACGGCATGGCCTGGTAAACGTAGGCACAGTGCATGGCAGCAGGTCATGCCCAGTGGGTAGCCGAAAGTGGTATGCCTGGTGCAATAAAGCAACTGGGTATGACCGTAGACCATGCCTAGTAGGCCGAGCAGGTGGCTCTGGAGTGCGCTGATTGAAGTAGCATTTGGACAAGGCTGCCCACCATGCTATATAGATATTGTTGGTAGGATATTGCATATCATAAAAAAATTAAATGAAAGCTTAAAATCTTTTGTTAAGGGGACATTATGGTTAGATTGCCCCAGTGGTAGAAGTGTGTCGAAAAAGGTAGTGGAACTCTGGCCTGGGCAGGGGAAAGGAAAGGCGGGAGCATTGTGCAACATGTGACAAGGTGTTGTGGCCAGGGCATTGCAATAGTCTAATTGACCAGTAACTAAGGCTCCTATTACAACTTTACACTTGCACAGGGACATGAATGGACAAATCCTCTACATGGAATGGTGAATATGGTCGTAAAAAGTAAAGGAATGGTAAACAGAAAAAAAAATAAAAGTAGTGGACACCGTTCCCATCCGTTTCCGCTCACTTCGATTACTGGGTTGCCCTTAAAAAATATAGAAATTCACACTTAAAGGGACGTTATCGTTGCAGAGCAAGAAAGAAATATCACCACCTATTATGTCTAGGGCAACCATACCTGCAGTTTAGGGTAGTCATAGAAAGTGATCACCTGGCCACATCTCAACAGAGAAACAAAAGTCCAATGCCTTTTGGGCTAGAAAGCGCTTCCTCAAGCTCAAGGATATGGTGAATGTGTAGAATGTGGGCACATGGACAGCGTGAGGTGCATGGAGCACATGGGCAAACACTGACAGTCTTGAGTGCATAAACAGACACTGTGTGGGGAGTCTGAGGCACATGGGCAGACACTGTGACAGCCTTGCACATAAACAGACACTGTGTGGGGAGTCTGGCACATATGGACAGACACTGTGACAGCCATGCACATAAACAGACACTGTGTGGGGAGTCTGGGGCACATGGGCAGACACTGACAGCCTTGCGCATAAACAGACACTGTGTGGGGAGTCTGGGGCACATGGGCAGACACTGTGACAGCCTTGCACATAAACAGACACTGTGTGGGGAGTCTGGGGCACATGGGTAGACACTGTGACAGCCTTACGCATAAACAGACACTGTGTGGGGAGTCTGGGCACATGGGCAGACACTGTGACAGCCTTACGCATAACCAGACACTGTGTGCGTAGTATGGGCACCTGGGCAGACACTGTGACAGCTTTGGGTGCATAAACAGACACTGTGTGGGGAGTCTGGGGCACATGGGCAGACACTGTGACAGCCTTGGGCATAAACATACACTGTGTGGGGAGTCTGCGGCACATGGGCAGACACTGCGACAGCCTTGGGCATAAACAGACACTGTGTGGGGAGTCTGCGGCACATGGGCAGACACTGTGACAGCCTTGGGCATAAACAGACACTGTGTGGGGAGTCTGCGGCACATGGGCAGACACTGTGTACTCTGAGACCCCCGACCGGCCCATAGAGTCAGAGTTTGCTGAGAAGTACTTTAAGACATCACCATTCATCTTCTATTAAGGCCTTTTTGGTTTCTTCAGGGACTGTACTTAGGCGATCTTCATTTCGTTTCATTTGTTGATAGGGTTTTCTTAATGGATACCTCCCTGTCCATGGTTTTCTGGGTATTGGTACTTCAATAGGTGCTGTTCTTCTAATGGGCACTGGGCAGAGTCCTACTGCGGCTCTCTGCTGGTTTATTTGCTCGTCATACGTCAAATATCTCGGTGTGAACGTTCCTGGTACTTCAAAATTAACGTTTGGAGTGCAGGTTTTATTTGGGACCTCCTCAACAACTGCGACAGCCTTGCGCATAAACAGACACTGTGTGGGGGGTCTGCGGCACATGGGTAGGCACTGTGACAGCCTTGGGCACATGAACAAGCAGCGTGGGAGGCTTGGCTTGGGCACATTGGCGGACAGTGTTAGGAGTCTGTAGCACATGGACAAACACTGTAACAGCTTTGGGAACGTGAACCCAACAGTGTGGGGAGTCTGGGGCACATCCATAGCCATATACAATCTGACAGCTTTGGGCAAATGGTCAGATGGTGTTGGGAGTCTAGGGCACAAGGCCAGAGTCTTAGGAGGGTTAGGTCAGGTGGTGTGAATATGGGCGATGTGGAGAGATAGTGTGAAAAGCTTGAAGCAAAATGACAACAGTGTGAGGCTCATGAGATACATGGAAAGACGGTGTGCAGGGGCAAAGCCAACCCCAACATTTTAGGCTGTGCCTAAGCTGGTTAACGGTTTACCCATTGTGCTGTCGGACCAGGCCCTCCACCCAAGGTTGTCATTTAGGGGTCGCGAGTGGTAGCAGGTGTGACCCCTGAGGTCTCCCTTGCTACCCAATTGGTCTCCATTGCTACCCCTAAAAAAACACACAAAAACCCCCAGTTTAAAAATAAATGGAGGCTCCTGTGCTGTGGCCAGCAGCATGTGGCTCTTTGTTTCTGGAGTGGCTGGTTTGCTGATAGCTATAGCCGGTAAGATAGCTCAGTGGGTTGAGCACTCACTTCTGCAATGTGTGTGTG
This sequence comes from Ambystoma mexicanum, assembly GCF_040938575.1. Lineage (NCBI taxonomy): Eukaryota > Metazoa > Chordata > Amphibia > Caudata > Ambystomatidae > Ambystoma > Ambystoma mexicanum. Next base: position 278,228,958 of record NC_090925.1, read on the forward strand.
ATCTGAAGGTTGCAGGTTTGACTCCAGGAAAAGACATGCATTTATATATTATGGTTTGTGTACTTTTTTAGGCCACGCCCATCCCACATGCTGCGCCCCCAAATGAGGGCCCCCCTCGATTTCTTACCCCACTTAAAGGCTTGGGTAAGGGGGACAGGAGATAGCTCCTTCTCACAGCAGTTCTTAAGTGTGTGGTCTCAAACGTGAAGGAGAGCGTTAACTGCTTTTAGCTCAGCGGGTTGAGCGCTCGCTGCCGTGATCTAATTGTGATCTGCAGGTTGCAAATTCGAACCCCGGCATGGCCAACTCAGCCTTTCATCCTTCCGAGGTCGATAAATGAGTACCAATTTCAGTTTGGTGATGTTGTATGTAAATATGTGCTCTGTAAAGCGCTTTGGATTAAGGCACTATATAAATATTATTATTATGATCACTGAAGCTCCACCAGAATAGTCTCATTAGAATGTGTAAATAGGTATGTACCTAAGGTTAGCCTATGGGTACTGCTGGTGAAACTTTTATGACTGCTAAAGAGCCTCGAGGTGATTCTGGGGATTGTAGCACTTTGCTACATTCTGTGGTCGTTAAATCTGTCATGCTGTGCAGAACGGAGACAGTAACACAGCTTGTAGCAGTCAACGATAGTGCAGTTTAAGCAGGGCCATCATGGGGGGGTGCAGGAGGGGCAAACTGCCCCAGGCCTCACGCTTGGGAGGGTCCTCACGGCACCCTCACCTTAGTAGAAGGCGGCACAGTCCTCCCATATTCTTTATTCACACGGGGGACTGTGCCGCCTGCTACCAGCCCCTGCAATGATTTTGCTGTTTGTTGCAGAGCTGTTTGGTGCCGCAATAAACAGCAAAATAATGGGAGACAGCAGGGCTGAGAAGTGAGCTCTGCCTCGTAGACACACTGAATGACAAGAGAGGACTCCTCTTCTGTCAGTTAGCGTGTTCATGTTGTAGAGACCAGCAACGTGGACACACCGACTGACAGGAGAAGCCCTCCTCTCCTGTCAAGCAGCTTTTATATGTCTCGGAGTGAAGGGAGGGCTATGCGGTCCTCCCGTAGTTGCTTAGGCACTTTTAAAGGGTGCATGGAGGTGAGATAAGTGTTTTTATTATTTTAAATTAAATGTGTATATATGTGTATTTACATTAAATGTGTATGCATATGTCTATGAATGTGCTCATGTATGATGCTGTTTATGTTTGTCGCAATGCTGTGTTTGGTTTTATGTATGCGTGCATGCATGGAGTTGTGTGACTGGTGGATGAATACATGGGTAAAAGTGTATGTGAGAGTGTGTGCCAGCCCCACTCCTATATTCAGCAAGCCCTGCGGGCCACTAATTTTCTGGGTGGGGGCATCACATTCTTTTTAGTTTGGGGTTTTAGGTAGAAAGTGCCACCAATAAGCCAAAACTCTTGCAATGGAGTACAGACAGTGGTGGAAATGTACTTTTTTTAGAGTGGCAGCACAGGGGAAGGGGGCAGATCCAGTGAGGGGAGGATTGGGAGCTGGTCCGGCTGAAGATGCATTGGGGCCCATTTCAGCATGATGGTTGGGGGCCTCCTGCTTCGAGCAAAAACAATCTGAGGCACCCATTACAATTGTGACAAAGATAAGGTTAATAGTTGCTGATTATCACGAGAAGGCCATCCAGCAAGGAGCTTAAACACTAAATGCCCACTGAAGAGCTGTAAACCCTTCTTTGTTAGCAAGTGGCTGATGTGTAGTATCCAGTGCTATGTGGCAATGAGGTGATAACACTTCTGTAAATCGCATAGGATGTGAGAGCTAGAAGAGTTCCAGGAAATGCAGCTAATTTCAAGCCCCAGAACGAAAACAGAAAAAGGAATATATTGATGTGTTCCAAAGACTGCTGACTGACTAGATGGGCTAGTTTCTGGGGCCCCCATGAGGACCCTTTCATTTGAGATGGTTGAAAGGCCCTGATGCCGTCCCTGATTGGGAGGATGTATGGCAGGTATTTTTAGTCACCCCCATAAACATTTGCCTTTTAGCCCCTCATCAATGTACACCTGGAAAATAGCCCCATTTATTATAATGTTGTCAGTAAAGCACCAAATCTGCACCCCTTAAAATGCACATCAATATTTCCAGTACAGTGCAACATTGACAAGGGATTTCACATGGATCCTGCTTGGACCTTTAAGTCGTCTTGTGGCACAATGTCTCACTTATGAACTTAGAGACCGCGGTTCATATTCCTGCCCGGCATAGTTTAAAATACAAATGCACCACAGCATTCTAAAATAAATGTATAGTGCACATAGTTTTAGCAGGATTGTAAAGCCAGCTCTGAGATATGGGGAGATATTTTCTGCCAGATCCTGGATCTGGAAAGATCAGGCCCAATGACAACACTTAGTCTAGATAGGGAGAAAAGGCATATGAGGCGGCGGGACACAAAGCTTGTAGGTGTGGTTTGGTTATTTGCCCACCCATTGACTGCCCATGACATGCAAATTCCTATGGCAATTCCCACCCGTTCCTGACCCCCATTCCCAACCAAAATACCTCCTCATGGGAACTCCTCGAACTATCATCAGTGATGTCATCAATGACATTTGTGATGTCATCTTTCATGTCCTGGGTGTTGGTGCTAGCAGTGCACAGTGGTGCGGGCAGGTATGGGTGCTTAGCCTACCATAACTGGTGAATTTCAGGGGTTTTCGGTTTTACTTTGAACCAGAATGGCACGTTTGTAAAGTGTTTTTTAGTGAATTGCACAGGTTTTTAGTAGTGCAACTTAACCATAACGTCCCCTTAACAAAGTTTTTCTTTTAGTAAATTTTACTGGTTTTTAGTAGGTCAATTTAAGTGTAACGTCTTGTTAATAAAGAAATGTACTGAAAGTCACAAATTTTCAGCAGGGCAACATAACCATAACGTCCCTTTAGCAAGGGTCTTTTGCTAAACAGTATACACCTTGCGAAGAATGCCACATGACAATATGCTGGCGTACAGCATGGTGAAATGTCCCAGAATCAGTACACACTTAACAGTAAGATCTATGCCTCGTGGACAGTGTGGAAATAGACTTTATATTGAAGTAGGAACGTCCACCTTCAACATTTCCCTTACACAACACCAGCACGTATTGATATGCAGCGATTACCAATGCACTACACATTATATATCTTTAGCAAAAGTTGTACTTATCTGAAAATGACATCAGCTAAAGCCATCCCTCCTCCCCAAGAAACAGCAGCACTGCTGTAATGAAGAAGCATGAGAAACAGTGCCGCTACCTTGCAAATAACAAACGCACAAAATTTGTCGCAGTACATGTACCAACACATATTACCATTTGTTGCCTCTTTGCTCATTGCCGTTCGCAAATTGCCTTTATTACCTGCCGTACAAAAAAATAAAGCCACCTGTAAACAAAGTAAATATTGCGTTAATAGCGACCTTTCACAGTGTAAATAAATTAAATATTTCTCAGTAAAATACATACATGCAATAACCTTTGCAGTAAAAGTCTAAATTTGCAAAGCAGTAACGTGTGCTACTAAAAAGGAGGATTACTTGTTGTAATTCGGGGCGGCTTTGGCAGGTTGGATTACAAAACAAATCCTTTTTCTGGATGGCCACCATAGAAAGGGAAGGCAGTTGTTTCATACATAGCCCCTCTTCCCTTTCCATGGTAGGCTGCAAAACGCACAAGTACGTCACGTGACGCAGAACCTGTAAATAAACATGCAGCAACTTACAACCTAATAATTTACATTTTGAAATAATAGACTGGATTGTAAAAGAAAACGTGAACATTTTAGAGTTCGTAAAGTAGGTTTATTTAACAACAAACTGTCAGAGACCATCGGAGTAATCCCATTTTCAATGCAATGATAACAATGGTTCTAAGGGCAGCATTGCAAATGTTAAAGATGAGGAACACGTTGGTTTTTCCCCATACAAAAATTATGGATTCTTGGTTAAAGCAGCCGCTTTGTTTCCACAGTGATTTCCAAGAAGGCGCCGTGACCTTGAGCCTACAGCACCATAAATGATGTGATGTTGCTCCGAATAGCGATTTCAGCGTACGGGCAAAGTGGGCTTAGTATGTCATCCCACATAATTGTTATTGACAGGCAACCGCTCACGAGCATTTGCAGTGGCCGTCCGAAAAAGCCCTCACTTGGCATCTGGAAGCCATGGCACAGACAGTATGGCAAGATGTACCTGGGCGGGAAACGTAACAGAAAATATGTGTCAATAACCAACGTCTACCAAAAAATTTCAAAAAAGAGACACAAAAAATTTGCAAAGTAATGCACAAATGGAAGTCGTCAAACATGACATTTTAGTGAAATGTTACTAATGACCATTTGTAACTATAGTAACAGGCTACAAACGCCGAAATTCTGTATGCGGCGTAAGATTTAAAAAAATGGCAACTACACAGGAAGACGATAATTCAGTTATGAAAGCAAAATGAATGGACAATTAAAAAAAATGATGTCTCGTGATTTCAAACAAAACCAAAAGAACGAGCAAAGTGATACACAAAACTATTTTTCAAACAAGAAATAATAATGCTAAAAAAGGATGAGTGTAGTGATACCCTACAAATGCGGAACCTGTGCACTCTGCAATATTACACGAAAAATGTAACAGCACAGAAAGATAATACATCAGTTATATTGGCACAATTAGATTTTTGGTAATGTAAAAATAAAGCGTGGTTTGCTGTAGAGTGGGCAAAAGTAAACTTACATAATATTTACTGCCTCCATTCTTTTTGTGCAAGTCAGACACCAATGTATTCGCATCGAAGTATCTTCGTGGACTGATATTGCATGTCCCTTACAAACTTTTTAAAACATAACCTTATCAATTGCTATTTTATTCGACCCTTTCATTCCTTGAATTTCTTCTAAGGTTTCCCTTTCGCTCAAGGTCAAAAAACAATTGCCCCTTATACATTCACGCGGCTGCGCAGGCGTATTGAGAGTCCAACCAAAAAAGCAACTCATGTGACCTTCACTAAGAAGGCAAATAGATTCTTGCTTTGCAACAACATATTGAAATCCAATTATGAGAACCGCTACTACTCCCATACACCTCCAGAATCACTGTTTCCAGCAAACAGTGCAGATGGTAGCCTTAGTTTTCAAAACTTAGGACGCCAGTCTGACGGCAATATTATTCCAAAAACATTTTAACCCGCATGCACCAAATGGTAGTGCTACAGTGAGCACGAACTTCCATTTAAACGTACGACTTTGGTGACAAGAAAACTCCACTTTTTCAGTTTGTGCTCCCACATCCCATCCCACCCCCCTCAAAGGTCACCTTCTGAAATAGTATTACATAAGTGTGACAAGTACAATGTGGTCTTGTTTTGTATGTTTTTCTGGCGATGTCCGTGTACACCAAAACATGAATAAAAGATAGCGGAGGCAACAAAGAAAGCTGACGTACTTCACGTTGTTCCACAACCAATCAGGGAAAGCGCCACATGTTCGTGGGCATGAACTTTTTCCCCCATTCAGTCTAAGGGGAAAAGAGACGTTTTGAGAACCCCCCTCCCTTATAACCTCCCCCGGACCAAACATCACCAAACTTTCCAAAGAAATTCAGAGTGTCCAATATATTTTTTTTGCAAACTTTGGTGAGGATTCGTCCAAGGGGAGCACAGTTATAAGGCACCCAAAAAGTGCTCTTCCTATGGAAACAGCAACTTCACCATGACAACACAGTCACTAACGTGCCTGTCTAATATGCTGCAGTGGTTGTGGGCAGGACCTAGACATTTGGATATATGTCCATAGATATTTGAATGTATGGGTGTACATTGGCTTATAACTCTACTGCTTATAAGGTTGTTCCTGGGTGCATGGGCTTCGGCCATGCACCCAAGACTATACACCCTCCCCAGAACCATCTGACTGCTAAACTATAGTACGGGTGTATGCTTTGCTGTAATATGATGTGGTGGTTCTGGCCAGGGCCTAGAGTTTTAGGAGTATGGCGTATGGCCTACGGCCTGCAGCCATGCACCCAAAACTCTACATCCTGCCCACAACCACCTGAGTGATGTGCGGTAGTATGGTTGTATCGATAGGTGTGTTATGCTTCACTTGTTCTGGTCAGAGGCTAGACTCCTAGCTGTATGTCCATAGATGTTACAATGTGTGGGTGTGCAGTGGCATATACCTCCATTGCTTATAACTTTGTTCTTGGGTGCATGGTCTTTGGCCATGCACCCAAGACTGTACACATTCCCCACAACCATCTAATCAATAATCAATACTACAGGTGTATCCATGGGTGTGCCATGCTGCGGTGGTTGTGGCCAGGGCCTATAGTCTTGCAAGTATGGCCTTCGGCCTACGGCCTGCAGCCATGCATCCAAGACTCTAGGCCCTGGCCACAACCACCGCAGCATGGCACACCCATGGCGGCATACTAATCAACAGCACACCCATAGGAAAAAATAATGTAATAACGACATGTACTCAATTTCATTGTTCGCTAACAACACGCGTGCCCTTAGAACAGTTTTGAGGTGCCTGTACACAGCACGGACTGAAATACTACCCTTGTTAGACCCCTCATTTTCTGCATGTACAAACATCCCGAACAAGGCGGGCATAGGGAATACATCATTAACACCTGCCGCCCAAACATGTTCAGTATTTCACCCATCTCTTACTCTCTCAACCTCCCCAAGCACAGTAGGAGAGCAAAACAGTTTCCGAAACAGCATTTCGCATGACAAATACATCATTAACACCTGCCGCCCAAACAAGTACAGTATTTAACCCATCTCTTACTCTGTGAACCTCCCCACGCACAGTAGGAGAGCAAACCAGTTTGCAAAACAGCATTTCGTCTACGGTGGCGACCGCGCTGTCTTCGGATCCAAGATGTCGGGTACATCCACACATTCTGACGCAAATCACGGCTCGCTGCAGCCAATCGGCAAAGACGTTGCGTGTCCGCGGTCATGACGCCACCCCCTGGCCAATCGGTATCTTGTTCGCGGAACGAACAGGGAAGTGTGACCGCGGAGCGGACATAGATATCACTAATTTTTTTAGACATATTTTTTGGTTGTTTTAAAGGAAACTACTGGACGGATTCTCACCAAATTTACAAAAGCACGCTCCCTGCCCCTGCCGCAAATCTGGTGAAAATCCGTCCTACGGTTTGTCCTGTAGGCGTGCGCAAAGTTTTTCCCCCATTCAGTCTATGGGAAAAAAATATGTTTTGGGACCCCCCCATAACTTTTGCCCCCCTACACCAAACATCACCAAACTTTGCAACGTGATTCAGAGTGCCCAATATACTTTTTTTTGCAAAGTTTGGTGAAGATTCGTCCAGGGGAACCAGAGTTATAGGGTGCCCAAAAAGTGCTCTTCCTATGGAAACAGCAACTTAACCATAACTACACAGCCACTACAGTGGCTGTGTAATGTATAGGATACAAAAGTTGATCTGGCACAAACCTTTCTTCAGTAGAGAAATCTAACTTTGCTGTAGTTGAGTTGCCGTTCCTGTAATAAACCATATTTGAGTTCCTCTGCACGTGAACCCAAGGGGAGATTTCTCCCATCTCCTATTTGCGGCACTGCCGTCACTGGCCCAGTGCCAAAATCGTAAGGGGGCCTCACCAAATTTTTTGCCCCGGGCCTCACCACACCTTGTGACGGCCCTGAGTGTAAGCAGCTGCCCATTCCTGCACCTCTCTATTCCAGCGACAACGACTCTCGGGAACGCCCTGCAACAGGCGTCTGGAATGCAGAGGGCCTCTGCTCAGCATTGCCCATAACCCTGGCCAGCCTCGCGGGAGAGAATGGGGCGAGTGTTCTCGGAATCCGGATCCCGGGCCCCTGGCAGGTGCAGCGGATTGCGCGTGGGTCACGCGCCACTAAAGCTGGAATTGCAGCCAGCCGTTTGGCTCATTATCAATGCGCTTCTCACGTTGCGGGAAAGTGGGCATTCGTGCCCCTTCTCCACCCCGGGCCAGTATGCCGGCTTTGCATATCGTTGGCTGATGTCAACACGTCCATAGGTTTGGCCATCACCAGCGCGAACATGAATGCTCTCCGTGGCGGTGCCGCCGCAATGCAGGGAATGTTAGAATGTATGCGCGGCTGATAGATATCCTGGAGACCCGGCCGCTCTTCACACCACGCCATGCCCTGGCCTCCCGAGCCTCCCAGGGGCCTTCGGGCGGGCCGGCAGCCTGCAAGTCTCACCCGTTGGATGACAGTTTTACAGTTTAGAACGCAGAAGGCGGTGGTGCAAACGTTTACATTTAATGTGGGGCAAACCTTTGACCCTGGGCATGTCCTGGGAAGTGACAACATGGGCGTCGTGCTCCAGGAAGTGACATCACAACCACATAGATATGGCTAGGCATAAAAGTGTTACTCAGCTTTCCACCAGAACTAACGAGTGATGGGTGGAAGGTGTATAACACTAGTTGTAGTCAATAGCATTGGTCTGGGCACCTTTTGGTGACATTATTTTATGCTGCTTTTGCAAACCAATGTTTGTCATGCCACCCTTGATATGATAGTCATTAGTTAGGGCTATTAGCGACCCCTATAAGCCTAATCTATTGCATCAGAGTACAGATAGGGAGAAATGGCACATGAGGTGGGACACACAGCTTGTAGGTGGTGTTTGGATTTTTTGCCCACCCATTGACTTCCTGTGGTCATGCTAATCCCTATGACCAGTCCCACCCAGTTCCTGCCCCTCCCCGGTCAAAACACCTCCTCATGGGAACTCTTTCGGCTCGCTTTAATCAAGCCTTACCATCAAACTCGGAGCTCCAGTTGCCTGTGAGTTAATGACTTGATTGGAGCAGTAAACAACCTAAGGGTGTATTAAAAATCTCTACCAGGTCTGCCTTCGGTCACTTGATTTATAAGAACTCTGTCTCGCGTAAAAGCACGTTTTTGCTTGTGTATAAGTATTAGGCATTTTCCAGGCACCACTACTCGCTCACGCAGGGTGACAAAATAATACCAAAAGGTGATGCATGGTGAACTTTGCACCCATCGCAGTCTGAGGCACTGCTCTGAGCAGCACTTCGCACCATCAAATGCTAATCAGTAATGCTACCAAGGAGAGCATCCATACCCAGCTAGAGGAGCACAGAGCCGAAACATGGCTGGGGTTGCTTGTGTTCCCCTGCAGAGGGGAAGTGGAGCGACAGTTCGGATTGAACTGCTCCTTTTGGTGGCAGGGCCAAGACTGATTTGCAATTGCCTGGTCCCTTTCCATAATGGCACAGACAGACTACAGGAATAATGGCATGGATGGCTGCCCAGAGCAATGCTAGAGGTTAAGATCTTATTCCAAGGCATTCGTGAATTACTTCTGTAGTGCCAAGAGGCCACCCAAATGCCAGAAGGCACGCTATACAAGATCAAACGATTGCATTACTTTTACTCTGATTTCCTTAGAGAACTACATTCCTGATAAATCAAACCTTATTTTTCACCTACCCTTAAGTGCGTAAACTCACCGAGTGGATCATTTTAATATCATTTGTAATGCACCTTAGTTGGTTGATGCGCCTACTGCAGGATCTTTGTGCACATGCTTGTATCCTGGGTGAACCGGCAAAGCATTGTATCTGTCTGAGAGTGAGACTGATACAATGAGTACAATGTAGCTGGCTCCTGGGCCCCAGTCTGTGGAGTAGGAGGCAGCACACGGCGCTGTCAGTGGGAGTACGCACAGGTGAACTGTAACAAGTGCCCTCGGTGGCAAAAGTGGAAGCAGCAGGTGGGAGGTGAGAGAAAGGGGAGAGTAACTAAATCAGCCCGTGGCAGGTGGCAAACCTTAGAGCTGGACAAGCAGTCTCCATGCCAAAGTGTGCACCTCTCCCAGCATCACACTCACAAACTGCTTAGCCGCTGGGGACCTCATGGCAACAGGGATGTGGGCAGTGGAGGGGGGGGTAAACTTCTTTTTTTGGAAGAGAGAGATAGCTCCCAAGTGACAGTGCAAGGAGCAGTGAACAAGACAACATACAATTCAGCCTGTGGTGTGCACTGAATACATGATCAATATTATATATGGTTTAAAGCCCGTACTCTATTAAACCTTGCATGTTTGAGGTGTTTTGTGCAGTAGGCACTTAACAGGATCATGTATAGTTGATCCCAGTTTTGGAAAATCTATCCCATTTAGGTATACAGATTGTCCCCGGATCACACAGATTTTGTCAAAGCAGTAAGCCTGCGTGTGAGCCAAGCATTTCTGGTTGCAGTTTGCAATTGTGTTGCCCCTAGACTGCACAGTGTCCAGTCACATCTTTTGCTTTGCACCGATTTACACCGTTGCGTTGCCGGCCTAGTGCTCTGGAGAGAGCTACGCCAGTGCTCTCTCCGTGGGAGCCACTATCCCCGGCTTCGATGCTTTGTAAGAGGGGCCAATAATGAGATGCAACTTTTGACTAAGATGGGAAGGGCATCATACGGTAGAAGGCTGCTCTGTCCCAAACAAGTAAGGGTGGAGGCAAGGGGGCAGAGCAGAGGGAGCAAACGTCATGGGTCTGGAGTTCACATGTGCCCCTTTTTAGACTTGGCATAAAAATGCTCTCCATTCGGTGAGCGGCAAATATCCAAATACTCTGAGGCAATGGAAACTAGGGACTCCATCAGGCACGTGAATTCATCAAAATGTCTCAAATCACATGCCTAATGGCGTCACAGAAAGGGCTGTCTCATGATATGATAGGTTATTTGCATAATACCCGGAGGTTTCTAAACGCGGACCCAGGCATCGAACCTGTGCTGCTCCGTGTCGTCTTGCACGATGCAGCTGAGCTATCTTCCCTGATGACATCACTTAAAGACTTTAAAAAACGTAAAGAGGCTAAAGCTGGATAAAATACAAATAGTTGCTCAAGTAAACAAAATACTATTTTACTTACCAGCCTCATTTGCACTAGGGTGCTTCCTTGATATGCTATACGTGGGTTTAAGATATGACGGGGAGAACCAACATAGGCCAGAAGCACTGCCTTGCTATGCCAGTACAGCTTCACAAGGCCAGTTACTTCGATCTTGCAGCAGCAGTTAGAGCCTTGCACACCAGGTACAGTCGTTACATGCTCAAGTGCAGCCATAAAATGCCAAGTGTAGCATCCTGTGTGCAAAGGCTGCCACCTTATTCTGTCATAGCTCGAGCCTCCAGATATCAAGTATAGCCTGATAAGTATTTATTTAATTGTTTTTTTTAATAATGTAATTAATTCCGGAGCTCGGTTTCTAAGCGCGGATGCGGGATTTGAACCTCTGTTGCTCTGCGTGGTCTTGCTTCTAAGACCAGCACGTTGGCCCTCTGCGATCCTATCCTCAGGCGCTGCCATCATACGCCAGATGCGTGAATGCCCCAGACATGCAATCCAATGCCAGCTAGTGCACCGAGTGCCTGTTATAGTCACAATATGCCAGGCGAATTCTCACATATCCGGTTATATGCTAATCACACCCGGAAATACTCCAGTAACACATCCAAGACGACATAATGCAGTGCTTCGAAAGCATGGCGCAGGCACCATGTGTGATGCACAGCTTCAGCACCCCATTGGCTGCCATCACATGCCAAGCACAGCCTCAAATGCCCCAGTAATGCTTCTCATGAATGGTCTATGTAAATATGTGCTCTGTGTAAATATGGGCTGGGTAAAGCGCTTTGGATTAAGGCGCTATATAAATAACACAACATTATCATTATTGCAGTCACCATATATGCTGAGCTTCCTCACAACCCCAGTGGCTGCCATCATCTGCCACGTAGCGTGTAAAATGAATCTAGATACACGTTGTATTTATTTATGTGTTTACATAGCGCTTTCATCCACTTGACATTGATGTTGAACGTCCTGCTTTGGAGATGCCTTCCTCTGCTTGGACTGTGAGAGCAACAATGGGAACGATGGCACAACGCATAACTGACTGAACAGAATGTAGCTGGCCGATAGCTTTGGCGATTCTCACAGGCTGGCCAACATGGATTCTCTGTAGATGTTGGCAGAGCAGCCTTTTTGCAGGGGAACTAGGGCTGCCCAGTGAGTTTCTGCCATGCGCCACACAGACAGGGGCTGGGAAGGAAGTTGATAATCACCCGCTGACAGAGGTTCTATCACTTAGAGTCATGAGCCATAGGGGAATGGGTCCTGGCATCCTGGCAGTGAATTAGTGCTCCTGTAATGGACATCTCGGGTTAAATAATACCTCTGCCATCATGCCGATGACACCCTCAAATGGCACAGCAATGCTCGGTCTTCAGTGGACGTTTTCCTGACGGAGCAGGAATTGCGCTGCTTTTTCAATTCCTGCATCTGGAAGTTTCTCTCAAGGAGTTTGTCAGAATGGCCTCCCACTTGGAAGGAGAGGGAATACAGGACCAGAATTTACTGGTTGGAAGCCCTCAACAATCTGACTATCCAACTGCATGGTGCGAAATTACAGCAGAGGGTCAAAAGACCCCAAACAATCATCTTTGTTCATATGCTAATCAGTGTACCACTGCTGTGAATGAGTCGTCAACTGGGGGTCCGTCGAATGCAGAGCAACCCCCAGCAGATAGCTTGGCTAACTGCAACATCAACACTGCAACCAGGTCTTCCCATGTGGACACCGTGGCCCGTTCAGCTGTGGGAGAAGTGGCAAACGTCTGATTTGGGGACGTTGCAACTCGGGAGACAGGAACTGTCCACTGATAAACCAGCTACAAGAACAAAAATAGGTGGTCGGACCGTAGATGGAAGATATGCTCAACCTGTGAGAAAGGGGTCCATGTTAAAGTAGATAACGAAGGTGTCATGGAAGATTCAAACTCTTAGGTTAGAAAGCTAGAGATGGGACAAGTAGGATACCCATTACACAATGTAAAATCAACATGGCGATCCCTCCACCTGAATTAAAACCTTCAGTCAGCGGACACACGACAACAGTCAAATGACCCTTTGGACGGGTGGAGGAAGATCAACTTGTTTAAAGGTCTATTGAATGGAACTAAAAACTCACACAAATGTTGTTTAGTAGTAATATCATCGAATGATGTGGAAGTCAATGGTGTTAGTCTTAAAATCTTGTAGCGCATAAAGAATTTTGTCTGAGGGTATGGTTTTTGGAGGCTGTAGTGTCTCCGTTAGCATGAAACATGTGTAGGGAAATGGCCGCTGGGGTACATTATTTATGAATGTAGGATTATAATAAACCGAGCCATGTAGTGCATGTAAACATGATTAAATACTGGGATTACAAATACAAATTGAATACTCCTGTATTCGAATGTTATGTAGCAAAAAAAAAAATCCTGTAGCAAAAAAAAATCCTAAATGAAGGCATTTAAAAACACGTTAGTGATTGCTGAAAGTTACCAGGTTATGTACTTAGTTGATTCTATTAAAAGACACCAGGGAACATGTCAATCCTGGGTGACCTGAGCAGTTCCGCCTAGAGAATATTAACCGAGTTTGGTTAATTGTACACTAAATACCATTTCCTGACACTGGATTTTTTGCAGTTTGAAGAGAACTTCTTTAAAATGACCTTCATATGGAGAGATTTTCGAGTTTCTGAATTGATGAGGGAGGAAGAACTAAGACTACCTAATAGCCATAGATGGCCTGAGAATTAGAAACCAAATAGCCCCAGATAGGCTGAAACACCAAATAGCCCAATAGGGGTGAGAACCCACATACCCCGCGAAGAGGTGAGAAACCAAATAGCCCAAGGGAGGCTGAGACACCAGATAGTCCAATAAGGGGCAACCCTTGCACTCTGGTACTGTGTCTGTATCCCTACCGGCCCCTACCAACACTTGACACCTGATGTCTGTACTTACCCTTGCACTTGCCACCAGCTGGCCGCACGTTTTATTTATTACTGTCTTTTTTATTTTACTGTTACCTTTGTACTGCACTGGGCTCTCCCTTCTTCCCCCACACTTTTCCCTTCCCCAATCCCACTGCACTTGCGCGATCTCAATGTCACCTGGCCTAGTAAGATCGTTGTCTCTGTCTTCCCTCTGTTCCCCCTCCATTGCCTTGTCGCGCCTTCAAACAGTTGTGTATAGGCGCGTTATAAATGCCAAATCATATCATATCATATACCCCACAAAGGGGCGAGAAACCAAAAGGGCCAAGAGGGACAGAGACGCCAGATAGCACAAAACCGGGTGAGATTCCACATACCCCCCAAAGGGGTGAGAAACCAAATAGCCCAGATAGGCCAAGACAGTGTGAGAATCCATATACCCCAGAAAACGGGTGAGAAACCAAACAGCCCAAGATGGGCTGACACACCAGATAGGCCAAACGGGGTGAGAATCCATATACCCAACGATGGGGTGAGAAACCAAACAGCCCAAGATGGGCTGAGACACTAGATAGTCCAAGACGGGGTAAGAATTCATATACACCACAAAAGGATGATAAACCAAATAGCCCAAGAGGAGCTGATACATCAAACAGCCAATACAGGGTGAGAATTCATATAGCCCACAAAGGGGTGACATATGAGATAGGCCAAGACAGGACGAGAATCCATATACCCCACAAAGGGGTGAGAAACCAAATAACCCAAGAGGGGTTGAGAAATGGAATAGCCCAAAAGGGTCTCAGGATGTGAATAGCCCAAGAGGGACTAAGAAGAGCCCAATAGGATGCTGAACAACCAAATAGCCCAAGAGAGGTAGAAACGCCAGAGAGCCCAAGACGGGCCGAGAAACCCAAGACCCCAGGGTAGGGTGAGAATCCGTTGGGCCCAGAGTGGTTCACAATTAAACTGGTCTGAAGAGGGGGTGTGAGACTAGAGATCCTAAGGAGGGGTAGGAACTACAGGAGTTGAGAAACCAAATAGCCTAAGACTGGCTGAGAACCATATACCCCCTGAAGGGGCAAGAAATCAAATAGCCCAAAAGGTGCTGAAAGACCAGATAGCCCAAGATGAGGCGAGTATCCATATAGCCCATGAACCCCAAGAGACCAAGAGGGCCTGAGAAAGTGAATAGCCCAAGAGGGACTAAGAAACCCAAGAGCCCACGAGGGGCTGAGAAACGAAATAGCCCAAGAGGGTCTGAAACATCAGAGAAACCAAGAGGGGCTTAGAGACTCAAGACCTCAGGGTAGGGTGAGGATCCGTTGGGCTCAGAGTGGGCCACAATTGAACTGACCTCAAGAGGAGGAGTGAATCTCGAGATCCCGGGGAGGGGTAGGAACTAAAGGGGTTTACGAACTAGATAACCCAAGACTGGGTGAGAACCCATATACCCCATGAAGCGGTGAGAAGCCAAATAGCCAAATATTGGCTTAGACACCTGATAGCCCAAGACAGGGAGAACATCCATATATCCCATGAAGAGCGGAGAAAGAAGCAAACATCCCATGAGGGATTGAGACACCAGATAGCCCAAGACAGGGTGAGAATCCATGTACCCTACGAAGATGGGGGAACCAAATAGCATAAGAGGGGGCTGAAACACCAGATAGCTCAAGACGGGTGCAAATCCATATACCCCATGAACGGGTGAGAAACCAAATAACCCAAGATGGGCTGAGACACCAGATAGCCCAAGACGGGCGGGAATCCATACACCTCATGAAGGGGTGAGAAACCAAATAGCCCAAGAGTGGCTGAGACACCAGATAGCCCAAGGCTGGGTGAGAATCCACATGCCCCATAAAGGGGTGAAAAAACAAATAACCCAAGAGGGACTTAGAGACCAGATAGCCCAAGACGGGGCAAGCATCTATATACCCCATGAAGGGATAAGAAACCAAATGATCCAAGAAGGGCTGAGAACCCCAAGAGCCCAAGAGGGCTGAGAAACCCAAGACCTCAGGGTGGGTTGAGAATCTGTCAGGCCCAGAGTGGGACGCAATTAAACAGACCCAAGAGGGGTGTGAAACTTAAGATCCCATGGGGGGTCAGGTGGAGTAAGAAGAAAGGGGTTTTGAAGTGAACCAGAAGAGGCTGAGCTATCCAAAAACATTTTCAGGAACTTTGTCTCTTACAGAATGTCCACTGTGTAGGGAGCCAAGAGACTTAGAAACAGTTATTACTCCCTTGTACCCGGGCAGGAAGCACCAAGGAAAGCTATTGAATGTTCTTACTTCACTTGTAAAAACGCTGAAGAGCCCAGAGACATTTACCGGTGATTGTAGTGGAACCTCAGTGAAGGCGAGCAACTTTTTCTAATCCAGAGAAAGTACACTGGGGCCGGCCAGAAACCAGCCAATAACTTAACAGTTGGATCAGAAGGCCTTCAGGATGGTTTGCATCCTTATATTCAATGCTTTTGCTTTTTAGTGGAAGGACCAGGGATCATGCTACCTTAGGTTTTTAGATGGCGGACAAACTTTATTTTGTACAGAACCTGATGTGCACCCTTTTGAACTCTTTTCTTTCTTTCAGCACCAACAACTATCAACAGAGCCAAGGCCTCCTACTATCAGAATACCATAGCATAAGCTGACAACAAAAGCAGAGCTATCTTCAAAGCAAACACTGCATTAACCCACTACCCAACCCTGCCATATCACACTCCATCGACAAATCCAGCGGCAACAAGACCTTATTCATTGACAAAATCAGCAAGATTCGCCAGCACATAGACGCCAGCTATGCATCAACAGACCCACCTAAGTACCCTCCTTGTGAAATCTCCACACTCTAGACAACATTGAAGACACTCTCAACAGAGGACCTGGTAGAAACTGTGGCCACCCTCAAAGCCACATCGTATACAGAAGACATCCTCCCAGCATACATCCTCAAGACCATGACTGCAGAAGCTCTCCTTCCCTACCTGGACATTCTCATCAGACCCTAACTCAAGGTGCCTTCCCATCAAGTTAAGTCCTACCTCGCTGACTGCCTGCAGTTTCTTCAGCTTGATTCCTCTAGATCTCTAATGCTACACGTCACCTGCGGAGTCCCACAGGGCTCCATCCTCTCCCCAGTGATCTTCAATCTATACATGGAGCCGCTGGGAGCCCTACTACCCATCCTACTAGCCATCCACTAATTTGCTGATGAAACACAGCTATACCTCACAATTGACTCCATTAAGGACATCCATACATTCAAAACCTGCCTCTCGCTGATCCAGTTTTGGATGTCCAGTGCATACTTGAAGCTCAACCCCTTCAAGACCGAATTCCTACTCCTCTTCAACTTCACTGAACACCCAGACATACAGACCTGGTTATCAACCATGAACTATGAGGGCTTCACACCCGAGCTCTACTCCAGTGCCAAGTCGCTTGAGTTGCACATCGACAAACACAGAAAAATAGATAGATCTATAGTGGTCAGGATGTATAAATACCTATTTTGTCCTAATTCTAGGGTGGTAATGCTCACTAATGAAAAGAAAACTAAGGGAAGTCTAAGTCTGCCAGTCAAAAGTAAACTACTGTCTGTGTCAAAACCTATGCTTGCCCTCACTTCTACAAATAAATTGTGTGTGGGTGCTGGCCAATTTCACAGTGTCCAAAACAAAGTCAATATGAACATGGAGCTCTTCCACAACTACCTTCCCTAGGTTCAAGACACTCAAGGTAAGAAAGTTCCATAAATTGTAAGGATTCACTTGGCAACATTCACAGTCCCTTTCCTTATCTGCTGTCACTTCTTCACTCAGTCTCTAAAGCTCCCCTTTTCTTGAGCTTAGACCCTTCTGGTTATCCTTCAAAGTGTCAATGTTCAAGGTTACTTTATTTTCAAACACAAAAGTATAATTCCAAACAGTTCCAAATATCACTCTTACTTGTTGCTTGCGGGATTCCCTTCCCCATGCAAAACCAATTCCTTCTGACCTTCAACTTCAATATCTCAAACAAGTCCTTCTTAACTTTGTTTTCAACCACACAAGTATACAACAGTTCCTTCAGAAAATATCACTCTTCGCTTGTTGCTTGTGCGACTCCCTTCCCATATATAAACAAGTCCTTCTTATATTTAGGCCTCTCCTTGGTTGTGGCACAGTTTGCAGACCACAAGGTCCATCCATTACAGGTCGCGCAACCAGGGGCCTAACTTTACTCATAGTTTATTAGGATGGGGTCTCTTCGGTCCTCCTGCATCAGCATTCCTGCCTGGGGGCCACCCCAATGCTTCTCACTGCTTTTGGTTCACTCAAAATGTCTCTATTAGTATTTGTATTTCACAGTTTTGCTCTTACTTCCACTTTGCTTTTTACTTCTTTTTTCTTGCATCTCCCCTTCCGATAAGGATGTAAGGAATTCTATTTTGCTCTGTTTATAGCCGCGAACAGCTCCCTGCCATCGCAGTGCTTCCCTTTCTTTTCACAGAGATTTCGAATGCGTATATTGTTATACGTGACCACTCTGTGATACTGTTCCTTCCAGAACGATTTTACCATTGTCCCCTCGTTGAAGGTACCCTTTTCGCATTGCACATTTGTTAAGCTGGCTACCGGAGACTTTCAATAATGAGTGCTTTCACATGCGGTCACTCCGATGCAATGTATACCATCTTTTCTTTACTGGCAAATGAGTTAACAGCCTCCTTCAGCTTTCCTTCTTATATGGTCCTTGCGTCTGAGTTCAGGGCCTTCCCACCTGCACCTTAGATCCTCTTGGGCTCTTGCTCTGTATTCAAATAAATGTAACTTTTCTTATTTCATTCAGTTCGGTATTCAAATAAAGGCAACTTTGCATGTTCTTTCAATTCGATATGCAATAAAGGCAAGTTTGCCGGTTTCATTCACTTCAGTCTTCAATAGAGGCAACTTTGCCAGTTTCTGCGGACTGCAACTGCATTCATGGTCCCGCAGAGCGCCCAGACGGTCCCAGTGTCCCAGACACTTACCCGGACCCGACAGCTCCAATTAACAGCTTCTCCTTGAACAGGAAAGACTGTTTGCAGGGTGCTTCCCTTAGCACTCTCTGGCTCTCGTGTGCAGCTTTGCCTCCACTTCTAGGCAGCGCCTGCTGCCTGCTTCCCCTTCTGTGGGATTTCTGTCCTGCACAATCACACCAGCACGACTCCCAGTGTTCTAGTCAGCTTCTCGACCTCTCGGCTTCTCTCGCTCCTTCACAGCTTCTTTTGCTGTACCTTCCTCCTTCCCTGCTTTCTCTTTCTGCCCCAGCCTCCCACTTCTTAAACGCCTGTGCTCCCCTAATGGGCCGCATGTGCACATCAGCAATTAATACTGGCTGACTCTCATTACACAGACATGCCTGACCTTCCTGCATCTTCTTCGTCCCAGTGGTGAGAGTAAGCGGTCTTCATTACTCTCAGTTGCTTCTTCATCGTCTCAGAACTTGAGTGGGGAAAGGATGTACTATTCACAACTCTTGGTGATTTCTTCCTCATCACAGCACTCTGAAGTACCCCAAGAGGGGAATAAATGTGAACCGCCTTATAGTGACCTATAAAGGTCAGGGGAGGGTTAGTCTGATTATCACGAGGATAAGGAGAATACCATGTCTCGCCTAAATGTACTGCATTCCAAATCCCCAAAGACCCTCCACCGAGGTGATTCTCCCTCGCTTGTCCTCCCCCAGGTTTAGGATCCAATAGCGATGGCCTTTTCCTGTACACCTGCATAGAGGGGAGTAAGAGCAAGGAGAGTAAGAGTGACAATAGCCTCAGGCTTCTCACAGCCTCAAGTCACACAGCTACCTCACGGAGAAACTCAGCATCTCTGGCGGACAGAAGCCAGGACATGTGCAGACTTGAAATCCATCGCTGCAAAAAGGAAACAAACAGAAAAGAAGACTTCTCTTCCTACTCCCCAAGACTATTAAACTTGCTCTGCGTCAGCATCAGACTAGCCCCTACACTCCACCTACAATTCAGAAAATAACTCAAGACCCACATCTTCAAGGAGTCTCTCCTCCTCAACATCTAGGCTATCACGTCGCCCCTCATGCCACCTGACTTGCTAGATGCCACCCGCCCCACTACTCCCTGCCACCTGGTACAGCTGTACCCCTCCTCTGTGCCCCTCTGTATCTTACCCCCATGCTTTATATCTGGCCTGTTGTTACCATTCTGTAATGTATCTGTATTGTTGTACACCTTTGTATAGCACTCTGTTGCTTCTCGAAGCTAGGTCACCGCTCAATAAATACCATAATAATACTACTACTACTACTACTACTACTACTACTACTAATAATGATAATAAAAAGAGGGGCTGCAAAACCTGAGACCACAGGACGTGGTGATAATCTGACGGGCCATATAGGGGCGCAATTAAACCGTCCCCAAGAGGGGGGTGTGAAACCCGAGACCCCAGGGAGGGGTAGGCACTAAAGGGGCTCCAAACTCGCAGGAACTTTGTCTCCTACAGAATGTGCACTTTGTAAGGGGCTAGGATGCCTCGAGAGACTTACTGATCAGACGGGAAGCCCTATGCAAAGATATTGAATGTTGTCACATGAATGGTCAATAGCGTGAAGAGCCCAGAGACATTTGTTGGTGATCGTAGTGGAACCTCTCTGAAAGCAAGCAACTTTGTCTAATTCAGAAACATTACAGTGGGGGGCAGCAATCACACAAATGTGTCAGTTGGGCCGGAAGGCCCTTAGGCCATTTTGTGTGTTTAGATTTGATGCTTTTTCTTTTTAGTGGAATGGTCAGGGATCAGGCTAGCTTAGGTTTCTAGATGACGGACAAACTTTATTTTGTATTACATCCTGAAGTGCACCCTTTTGAACTTCTTTCAACATAGGGACCAGAAGGGGAGGGTTATTGCAGGGTTTAGACACTTATATAAAAGGATTGGTGAACGAAGATACATTTCTCTAAATCACCTTCGCTCTTTTCTCCCCTTAACATTTCTGACTTGGTCCACACCCTTACCCACACCCTCAACACACCCACTCCCACCCCCTACTTACCTTTCTTCCAACTTGCTGGGCCCTGCAACGCCTGTTCCCTGTCACTTCCGTGATCGAGAACCGGCGCCGCAGGGTGCTTTCCTTTTTTTTCGGGACAGCAGTGGAGTTGTCCCCCGCAACCTCTGCTCACAATATACTGAGAAAGAATTCAGGGGACACCCCCGCAGCCTCCAGCACCAAATGCGTAAATTGGTCGAAAATTTCAGCCGTTCAGACTTATCTAATGGCTGAAATTCAGCCAAATCAAGCATTCGGTATATTTTTTTCGAACATTTTGGGTGAATCTGTATAAAACAATCACATTACACCCACAGTGCATTGTCTGTCTCCTGATTCTGACTGCTGTTTTCTAGACCTACTGCTGTCTTTTTGTCTTGTATGCAGACTTTCAATTTGGTCGAAGGCACCCTGTCCATTGCTGAGATTTGCATCACTTGGATCATGTTGATAGATCGATCCCCAGGTCACTTCTGCATTATTTCTTTGCACCCTGCAGCTGTATTGTCCATTGCTTTTTCCTCATGGCCATTATCGCTAAATTTCTACCTCTTAAGAAAGCCTTCAGCACGTCCCACATGACTGATGCACATGGTCACTAAGCCCTTAAAGATATCTATACATTTTCAATGTCGTTTTGGAAAGAGATCTTGAACTCTGCATCTGTTAATAGATCATTTCTGTAGCACCATTATGTTTTGTTTAGTGTTCCTCCATTGGCCTGGCCTCTAGTTTCTGCAAAGCGTGGACAGATTTGACAATATTTTTCATTTCTCTCCATGCAAATACTGTAGAAGGTATTATTTTATTTATTATTATTTTCTTGTTTATAGCGTGAACCTGGCCCGCAGGCAGCGGAGCGCTTCACAGAGTTCAGCGTCGAGCAGCGTTTTTAAGAGTAATGCAGTACTGTGGGGGATTGTCTGGGTTTCAGTCCTGGGGGAGGGAGCGATGAAAGAGCTATGTCTTCATGATTTTGCGGAACTGCATGATGGAATGGGCAGTACGAGCCTCCAGAGGGAGAGAGTTCCAGAGGTATGGGGCATAGCAGGAGAAGGACTGCTTTCTTTTCCTTTCCTTACGGGTAAGCATGGACTCTGCTATGCTACGCTATAAAGAAAGAATCGATCTTTGAAAAACTGTTATGTGCTTCTGAAAATCTGGAATACCCGCTTTCCTCAGAGTGCTTCAAATGCAGATGTCACAGAGGCCCACACACTTCATCATTTGTTTAATTGAGTTTCTGGTCATCAACCACCAACTCAGCATATTATTCACAGCCTACAGAGTTCCATGCTCCAACATACATTATTCCTATTGCACATTAGCCACACCGCAACACGTCACTCTCTCCTTACACCCTTCCCAGTTCACCATAGTGCATTTCCTCGGTATCCAGTCATTTTATCGTGAACAAAACAGAGTGGTGCACAAAAGAGTGGACAATAACACTGAAAAAAAACACTGAAAAGATTAAATGAATATATAAAGGGTAAGAGGTTAAAATGGGTCAGGTCGGGATGGGGTTGGGGTGGCTTTAAAAGGGTGGAAAAAATGGGGGTTTGAGGGGCTGCCCAAATAAAAATAAAAAAAACAATTTGGTGTTTTTTGCTGTTTTATACCACTCACCGTTTGTGGTCGATAAGATCACATATAACCATTTCCTCGATAACCACCTCTGTAAACAAACTTGAGCTGTTTCCTACTCCCTCGTATCACTGTTCAACGTTTCCTCGATTCTTATGCGGAATTCCTTTGCTGCTCAGCTTGGTTTGTGCTCTAAATAATCAAATACAAAAACACATGGATAAGGAGTGTTTCATGCATAATGAATCCTGAATTCTTGTTTATTAACAGCAGTAACATGTCACATTATTTTGCCTAGAAAAGGGGACATAACAATTACTGCTCAGCTCGTTCTTCACTGCTTCTTTTCAAAACTGCTAGAATAATTAGAGTCCATTTATCAGTGTTTCGCAGCACAAAGTAATTTGTTATGACCTTTACACCGTGCTTTAATTCTGATGGAAGCAGCTGGCCTATAATCGTAGGGCAACAGCCAATCCTCTATAACACAGTCCCAACAACATTTGCTCTATGCAGATCACCACCCCAACAACAAGGATTTTACTCTCCTTGGAATCCATTTGTGGGTATGATTTTGTCTTAACTTCAGAACATACGTCTTTGCTCCCAATCCACTACATAAACTGGACACAAATAATCTGTACCTTCATTGCTCATACATTATTTTCATTTCTCATTTTTAGTTTGGACTATTAGGTGGTGCCTTAGTGCCACCTATAGGCCAAAACTATTGCATTGGATTATATGACAAGACCGGAGGCGAGCATTATGCTTCAACTTCTTTAATTACTGATAACCACAGCTTTTTAAATCTTCCTTTCGTTTCAATATATATATATATATATATATATATATATATATATATATATATATATATATATATATATATATATATATTATTTATAACTCATATAAATAACAGAAAAAATGAAACATCATAGCCTTAACCTGGCTAAACTACCTCCCCCATGAGGCTCTTCTGTATGGTAGTCCAATAGCCTCTCTTTCACTGTCCAATCAGGTAATCCCTTCTACTAGAAGTCACTGCTTCCCTGGGTCCCTTCCTCTTCTTTTTTGCTGCACCACAGATAAGTGACGTCCATTACTAACAGTGCCTTGCTATGCTGTTTTTTCTTGTATAGAATGCCATAATATTAGGTTTATATACTTATAAAGTGCGCACGTACTATGAGCGCAGTTGTAATAACGTTCGTGCCGAAAAAAAATGCGTAAATTTCGCGGAGTGAGTTTGATATTCAGGGCGGCTGCGCAATATCTTCAGAGCTACACAGATCTATGTTGCTGAAGATTGATAACAAACTAGGCGACCTGGCATCCTACCAAGCTGGGGAGAGCGCCCAAGGGCTTCTGTTCGGAGACACATTTGTCAAAGAAATGAACATATTCGTCGGAACGTACACGGCGCTAGAGAAAGCGCAGGCCTCAATTAGGAAGGGATTCCCGGGGAGAGTTTTTTCAGGGGCCGGTCGATATAGAGGCCGCTAGACCGGCCGATTCAATAACAGAAGATCTCAAGGCCCCAGAGCCCAGTATTGGGAGACCTGCCAACAAGATCCCTTTTTCCCGAACAGAGGACGAAGTTCTTGGGGACGTCAGGGACGCGGATATTACCAACACCAGAACAGCAACACAGGTGAGAGAACACGCAGCGACCTATCCGCCAGTGGGGGGCAGAACAATGCGTTATTTGCACAACTGGCACGATCTATCGTCAGATGCATGGGTCCTTCAGACCAAACAAGGCTTCATTCTAGAGTTCCTAGACCATCCGGAACAGGAACGTCCCACTCACAGAATTCAAATGACACAGGGGAAGAAGCGCTATTAGATGCAGAGGTCCAGGATCTAGCGTGGAAGAACGCAATAGAGAGGGCGACGAGAAGCAGACAATCCTTCCTGAGCAATATGTTCCTAGTCCATCGCTAAGACAAAGTTCGTCCAGTAATCAATCTGAAAGAACTCAACAGCTGGTTAGTATACAAACATTTCAAGATGGAAGGAATCCATCTGCTAGGGGACTTACTCAGAAGGGGAGATTGGCTTGCGCGTCTAGATCTGAAAGACGCTTATCTCACAGTACCGATAGCACCCCAATGTCAACCCTTCCTAAGGTTCAGGTGGAGAGACGAACTATGGCAGTTCAGATGCCTACCGTTCGGTCTAGCGTCAGCACCATGGGCGTTCACCAAGCTTCTGAGGCCCCTTGCGACAGCACTTCAGGAACAAGGATGTCGGATGATTGTCTACCTGGACGACATCCTATTTATGGCCTAAGACAAAGATCGCTTACAGAAGCAAATTCAATGGGCAATAGAACAAATTTCCAGTCTGGGATTTCTAGTGAACAGAGACAAATCAGAGTTTACGCCGACCAAGCGGCTAGAGTTCTTGGGCTTCACTATAGATACGAAGAAAGCTACCTTGGAATTGCCAATCCCAAAAATGAGAGCTATCAAGAAAGATCTGAGAACAGCACTCAAGAAACCGCTGATCTCTCTTCGGTATCTAGCCAGGATAGTAGGTCTTTTAGCAGCGTCCATACAAGCGATATTTCCCGGCCTGTTACACTATCGGGCTCTTCAGAGACTGAAGCTCAAGTACCTAAGGAAAGGCTGGAGATACCATCGACTAGTTCCCCTAGACGAAGAAAGCAAATCAGAGCTCACCTGGTGGCTCCACAATATGGAAGCCTGGAACAGCTGCACCATTTTCGGAGACATACCAGAATTAGTTATAGAGTCAGACGCCAGCAAGTCCGGATGGGGAGCGCGATGCGGCCAGATAGAAACAGGTGGAAAATGGTCGCAAGAGGAGTTAGAACTACATATCAATTGCCTAGAGTTACTAGCAGGGTCATTCGCAGTAAAAGCGTTCACCAGAGACAAAGCACACTGCAGAATCCTTCTCAAGATGGACAATATATCTGCAGTAAGGTATATAAACAAGTTGGGAGGCACCAGGTCCAGGATGTTAGCGGAATTAGCGAAGGATTTCTGGCATGACTGCATAGAGAAGAAGATAAAAGTCAAAGTGGAGTATCTCCCAGGGGCCCTGAATTCAGTGGCGGACTGGAACTCCCGATACCTAGTAGATTACAGCGACTGGAAGCTACACAGGGAGATCTTAGAGAAATTAGAAGCAAAATGGGGCCCCTTGCACATAGACCTGTTCGCCTCGAGGCTGAACACGCAGCTGCCAAATTACTTCAGCTGGAAGCTGGACCCGGAAGCCCAGGGAACAGATGCATTCATGCATTATTGGGGGTCGCAGGGGCACTATGCTTTTCCCCCCTTTGTGATGCTGGCAAGGGTACTAGCAAAGGTCCGCAGAGACAGAGCGCTCAAATAGTGATAGTGACGCCAGAGTGGAAGTCGCAAGCCTGGTTTCCAGTTCTGATGGAACTTTCTACGGATTTTCCACAGAAGATTGCATACAGACAAGACATGCTGACCGATCCAGCAGGAGCCCCACACCCTCTGATAGAGGACCAGACCTTAACCCTGATAGCGTGCAGAATTTCAGGCATAGATGGCGCTTGCCAGGACTTCCAGAAGACGCTACAAGGCTTATCAATTTATCATGGGCCCCATCTACGATCCGGAGCTATAATTCCGCGTGGCAAGCCTGGGACTTATGGTGCAGGGGGAGGAGTATATCTCCCATTTCAGCACCTGTAGTTCAAGTAGTGAATTTTCTAGCCAGCCTCCCCTCTACAGGAAAGCTTTCAGGACTGTGTGAGTATATAGATCAGCAATCTCCGCTGGACACGAGCTAGTGGACGGATCAGTAGGGGAACACCCCGCTGTGTCAAGACTGCTAAAGGGTTTGAAGATGAGCAAACCCCCTACGCCTAACTACTCATCGCTGTGGGATGCCCAACACGTCCTACCTACATCTGTTCGAGCAGTGGCCGAGTAACAGCTTACTGTCAGATAAACAACTCTCAGGCAAATTAGCTACACTCCTCTGCCTAGTGTCTTGTAGAACAGTTTCAGATGTTAAAGCCCTAGAGATAGACAGAAAAATGTACTATCCGAAAGGGATAGCCTTTACCATAGCGCAGCGTAAAAAGACCAATTCTAAAGTAATTTCATACCCATACTGGCCAAACAACGAGAAATTATGCGTGGCGAAATGTATAAAGTGTTATGAAGCAGCTACAGCAGTGGTTAGACCGGGGGGGTTAGCCAGTTGCTTATAGCGCGCATAAAACCATACAAATCAGTTACGTCAGCTACCATTGCTAGATGGGTAAAAGAAGTGATGGAATTAGCAGGTATAGACACGTCTAGATTTGGAGCGCACTATACTAGAGGTGCCATGGCTTCACAAGCTTTTGCAGTTGGAGTTCCGCTGCAAGAGATCATGAAAGCAGCAGACTGGTCGAGCGATTCAGTCTTTAAAACCTTTTACTTCAAACCAGTATCCAATATAGCAGCTGCAGTTGTAGAAAGCTTTGAACAAGCATAATGCTTGCCTCCGGTCTTGTCATAGAATAAAGATTGCCCATGCGACTAGCGCAGGAAATCTTGATTCTATTAAAGACGCGGAGGCGAGCATTATCCCACCCTACGGGAATACGGCTGTAAGAGTCATGTTATGAACTGTAATAAATCTCACAGCAATTTATGTAAATGCTTGGTTATGGCATGTGATGAATCGTATTCCCCTCCCTAACGTATACATTTCTCTTTTTGCAAAGGAGAGGAGCAAAAGAATCACCGAGATTAGAGTGTACGAAGGCAGCAGAACTGCAGAGTTAGAATATGGAGAGCCTACCAAGGATAGAAAGGACAGACTCAGTTGGATTATGCGAGAGCGCAGTTGGATTTTAGACATTTGTGCAGTTAAAGAGTGAGCTGCAAAAGAAGAGGAAGGGACCCAGGGAAGCAGTGACTTATAGTAGAAGGGATTACCTGATTGGACAGTGAAAGAGAGGCTATTGGACTACCATACAGAAGAGCCTCATGGGGGAAGTAGTTTAGCCAGGTTAAGGCTATGATGTTTAATTTTTCTGTTATTTATACAAGTTATAAAAAAAAAATATATATATATATTGAAACGAAAGAAAGATTTAAAAAGCTGTGGTTAGCAGTAATTAAAGAAGTTGAAGCATAATGCTCGCCTCCGTGTCTTTAATAGAATCAAGACTTCCTGCACTAGTCGCATGGGCAATCTTTATTACACCTAGTAGGCAGATAACATGTGAGGAGGGACACACAGCTTGAGGGTGTTGATTGGGCATGTACCCACTGAATGCCCGTGGCCATTCTGATCCCTATGGCCATTCCCACTCACTCCCTTCCCATTCCCGTTCGAAATACATTCTCCTGGGATATCTGTGAGCTAGCACTATCAAGCAGTCACTTTAAAATAATCTGGCCTACCAATGTTATTTGTGAGCAGGCGGATGAGAATTAGTGTTTTAATTGCAGCTGTCACAAACCGCTTGTCTTCTGCCACATACTGCCTCACAGAACACAAGCACAAATTTCGTTGGGTCTTGTGAGAAACCAAAGGCTGTCTCATCTACTAGTCGCTGGGGATCTCTCTCTCAGGTGGCCGGGAAACGGCCATCGCCTTTGGATCCAGACCCTCAGGGTGGACCAGTGCAGGAGGATCACCTGGTCAAGGGGTCTTTGGGGACTGGGGGTGAGGCAGTCGATGGTAAGACGCAGTAATTCCCCACTTTTTTGTACACCTAACCCATCCTATTTTTTAGGATTCTTCGATGTTCCAACTCTCGCCCTTTCTACACAAACACTAGGCATATACATCGCACTGGACATGTCCCGCTAATTTGGTCAGGCAAAGTAAGACACTTTACTTTAAGTGCATATTCTGATATCAATTAGCTCTCCTCACACGGATAAAAGGCGCAACATAGAGACTCACTCTGAGCCAGGTGGAACACGGGTAAGAGCAGAACTTCCATTGCGAAGGCAAACCTACTGGAGCAGAGCGACGGACCAAGGGAAGAGAGCAGCGGGTAGAGAACCCCAGGAGTTCTCTAAAGGAGGTTGTTGCCTCTAAAAGGCAGCGAAAGACACATGGAGAAGGCAAAATCCCACAGCTGAATGCTTCATTGTGTTTCAAGGACACCAGCGACCCTCCCAGGTGAAAGGCAGATTTGGGTAGGCGAGGCCAAGCCTGTTGTACTAACCTTGACTTGTGAATTGGAAAACTGTAAAGACACAAAAGAAACGTACACAGCCGGAGAGTTGGCAAGCGACCTGAGAAACCAGTGTGTTTTAAGGAACAATTGAAGTTACAACATTATATCGCAAGTGAAGGCTGCATGTGTGTGGGTGAGACGAAAAGAAAGGCAGACCTGTGAAATAACTTTGAAGTAAGGATATCTGTGAAACCAGCAATACTGAGTAACGGAGTGATCCGGTGAAAGGAAGAAGACCACTCGATAGTCTCTGTGAAAGGTCAATTGTTTGTAGCAATAAAGTGAATGAACTATAAAAGCGAAGTGATCAAAATTAATCCCAAGAGAAGGGGAGGGTAAAAAGCTGGACATTGAACTTAGAGTCGAAGTGGTCCTACAGAGGTCTGTAGAGAAAACCACGCACATTCGAAAGTCTTCGACATCCGTAAACAGTCTGAGCCCGACTGATGGAGACCCGAAGTGTAATACATTTGGGGAAGGGTGCCCCCTGCAAGTATTGTTGAACTTTTGTTGTGAAAGGTATGAGCCTGACAGAGGGGACCAACATGAACTTTTGTTCTGAAGAGGTCTGAGCCTGACAGAGGGGGACCAACATGAACCTTTGTTCTGAAGAGGTCGGAGCCTGACAGAGGGGAACCAACAGGAATATTTGTTTTGAAGAGGTCTGAGCCCGACAGAGGGGGGCTGGCATGAACTTTTTGTTGAACGTTGTTTGGAAGACTGGAAAGAGAGACTTTAACGTGCAAGGCCAGGCAGTCTCAAACCACATTTTGGACTGTGTTTATGTTAAAAACCCAAGCCAGAGTGTGTCATCCTGTCTACGGGACTGTCTTACTCTGTGCTGTCTAACGTGGGCAGGAGAAGTAATTCAGCCCTTTTAGGAATGTGCACGCAATGGATGGGTCCAAATAACCGAACCAACTCAGGAAGATGGCAAAGTACTGTTTTATTAACAATGATCTAAAACAGGGAGTTAAAAGGAACATCAATGGACGCATGCTCGATTTCTCTCAGCAATCCTTTCACAAAACAGAGGTTATATATCAAAGATATGCCAGAGTTGATGTCATACTACAAGGCAAATAATGAATAACCTACTAGGGATCGGGATTGGCTTAAGGGGAACATCTAAGTATTTTATCTGTAGGAACTATGATTGTAATTGGCCACCCACTGTCAGCTGGACAACATATGCCTACCTCTTAAAACATGAAATCTTCAGAAACATTAGATACACGGTTTCGGATTGGTTTTCAAACTATAAGGTCCTTCATTATATGGACCACTACAATTGGTTGGCACGCTTGTGCCATGTCTGGAACATTCGGTTCACTTAGCAGCACGTACGCCCAGACCCAGGTGCAAGGAGATGGGGTCTGACTCTACCTGCCGCACCCATTTAACCCAACATCTCTCATCATTCATGCCTTCTGCCATGAAGATTGTCTTTGAACATGGCCTTGCAAAGTATCCTTGTCTCTGAGAATACACGGGAGTGAAGGCACTCGCTATCATGTTCTAGGACTCCAAGTTCGAACTCAATTTTCATCCTTGGCTCACGTGACAGGAGACCACGATTTGGTCCATTTGGCAGCTTTCAAATGTCTTAAATGAATTAAACCTGCCACTCTTGGTGTTCCTTCTTTGCACCTTAACAAGGAATGATTCATCCTTCATACATTTGCTCCTTTCCAGAATAGAAAGCTAACCTTTGCTGCTTGACTCCACGCCAGACAGCCTTGCCATGCAGCTCCACAATTCAGATTATTCTTGCTGCAATATAGTTTTCCCTTTTCCCTTCATGGGTCCAGGCATACTAATTTAATGATACCAATGTCCAGCCTCTATATAGTGGCTGCTTCACCTGCATTCTATTCACTACATATAGCGAGCTTCTATGATGACTTAGTCTACCTTGTGTTTCAGCATCTGTACAATTATTAAACGGTTGATTCTCTACAGCACTTTGTGCACGTATAATCTGCTTTTTCATATTTTAAAGTTTTCTTGATTCTTGACTTCATTCTATAGGATCCATACATCATCTTCAGCCAATATCTCGGAACATCATACATGTCTCTTGTGACGTCACTAGCTTCTTTCCTTGCTCTTTTTCATATTCCTTCAGGGAGTTCCTCCCGTAGGTTGTCATCACTTCGGGGATACATTCTGTGGATTGTCTCAACAGATATCTCCTTTCAAACACACGTTGCGGTATTGGCACAACTCCAGGTGTTAAACACGGCACAATCTCAGATCTCCAACATATGGGGTTAGGGAGGCAGGGTTTCCTACAGAGGCATGCAGCTGCTCTTCTACACAGCCACATTTGTTCTTTATGTTTGAACACTGATTTTCCTTTACATACATATCTCCTTTATACACTTTTTGTACAAGAGATAGGGCAGGCATTAGGTTTTGTTAGTATTGGCCATTTTGATTTGAAAGACTCAAATAGCACTGCTTTATTTATTATTTGACGGTCGAGACTACTCCCATCCTAGCTAAAGGGCAAAGTAGGAGTTTCTTCAACCGCATTGTAATTTCAATAAAGGTTTTCAAATTGTACATTTTGTGTTTGTGTCATACTTGTGATACCATGCCTCCCTTACAGTCTCCTATTTTAGGGAGACTTTCCTCCTGATAACACATCCCGTGGGAACAGTAGTTTAACCCCAGGGCCAGGGGCTCAGGTGAAAGGCAGGGGAATGAAAACACCAGCATCGTTATAGGAGAAAGCAAAAACGAGGACATTGTTTGTAAACAGTAACGTGCCCAATAACAATGAACACATCCCTCTTCCCTTTTGCTGCCCTTCCTACATTGGTGTTGCTGTGAGTACGTAGAGTAACCTAAATTGCATGAAAGTACTCCTACCAGTTGGTGGAAAGTCTGTATGCCAGAGCAATCCTCCTGATGATAGTAGCCAACGGAACTCAAAGTCTCAGGGGAACCCAGGGACCTGACCCAAACGGCACGAGGGCTGTAACTAAGGGAGAATATAAAGTCCACAGGATACCAAACAAACAGAAGAGAAGAAGTTCAATATGCTTCACAGTTGGAGGACAATACATGAGCAAATCCAGAAAGCAGACAGGATCAAGTTCCAGTAAGTTTAAAAAAATGTCAAATAAATCCCGGGCAACACATCAGGTGGACGCACATCCAAAAGAGGTCCGTGAAGACAGATGCAGGTCCAGAGAGAAAGATAGGAAGAAAGTCTAGAGTATCAAATCCGAAGGGAAATCCAGAAGCAATCCAAAAACAAGGAAAACAGGGTCAATACCAGAAAAAATGCAATAGCTAGTCAAGACAGGACAAAACGCTTCTCAGTAACTGACAGAACAGTTGGGAAGCACCTCATACCATTCTTTGGGCCTATTTTATGTTTGTGATGAAGCAGGGACAGCTGTTCTGCGTCACATGCCGATGTTCAAACTTGTTGCCCCGGAACAGAGCCTTGTGGGGACTTTAGTCTTCTGGAGTGGCGTCCTATGATCAGCAGGTGGGTGCGATGATAGCGGGAACTGATGGCCCACTGTGCCAGTCACCTGTGAATGTGCCCCAGAAGACCAGGACTTCGCTCATGCCCTCTGCGACACAGCTGCAAATGGTAGTTCTTGTCAGTACCCACTCACAATGGATCCCGCCAATTATGCTTTCACAGACAGGAAATGGGAAAGGCACTTAGCAAGCAGGGCTCATGGATGTTAGAGCCAGTTCACAGGTCCGATCCTCAGGGCTATAACCTTTCCAGCCAATTAGATAATACATGGTCCCATGATGGACACAAGTGTCTAAGATGGCCTGCACCTCATACTCTTCTTCACTGTGATCGGGGCAGGTCTCTACAGGAGTCGAGTACCTGGTATGTACGGTTTGAGCAGGCTAATATGGCATATGGTATGCCAATTAGCAGCGATCCATAGTCGAACAGCCACTGGGTTAATTAACTCACGAATTTCATAAGGACCCACATATCACAGCAATAATTTGCATTTTTTATACATCCCTAGATGAGCAGTGGAAAGCCAGGCCTTATCTGTACAGCCATAGGGGGTTCTTGGGGTAAGGTACATAGGTGTTGTACATATAGAGCAGAAAAGGGCAAAACTGAGGAATGTGTGGAATTATTATAGGCAAACCTGGCTGCTCCTAAAACAGTAAGCCAGTCAGCTTGATAATGGAGGCACAAACAACAGAGAAACTGTTCCGTAGTAGCATCAACTCTCTCCGTTTGTCCATCAGTTTGAAGATTGCAAGAGGTGGAAAAACGGGCTTCAGTACCCAAGGATACTGTGAAGTCATGCCAGAAATGAGGGGTACATTGAGCCCCCCAGTCAGATATAATCAGGGAGGGATCACCAAAAAGGCAAACAATAGTATAATAAAATAGGGAGGCTAGCTCTGTTGCCGTAGGAATGCCTCAGCAGGGTAGAAAACGAGCCATCTTGTGAAACGCATCTATTATCACAAGTATGGTAGTCATTCCTTGAACAGGAGGCATTTCAAACACAAAGTCCATTTTAATCATGAACCAAAGATTATGGCATGCCTTGTAAAACCCCAACCTGTTTACCAGGACTATTATTACAGATAGCATATGTGGTGACATAGTCCACTATGTCTCGTTTCATGTTGGGCCACCAACACCACCTGCGTAACTGCTCCAGTGTTTTCTGTTGACCGGAATGGGCAACCAATTTGGTAGGGCTAACACACAGCTGGTCTTTGTAGGAACTGTGAGAACCTGAGGGTATTCTCACTCCTAGAACCCTTGGATCCTGTGCGCATGTGGCCAGGGAAAGGCCATAACTCTTGGATCTTTACCGTGGGGGTGGAGAAGTGAGGGAGGATCACCTGGGTGGTGGGTCTTTGGAAACTGGGAATGGGCGAGACCTGGTATCACCCTTTCCCTATTAATGATCAACCCAACCCTTCACGAAACTTCATGGGCTGTTACAAGCCATCTCCCATCATTTCCCTACAATTGACACTTGATAGTACTGGGGATAGGCAACCAAGAGCAATGAAGACTGTGCTCTTTTTCCACTCCGGTACTGAGATGAGGAAGATGCCTGCTAAAAGCAGTAAAGGTCAGGCATGTCCCGTTAATTGTGGTCAGGCAAGGCTGATTGGACATTCACACCTGCAGCCTGTAAAAGGGCTGCAGGTGTATAAAAAGAGACCAGCCCTGCAGCAGAGAGAACAGGGAGACCTGTGTGTGGAGGAGCGACAGGAGCAGCACCAGGAAGGCCGGTGCAAGCAGCAGAGGGCTGGAAATGTGAAGCATGCCAAGATGCTGAGATCTGCAGAGAGAGGCGGTCTTTGGAAGCATGGCGTTGGAGCTGGAACCCCGTGGAGCAGACTGAACGCTGCAAAGGGAGCCTTGTGGAGAGGCTGTCCCTTTTATGTGTGTTCAAGCTGCTCGTTTCCCTGTGTCGAGACGTCGACACAGGAGTGCCTAAGGGGCAGGAGTTGGACCCTTGATGCGAAATGCAGAAGGCCATATGATCCACACTGCAGGAAAGGCCCCAAACTCGACGAGTAAGTTTCAAGCCAAAGAGAAACCCAGTGTGCAAGCATTTGAAATTTCCTGTTCGAGGAATACTTTGTATCAGAGTGGTCAAGTGTTTATGGAAACACATTTTCGAAGCTCTCCGATTCAATCCAATATCAACTATTGATCTATTAGGAATACTTTCTTTTAGAGTGGGTGTGTGTTTGAGGAAACACATTCTCGAAAGTCTCTGAATGCAAGACATTTTGTTTGAAGTATATTAAAGCAATATCACACTGCGGGTTGAATGGAAAGTGTGTTGTGAGTACAACCCATGCATATTGAATACCAAACTGAATGAAAACCTTAAACCCATGTCTATTGAATACCAAACTTAATGAATACCTTATTATTATTATTATTATTATTATTATTATATTTATTTGGATTTAATACTTAAACTTTACCAAATTCAACATTTCATTTTTAAAATACATATAATAACATTTTATACATACTTCGTTGTACTCCAATTAAGACAATTAGTTACACAGTAAACACTTTTAAATTTTACAATTTAAAATACATTTCTAATTCTTAGTCATAAACCCATAAACACATTACATAACACATGGATACAATTCATACCAGGAGTGGTTCCCTCCGCAACTTACTCTTAACATGAAATAAATGGTATTAAATTTTATTAGTACCCAGGCGAGAGACAATCAGAATGAAACAAGCATTCTGATTGGCTCTCGCCAGGTCCATACCCGGCCGGGAATCCCTCCGTCGGGATTCCACAGCCTTTTTCCCCGACGCGGGGCGTGGCAACCCCTCAGCCTATGGGGAGGCTCGAAGCGGGGCCTCCCCGCGGCTGAGAGGCTGCCTTCGCCCCCCGCCGGGGACTCGGGTAAGTATTTTGTTTTTCCCCTTCCCTCTCCTCCCTCCCACCTGCTCCCCCCCAACTTACCCTCTTGTTTCTGCATCCCCGGCGGGGGACGAGGGAAGTCTCTAGCTGTGTGGAGACTCGGAGCGGGGCCATCCCCGCTCCGCACCTCCACACGGCTTGGGGCTTTCCTCGCCCCTGCCGGGGACGCAGGTACGTTTTTTTTAATTTATTTTTTTCCTCCCAACCCCACTTACCTTTTTCTTGATCCTTTTTTGGGAGCGGACGCACTGGGTCCAACACATATGTTCCCAGCGCGTCCGCTCCCGATGACCGCCATGGAAAGGGAAAACGGACTCCGTTTTCCCTTTCCATGGCGGCGGCCATTTTCTTGGTCGTTTCTATTCTGTCCCGAAACGCCGCAGCATTTCGGGACAGAAAAAAATTGCTTTTAGTACCCCGGTCACGCAAATATTGCGGGCCGGGATACTAATAGCAATATGACCCTCACAGCGGGGGCATTACCGACTCTGGGGCTTAAATATTATATATGGTAAAAATGACTTGCATATTTAAGAACAAAACTAAAACAAATAATTAATATCAGCTGAGGGTAACCGACAGTCACTTAGCAATACTTTTCCTCTTAAAGATGCTTATTTCTAATACCCAAGAGAGACATACACTAGTCCTTAGCAAATATTTTCCTTATAATACCCCATAGCCTAAAAAGGGCTAAATGTACGCTATCAGTCTCAGTATTTAAACAATATGTCAAAAATGAATCTGATTTTATAGATTCGTAACTATGTACGAATCTACCTAGCCTAGTCATAATTGCTGGTCCTAAACCTTAGCAATCAGTAAACAGGTGTTTTGCTGTCTCCAATGAAACGTCACTTTTACAAATACGACATACACGTTCCTGTCGCAGTATATTATACCTGGCCCCATATATTGACAACAAAGGCAATTGATTAATCCTTAGTTTCATTAAAGATTTTCTAACAGCGGGCTTGGGCAATGTAGAATGTAACTTTGTGCCCTGAGGTATACATATGCTACGTTTACCACATCCGCATGTGATCTTAGACTGGAAAGGTGGTCATAGTCCTTTGTCCAGTCCCACTGCCGTATTTTCTTTTTGAGTACTTGCTTCAAAAAGAGCAAATTAGTACCCCGATTAAACTCAAGGGCCCAAGCAATATTGACGAATCATTTTGCTATCCAATTAGTAAAATCGTTCCCTTTACTTTTCCTTACTAAACCCTTTGTAGTAGCCATCAATGCAAGTAATTGACATCTCAGGTTAGTATTCATTTTCAAATATAGCATTCCCTGCCTTATAATGGCCTGACCTTTTAAAGATACCAGGCCAAGCTCAAGCCTAATATACTCAATTGGCATTGATTGTGGCAAATTGAGGATCCTTTTCCAAAAGTATCCTTCAATACTGTCCAACCAACGCATGTCCTCTGTGGCCAAAGCATCCAGGCCGTAGAGCACCATCATGCATAAGCATTCGGTATAGATTGTTAGAACCCTTTCCAGGGAATAACCCGCAGTCTGATTCACAAATTTATCAAGTTAGTAAGTCGTTTTGCTCTAATAATTTTTGTTTCCTTTATATAGCTATAAAATCTAGACAGGCTAATTTCCAAACCCAAATAAGGGTATTTTCCCACCCTTTCTAGAACCACAAGACTAGTATTAAGGACTGGGCATTTTATTGTTGTGGGTGCCACTACCAAGACCTTGGCTTTTTCCATATTTATGGCCAAATCATTTACCACTGTCTACTCAACCAATTTCTCAAACATTGCCCTTACTCCACTAAATGTAAAATTAAAAAGAACAAGATCATCAGCGTACAGCATACATGATATGGTACGATCCCCACTTTAGGACAACAACCGATGGTCTGGTTGAATATTAGTGGCAAGTCCACCGTATATAGGCTGTACAACAAGGGCGTCATGGTACATTCCTGCTTAACTCCCACGTTAGTCTGTACTAGGAATGTCAATCCTCCCCGATCGTCCAACCTTATCTGCACCATAGTATCATAATGCTAACTTTTTAAAATGCTCAACAGCCAACCAGGGCATCCCCATTGCTCCATGTTAACCCACAGCTTCTCACGACAAACCCCATCGAATGCTGCCCTGAAATCCAAAAAAATGGAATAAAGGGCAGCCCCCTCAGGGGCAGAAGCCTCCCAATAGATCGTATCCATCAGACTAATGTTATGGGTTGTACAACACCCCGGCAGAAACCCAGTCTGAGCATAGCTCAGAATATTTGCTTCCTCTACCCATCGCTGTAGAGCATCTAATACAAAAGATGCAAATATTTTCCCTGTGGAGTCCAAAAGGGAGAGTTTGGCAGGCAGACTACGATCCCCCTTTTTATAGACAGGCACCAAAACCACCTGTTGCCATGAAGATGGTATTAACTGAGAGTAACACACTATCAAAAAGTATCTTAAACAGTGAAGCCCACTTCCAAGGATTTTGTTGGAGGACAGCATTGGCAAGACCATTCGGACCATGTGCCCTGGAGCTATTCAGTCTCATTATTTTATTTTCTATTTCATCCTCATGGATGTCCAATTGCCAACCCTCAAGAAGATACCTGGGAGGCGAAATCATTTCACATATTGCATTTCCCCCATTTATAAACCCAGGCCATTCAGTTTCCTAGATCGGATTAAGGGTTTTCTCCTTATTCTCCCCCTTGGCTTTGTTGAAATGTGTCCAAATGTCCTTAATATTCCCTTACTCAGAACCATAATCATGTCTTGCCATTGTCTGTATTTTATGGAGTATTTCCAATGTTTTTGGCATCCTCTATAACTATTCTTTATTTGTTTTATCATAGCGAATTTCATATCCTTACGATGTCATAGACCAGGCACCAATCTAATTTTTTTATGCATAGTGCGCTTGGTGTCTATAACAACCTCTTCATATTTATTATTAGCTTTAGCTCTAATCGTGGCATGCCTATAAGGACATCTACCAGTCTTAGTAGCTAGGTTCTTGAGCCACACTTCCATCTCATTGCCACTTAAAGTCTGGAAAGATTCAATCTCTGCAGTATCTTAAGAATTTACTATTGTCCCGATTTTACTAAAATTCCTACGGGTCCTTCTTATAGAATTACCAGCATAATTTGTCAGGAGTCCAGAACAACCCAAATGATCACCCCCCTAGTTTTGTATTTTACCCCAGACTTATCCTCAGGGTCATTAAATTATGATCACTATAATCACAGGCCTTAATTCTAAGCTTGCGAGTAGCCATTATACAGGCGTTATTTCCAAATAGATAATCTAACGTGGCCCTAGAGTAATTGCTGTCCCATGTCTATTGTCCGGGGACATCCCCAACTGTTCTACCATTTAACATACTGAGGTCCCATTGTCTGAAATAGCTAACCAATAATTTCCTTCTAAGATTGCCACCTGCATGGAGCATTACACTACTGGAAGCGGCATTACAATAGTTTGGACACTATTGATGGTCACAGCACCTTGCATTTAAGTCTCCACCTAGTAACACAAAACCATCCTCTCCATACAAGGAAGAATTCACAGTCAACACATTTTGGAGAAATACTTCAATGGTTTTTAGACTGGGAGGGAGGTATACATTAATAATCAACATCCTTGCACTATCTTTACAAGTATGAATGCTTATTTCCACCCCATGTACATATCCACCATCTGTTGTTTGCCAAACTTCATGGGAATTCAACCTTTGGCTAACTCCAATGATCAAACCTCCAAATGGTCTACCTTTGAGGCCTTTATTGGCCCATCTATCAAGGTATGTGTTACTGTTTTGGCTTTAGTAGTTACGTCCACTCCTTCTTCTTTCACTGTACTCAATTTCCTTAGCTCGTCCCTGTAAGGCGCGGTAATGTTGCGAGGGGCTTTAGACCTCTCTATTTCTTTAAACATTGACTTTTGTTAGAGGTTAAAAGTGCAGATTTTTCCATTAACAAAATGTCCATGCACAGGACACCTAATGCATCTTCTTCATTCTCAGTCGCTATATTGACAGAGTATTGCAACCTCCATGTATTTACTGTCTCATCCAGTGATATGTAATCATGTTTCCCTTCAAATTTATTCACTGCACCCCACTCCACCCCCTGTTCTGGGTCCCGAAACGTATCCTTTGCTTGAGTATCCAATTTCGGGGTATCGTACTTTAAATTAACCACACCAGTTTGCTTCAGCTCAGGTGGCAGCATTCCCATCGCATCAACCACCATAGCCAAAGATTGTTGTATACTCCTTTGGTTTGTGGTCAATTTGGTGCATATACTTAAAACCGCCTCAAGTCTCACTGATATGGCTTTCAGTTCAAAGTTATCCCAGCGTTATCCTTCTCCATAGTACCCCTTGTAGCGGAATCTAATACCAATCAATCATAATCGGAGCTTGATGAGAGGCTGCCTAATAAATCTGAACCATTTGTTAGAGTGGCAACCCCAATAGAATTCAGCTGCAGGGTTCTGCATAAATTCAGTAGAGAACCATTGTTATCCAGTGAGTGGGTGGACCCCGACAAGGTAGCAGAGGCATCCTTATTCATACAAAATTGTGTGTCAGCCAACTGTCTCTTTGCTGCGCCGATGGTAATCCACAGCAGGAAGTGATCTTAGCCTTTTGGTGTAGTTCATCACTAAAACGCTCCTTACTTAATCCTAAAAAGAAGCCCATTATGTTTCTTTGGGTGGCAGAAACATCCTTCTTTTCCCTCATTTGTTTAGGTAAATCCTTTACCATCTTGCAGGGTGGCCATGGGCTCTCCAGACATTTGCCTCTACGCACCACTTTGCTGCGTAATCCTACCCGGCCACTAGTCTTTAATTTCATAGTGGAGGGTTACACAGCACGAAGGTAATTAAATAATCTTCAAGTGCCCCAGCAACCTTAATAATCACTAAATCACCTGGGCTTCTTATAGCGGTTACCACCTCACTATGGCCATATAA
The DNA here is from genome assembly GCF_040938575.1 of Ambystoma mexicanum. Taxonomy (NCBI): domain Eukaryota; kingdom Metazoa; phylum Chordata; class Amphibia; order Caudata; family Ambystomatidae; genus Ambystoma; species Ambystoma mexicanum. The sequence continues at coordinate 278,269,021 of NC_090925.1, forward strand.
TTACTAAAATGTGTAACTGTAATCGTAAAACTAACTTCTCTTATCCAAACAACTGCCAGCTGTAATAAAAAGCAAAGGATGACAGAGTGGAAGGCGCAAAGCTTTGCATTCCATTAAACACACATAGTGCGTATAGCAACGTACAAGAAGCAGCAGTGATATTTCTTCACCCGGTCCACTCCGCTAGAAAATGTTCATCTTTAGTAGCTTATGTAGCTCATTACAGACAGAAGTGCAGACAGTAGCGCAGACAGTAGCAATGTTGTTTTCACTCACTGGACCTCTCTGATAAGGAATGTCGATCACCACACGATCCAAATGCAGTAAGGCGTGGCTATACGATGCACCCTGCAAAATGTCACAAAGTCACGCAGCCACACTCTGCCACGGCTCTGCCGGTAGAGTGATTTTTCAGCTGCCTTCCTCAGCGTCCTGCTAGCGTCATGATAAAAAACAATAGAAAGACTTCAGGCTTCACAAATTCACTGAGCCACACTCTGCCACGGCTCTGCTGGTGGAGTGAGGTGTTAAGCTTCTTTCCTTGGCGTTCTGCTAGCGGCACAATAAAAACAATAGAAAGACTTCAGGCTTCACAAAGTCACTCAACCACACTACGCCATGGCTCCCGCTGGGGGAGTGATGTTTTAAGCTGCTTTCCTCAGCGTCCTGATAGCGGCATGATAAAAACAATAGAAAGACTTCAGGCTTCACAAAGTCACTCAGCCACACCCTGCCACGGCTCTGCCGGGGGAGTGATGTTTTAAGCTGCTTTCCTCAGCGTCCTGTTAGCGACACAATAAAAACAATAGAAATACTTCAGGCTTCACAAAGTCACTCAGCCACAATCCTCCACGGCTCTGCCGAGCGAGTGATGTTTTAAGCTGCTTTCCTCAGCGTCCTGCTAGCGGCACGATAAAAACAATTGAACAACCTCAGGCTTCACAAAGTCACTGAGCCACCTTACAAACCTTACAAATAAGCAGAATTGTCATATATTAAGCTCAGAAGTAAATGGAACTCTAAATCCAAGCCAAAACCAATTTATGCTGCATTAAAATTGAAGCAAAGAGACACATATTGGATATCAATTGGATATGTTGGAGAGCAAACTCCAGCTGAATCCAACAAATTCAACAAAAACCGAGATTATCATCTTTGGGTCACACTAAAAAATAGCTAATATTTCACACTCTGTCCCCTGACCAACATTGTTTGGGGTTCCATCTAAATATACTGAGAAAGTGAAAAACCTTGGTTTTATATGGCAGTGAGACTTGAGCTGTAACTTACATAGGAATCAGATTGTTAAATCAGTTTATTACCAGCTAAAACCTCTGAAACCGCTATTGCCCCATGTTGTTAAATCGACCCATTGTAGTGGGAACACTTACTAACACTCGGCTTTCCTACTGTAATGCCCCTTTGATTGGCATGCCAAAGTATCAGCTTCAAAGACTGCAGATTGCACAGAACTCTGTGGTGCAACACATTTTTAATGTAACTAGAAGAATCACTATTTCGCCCTTTAGAAGGAACCTCGATTGGCTTCCAGTGAAACAAAGGATCTTATTCAAGCTACTGTGTATGGTCTTTAAGTGGATCCACTGTCTGGCGCTGATCTATCTATCATCCAAGATTGCTGCTTATCATCCTAATCGCACCTTGCGATCGGCCGGACAGGGTCTTCTGGCGATTCTCCCATCTAGAACTCTAACCTGCGGAGATAGATGCTTTGCTATTAAGGGCCCTTGCTTTTGGAACTCTCTTCCACAAAACTCGTGGCAAATTGAATCACTGAGTGTTTTTAGGAAGCAACTAAAAACATATCTTAAACCGGCTATTACTAAAATAAGTGTCCAAATTCTGTGTAGAGTTTGACCATATTGCCTCATCTGCGACCAGATGCAATTTTTGCTGGGTTCCCGTAAAGGGATATGCACGCTTTATAAATACTAAGATCTTAAAGTTCAGTCCAACACAGTCAATATTTGTACATGATAAACCAACCATAAAAAGACGGCACATGTGTGGCAAAGAACCCTAAAAGACCAAGGATATTTTTTTGTGATGCTGAAGTTAAGTCTTGGGAAAGGGAACCCTGAGACTTGAAACATTTATTGTCTTGGGAACGGAGTCTCAAGACCCTTTTGTTTTGGATTGTGTTACTTGAACCTTGGGGAAGGGAACCACAAGGATTGGCTCTAAACTATATCACCTTGAGCTGGAGAAAGGTAAACTTTGAGACTTTTTCATGGATCTTTCTTATGCTTGGGGAATGGGAGCTGAAAGAAAGCTGCAAGCTGGAAGAGGCTCAGAACATTATATCAGACACTGTTGCTTGCTGACATCCCTACAAATTATATAGATCAGTTGTGAGGGCAAGCATAAGTTTTTGAACAGATACAAATTGAGTTTTATTTACGTAGGGAAATCCCACCTTAGCATAGGGCAAGTTAGGCCTTCAACCATCCTGACATTGAAGTTAATAAACCATTTTATGTGAACTCTGAATCTGTTGTCTATGTCCTGCTTGATGATGCCTTCACAGAACATACAAAAATTCCTGGACGTAAGGAAGGCCATTGACAACATGACCATTGATGGCTTCTACCTCCGACAGATGTTCCTTTATTCATTCCTGGATGTTGTTCAGAAGGTGACAAGTGACCGTACAAACACAAACCACTGTTTCTTTAGGTAGGATTGGACATTTAAACTGTGGGGTAATGTTACTCCCCCCCAATATGGACAAGGAATCTGCTTTGTCATGAAGATGACCCAGACAAAAAGTTACAACAAAGTTAAACGTGGCAAAAAATAAATGCCAACGTATCGACCATGAGTTGGTACACTTGGCATGTGTAAGAGCCTGTAAATTGTGATGGTTGGTATAAACAGTTATAGGATGTTTAGCACCTAATAAATGATGCTGCCATTCCTTCAATGCCACCCTGATTGCGAGTAGTTCTCGTTCCATAATAGTGTAATTCCATTTACACGAAGATAAGGTCTGAGAAAAGTATGTAACTGTTGTGTAGTTGAACACTTTTGTGACAAACCAGCAAACAGAGCAACCGCTGAGGCATCAGGCTCCACTATAAATGGCAAAGAGGGGTCTGGCATTACTCATCTGTACCCCTTGGGGGGTCAGTACAAAGCCCAGAAATTCCACCGAAGTAGCATGAAAGACACACCTTTCCGCTTTGGCGAAGAGAGCATTTTCCTGCAGCCATTGTAAGTCTAATCGGACATGTTGAATGGTTTTTTCATTTGATTCAGAATATATCAGAAAGTCATCAAAGTAGACGACCACGAAACAATCAAGCATGTCCCTGAAAACATCATTGATAAAGTTCTGAAAGGTGGCCCGGCGCATTCCAAAGACCGAATGGCCTGACCGAATACTTGTATAGCCCATATTTGGGTTTGGAAGCGGTCTTCCACTCCCCGTCTTGGTGCATTCGGACCAAATTATAGGCACCCCTAAGATCGAGTTTCGCGAAAACAACAGATGACTTCAGGCGGTCTTACACAAGGCCATAGTTCCCCATCCTTCTACAATACTAAGACGATGGGGGAAGCAGCAGGAGACCTAAAAGGGCATATATGATCAAGTTGTAGTGCCTTATCAATGTACTCTTTGTGTATCTCATCCTCCGTGGCTTTAAGAGAATAGAGAAGCCCATGAGGGACAGAGTCACCAGGTTCCAAATCTAGAGGACAGTCATATTTCCGAAATGGAGACAATTGTTCAGACTGGTTTTTGTCTAACACATCTAGGAAGTGTTGATATTCATTGGGGATTGCAGGTCACACATCTGGCAATACTGCACTTATGTTGGGAAGCCTCGACAATAAGGCCAAGCAAGGGGAACAAGCTATGGCAGAATCAGAACTAAAACAATGTTCCTTGCAAAAAGGAGATTTAAAAGCTACCACCTGATTGATCCAGTCAATAACAGTAGTATGACGTTGTAGCCAAGGCAACCCTAGAATAATGCTGAATTGTGCTGCAGCTTTTAAATCAAAGGACAGATGCTTTCTATGCCCATGATCAGTACTCTTATACCGGACAGGTTAGTCCTGTCACCTGACCAGAGATTAGCAATGTACCATCGACTGCATGCCCAGATTCAGGTGAGGGCTTGGTCTGGATAGGAAACCTGTGTTCTTTGACAAACTGGGTGTCCCTATAATTACCAGTAGCCTCCAAATCGATCATGACTAGTAGAGCAATTCCCAAGAATCGGTCAAATAGAAAGTCATTGGGATGTAGATATGCAAAAATAGAGAATCGTTTGAGTTGAAATTACAGGGTCTCGTCCAGATGGCTCTCTCTAAGGATGAGTCTTGGAGTTTCCCGAGTGTTTTATTGGTCTTTTTGGGCAGACACAAATTAAATGACCTGTTTCGCCACAAGAGATGCATGCATTGAGTGACATCTGCCTCTCCCTCTCTTCCTTAGTCAAGGTACTGCGTTTGGCCCCTATGTGCATGGGTTCAGGTTCCCCAGAAGTGGATTCAGGGGCGGTCTGACTTTTCCCGGGACACATCTCAGGCATCGTTCCTCAGACATCCCCCTCTCTAATCCTCTCATCACACCTCATTCATGCACTGACCACTTTCTGCTCTTCTCCCACCTGAAACTTCTTGTACCCCAGGCAAAGTCTACCCCAGCACCGCCACCTTCCTTCTCGGCCATTTGGCCCATGAAGCAAGTGTCAGTGGATGCCTTTGCCTCTACTTTCCCAGCTCCTCCTACTCTGGCGACTGACACACTCTCTGACACAGTCCTCTCTAACCTGCACCTTTCTATCTCCAGCACTTTGGACATCCTTGCCCCTGTCATGAGAATCTGTCTGAAGCCTACCTCCAAGTGCAACTCTTGGTATGACCCGGACCTCGCCTCCCTAAAACGCAAGTGCAGGGGGGGGTAAGAGGAAGTGGAGAGCTTCGGGCGCATGCTTTTGAGAAACTGGCCGGCCGCCTGCTCCAGAGGCAATATAGACTCTCTGTACTCTCCAAGAAGTGGGTTCATATTCATACTCGCATCTCGGTGGCATCTAACAACAAGGCAAAACCCTTTAAAATATGCTAGTAGCTGGCCAATCCCACTGCAGTCTCCACCTCTCCTGTTCCCTCCCATGCCCTCTGTATGTCTCTGGCTTCTCATTTCACCACTAAGACTCACAACATCTTGTCCTTATTTTCCTCTTCCTGACCCCCTACCCCTCTCAGGCCCCCTTTGTCTGCTTCTCCCTCTCCTCTTCCTTTTTACTCCTTCTCTCTGATAACACCTGACAATGTTTCTAGACAAGTCCGATCTATGAAAGTTTCATCCAAACAGGTGCTCCCCGTCTCTTCCAGAACCATCAAGGACAACGTTGCCACCCTCACTCCAGCCTTGGCCGATTTCTGCAATCACTCTTTCGCCACTGGATCTTTCCCCTCTCTCCTCAAGCATTCTCTTGTGCACCCCCTCCTAAAAAAGCCTTCTGATGATCCTAACTGTCTGGCTAACTATTGCCCAATTTCTATCACTCTTTTTCTGGGCAAACTCCTGGAGAAGCTGGCACTCTCCCAGCTTACTCTCCACACTGAATCTGTTGGTTGTCTACATGATCATCAGACTGGCTTCAGAGCAGACAGAGGGATGGAAACTGCTCTCCTGAACATCCGTGAAGATCTTCTCTCTAAGCTTGACTCTTAAGCTCTCCCTCTGTCCTTATCCTCCTTGACCTTTCCTCTGCTTTTTACATGGTCAATCACGCCCCCCTGATCAGTCATCTCTGCGAGAACCTCAGCATCATGGATCAGGCCGTGGCGTGACTGACTTCCTTCCTCCTGAACCGACTCTCCCAGGTCCAACTTGGGTCCTTTCTCTCCACCACCTCTCTCTCCACATGTGATGTCCCTCAGGGCTCTATCCTTTCACTCTGGCTCTTCAATGTCTATCTAGCCCCTTTGGCCCATCTGTTCTCTACCTTCTCTTCTAACTTTCAGTGTTATGCGGATGACACTCGGCTCTCTTTCAGACTTCCCTCAGCCTCCTCTCCTCCCTCGCTCATTCCTGACAGTCTATCTGTGATTCAGGATTCCTGCACCTCCAATGATCTCTGCCTTAATGCCAGTAAGACAGAGATCCTTCTCATTGGGACCCCTGCTCCCGCTTTCCCTCTCTCGCTCTGGCCACCTTCCTTGTGCCCTCTATCCTTGCCTTCCTGTGAGGCAAAAAACATTGGAGTCATCTTTAACCCCATGCTCTCCTTCTCTCCTCACATCACGGACCTTGTCAAGAAGGCCCACTTCCAGCTTCACCTCCTCAGAGGTATCTTCCTTTTCTCACTTTCCCCCAGAAGCTCACTCTCTCCACAGCCCTGGTTCTCTCTAGGCTGGACTATTGCAACAGCCTCTTTCTCAATCTGCCTAACTCTCCTCTTCGCCCTCTGCAACAAATCCAAAACAGGACTGCAAGACTTATCCTTGCCCTCAAGCCCAGGGACTAAATCTCTCCAGCCCTGAAATCTCTCCACTGGCTCCCAGTGGCTGCAAGGATCAAGTTCAAGGCCCTCTGTATCGTCTACAATGCTTTATGGGGTCAGGCCCGCATTACAACCAATTCTCTCTGTCAAAATACCTTTGTTCGAGAGCCCTTCGCTCAGCTACCTCCAACTCTCTGAGGGTCTGCCGCTTCTCCAAACAGAGATTTGGGGTAGATCTCTCTCCTCTGCAGGCACCTCCCTCTGGAACAGCCTCCCTACCACTCTCAGACTTGAGCTGGACCAGATGAAGTTCTGGAAGCAGCTCAAGACCTTCCTTTTCTCCTCTGCCTTCTCTCTCTCTCGCTTCCTTGCTAACTTACCTGTCTGCTGCGCAGACTGGTTGCTTGGTACCCTTAGAGTCGCACTGGGTACCAAGCTCCTCCATGACCAGTTATCCTTGCACTGCCTCCTGGCCTACTGCACAGTTAGGGGCTGTAATTGTAACCCCTACAGCTCCCCCTCCCTCCTTGCACCAGAGAACCCTGCTGCCTTGATCGCATTTTCCCCCTACCCTCTCCCTTGCACTTCCCCCTCCATCTTGCACTTTCCGTGCCAGACTTGCACGATCGGAATGACAAAAGGCCTAGTAAGATCGTTCGTCTTGTCTTCCCTTTGTCTTCCCTCCCTTGTCTTGTGACGCCTAGAAACACTTGTTTACAGGTGCGTTATAAATGCCATACCATACCATATCATACAATTTTTCGTTCTTCACGCCTCTGTAGAATACAGGCATCATCCTGTAAAACATGATCTAGTAATTCTAGACTGGTCGAAGGGATCAAAGGGACCACAGATAACCCATCTTTGAGCTCATCTGATTAACCACAGAAAAAAACAGCCACCTTTTTCTGTTCAGGCCATATTGTTTCAGCAGCTAACTGATTAAAATGGGCCAAGTATGTTAACAAGGGAGATTTACCTTGCGTCAAATCCAAAAACTCAAGATCAAATGCTTGTGGCTTATATCTAGCATCAACAATTAAGTTCATAGCCCATGGAAGCATATCAAAATCATATAAAGCCGGGTCAGTGGCTTCCAAAAGGGGATCAGCCCAAGCTGCTGCTGTTCCTTCCAAATGAGAAAGTACAAAAGTGGCTTTTGTGGTGGTGTCTGGAAAAGCCAAAGGACGACATATCAACTGCAATTTGCACTGAATAATAAACGTCCAATTTTCATGGCGGCCATGTTGCGCGCGCAGAGAGGGGCCTCGGACATTGCAGCGATTTGCACTCTGGAAGGGGGAATGGTGGCGGCACCAGAGGATATACTGGATGCCTTTGTTCTGTATTTTAGAGATATTTATGCCTCGACAGGTGGAGTGGAGGCAGGGGATCTGGCCAAATATCTTGAATCGACTGAGTTGCCTAGACTTGGCCCGGAAGCGAGAGAGGTACTGGCAAGGCCTATCTCGGTTGAGGATTTATTGACGGCCATGAAGGCTCTCCCCTTGGCTAAAGCACCCGGGTCCGATGGGATATCTGCAGAATTCTACAAGGAGATGGGTCTGTAGGTGACTAAATATGTGGTGGGTGTGTAGGCAGAGGCATTGGGGGTGCTACGGGAAGCAGTGATAATCCTACCTTTGAAGGATGGGAAAGACCCCCCTGGATTGCGCCTCATACCACCCGATTTCTCTTTTTTAAAATTGGATATGAATATTTTTGCGAAAGTCCTGGTGGATAGGCTGCTCCCATTTGTTTCGGATTTGGTACATGTGGATCAATCAGGCTTTATTCCTTGGATGTCAATGGCATTAAATCTTCGTAGATTCTTTTCCATACTGGCTCAGATTGACCCAAAGGTACACGCTGTTGCCGCTCTTCTGGCTATGGAAAAGGCATTTGACTCTGTCGAATGGGGTTATCTCTTTGCGTTGCTGGGGGCTGTGGGGGTCCTGACATACCTTCTCTCAGTGGTTAAGCTTTTATACTCTACAGCGTCAGTGATAATAAGTCTGTTTGGGAAGTCCTCTGTACCGTTTGATCTGGTGAGGGGTACAAGGTATGGGTTGTCCACTTTGTCCGCTCCTCTTCGCCCTGGCTATAGAGCAATTGGCATCCAGATTGCGGACATTTCATATTCATCGGGGGTTGGTGGTGGTGGGGTAAGAGGGAATTGGTATCTCTATATGCTGATGACATGATACTCTATTTTAAGAACCCTGGAGAGAACTTGCACCATTTGACACAAGAAGTGGCAGAGTTCGGGAATTACCGAGGCCTTCCTGTGAACTAGTCTAAATCATTATTATTCCCTCTGACAGCGGTAACAGAGAAAGCTGGGGACCGGAAGGTTTTAGATGGGGACAAGCCCCTGTAAAAAATATCTGGGTGTGAGGGTTAGCAGGGATTCCTGGTCTCTCCGGGCAGAGAATCATCTGACATAACTGGATTCCCTGAGGAAGAAGGATTACCGGAGGAAGAAGGACAGATTATGCACGCTTCCCTTATCATTGTAGGGGAGGGTAGCTATTGCTAAAATGCTGGTAGTCCCCCAAGGTATTGTATATGTTCCACAAAATCCCAGTGTGGCCTGGAGTATTCCTCTTTAGCACTTTGAGTTGTTAATGGCTAGACTGGCCTGGCACCCCAAACCACCTAGGATCGGGTGGAAGACCCTTGTTCGCCCATGGCAGCAGGGGGTATGGGACACCTGACATGGGGTTGTATTTCATTGTAGCCCAATTACACTTTCCTTCACTTTGGATGCCAGGCTCACTGCCGTACCCTCATGTCAGTATTGAAAAATGCTCTGTGCGGCCGCATGCAATTCAGGGTTTTCTGGTATCCAAGAAGGTGTAAGATAATAGAAAATTTGACCCAGTCATATGCATGGTGCATGCATGGAACAGGGCGCTTGGGAGGCTGGGGTTTATGTTCCCGTTTGACCCAGGGCACCCTGTCTGGAGGATTGAGTGTCTTGGCCCCACTTGTGATGAGGCGTTGGAGAATGAATGGTGGGGTCTGAGAAAGGCAATATGGGGGATTTATGTCCAGAGGGTGGGTTTGTATCACAGGAGGTGTTTGTAGCTAAAAGCCTTCAGCAGACGGCTTTAGTATTTTTGTATTAGGGACGCTTTTAAAACATGGTCACCCACTTTCCCGGCTCTCCCCCCAGCCTCTCCCAATTCTTAAGTACCTTCTTCATTCTGCATCTGCCAAGAGTGTGGTGTCCACTCTTTACAGAATGATTCAACAGAACTCCCCCAAAATGATGCTGAAGTGTGGGGGGCGGTGGGAGAGGGAATCTGGGGCCTCATTCACAGATAAACAGTGGGCTATGATGTGCTCTAGATCACATAAGGGAGCGTCCAATACTTGCAAGTAATCCTATTGAAAACCCTTCATAGGGTATACTTGGCGCCAGCTCATTATGCTCTATTTGACAAATCTAAAAGTGACGAGTGCCCAAGATGTCGGAGGCCAGCCGCTGACACCCTTCACATGTTATGGTCCTGTCCTAAATTGGGGGAGGTTTGGGGGGATGTGACAGGTACTCTCACGGAGGTACTGCACCACAGTGTACCACACGATTTGTTAAGTGGCATGTTTGGGTGGCTACTAGGGGTCTCGGCTTCAAGTAGGAAACTGTTGACTTCAAGCATGATAGTACCTAGGAAATGCATATTGATGCGGTGGACCAGCCATCTTCCCCCAGATGCTCGTACATGACTCAATGATCTGATCAGGGCAAGAAAACTTGATAGAGACTATGGACTGATGAGTGGTCCAGGGACAAGGCCCAGAGATATATGGGCCCCACTGAGGTCCTATTTACTAGCACAGTGTTTGGATTCGGCTGCTGAAGTGTCACCCGCTGAATAGAACTGCTCGGAAACTAATGTTTGTCATCTCATTTTTGTATTATTGTAGTGGCGGGCAACTCTGCGTACTGTACTGACATGTATAATATAATTTGCACTGTCCTATGTATCTGTTGGTAAAAACCTGTGTATGTGTGACGTGAATCCAAGTTTAATAAACAAAGTTTAAAAGATATTATAATAATAATAAACATCCAATAGTGTTTGGGGTCTCCAAGAAAACGCTCAGGAGGGGCTAAAGGGAAAGCAGCAGGTAAAACCACAGGTGGATTTCCCGGATTCGGGGGATCAAGGCGTGGAGGTGGAAGGGCTGCCTCAGCACCCCCAACCACCTCATGTGGTGGGGGGAGGGAGGGTAATGGCCAGACGAGACTCTGAATCGCATCCATGTGTTGATGCAAAAATGCATGGGCTGCCGCCATGTCAGGGCAGAGACCTAAAAGGCTTTCAATAAGGCAGCCAAGGGATCAGTGACTGCCTCCATCTCTGGCTGGTAGTAATAGAAGTGGGCTCCTCGATCTCTCATGAACCCCTTGTCTTCTGCCACCTACTGCCTCACACAACCCAACCACAGAGGTAGTGGGTCTCCTATTTTAGGGAGACTTTCCTCCTGAGAAGGCAGCCCGTGGGAACTGTACACCAAGGTAGGAAGGGCAGCGAGAGGGAATTGTTTTTTGCACATTACTGTTTACTAACAGTGTCCTATCCTTTGCTTTCTCCAGTAACGCTGCTGGTTTCCCTATCTTTTCACCTGAGCCGCTGGCCCTGTGGGAACAGTAGTTTAACCACAGGGCCAGGGGCTCAGTTGAAACAGCAGTTTTCATCTTTTGCTTGATCTAGATCCAGTTACAAAAAGGCATTGATAAAGCCACATGTTTGGCTTGTGTATAAACACTTCCAACATATGGCCAGGTAATCGCACCACATTATGGCGGTGTGTGGCACTGGTCTATCCCTTGCCTACACAAAAGCCATAACTGCTAGCTCTGCCATGCTTGTTATTTAGCATTTTCACAGTGCAGGTTTAGCCAAGGCATATGATACCGATTATAATTATAATTGTTCTTTTTATAATTCATGAGTGTATTCATTTTTCTCATATCAGCAAAAAGTCAGCAAAAGGATGTTTCAATGTTGGACGTGCCTGAATATTATTCAAGAAGATTTTGTGTAGAATGTGAACATTACGATTTACTGAGCTACTCCAGGAAAGATTGTCTAATGACAAAAGTATACACAAATTGGAAAACTGAAGAGCCAACTCATGCCTTAAGCAATGCTCCAGGTGTAGTATTTGAGACACCAAGGTCACTTCCAAGAATTAAGCTTAAAAAATTGTGTTTTCTTCCTTTAAACCGGTGGCCTATAAAAGTGCTCCAAATATATGTTATCTTAATGGGATTTATATCACGCTCCACTGCCAATTGCATGTTCCCCAGGCGCTCAGGCATATAGTAAATAAAAAAGTAAGGCGTGGGGTTGTAGGTAGGGGGAGAGGTTCTTTTGCTGTTGAGTTGGTAGTTTCAGTTCCGAAAAACTGGTCAATGTGGGTTGGTTTACTTCTAGGTGGTATATGTCAGTGGGTGTGCGGGGCACTGAGTCCATATTGGAGGGCCTGTGTGCCCGTGGCGTATGGGTGAATTGACAGTTTTTCCATTGTGAGTTATTGGAGGAGGTTTGGTGTTTTGCTATTTAGGGTCAGTGCGGTATGGGATATTGAGGTTTCTGTGTGTGTGTGGCGTAGTTCGTTGGTGTGTGGTGTATTTTCAGGACTCTGGAGAGTTAGTGGGGGAAAAGCCAGGTGATCCTTTTACCAGGGTAAAGGATTGAATCCTTGTTGAGCAGGTTGTTTGTTGAGTAAACTGAAACACACTGTGTGGTGTTGAACAACGTTAGCGCCCTCTTTCATTGGTGGGAAAATCCGCTTAGATAGCGTGACCCAGGCATCCCAAGCAAAACACAGTACTTCATGCTGTACATCTTTGCATTAAGCTGCAATCTCCTCTTTGACCATGGGCCATGGTTTGGCAAGTTAAGTCAACAAATCAACGCGCCATGTTTTTAGTGCTTTCCTGAAAGTCAGATGTTCCTCTATTGTGTGCATTCCCTTGGGGAAGGAGTTCCAGAGTTCGTTGAGATGTTTGAAAAGGCTGAGCCACCAAATTCATTTTTTAAAATTGTTTGGGTTCAATAGATAGGTCATTGCTAAATCTGAGCGTTCTTTTTGGCCTGTAGATAGGGATTTTTTTCCTGCAGGAATTCTGCTCCTTGGCCATGAATTGCTTTGTGAACAATGCAAAGGGTTAAAATAAATCCTTTCCTTTACTTGTAGCCAGTGCAGGAATCTTAGTGATGGTGTGATGTGTTCTCTTTTGCAGAGGGACTCATCACGAGTTGGGCGGTTTCCGGCTGTGTATTACCGCCGGATCACGGGTTGGGAGCTGTTAGTTACCATTCCCCATTGGGTCCATTACAGCGCAGTAATACCATCAGCGGTAATTGCTCCGAAAATGGGCAGCTGTGGGCTGGGGGTAAACACTCCAGACTCGAGATTGGGCGGACCCTTAAATGTAGTGGTAACACCAATACCACTGCATTTAAGGGCTACCACCCAACTCGTGATCAGATGAGTCGTGCTGCTGTATTTTGTATATGTTGCAATTTTTGGGTGAGGTAGTTAGGCATTCCAAGGGAGATATTGCTGGCATAGTCTCTTCTTGACATGACGAGGGAGAAGATGGCAAGTGTTCTTTGTGGGAAGGTGAGACAGGGTAATGCCCGCTTTATAGTGCGTAGGAAGAATAAGCATTTCTTTACTACTTTGCTGTCTTGAGGTTCTGTGTTAGGTCATTGTCCACCAAAATTCAGATATGTGCATCTACTTTTGATGCTTCCAGTCTGGTTCCCATTTCAGTGGGCCATGGTATATGCGGTTGTATACCTAGAAGCTAAATTATTGAGATCCATACTAGATGTTCCATCATGTGTACCGGTGGAGGCGATGCGTTGTGAGCTAGGACTGACTTCTCTGCATGCACTTAGGTTCCTGCAGTGCTCCAAGCTCCTTCGATCTATTTTAGCCCCACATCTGCCCATGAATAATCTGTTAGGTATGTTTGCAGATCAAACAATTCTACGCAACACAATTAGTTTTGATTTGAGTTAAACTCATCTGTTAAAACCTTTTTGAAGAGTCTGGGCCTAACGGTAGAAAATTTAAAGGAATGGTTTGCCCAAAAAATGTTATTGGCCAAAAAGAAGGGCAATAATAAAAAAAAATATACTGGCACTTTTTTTTTTTAAGTCCCTATGTAAAATTTTGAGCAAATGAAGCTCAAAGGGAAGCACATGGGGGCATCCATTTTGTACTGGATGCCCGTCTGTGCTTGCTTTTGCTTTTGCGGCACTTATGAAGGAAAAGCCAGCCAGCTGTAGTAAACAAAAGCTACCACTGGGTGGCTTTTCCTTCATTAGTGCCGGGACTCGCAGGACGGAGACCGGAGACTACATGCAGAAAAGCTGCAGCTGCATCTCGGTAAGTGCTATTTAAAAAAAAAGCACTAGCTGCGTTTTTTTTTTCTATGTTTTCCGGACTGGAAGAGCCCGGAAAACTTAGAAATAAAACCGCAGCTTTAAAAACGTTGTATTTATGTTTGCGGTAGCTTTTGAAGCTACCGCAAACATAAATACAACGTTATTGTGTTTGAAAACGCTGCGGTTGTAGGAGCCTCAGAAACTTAGAAAAACAGCAGCGTTATTGAAACACAACCGCATTGTGTTTGTGCCTGCCGTGGCTATCACTTTGGGTCTCCCCACGGGAGCACAGGGGACCCAAAGTGAAAGCCAAGGCAGGCACAAACACAACGTGGTTGTGTTTCCATGCTGCAGTGTTTCTGCCTACAGAAGCTTTCCCATTTGGGGCTCGGGCACCCCGTGGGGAGCCAGAGAGCCCCAAATGGAAAAGCAGCTGCAGGCAGAAACACAACGCGGTTGTGTTTTGAAAAAAGGCTGCAGTTTTTTTTTCTAATTTTCTCAGGCTCCTCTGGCTCGGAGGAGCCTGAGAAACACAGAAAGAAAAACCAATGAAGGAAAAGCCACCCAGTGATAGCTTTTGTTTACTACAGCTGGCTGGCTTTTCATTCATTAGTGCAGCAAAAGTAAGCACAGGCGGGTATCCATTTCATAAAATGGATGCCTCCATGTGCTTCCTTTTGTACATTTTGAGCTTCATTTGCTCACAATTTTACATAGGGACTTAAAAAAAGTGCCAGTATATTTGTTTAATTATTGGCCATCTTTTTGGCCAATAAAATTTTTTGTGTGAACCATTCCTTTAATGAATTTGCCCAACGGTGAGGTGATTTAATAAAATAACATTTTAGGATGGGACATAGATTGTAGTTTGAAATATTTTGCGAATAAAAATAAGTTCTATCTATATAGTACTCGAAGCTTTAGACCTTGTCTCCCATGCACATATCTAATTAGGCTGAGCTCGGCTCAACTTAGAAGGTATATCACCTATTTACGTTTTAATGTACTCCCCATTCATGAGCATTTGGGGAGGTGGGCAAAAACTGTAATGGGGATAGATTATGTAAGCTTTGTGCATTGACAGTAGAGACCGCTTATCACATTTTATCTGGCTGCCCTGAAATTAAGAAAATCGTACTGGAAGGGATACTCTGAGTTTATTAATAATTTTTACCATATTGAGACCGACCAGTTCTGGAGTAATCGCTATGGAGCTGAGTCTGTGGTTATCACACCAGCTTCATTTTATGTTTGGAAAGAAGCCCAACAACTTTTGAAATAGTGGTAAGCATATATATTTTATGTTGGGTGATCTTTTGTTATGGGACAATTTTAGTGAGGCCTTACTGGTTGGCTGTATACTTATTTTTAAACAATTGTTTTTAGAACGTTTATGATATGTTGTGTTATGCTGGTCTCGTAAGGAAATGAACTGTGTCATAGAGGAAATGTAATGATGCATGCATTTGTTCCATCTCTTTTTATCACACTTGTTATGTGTAATTATTGTATGTTATTTTCAAATTTTGTGCTAAAAGGTTTTTTGTTTAACCAATGCACAGTAAAAAAAATAAACAAAATAAGGCTGTGTTTGCTTATGCATGTGTTGGTTTGTGAAGGGCAGTTTCCATGGGTTTGGTCTATGTCCTCACTGCTTTCAGGTTTGTAGATTATTTGAGTATCAAAGGAATAGGTGTAGCATGTGAGTCTGTGTCCCTTGGTGAGTTTCATGAGTGGTGTAATGTAATTATTGAAGAATACTTCTGAAAGGGATTAGCCTTGTTGAACCCCACAGGTGCATTTGCTTCATGTTGAGCTGAAGGGTGGTAGCTTGGTGGTTTCAGTTGTTTCTGTTAGCAAGGACTTCTTCCACTCTAGCACAGTGTTCCTTATCCGTGATTCTTGTATTCTTTAGATGTTGGTTGCAAGGTTGGCTGTGTCAAAAGCTTTTGAAATGTCTATTTCTATGAGGGCAAAGTAATGTTTGACTCAGAGTTAATTTTTAAGTCATCCCAGATGAAGATTAGTGTTGATCCAGTTCCTCTCATTGGCCGAAAGTGGACTTGTGCCTGTTTCATTAGGTGGTCGGTTTCCAAGTGTGTCAAGATTTGTCCTTCTGTGTAGGTTTCTAGCCGTTTGGCAGGGTAAGGGATGTTTGTAATCGGCCTGTTAAACGGGAAATCATATTGTGCCTCCTTCTGATTTATATTGGCCTAAGCCTACTCGCTCTGCGAAGAAAACTGCGTTGCAAAGTTCCAATTTTAGATCGACTTCGCCGCCATTTTAGAATCGTCTGCCATTTTGATTTCTGTTCGTAAGTGATTCTCTGTTCTAAAATGGTGCATTGTGTTTCCAACTTGCAACCGAGCCTTCCCGACCTTTGAGCCTTTGTTAATAGTTAGACTGTCTGGGGGCCGACTAGGTAATGAGACCTTGCCCCAAGCATGATTTGTTGTCCCAGGATTGTCTGCACTAATTAGCCTCATCCACGAATACACATTGAGGACAATGTTATGTAAATGACAAGCGGGGACACTGGCAGAACTACATTGTGAAGGGATATGTACTAAGGCTCACTGCTAAATCCAGGAAGACACTTTGCCATTGTAACTTGTTGGAAACACAAACCTATGTAATCCATGTGCATATTATTGTATGAGCTATATGTTAACTCAGCACGAACTCTAGACCGCAGATTATTAACCTGTAGAGGGGCTGGACAATATTGTAGGAAATGTATAAAAATGTAAATGTTTAGATGTCCAGCTCTCTCCCTCCTCACTCTGACGGGCTGGTACTCATTGCAGGGTGTCGAGAGCCAGATAGCTATCTGTATCAGATCTGTGTTTCTTTGTAACTGCGCAGTATTAAAGATCTGTGAATCTTTATAGCCCGTGTTTGGTGTATTTCCTTTTGTGGTACTCAGCCTCGATATTTCCTTGCTTTTACAGATGGCAACCGAATAGGGACCCTCAAGATTAATGCCATCTCATTGAAGTGTTGACGCGGCTATCGGACCGGGATCGGACGGTGAGAAAGGGGGCTCCTTCTTGGATGAGACGCGATACCTCAACAGTACTGTACGACCCGATCCCTGGGCGGTGAGCCCGCGGTCCGAGATGGCATCTTGACGAGGGTGCATATATCGAGGCGGCCAGTTTTGCCGAAATCACCAACCACGAGGGTCCTTTGTTGTTCTTTGTAATCCGATCGGACCTCCTTTAGTTCTTTGATCAGGTGAGTCGTGACCCGATTCTTAAGTATCCTGATAATTTGATTTGGCGTATTGTACTCGCGAGCACAATTATTGACCAGGTAATACCAGGAATCTGATATCCCTGAGAAATTGTCTGCCTGTTTCCGGGCATTATTCCGCAGAGACAGACAATCTTTGGAATTTGGCCATCCGGCACCACAGGAAGGGTCGCCGGCGTGTACTATGTACTGTAAACACGGCATTGGTAGTATAATGTTTAATGATATTTGGCACAGACCAACTAGACATGCTTCCGAAGTTCAGTGGCCAATCAATAGTAGCTTTCAGATTCCTCCTATAGAATATTTAGAGTCTATATTGTTAAAGAAAAAAGCGAGACCTGCAGCATTTGATGTATTACAAAATTGGAAGAAAGAAGCTATGCAGCAACTTAAAAGTAGAGAGAAACATGTGCGCCAACATATGTCTATTGCTGAGAAAGTTTTATTATATGATCAAAACAAACAATCAGAGTCAGTCAGAAATATGGATAGGGCTTTTCAACTTGGCATCCAGAAAATATATCCGTCTAAAGATCTTCATGTGTCTGATGAATTTATTGATAAACTTCTAAATGAACGAAGGCCTGGTGCCACTGCGCCACCTCCGTATGTTCCTATTCCTGTTGCTTTACCTCTTCCTGCTGTCGTTCCTCCTCCCGTAGTAATTCCTGCTCCTTCTATTGTTCCTCCTATTGTTCCTCTTCCTCAGGTTATTGTTCCTCCTCCTATCGGTGCTCCTCCACTTGTACCTCCGCCTTTGCCTACTTTTACAGGTTTGGTAGATTTGTCTTCTGCACCAGTGATAGCACCTTTGTTACCGATTGTACAAGATTTGTCTACTCTTTCTCTTCCGAGTGGTTCTGTTCCACTTGTAGTTGATAAGCGAGCGGAATCAAAGATTGTAACTCGCAATACAGTGTCTAAAGAAAGAAAGCATGATTTCACTGCATGGGCTAGACAGTGCATGGAGAAGGGTGAACAATCTGATGTTTTTACCACACTCCCTAATTCTCTAATCTAGAAAATTTTCCTGAGAAAAAAGTTTTTATCGAAGGACTGGGAATTTATTTATCTATAATGTGGAACAGACTGAATGATGTAGATCTCCCACAAGGGTTGAGGGATCTGAATGATTTAGCATATTCAAGAGATACTGCGGAGAAAGTATACGAGCATGTCGAGAGGGTTTTTGAGTATAGAAGGGAGTTAGAAAGGTTACGGAATGAAGAAACTGATGGTGATAGTTTGAGCGCTATTTTTGTACAGAAACGGTTCCTTCCTCTTTGTAAGTCGATGAGTGAGGAAACACGAATTTGCACAAAAGATGCAATTAGATGGAGTATTTGACATGTATAGTCAGTATACATCAGATATACAGAGGAAAGTGATACAGGTTATGGTATAATATCTGCAAGATGAATGTATACAAATAAATATTTTCTGTCACAGAGAATTATTGAATATCTAAAAGAGAACTTTTTCGCCTGACACTCCTTCAGCTGCTTTAGCGCTCGATTTAGCTCTGTTGCTCTGTAAGCGTTTGGAGTTTCCTATATCTCAGTTGCCTATGAGATAGGTTCCTTTGACATTTGTCCCAAAAGTTTAGGTTCCAGCTAATGGTGCAGCAGGCACTGCTGCATATGACATTCCTGCACATTATGTATCACAGTTTGTTCACGTCCCGTTTTCAA
The DNA here is from genome assembly GCF_040938575.1 of Ambystoma mexicanum. Lineage (NCBI taxonomy): Eukaryota > Metazoa > Chordata > Amphibia > Caudata > Ambystomatidae > Ambystoma > Ambystoma mexicanum. Next base: position 278,287,870 of record NC_090925.1, read on the forward strand.
GACAGGAAGTGAACACCATTAGACAATCCATCCCAGATATTAGAAAGAATCCAACAGGGTACTATAAAGAGATAGAATCTGTCTTACAGTCATCAGTATTTACTCTGAGTGTTAAAGATGCGTTATTTCCCGTGCTCCTACCCATTGATTTGTGGAAACAAATTAGGACAGTAGATGATGTGGCAGGGTTAGGGGACACATGGGATAATATGACTAGACAAGATAGAGATAGACCAGCTGGTGAGAGACCGCCACAGGTAATACTGACTTTACCTGATAGAATAGTGACAAAACTGAAAGTCTTAATTCCTGAGAGAAGGATTGTCTGGGAAAAACGTACTGCTTGTGTCCAAGGGAAGTCTGAGGGTGCTACCAAATTCTTTAATCGGTTTGAACAAGTGTTTTCAGATTTCAGTGGACAAGATTTGAGCACAGAGTCTGGAAAACAACTATTTGTAGACAAATTTGTTGTGCGTGGATTGTTACCTGACATCCAGTCACAAATTATGACTTCTGAGAGTGCTTGGCAAGCTAAGTCTCAGTCTGAAGTAATGCATATGGCTCAGTATTTTGATAACCGAGTCAATAATGAAAAAGAGAGGATCGAAAAGAGAAAGGGAGACTTCAAAACTAAAGTTTTATTGCAACAGATTGTTAGAAGCCCTAGAGAGGGTAGTACACAGTTTAGGGGACAGTATGCTCCACAATGTAATGTGCCGTTGGGTCCTGTACACGCAAACCAATATGCTTATTGCAGACAAGAGGGTCATTGGCGAACACAATGCCTGATCCTCCAGCAGAGGTCGAATAACACATTTGGTATCATAGGTAGATGATCCAGAGGCCACCCTAGGGCAGCGGGTCCTGGTAGAAGCCAGTTTTACAGGAATTCACAGCCTTTTTCACAAGACAGTCAGTCACTGAGTGTGGATAATAGAAACATTTTTGATCATCCTTCTACTGCATATCTCTCTGAAGGCCTTCCTTTTGACGACATATTGTTCCACTAGGATTGCGCGAAGCAGGGTTTGGAACCAACGCCTATTCCCGTTAATCAGAATGGTCCCTTTGTTGAAATGATAGTGGGAAATAGGAAACATCTATTCTTGATAGACACAGGAGCGCAGAAGTGTTCCATCGACCATCCAAGGTTCCAAACATTCCACTGTCAGGGCAAACCAATGTTTCTGTAGGGTTTTCTGGTACACCAGTGGTTAGTCCGGTTTCTTTGCCGGTACCGATTACACTGGTTCCATTCACAGATTACTGTCCGTTTCTTTTGACAACGAACTGTGGAGAGAATTTATTGGGGTTGAATCAGTTGAAGGAATTAAATGCGGTAATTCATTGTTCTCTGGATGGAGTGCATTTGACGATTTCACCACAGCAACTTTCTTCCTCACAGTTCCTGATCAGACCTTTGCTGCCGGAATTTAGTGATGTTCGGAGTGTTTATGGGCGATTGATGACAATGATGTTGGTGTTTTACAGATTGAGCCTGTTAGAATAATTTTGAAACAAGGAGTAAAGTTGGCACATATTCCTCAGTATAAGATTTTGGTTGATGGTGAGCAAGCTTTGAAGTGTATTGTTTCTGATTTTGTACACCGTGGGGTAATTGAAGAAATTGCAGGTAGTTTGTGCAATAGTCCGATTTTGCCTGTGTATAAGAAAGGAGATAATGCAATTCCTTTTCGTTTCATAATTGATTTGCGCGCTATTAATAAGATTGTTGCTCCACAATTTCCTATTGTGCCTGATGTAATGACGATATTAACTATGATCCCAGCTTCTGCTACTCATTTTAGTGTTGTAGATCTTAAAAATACTTTCTTTAGCATTCCTATACACAAGGATAGCAGATACCTGTTCGTGTTCACCTTAGGGGGACGCTCGTTTACATTCACCCGTGTGCCGCAAGGACACACGGAAAGTCAGAGCATTTATACTAGGGCTTTGAAAGAGCAGCTTGATACACTTGATTTGCCTAGCACTTGTACATTGCTTCAATACGTAGATGATCTTCTTTTAGCTGCTGATTCAGAAAGTGCTTGTAAGAAGGGCACTGTGTTGTTGCTGATTCACCTAGCAAAACATGGACATAAAGCTTCACTGAAAAAAATGCAATATTGTCGACAGGAGGTCACCTATTTAGGCTATCTCCTGTCAAAGGAGGGAAGAAGTTTGATGCCTGAACAGATTAAAATCATTTCAAGCATGTCTGTCCCAAATACACAGAAGTCATAGCCTTGATAGGAATGGCTTCTTACTGTAGGGAGTGGATCCAGAACTTCTCACTAGTGATTAAACCAATGTTGGCCTTGACAAAGAAGGGCATTTCTTTGCCATTGCCGTGGAACTTGGAACACCAAAAAGCGTTTGATCTTCTCAAGACTGCACTTTGTTCCGCACCAGATTTGGGCACACCAAATTATGAAAAGGCCTTCGAGTTGTATGTGCATGAACGTGATGGGTGTGCTTTGGCTGTATTAACGCAGGAACATAGAGGGAAGAATAGGCCGTGCGGCTACTTCTCTTCCACCCTTTATCCTGTTGCATGCGCTTTGCCGAGATGTATGAGAGCTGTCGCTGCTGCTGCTGCTGCGTCTGTAAAACAGAGCGAGGGTATGGTCCTAGGCCATGCTTTAACCTTGTTGGTACCTCACTCTTTAGATGTTCTATTAAATAGAGCACAAACACAACACCTCACCTCCGCACGATTAACAAGATATGAATTGATCTTGTTTGCACCGCATATAAAAATAAAGAGGTGTTGTTTATTGAATCCGGCTGAACTATTACATTTCCCGCAAGGTACTGCTTGCAGTGATGAAATGTCACATGACTGCCTTTACACCACAGAACAAGAGACTAAAGGCAGGATCGATCTGAGAGATACACCTTTGAACGACCCACAAGGGGAGCGGTTTTGCGATGGCTCTTGCTTCAAGCTTCCTGATGGTACATCCACGGCTGCTTATGCCATCACCTCACTAAGCACGATTGTGGAAACCAAAAGAATTTTGCATAACTCCGCGCAGGCCGCAGAGATTATTGCATTGACTCGAGCTTGTGAACTTTCCGAAGGGCTTAGAGTAAATATATATACTGATAGTCAGTATGCTTTTGGGGTAGTTCACAACTTCGGTAGACTTTGGGCAGAACGAGGTTTCTTGACCTTGCATGGAACGAAGATTCAATATGGCTCATTGATAGTGCGATTACTTTAAGCGCTTGCACTTCCCACTCAGTTAGCAATCATGAAATGCGCAGCGCATCAGAAAATCATAAATGATGTAGGAAAAGGGAACGCTTTTGCTGACCAGATAGCCAAACAAACTGCTACTGATCTCTATTCAGATATATACACTACAAGAGAAGCCACAGATGTTTGTTCCATAGAAGGTATTGAATCTGTAAAGAATATCCAAGCCAGTGCCACTTTAGAAGAAACTAAGCAATGGGCTGAGGGTTTGGCGAGGTTGGATGATGATGGGTGTTGGGTGGATAAATTAGAGGGAAAATGGATGTTGCCAGAGGCGTACATTACTATGATGGTCGCAATGGCTCATGGGCCCACCCACATCTGTAGAAAACAAAAAGTGATAGGTCGCCTTCCCCTACCTCGAGACCCTGAGTCGCAAAAAGGTTATGTCCAAGGTAGCCTTATATAATTTTCAGGTTACAAACACCAACCCTCATACAAACACCTAAATTATTGTTCAATTTTCAATTTATTATTCAAAAAATTAGTATAAAAACATTAATATGCAAAACAACGCCTAAAGAAATATAAAAAAACACACTGTGCTGATCACTTACAATCTAAATGGTGACAATGCACCAGACCTTTCAAAACGTCAAATGACCATAGTGAAAGGTGATGGGAAAGGACAGTATATCTTACTGTAAGTATGTACATGTATACTTATAAGGAAGAGTCAACATATATTGTGGTCTCCCAACTTCTAATGTGTACCTCAAAGGTGTTTTACCAGAGTGAATGATGTAATATTATATTCTTGATTGGTTGATCACTCTGTGTAAGGTAGCTTGCATGAATACAGGGTAGCTGCGGGTGATTTAATACACGCCAGCTATCCTATCGTGATTTTTTGAAAGTGAGAGATAGGAATCGGCTAATACACACGTTCCTAATAACACGTCGACATATGTTTCGGCCTTTGTGACTCATACGGAATTCTCTCTGGTGCCGTTGGTCAAGATGTAAATAATGGCCGTCTTCAGGACAGGGGCAGATTGATAATTTTCCGTATTGAATACTTTCCCATTGGTAGAATATCTGGATAAAAATATATAAAAAGGAATACATAAAAAGATTGTATAAGTTGTGACATGTTGTTGACCAATTCTTAAAAGAGGGTATGGACTGCTGATCATAGAACTGCAGTAACTTGGACTAACCTGAAAGTAACTCTATTTCTTTGGGTCGTATCTGGTAGAAAATATCAGCAGATTCAGATGGGTTCCTACAGGGTTACCATCCATTTAATTTCATATATTGTGTCTGTAAAAGATACAGACAAAGATTCGTTAGATGCCTATTGTGGCTTCTTCATTATTTATTTAATGATTTGTTAATTCATAGGTGCCAGTAGTTTATAAGCGTTACCTTTCATTTTTCTTTTTTTCTCTTTTTCTCCTTTCTTGATAGGCTGGTGAGCTAAAAAAGCTTCACTAAGCTCAATTCGTATTGGTGATGGTGTTCTTTCACTTATTGTTACACTGAGGCTGTGAAAAATGACAAAGATATTTACAGCTTGTTCATATATGAAAGGTATTTTGAGTCATATTATTTAAAGAAACAGTAAATAACAGTAACTCTACCAGTGCAAAATGCACGTATATATTCTAGACAAATGGCAGCTGCTAACCAAACGGCTAAGGTCCTTCACACTGTGCTGCTAGTCTTAGTGGTCATTGCAATTCCCGTGTAACACTGGGACCGGCAGCTAAAACAAAGTTGCATATTTTTTAAAAAGGCTGAAGTCCTTCACGCTGTGCTGCTAGTCTTAGTGGTCATTACAATTCCCGTGTAACACTGGAACCGGCAGCTAACACAAAGTTGCATATTTCAAAAGACGGAATATTGTGAACGCAGGGGAACCCTAGGCCACTAATACCCGTGTTTAAAAGAGGCAGCGCGGGGTGGGTTGTTAAACCTGCAGCACCGTAAATATAATGTCTGAACTCACCTTCAGTAAAAGTCTGAAGACGTACGATCCGATGCAAGGTCTTGTTAATACGCCTTGTAACGGAAAGTATCGGCTGAGTCCGTAATTTTAAAGGAACGTCAAAGGCACGTGAGAAGTGTCACGTGCGTATACGTGCCGCGAATTTGAGCCTCTCAGTTTCTACATTTGATTACTTTACAAAGCATCTGATGTTATGTATTAGAGGGAAAGTGGCAGGGACAGCCTACGATCATTCTCAGATTTTCGTAGTTGCAAAGAACTTGCCGCCGACTCTAGTGTCGGTCCGGCAAAGTGCACCTATATGATGCATGCTGGGAAATGTAGTGCACATAGTCAGTGTATTGGAAGCGACAGATTGGAAAATATAACATCATCACGTCGACCAGTTGTATTCTACATTACAGAAAGGTAAATGTAATTTAAAGTTTAGACTGAACCACTTATATTGTTCATATTTAATACACATAAAGTGGCCGAAACACCTTTAACGGCCATGTATTGTGTATTATCCTGCAATATTGGCATGTTGGTGATACGTCTATATAAGAGGCCTGTGTCTTTTAGGCACCATCTTTTGGCTCATGAGTGCTACAAACAATATACAATATTATTGCACCCACTTAACCCATCAAATTGTGTGCACATAACATATAATATCACAGTTGTTCAACATGAAAATTGCTTTTGAGCGTCACTTCTTGGTAATCACAAAAATATCTCGGCATGTTCATACTTTGTACAAGACTTGGTCCAATCAGGGAGACATGTGTTCAATCATTTACAAGAATTTGTTCCATTCAACCGCTATATTTAATCCATTCTTTACAGAGTTAGTCTCGTAAATCCAGCGTTGCTCACATTTGATAAGAGTTAAATTACGGTCACCACCTCTTATCGCTTGTTTCACGATTTGTAAGACGCACCAAAGCATCTCTGTTGGTTTATGCTGTTTTTGGACATAGTGTGCCACCAGCGGTTTATTTTCTATTCTATTTCTTATACATGACTTATGTTCACAGATGCGCTGTCTGACTTGCCTTTTTGTTTTTCCAATATATGCTAAATTGCAGGGGCAGAGAATGACATATACTGCCCAAGTGGTGGCGCAGTTGGTAAATTCTCGTAGTTGGATAACTCGAGTGCCTAAGGTGATACTCTTCATATTTTGAGTTTGTGGACAAACTGAACATTTCCCACACTTATGATGTCCAATAACCGGGCCGAGGCCCCATAGTGTATTCTGAGTTGGTTGTGCGATTTTTGAGCCTGGGTAAGTATGTACCAGGCTATCTTTAAGATTTTTTTGTCTTTTAAAGGCAAAACGAGGTTTTGCTGGGTTAAAGTCTTCTGTTTTAAGCATATCCCAGTGTTTCAAAATGGTTTTCCTCAGACGTGTACTTATAGGGCTGTAAGTGCTCACACAAGTGATTTTATTTAGTGTGGTTTTCTGTGCTGGATTAAGACAGTTTTCCCTATTCATGTGTTGTGCTCTCTTGTAGGCTCTTTGAATAGTTTGTTTTGGGTAGCCTCGATCTCTCAGTCTGATCTTAAGGGCTTGTCCATGTATTTTGTAATCTGATATTTGAGAGCAGTTTCTGCGGATGCGCAGGAATTGCCCAAAGGGGAGGCCCTCTTTTAGACTTTTCGGATGAAAACTAGAGTATTTCAAAAGTGTATTTCTATCCGTCGGTTTTTTATAGAGGACCGTATCTAGTTTCCCTTCGTCTGTCTTAATAATCTCAAGATCTAAAAAAGAGACTTTCAAGTTATTATATTCAACCGTAAACTGAATGCACTGATTTTGAAGGTTTAGCCAGGAATGAAAGTCTATCAGGGATGATGTAGAACCTCGCCATATCATAAACACATCATCGATGTATCTATACCATGCGATGATGTTCGATTTGAACGGGTTGCTGCAATTGTAGATGAATTTGGTTTCAAAATCATCCATGTATAGATTGGCTAGGTTGGGTGCAAACGTGGCACCCATACTAGTCCCTTGTAACTGGTTGTAAAAGGTTGTCTCATAAAGAAAATAGTTTTCTCTCAGTGCCAAACGTATGCATTCTAATATGAAAGCTGTAGGTACTTTTGTCAAAGTAGTGGTTCGCAAATTCAGATATTTTTGCATTACTGTGAGACAGTCTTGTTGGGGTATGCTCGTGTATAGAGCAACCACATCTAGAGTGACAAGAATGTCATCTCGAGTAGTTTGGATGTCTGCAATGGTTTTTATCATGTTTGTAGTATCTTTTATGTATGATTGCATCTTGTTCACGAATGGTCGCAAGAACCAATCTGCATATATCGAAAGGGGTACTAGAATAGAATTAATTGCTGCTACAATGGGACGGCCTGGTGGTTTAAGTGGATTTTTATGTACTTTAGGCAAAATGTAAAAAGCCGGTGTAGTGGGGTTAGGATTGATCAGAAATGACTGCTCATCTTCGTCAATCCAGCCCTCAGCAAGGGCATATTTCATCAAACTTTGTATCTCATCTTTCAGTCTATTAGTAGGGTCCAGAGGTAGTTGTCGATACGCTAAGGGATCATTGAGGTGCCTAGCAACCTCTATATCATAATCTTGCTTATCCCAGAGCACTATGCCCCCTCCTTTATCTGCAGGTTTGATTATAAAGGAACTGTTTGCTTTGAGTTTTGCGAGGGCTGCTCTTTCTTTCCTTGATAAGTTGTCTTTGTCATTGTTGTTCGTGGAAAGCAGAGTTTTTGTTTCTGCAATAATACGGTTCTCAAAGGCTATAATGGATGGACTAACCATTGCATTCAATGGTACAAATTTTGAGGGTGGTTTAAGGCCCGTAGTACTCGAGTCTTTATCTTTGGCAACCGAATTTCTAAAAAAATATTTTAGTCTAATAGACCGAAAGAACTTATGAAGTTCAATTTCTGTTTCAAAGCTACGGGCCCTAGTGGTGGGGACAAAAGATAGACCTTTCAATAATAAGCTTTCTTCTTCCATGGATAGTTGATATTTACTCAAATTGTAAATGGGTACTACCAATTGAGAGGGGGGCCTTGCCAATTTCTCGTTTGCATTCGAGGGGGCCCCTGGTGTTTGTTGCGGCCTCGGTTGCCCCGTCCTTGAAAAAATTGTTGTTGGGGCTGTTGTTGAGACCTATTCGAGATATTCCCACCCGTAGAGGTGCCAGCAGTGGAGTCGCTGCTTGTTGAACTGTTCGATGAGTTAGAAAAATTCACATACGATCTCTTTTTAAAGGTAGCTTGCCTGTACTGGGCTTGTTTACTAAGGTCATCATAATATGATTCAACTAAATAAGGGTAGGTTCGTGTTTCTTTATACTGTTCTACATCTGTGCAAGGAAGATTTGCAAAATGTTAGAAAAAGTCTGGGTGAACGACAACATTTCGAAAACAGCTGAGCGTTTTGTCCAAAATTGCATGATCTGTCTACAGCACAATATGGGGATGGGCACATCGACACCAAGGATAGTTTAGGTCCACCTTCTGTCCCCTTTGAAGTGATCCACTTTGACTTTATTGAAATGGAGCATTGTAAAAATTTCAAATTTGTTTTGGTTGTTATTTGTGCCTTTAGTAAATGGGTTGAAGCCTTTCCTGTAAAAGATGCCACAGCAATGACAATGGGGAAAACCATGTTTAGGGAATATTTTCCTAGGTTTGGTTGGCCAAGGGTCATCTGGTCGGACAATGTTCCACATTTTATCGCTGCTGTAATTGTGCAGATATGCGTGGGATTACAGATCGATAAACGGTTCCATTCGGTTAGACATGCTCAGAGTGCTGGATTGGTAGAGAGACACAATGGAATTTTGAAGAACAAGCTCGCTAAAATGTGTGCCGGCACCAAATTGAAATGGCTGGATGCCTTACCAATGGTGTTATTATCAATGCGTACCACCCCACAGACTAAGACTGGGCTCTCCCCATATGAAGTGGTCATGGGTAGGCCAGCTAACATTTGGAACCTTCCAAAACCCCAGGCCATGAGGGACATTGAGCATGTACTTCTTTCTGATTACTGTGATTGGTTAACTAAAAATCTGTATTTGATTTACGAACAGGTGCGAGAAGCCCTTCCAGCAATGTACGAGGGACCAGGTCATAGTATCCTGGGGAGTGGGTGCTCATTAAAGCATTTGAACGAGCATCCAGTCTTGCATTGCGGTGGAGAAGGCCGCACCAGGTTCTCTTGGACACACAAACGGCGATTCGGGTGGAAGGCAAGAGGCACTGGATACATGCATCGCATGTCAAGAGGATACCCTTCCCTTTGCCACACGATAAAGAAATTACGGACAAACTGCCTGCTCTGCTCCCAACGATCATTCGACATTGAGCAGCACTGAGAGTGCTTCAGAGACACTCCCTGAGCCTGCGGGGCATGGGGAAACAGCTGCTTTATCTCCACACTCTCCCACACATCCTTTTGCATCTCCATCTGGTTCTGCTGTAAATTCATCACTTCCATCAGGAAGCAACGACACATTGTTCGCAGATCACACTGTACCAGGAGTCACAAGGTACAATCTGCGTCCATGGAGCTAGACTTACTGCACGGTTCGGCTGTGCCAACAGGAAAATCATCATAGGCCTTTTGCCCTATCTTTTGCATATAAAGGAAAATTGTTGGCTGGGGATAAGGGAAATACTAAGGAAACGCGTGATCTGGAGATCACCAGCAAATTAACTTTGGTGCTTTTCGTTTCAAAGGAACAATGCCTGCTATCGCCTCTACCCGTACGGAACAAATAAGTGACTCTGTGGCCAGTAAAGATAATGGACAATTTCGAATACATGGTCTTTTAAAACGTATTGCTTTCTTGTAATCATGTTAACCAGTTTCACAATAGTAGTTGCCTTAGGATTTTGGTACATGGAAGAAGTATGTCAGCTCGAAACATTTTTGCCTACCGAAAATGTACCTACTGTATCTACACCTTTTGGGCATTTCTCCTAGAGACTCTCAACACAGACAGAGTTACCATAATAACACATTATTGCTTATAATGAATGCAACACATGCCATATTGAACAGGTCTAATTGTTGGGTCTGCTCTCATTTTCCGCAACATGGAGACAAAGGGTTGGGCTGGTATATTCAACCTTTGCCTCTGACTACTGCATGTTATGCTTTTTTAAGACCACTATTCTTTGGCCGATGGAATGATAGCATCTCGGGGAACTTTGATGGAACGAATTTGAACGAGTTTGAAAGACGAGTTCTAACGCCCCTGGGATGCTCACTTTTTGCAAATAGAAGCAAGCTTAATGTTGCTTCCATTAGGCCTTCTGATAGATTGTCTCGACCTTTTCAATCTCTGATCTCTTTCAAGATGGCTCCTATAGGCAATAGGGATGCCACGCCACCTTCCTACACTGTTAACCACAGCCCGACTCAGTTTCTTTCTGCATACAGAGGAATGGTACTCAGTCAATGGGTGATTTCAAGGGTTGCACCAATGTTGCGAACTTGACCAGTGAGGACCGACCTTTGTATGTAGGCGAACATGTCTAATTCGTTTGCGGTAATGAAGTAATTAACCTGCTATTTAGGAATTCTGTTACCAGGGGTATTTATAGCTAGTACCATAGAAATCTCTAGGGCTCGTCCAAGGCGGGATGAGAATGGCGATACTTCGTCACAAGTTCTGGGTGACGTAGCAAAATGTTTTGTACCTTTTTGGGGGCAAATATTAAATTCCAAGGATATCGGGAGACTAGCGAGAGTACTGGAGAGAACCATCAACCGGACCACTTACATACTCTATAACATGACTCTAGAACATAAAGCAATAAAGTTAGTGGCACTACAAAATCGGATGGCATTAGACGTCATCCTGGTTGAGTGTGGTGGAGTATGCAAATTAGTGGGGTCCGCTTGTTGCGTTTTCGTTCCGGATTCCTCCCCAACCATCTTTGAGCCTATACAAAATCTACACATCCTTTGTTCAGAAGTGCACATTCCCGAGGGAAATTGGGATCTTAGCGCTTGGTTCTGGGATATCTTACGATCTTGGGGATGGAAGCTACTTTCAATCTTATTGATTATTCAGGGTATTCTGTTGTTCTGTTGTTGCTGTATACAATGTCTTCCTGCCATATGTTCAATGTTAGGGGGATGGTGTGCACAGACTATGGGAACATTAGGGCAAAAGGTACGCGCACCAGAAAGAATGACCAACAAATTTGTGTTGAAGGAAATTTCTGTTACAGACCTTATGTTACTCGTAAAATGACTAGTTGTAGTTTAGCGCTTGGCTTAGGCCAAAAGGAGGGTTTGTTAAACGGGAAATCATATCGTGCCTCCTTCTGATTTATATTGGCCTAAGCCTAGTCGCTCTGTGAAGAAAACCGCGTTGCAAAGTTCCGATTTTAGATCGACTTTGCTGCCATTTTACAATCGTCCGCCATTTTGATTTCTGTTCATATGTGATTCTCTGTTCTAAAATGGTGGACTGTGTATCTAACTTGCAACCGAGCCTTCCTGACCTTTGAGCCTTTGTTAATGGTTAGACTGTCCGAGGGCCGACTATTTAGACTACTTAATGAGACCTTGCCCCAAGCATGACTTGTTGTCCCAGGATTGTCTGCACTAATAAGCCTCATCCACGAATACACATCGAGGACAATGTTATGTAAATGTCGAGCGAGGACACTGGCAGAACTACATTGTGAAGGGTTATGTACTAAGGCTCACTGCTAAATCCAGGAATACACTTTGCCATTGTAACTTGTTGGAAACACAAACATGTGTAATCCATGTGCATATTAATGTATGAGCTATATGTGAACTCGGCACAAACTCTAGACCGCAGATTATTAACCTGTAGAGGGGCTGGACAATATTGTAGGAAAGGTATAAAAATGTAAATGCTTAGCTGTCCAGCTCTCTCCCTCTTCACTCTGATGGGCTGGTACTCATTGCAGGGTGTCGAGAGCAAGATAGCTATCTGTATCAGATCTGTGTTTCTTTGTAACTGCGTAGTATTAAAGATCTGTGAATCTTTATAGCCCGTGTTTGGTGTATTTCCTTTTGTGGTACTCAACCTCAATATTTCCTTGCTTTTACAGGCCAGTAGCTGGGAAGTGGGAGTAGGTTGCCTGTGTTTCCTGATGGATCTTTGAGAAGTGGTTTAGTGTAGGCAGCCTTGAAATTCGTATGTACCATTCGCGGATCAAGAGAAAGGTTCACGAGGTTCCGAAAGCATTGTGCAGATGTCTCTTTGCTGAGGATGTTCTTGTAGATGTCTGATGGGAAAGGTCTACTGGGGAACAACTTTGTTGCTTTCCTTCACTAGGTTAGTGATGTCTTCTGTCGAGATCAGTGTGAGGTAGTTCAGTATTTTTATTTCCTCTAGGGTTTGGCTGTTGGTGATATTGTTGTTTATGTCCTTGAGCATAGCGTTGATACCTTTGTGGATGTTCATTACTTAGTGATTTGCATGGTGTGAGAAACCTGAGGGTATTCTCACTCCTGAGGCCCTTGCATCCTCTGTGCAGGTGGCCAGGGAAAGGCCATCACTATTGGATCCTGACCCTGGGGACAGTGAAGCGAGGGAGGATCACCTGGGTGGAGGATCCTTGAGCGAGAGGTGGTATTCCCTCTTCCTTAGTGACAACCAACCCAACCCTTCTTCAACCTTCATGTATTATTGTGAGTCAGATCCTCTTATTCCTTCACACATGACAGTTGACAGTACTGGGACGAAGAAGAAGCAACCAAGAGCGATGAAGACTATGCTCTTTTAGCACTCTGGTACTGGGACGAGGAAGATGCCTGCTGAGAGTTGTAAGGGTCAGCCCAATTCAAGGCGTGTGGAGGAAGGTGGAAGCAGAGGTAAAGTCGAAGCAGCAACAGCAGAGAGGCGCAGAAAAGGCCCAGAAAGGCAGGAGGGAACTATGCCGAAGATACACGCTGAGACGCTGAGGTCTGCCGAGGTAATCGTACATTGGAAGCGCATCGTGCAAGCTGAAGCCCTGTGGAGCAGATCAGGTGCTGGGAAGGGAGCCGTGCGGAGAGGCCGTCCCTTTTCATGGAATTGTAAAACCGAGAGCCGAATGATCCGCACTGCTGGGTGGTCCTTAAACATAACTGGTAAGTTTCAGGTGAAGGAGAAACCTGGTATGCAAGTGTTTGAACTTTCCGAGAGGAATGCAATGTATCAGAGTGGTTGCCTATAAACGATAACACGTTTCTGAAGGTCTCTGAGCATTGGGTATTCCATTCTGAAGAAAATAAAGAAGTATTCACTTTCCAAGAGGAATACATTGTATGTGTGAGAGATGACATGCTCTCGAAAGTCTCTGAGCATTGGATATTCCATTTTGAATTAAATAAAGAAGTATTATACCACAGGCTGATCGAGTGTGTTATGAATGCAACTTGCGCTTAATGAACAATTAAGAGGAAGTATTGCACAGTGGGCTGAATAACAAATGTGCTTTGAGTGCAACCCTCACATAATGAACACTGAACTTACACCACAGGTAAAAAGGGAAGGTGTGTTATGAGTGCAGCCCTTGTCCAGTGAATCCTAAAACTGAACAAAACCTTAACAAGTGCAATTCAACCTTTACTGAATACCGAACCGAATGTAATGTTCGCAAGAGAAGTCAAAAAGTGCATATTACAAAGAATTACTGCTTTTAAGACTTTGAAGTTTTATTTTTAATATCAGCACAATTTATATCCAATCCATCAACAATGTAAAGAGAAGGCTCATGAGTGGCAAAGACTTTTACAGACACAAAAGACTATTTTGGTGTTGCTTAATTTAAATCTTGAGGAAGGGAGCTTTGAGAGTGGAACTATTCCTATTTTGGTGTTGCTGAATTTAAGCCATGGTGAAGAGAACCCTAAGGCAGGCACTATTTCTTTGGTACTTGGATTTGTGTTATTTGGTACTTGGGGAAAGGGAACCCGGAGCACTGGTGAACACTATCTTATTCTTAGTTCAACAGAGGTTACTTTGAGACTTTTGCTAAAACTGTTTCAGACTTGGGGAAGGGAGCTGAAAGGAAGCTGCCAGCAGGAAGAGGCTTGGAAAATTATGTTGGACACTTTCTCGCGCCTTGAAACACTTGTGTATAGGCGCGTTACAAATGCCATATCATATCATATCATATCATTTTGATGGCTGGCATCCCTACACATTGTATAGATTAGTTGTGAGGGCTAGTATAGGTTTTGGACGCAGACAGATTCTTCAGTTGAACTCTTTGACTCAGACATTTCTTAGTTTATTTAGGTAGGGAAATCCCACCTTAGTATAGGGCAAGTTAGCTATTTTTCCATCCTGACATTTACATTAATAACACTATTTGTTTTGAATTTTGAATCTGTTGTCTGTATCTTTCTTAATGATGCCTTCACAATGGTCATCACAGCGTTTCTGTGAGGAAGTGGGGATGTTTTTGCAAGATGTTGGGTTTCTTATCTCATTGATGATGTTCAACATATCTTTCTGTGCATTGGTTGCTTTCAAGATGGATTCGGCACAATGCAGTTTCCTTTCTTTTAGGATATCTGCTTCATATAGCCGTATCTGGTTTTGGTATGGGATTTTGTCCTTCTGATTGTAATGTATTCTCCAAGCTTGTTTGAGTTTCCATTTTGTCTTCTTCAGGTATCAGAGTTGTGGCATAAACCATCTGGCAGCCATTTTCTGTTGGGAGGGGGCAATGAGTTTATTTGGTGCTGCACAATCTAGAGCTTCTGTGATCCATTTTTGCATCCATTTGGCGAAAGTTTGTCTAGGAGAGCGTTTGGTGGTTTTGTGGATTTCAGGCTGATGTTGAGGTGCATCGTGATGATAGATTTCCAGTTTCTTTTTTTCAGTTGGAGACAGATTTATGTGAGTGGCAGTTACTCGCCTTGCTGTGTGAATCACAAAAGGTATCATAAGGTGGTTGCTGCAGAGAATCTGTATTGGAGGTGCAGTTGTAATTGGGCTTTTTTACAGAAGGCTGCATCCAAAGTGTTTCTGGCTGGATGGGTGGCCTCCTTCACCATTTGTTGTAGGTGCACAGTGGATAGTTTTGTGGTCCGTAATTGTGCAGAGTTTATATTCCCCTCTTCAAACCCTTTGTTAAAGCCTCCTTGTATGATCCGTTGGATGTGTTTTATTGCAATGCTGTGTATTGTGTCTACACATTTCTCCAGAAAGGTTTAGGCTGTATGTGGGTGGTCTGTAGATGGGTAGGAAGGATAGATTAGTTTGTTCGTCCAGAGCTAGGTGGTGGAAGAGTGATTCAAAATCTGGAATCTTTAACAATGATGTTGTTGAGATTCTTAGGTGATCTTTGCATGCAACGGCAAAGCCACCTCCTCTTTTTCCTTTGCGTGTTGGCCTACATGAGTTTGAAGTCATTCACAAGGTATTTATGTGCAACTATCTTAAAGTCATCCATTAGCCTGGTTTCTGAGATAAAAAGTATATGTGTCCCTTTTTCACTGAGGAGCTTGTGTATCTCTGTGCTATGCTGTCACATTGATCTGCATTGACCAGATTACATGGAATCTTTACTTTTCTGGGGATTTGCTTGTCTTTTGTGGGTTTGTGTCAGTATGATGATTGTACATTGGTACCTCCTGTCTTTTGATCCAGTGATAGACTTTGGTGTGGGGTTTGGAGCATTGACCTTTGTTGCCCTGGTTCTTCTTTGAGCAAGTTGAGCAGGTTATTTGTGGAGCCGGTGTAGTTTCCGTGAGGTGCTTGTAGGCTTGTAACTTGAATTTATTTATTTGGCATTTGTAAAGCGGGCCAATCCCACAGGCATCTGGGCGCTGGTAGCAGTACATACATGAGGTAGGAAAGAAAAAAACAACAGTGACAAAAAGAACACAAATAGGATGAGCTGGACATTGTGGTCTATAGATCTTGCGTGAAGAACCAGGTTGGTTCTTCAGACTGTTGGATGCCGTCTCAACAGTTTCTGGTGATGAACGGTATATTCAGGTGGGTTGGTTCCTTTCGAGTTGTTTTAATCTCTATTTAGTCCATTAGTGGTGTTTGTTTTTTCTCGCTTTGTGAGGTTAGGATTACTTTGGATGACTGTGCGGGTTTGTAGGTGGATAGGTATTGTGAGATAGAGAGCAACTTTGGTCAAGATGTTGCAAAAATTATGTGGAATTCTTATCCAGGCGTCTTTCCATGATTGAGGCATTTCAGTGTCATTTCTACAGTTGACTTCTGGGAGGATCTTGCATGGGTGGGCTGCTTGTGTCTTGTTGGGCTTTGGGTGTCTCTCACCTTTCTTTTTAGTTATCTGGATATTTCATGGCAGATTATCTAGATGGGAAAAAGGACAAGGGCATTCCAGCTGTAGATTATCAGATTGGCAAGGTGTCACAGTGGGAGGTTATCCAGATGGGAGAGTATCCGAGTGGGCAGAAGTATTCCAGTGACAGATTATCATGGCAGAAAATATTTCTGTAGCTAGACATTAAAATGGGCAATGACACAGTGTCATAATATCCCAGTGGCCTTTTTCAAAGTCGCGAGATATCTCAGTAGAATGTTATCCAGATGGAAAGTTTTACAGTCTGCCAGTGGTTCGGTATTCCAGTGGTGCGGTCTCCCAGTGGAAAAATAATCCCAGTGTCAACATTATCCTAGTGACAAATTGGCCCAGAGGAATAGTATCCCAGTAGCAAATTATCCCAGTGGCAAAATATCCCAGCAGCAAAGTATCCCAGTGGTAAAGGATCAAAATGGCCATATTTCACAGTGGCAAGTTTATCAAAATGGCATAATACCTCATTGGCAGGTTAGCAAAAGGGAAAGTAAAGTTACAGTGCCAGATTATGGGAGTGACACAGCAACACTCTGGCAAAGTTATTCTATGGAAACATATTGCAGTGACATAATGGGCCTCATTACAAGTCTGCCAGTCTGGAATTAAGGGTGCCGGTAGCAACGTACCGGCACCCATTCCGGACCGGCAGACTACAACTGTGCCTGCCGGGGCCTCTGTGCCCGGCAGGGTCTGAACTGCCAGGCGCATCGGCCCCAGTAGGCACAGCTTTCACAGAAGCACCGGCACCTTTAGCAATGTTGCTGGTGCTTCCATCTCCCCACTCCCATAGAGTCCTATCAGACTCTATGGGAAAGGGTACTTCCGATTTCCACTGCCTGATATCCCGGCCCGCCGGGACTTGTAATGTCTCGTGGCACTGGGATCTCAGGTGGCAGAAACAGTGTTACGGTGTTACCGCCAACCTCGTAATGAGGCCTGATGTCTCTGTGGCAAGGCAGTGATGTTGAGAAAACAAGCAACCGAACTGACCCCAAGCAAAGAGAGGCCCGGAGACATTTCACCACAGAATACAAGGTGGTAAGGGGGAGAACAGGAGAACCGGGATGCCACCGAGGGATTATTATGGAATAGCAGGAACTTTTCTCAGTAGAAATGAAGAGACAGTAATGTTGAAGTTGAGGAAGTGGAACTATAATAATGTGAAAGAGTGAATCACGATAAATACTGGAACAGATATCAGTAAGACCGAGCTACAAATACCCTAGGAAGAAGGGAGAGTACTATATATGTTAAGACACCAAGACTGTAACCAGAAGGAGAACCCTATGAAGAAAAGGCAAGAGGGATCCACAAGAGTAAGAATAAGCCAAACAAAACACTCCAGAAGAGGGGGAACCTTAACTATCAAGAAAGCATACCAGAGCTAAGGAAATATATATTTTTTTATTTATTATAATTGTACATATTTCAAAATGATTTTTTACAATCAATATTACTCAATACATAAAGCATTTCACACAAACAAAACAAATACATACATTTTTGCATGAATTTTAACCTTCGGTATCCAAGTACCTTAACATCTATAAAATCTACTTATTTACAATAAAATTGAATTTGGAGTTCCAGTTTCCCACTGATTTTCCTTCTAATTTTCCCTACTATAGCACATTCAAAATGGAACGCTTCTTAATCTAACATACTTCCATATAATACATGTTCAAATACAAATACAAACTACATTACAATTATAGAATTGCAGAATTTTGAAAGTGCAAAGTTACAAGTTTGCTTTTTGTAATCCAATTTTCTCTTAGTACCTTTTGTTATGTGAAAGTAGTAGCAGTAGACTTATACTCAAGGAATTTTCCAAAACGGATTTGCTTACAGCTGAATTCTTGTATCAAGCCGGGGGATACCCTTCTCCAGACTCTGTATAGGGATACGACCCTCAAAGATTCCATATTTACAGAAGACCCAAAATTCACTCGATTTTATGGAGTCGTAATCGTGTACAAAGGGTCCCAAGTATACCATATAAAGAGGACCAAGGCTCGGGCACTCACTGAGTACGCGTTTGGCTAACTCATGGTTCGTGGTAACCTTACAAATTCTGCAGAATCTCTTTTCCCATGGTAGATTTAATTTCGCATCACACACTGCCAACACTGGTAGCTGATTTGTGCGTCGCGTCATGTGGAAATCGTGAACATCAGGGTCTGGACATAGTAATATCGCTCAGGTTTCAGAAAGATGCCAGGATACCAAGTATAGAAGGATGTTGGAGGGCACTGGAAAAGTGGGTCACGGCAGAAACTGGGGTATGGAAAAAAGTATTGAGAGAACAAAAAGCTGATTTGGGTATGGACATCTAAAAATGAATAGCGCTAACTGTGTCTTTGTTTACATGCAATAGTGAAGAGGAGGGCACGCAGGATGCATTGGGGGAGTTAGATGCAGTAAGATCAGGAATATATATTTTGACTAGTAATGTGCCGGGTGAGTTGGGGGGGGGCTAAAGTTGTTTTTGTCATAGATGTAGTATACATGGAAATAATAAGCTGTACAAATACTGTGATGTTGTTGGATCTGCGTTGTTATTATAAGAAAATATGTAATTAAAACAATTTTAAAAAAGTATATATATATATATATCTCAGGTTTCATATAGCGATTAACCACTTGTGCCACACTCTCGTAGCCCTTTAGTCAGGACAGATGGTCATAATTACTTTGCCAATCCCAACAGTTGCGCTCTCAGAGACATCAGACCTAACTCAAGCTGCATATACTCCATTGAGGTAGATCTTGGTAAGTCCAAAATGGTTCTCCAAAAACGAGAGTCTGCCCCATCCAGCCATTTCAGGTTTCCCATCACTAATGCCTCCAACCCATATACAATCGTCAGACATAGCCACTGCCTATATACAGCCAATATTCCTTTTAAAGAGAAGCCAGAATGTTCAAGCATAAATCTCCTTGATAGACAAGTAATTTGCTTTGTCCTTTTGACCTTGGCTTCTATAATGTCCCGGTATCCCTTTCTCACAGACATATCGAGCCCTAGATACTTATAGGTATCAGTGTACTCAATTGTTCCCACTGTTGTTATGAGCTTAGTTCTATTGATTGTTTTTGGTGCCACAAACATTACCTTGGTTTTTATTCAAATGTATTGTCAGTTGATTCTCTTTTGCATACAGACCCAATTCATTTAGCATAGCCTTAAGCCCTGTCAACATGTGTTCAAACACTGCTAAATCATCTGCATACAACATACCACCTATAGAGACACACACGATCTTTGGGACACAACCCTCCTTTTCCATCAGCCTAGTAAACAAATCTGACACATAGATGTTTTAAAGTAGTGGGGCTAACATACAGCCCTGTTTATTCTCATTTGCTTGGACAAGCTGATGTTGTTACCTCGCAGGATCTGTGTGGCAGTGTCTGCATGTAGGGCCATAATCACTTCCAAGAGCCAACTTGGGCACCCCCAGCCTCTCATTTTCCTCCACAAGATATTTCGATCCACCTGGTCGAAAGCAGAACTAAAGTCCACATAAGTAATATATACTGAGCTACTAGGAGAAGACTTTGCCTGGTATATCATCATGTCCAGAGCTATACTGGTGTGGACTGTGCCCAACCCAACACAGAAACCTGTCTGAAAGGGGTGGAGCATGATGCTGATTTTTGCCCAGCCCTGCGGATGTTCACTGTAAGTGACTCCAATCCAGCAATCCAACTAAGTCAATGCCTAGTCTGGGATGCCCAATGGAAGCCCTTCTTTATAGATTTTTATGTCAAGTTCTTAAGTCTGGATGATAAACCCTTATATAACCCCCCTCTCTTTGAATCCCCCTGACCTCACTGAGCCAAGAAGCAGGTTTGTTTTGCAAATTAAAAGATTTATTTGAAAAATTAAACAATATATTTATATATCACTTTTATGAATAAATGAATATTTGATAGCACACTTATGAATATGACAGTGATCAACAATGGATAATATAAAAATAGCACAATTCTTTAATTACTTAGGAGTTGGTATAGAAGGGATAAGGTAGCAGAGAATAGTTTGTATGGTTTTAAGGAAAAGCAATGATGGAAAGAATGCAGCACAGAAATAAACTGATATGGTTTCAACAAGAGATAACATGATCACTTTTCCCTTGTGACAACTCACTCCCCCCCCTTATGCAATAGAAAGAGATGGAAAGAAGAGCACCCAGTTTTCAGGAGTACAATCAAATGCAGTTCAAATTCCAGTTCCCCCCTAGCAAGCTTAGAGCAACCGGTATGCTTTTAAACAGTCAAAAATACTTTTACATGTGATTTGCAATGAACTGAAAAATATGCAAAAAATGATTTTAATTCCTGATAGGAGTTTCAGGGTAGGTGACAGCTACTTTGAATTAGTTCAGGTCGACACTAGCAATGATTCATGAATGATTATCTAAGTGAAAACGAATTTCAGCAATGGAAAGCAAGAAGCAGCTATTTTTATACAAGTGGTGAAATTGAGCTAGTTTGCAATTCGCTGCACTTTTTCCGAGTGCGTCGATCGCGATTACGGAAAAACTATAAGGAGCTGGAATGTCGTTCTGGGTTTGTTGGTAAGCTTAGATTCTTAGCTTTGAGATGACAGTTAAATTTCAATAGGTTCAAAGGATACGGACGTTTTTGTGGAGGTAGATTTTCAGAAATAATGGGCCTCATTATAACTCAGACGGTCCGGAAATAACGGTGCCGGTAAACCTGCCGCCACCGTTGTTTCCGGACCGCCTGATCCCGACTCCTGCAGGCGGGAGGTGCTGTTCCCGCCAGGTCTGACCTGGCGGGTTTAACACCGCCTGCCTGCAGGCGGACGAGGAAACCCCGGCAGCATTAGGAGATGCTGCCGGTGTTTCCATGATCCCCATTCCCATCGAGTCCGATAGGACTCGATGGGAATGGGGATCAACACCATTCCGCCTCTGTGATTCCCAGAAAACCGGGGTTGTAATGCCCCGGTAATTCTGGGAATCACGGAGGCGGAATGGTAAAACGAGTCCGGCAGTAACCAGGTGGTTTTACCGCCGCGGTTACCGCCAGACTCATAATGAGGCCCAATGTCAAGTTTTCAGAATGACATGTGGCGTTTTTACAGGTTTGAAATCACGGGATGGACACAAAATTCTAAATGCAGTTCTAGACAGGTTGAATGGATGGGATAAGATTACTTTAAACTAAGAGATTGGTTCTGTACAGTTCTTAGATACTCACTCCTAGTTTTGGAAGGGGATGGACCACGTCACAGATTTGGTCAGATTGGGCTGCGGTTCTCTCTCCGGACAGTCTCTGGCACTGGTTCTGCTCACAGCGGTCTGGTCTGGGTCTGCTATCGGCACTGCACAGCGTTCTGGTCTGGGTCTGCTACTGGCACTGCACAGCGGTCTGGTCTGGGTCTGCTATCGGCACTGCACAGCGGTCTGGTTCTGGCACAGGGTTCTTGGCTATAATCAAACAGCTCACCCGGCTGTTGAATAGTTTAGTTAGAAAAAGATTCTGGAGCCTGCTGAGAAGAATTCAGCTTTTGGTTCAGGCCTCTCTGCTTCAAGTTCTGGAGTCTATCTGGAGTCTAAGTTCTGGATATGGTAGGGCAGCGTGCTGCGCAGAAAGTGGAAAGAGCAGTCCCTATCTGGGTTTCAGTGGTTCTTTTTATGTCTTTTGAAAGTGGGTGGGAAGGCTGACTTTCTATGCCCAACCCACTAAGGATTTGATAGGTTAAAGGATTTTCTGTGCCCTGACTGGAGAAAGGGTAGTGAGTCAGAGTGATGCTACTATTTTACAATCTATTGAAGAAACGCCCCTTCGCTTTTACTTAGAAGCCAATTTTTCATAGCCAAACATGTTTCCAAGGTACACAAGTTGTTGAGAATACATGTACACATCCCAGATTAATTTAAGACAGTTCTCTGTTCAACCCTGATCTTTCTAAGAGCTTGGGTTCAGAAATGACAACATTTTGCGCTTTTAGTGGGTTTCGCCATATTGGTTTTTCATCAAATCTTCCACGGGGGTACACCCCCTCTCTGCGCATATTACAGTAAGTTTTAATTTTTCTGATATAACCACAGTGTCTGCAATATTAATAAATCACGGGGTTCGGTCTCAGATCATCACACAACGTCCAGCTTAGTCTCAAATTGTGAGTGAAATTGTCATTTTAAGAATCTCCAAATTGTACATTTTTGTCCGCTTGGTATAATTAGTTATCAGTATTCTCACAAAACATATATTTGCTGGACTCTCTGAATCCACAGTCGTTTGTCTCCGCCCCTAGAAACTTGGCTTGACTCAGAGATCAGATGTCTTGCCTTCCCCCAGAGCAGTGTTGACAGTTCACACCCAAAATCAGCATACCCTATTCAGCTGAAGGCATCCTTTGTCTGGTTTTTCCTGCTAGCAGGGCATCCTTGAAGAACCCGGTACCCGGGGGATCATAGATGTTAATCACTAACAGCCGTTTCAACACTGGAGATCCTTTCAAGACCACCTCTATTGCCAATACATTCCCCTCTAGATTACTCGGAAGAAGTAAACAAGACTCATGTATTTTGCTAACACCAATTAGCAGCTCCCCAAAAGGCCGCCCCAATAGGCCCTGCTTCGCTTTTACCTGGTGGATGTGATAACCATCCATCAGGAACTGTTCTGTTAGCCATGTTTCTTGGAGCATAAAAATCACATGCTTTGAGAGGAAGTCCACTGAATGACCCTTTTGGAGATAATGAGAATGGCCTCTAGTGTTCCAAGAGGCTAGGGTTAAATTTCAGTTTTGGGGACCTTCTACTCCTGCAAACATGCTTATCAGCCACTGCAATCCCTGTACAATCCCTCTACATTGTCCATTTTGACTGGATGAGGGATACTCTTTGGCTGCGAAGCCTCCCTCACAGGGCTATGGGGTTTAGCACAACATTTGCAGCACAAACCAGACTCCGCCAAATTTAAAGTCTTATCTAGTTCGTACCCCAAGAGTTCCGAAGACTCAGTCTGGGCACGAATTAGTGAGGCTGTGACAGGTAAGCCACAATGTATTTTAGAAACCCCCCACCATGCTGTCATAGGTTCTATGAATACAAAGTCAAGTTAGTATGTGTGTGCTGGAATCTTACTGCACACTTGAAGCAGTTCATTTCTGTTTATATGGGGGGACAAACCCTTCTTTTCAATTTTCCTTCTAGTGAACTTTCGGAGATCTCACCTTGGTCCACTGACCTCTACCACTAGTTCCTGTAATGTACCTACCACCGTTTTCTCCACAACTACCCCAGCACTACATCCTGTGTTGGTAGCTGTTTCAGCGATAGTAATTGCAACTCTAGGAACTTCGGTTGCTGTCACTAATGGGGCTGGGAATCTAGCTGAAGAGTCAGGCAATGAAGGGGAAGCCATTTCGTCATCTTAGAGAAGCCAACTGGTCAAAGTGCCCACACTAGGTTGGCGTCGCTTTTTCTGTCGAGACACCTTTTTCCTCCGACGTCTCATTAGCTTTCTCTGACCACCCGCTGATGCTACTGCTCAGCTTCAGGCAACACAATAGCTTCTCCCTTCTAGAGCATTGCTTTCTTCCGATTGTTCAATGTTCGGCATTGTTTATGTGTAGGGTAGCATAGTGGGGATTGGACTGACAGTTCTAGCACGCTGTTCCTGTTGGATGGACTTTGGGAAAGAATACTGATCATCTGGGTTTCTGTTGAGTTTACCAGGGACCCCCCTGAAACTTCATTTTCAGGGACCTCCCCTCCTTTCCGGACTAGTTCTAAACACGATTATAGACCAACCTGGAGTAAAGACATGTGATTTTGTTTTAAAACTTCTTCATGAATCCTTTTGCACAGTTTAAGGAGTATTTTAACTGCAAACCTCAGAAAGTCCCACAACGCCCCTATTTCCAGTTGATCTGATTGATCTCCCACTGTTATTTCATCTTTCCTTGCTGAATTTGCCATATCCCCTCAGATGGTCGTAGCACCCCACATTTTATCCCACTTGATTCAAGGACCAAAGTACTGGTTTGGCAGAACAGATTTGGTGTAGCAGACAGTCTTTGTGAGGCTAAACGGACCTTCATATCAATGTGTGGGTGAGATCGGGCCTGTGCTAGGGGGGCTGAATTTGCCCACAGGACAGCAGGGGAAACAGCAGTAAGTGAGCTCCCCGCACCGTTTAAAGGGCCGACTCTAGTACAATTCAAATTACTCAAAGGTAATTTGCTTCCCACTTCCAACAGGCGATTTCCGGCCCTCATTGATAACGCAGTTTTAGGAGCATTTATTGTCAATGTCGCCAAACATGCTCTTCAGCCACTGCAATCCCTGTATTTGATGTTGCTCCCAAAGATAAAACTCCTGTCGACATGTTCAGACTCTCCTCCACTTCTGCCATTTCCACCGTTGCTCTGCTAGTTTTAGCACTTTTAGAGCGAAAATATTTTGTAATTCGGGCCGGACCGTTAGTTGTTTTTTTTTCACACAATTTGAAACCTCAGACTTTCCCTTCAGACCTCCTTCACATTCATCGGAATGCCTGAAGGGGATGCTATGGAAGCACCCCTTTTATATCCATATAATTTTCCAGGGCATTTGTTTTTAGCTTTCTGAAGATTGTAGATGGATTGTTTACCCTGTCCGATTGACGGCATAATACCTGGGTCCGATGCAAGGTACGCTGTAAAATTCACAAACACTTGGCTCAAGGACTGTAGTTTATGGGGATATCCAAAAACTGTGCAAGAGAGCTCAAAGGCAATAGCCCACAGTCACTCTCAGGACACAGCAGCAGTCGGCATTCACAATTGTTTACAAAGGGAAGCAACAAAGTTGGAGAGTCAATGCAACTCTGTGCATCCTACCTTCTTTCCCTTTGATCTACTTGGGCTATGCGGACTGCGCAGACTGCAGCTAACTCGACAGCAACTCCGTGGCCACTCCACAGGCTACTGGAGTATGTGTTGGTTACTCCTCCTCCAAAACATGGGAGAGCAAAGAACAGGGAAAAATGACTTCCCTTGAAGATTAGCAGACTGCCGGCAGCTCAACAGCAACTCTGCGGAAATATATGCAACAAGTACAGAAGGCACTTCATTGTGAAGGAAAAGATAAGGGAGAGAGACAAAAGGAATTCCTGGAAAACAATCCCTAAAGAGGAGAGAAACCTCACAGAGCTTGTGAATGAGTTACAAGAACGTATAAAAAGGATGAGAAGAGACTATTTGAAATTAACATATTAATAAGATCTTGAGAGAAAAGACTATCAGGAGAAGGGATACATTCTCCTAATCTTATTTTTGTTAGAATATTGGTAGGGTTAGTTAGGATTTGTTTTTGGACAGCAGACCTTTTTTGTGTGTTATGACTTCCTGGCAACGGACGAGTGGCATAGATATTTATATAGGCAGGGAACACCCACATTGCAATAGGGAATCCTTTAATAAACATCCAAATAGAAATGTCGACACTGGGTCTCATTATGAGTATGCCGGACCGGTAACAACGGTGCCGATAAGCTACCAGCACACTCCGAGTTCTGCATGCGGGTGCATTTCCGCCCGCCAGGTCTGGTCTGGTGGGCGGAAGGCCAGCCTGCTCACATAATTTGACGGATGCACTGGCACTATTGCACACAGTGCTGATACATTCGTCCTCCCCATTCCCATTGAGTTCTAATGGACTCGAATGGGAATGAGGAGTTACTTTTTCTGGCATAACTCTGGCATCAGCCTCCCGTTTTCACCAGCACGGCTACCGCCCGAGTTATAATGAGCCCCACTGTGTCTGCATCCTTCTTCTGACCCTCCACACTAGTCACATGATCAATGCCAATTCTAGAGCATGTTAAGCATTGTTTCTGGAGGATGATAGGCTTTGTTCTAGCTTTGGTGATTCATGAGTATGTTGTGTGTCTATTCTGAATCAGTGCACATGCTGAAGCTGGAACAAGATAGGCATGGTCGGTATTGAATCTGCAGCAGGTCAAGCAAGGATTCTGGATCATGGTAGTTGAGGATTCCGGAGCATGGCATGCATTGATTCTTGATTATCAGGAAAGATTTACATTCTTGGGCATTGTAATCATCAATTATGTAGCATTGTTGGTATCAATAATGTGACATGATTAATGTCAATTTTGGAGCATGTTTAGTGTTGCTGTTGGAGCATTGCATGCATCATTTCTAGAGCATTGCGGATTCCTGCATGGTGGGCATCTATTCTGAACCAGGCTAGATGGTGACAATGGAACATGATAGGCATTAGTTGTTCTGGTGTCAGATAACGTCTTTGCTGCAATCGTCCATGGTGTCTATGGAGACGATGGATGCAGTATCCTTCAACCGCGCCATTCCTCCCAGGTGGCCAGGGAACGGCAGGTGCTTCCTGATCTTGACTTGGGGGCGGTCCTCTGCAGGAGAATCACCTGGGAGGAAAAAAGACTTAGGGAGGTGAGAAGAATCACTGGGTTGAGACACAGTATTTACCTTCGGCTAAGGAAGATAAATTACAACTGCCAAAATACATAGTCGCTTGTTGCCACAATAATCTAACTGTTCCACCTGTTGAACACCTAAATGTGCGTAAAATCCGCCAAAACTCCTGTGGTATAAAAGTGAATAAAACCCAGTCTCAGGCCTATAGAGTGTAATGCTTCCCTAGCTCAAAAGGGGGAAATGGAAAGAAGTCTGTGAATAATAATTTCCAAAAGCCTAGAAAACCTTATTCCTCTTCTCAAACCAAACTGACAACTAATTTGTATGCTATTCCTTCAATGAACATTGTAGCAAATGGAAGGCAAAACAGTAAAACAGAAAGAGTTAGAAAAACTAACTTTGCTGCCTGGGACTTCAAGTCCCATAATTTACTCAGTACTAGGACGAGGAAGAGGGATGCAGAGGAACACCACTGTGCGAGTGGTCTCCTAATTAGTTTAGATGACCTACACCTGAAGGGGACCGAGAGGCATAAAAGGCCCCGTCAGGTGCAGGCATCCGAAGAAGGAGGAGAAGGAAGAGAAGGAGTATGGCAGCGGAAGAGGAAGATGCAGCAGCGGCTGTGGTTACAGTGGAGATGGAGACCGGAGGTGAGAGAAGACGGCAGGACCACTGAAACACCTGAAGTGGTGGCAGGCCCTGAGATAGTCTTTGCCTTGAATTCTCCTGGTTGCAGAGGTTGCGCAGCGGGAAGCGCAATGAAGAGATGCTTGCCTGATAAAAATCTGTTCAGTTTGTGCAGCGGGAAGAAGCAGTAGCAAGGGAAGTGTGTCATCTTTGGAGAGTCCAAGTGGTTGGGTGGCACCTGGCCCTCTCCGGTTCAGAAGAAGCTCCATTCCTCAGTGGCGTGGGCAGAGGAGGAACAGAGGAGGTTGTCCACCCAACCGCGAGCAGCCACAAGTACAGAAGACCAGCGAACACCAAGCAAAGCGGAATCGAGCAACTTATCCAGTGAGTTCACAGCTTGCAGGTGACTCTGGAGCACTTCAATGTTGTCCGCATGCTCACAGGGATGCAGCTTCACCCGCGTATGAGTGAAAGCAGCAGTAACTGTATTTTTGAACACCGAACTATACGAAACCAACAAAAGTTAAAGCTGTTGAAACAAAGTGACTGTGTAATAAGTGCATGAAATTGTGGAAATCCCGAAAACCCCATGGGGAAGCTGTAGAGGGTCTAAAACCTTACAAGTAGTACCCAAGCCAAGAGTGTATTAACAATGAACCATCAAATATAACAAACAGTGCTCAAGGCAAGAGGGGAATACTGAGAGGCTTATTTGTTTTAAGACTTACTGCTCATGTGCTATAAAACACAGATAATCAGGTGATAGAAACCTACATTGCCAAAGACAAGAGAGAAAAAAAGTGACACTATCTTTTGGTCAATATTTGGTTGCTGGTGCAGAGGGGGAAGAAAGGTGGCTAACAGGCTGCCATTCTGGAGAAGGCTATCCAGATGGAGAGGCGCATAGTTTCCAAGGAGTCTTAAAGAGCACTAATGTGATTCCTTGTTTTCCCATATCTTGTTTAAAGTTTGATGCTAAAGAAGTTTAAGTTGTTGTTACTCTAAGTTGGGTTACCACTGAAACACTTTTCTGTTCTATTTGGTGAAGAAGTAGACAGGCAGGTGAGTATACCCGTATGGCAAGAGGTTGTTGCCTAAAATAGGCTGATAAAGGAATAAAACTAGGTAGTAGTTGATGCAAGTGCTGAACAGTGGTTCTAACAGAAACAATGCATGTTATTTTGTGACATTGGAAGAAGAAATAAGAAAACTTGTCAAGGAATTTTTTAAACCAAAGTTGTGGTAAACCATCCTGAACAAGACATTTGTTGTTATTCACCTAAACGAATATAACAGTGAAATCTGTTCTTACTGAAGGTGGAGTTGGAAAGGACTATTTCTTTCTGAAACCAAAAGTTGTGACAAATTATCCTGGCCAAGACTATTGCTGTTATTTTCTTGGAGAAGAGAAATGTGAGACAGTTCTTACTCCAGGAGGAGTTGGAACTTGCTATTACTTTCTATACCTTGCTGAAGCAACAGAACTTTATGTGATCAAGTATAAATCCTTAAGAACTATATTGGAACTTTGTGTCAAACCGGATTTCCTTGTTTCTTTTGAACTGTGGAGAAAACCCTTGTTCAGATCTGGGGAAGGGAAACTCACCCAGTTTATGAGAACAGACATTGATCATATTCTGAATCCAGTCATATGTTAAATGTTAAATGTTAAAGGTATTTGTACTGCAGACCGTCACAAACATAGTTGGTCCCCAGGCGCTCTGGCCCATCTACAAACGAGAAGGCGGGATGGGTTAGTAGGGTGAGGAGGGAGTAGGATAGTGAGAGGAGTGGTGTTCTGTTGGCAGCTTCATCTCGGTATACACCGTGCGCTGAGCTTTGGTGCGAGTATTGGAGCGACGTCAGTCCTCGTGTGTTGTTGTGGTGGTTTATGTGTTTTTGCTGTGTGGTGAAGTGCGTGTGGCTTGCGGTGCAAGATGTGGTTGTGTGAGTTTTTGAATGAGTTAAGTATGCAGAAGGTTTGAGCTTTTTGGTTAGTGGGTTTTGCAGCTAATCTTCACAGTATGGCTAGATGCCTAGATTTCGGGAATCCTGCATGGTGTGAAAACGGCTAGATTTGAGAGTCATGTACAGTGGGAGAGAGGCCTACTTCTGACAGAACAATTGAGTATAGTGCCATACACAGCTGGATTAGAGAAATAATCGCATAATTCAGTACAATCCTAAAACATAGCTAGATTTGAGGGTCCTGTATTGTTCAGAGAGAGGCATATGCCTAAAATAAATGTTGGTTTTAGCGCAGTGCACTCCCTCTTGTATTCTAAAGAACTGGGTATAGTGTTGTATTCTGATTAGCTGTGTATAGTGAGGTTGGGGTGTCTATTCTCCTCCTTGGGAGTCGGGCAGGGGTTGTGGTTTCCTCTTCCCTACTATCTATGTGAATATGTCTGCCGGAACTTCGGATGTGGTACAGGCCGGGTTGTTGTGGATGAGTCGTCTAAGTGCTTCTATCTTGGTCTGTATATGTGTTCAGTCTTTAGTGTCCTTCTCTTGTGGGTATCTCTCATTGAGCCTCATTACAACTGTTGCGGTAAGGCAACAACGGAGCCAGTAGTGCTACCGGAGCCATTGTTGCCATGCCACAACATTACACGTTTGCTCGCGGGTGCCGCTCTGGACGACTGGTCAGACCTTTGGTAAGAATATTTTGCAGTCAACATTCTGGACAGGGGTATGATGTCAGATTAAAGCCTTTCTATAATCACCCATGGTCTCTGTGGAAATATTGGACATGGTATCCTTCGGCATCACCAATTCAAACAGTCGAGCTGTACACGTTCGGGCATGCCAAATCCAAGATGGCACTCGAGCTCCGTTCTACAGATCATCACTGGAAGGGTCAGGACGATCTTCCACACTGAACAAAGGGAGAATTAAAATGTTAGCAGCACGCCTCAACTTTTCTAGGTTGCACCGGTGCTCCGTGCCTTCTCATCCTCTGAATTTCCTCTGTATCCCAACTTATTCTTTGATCCGTCCCTTTTGCTGAGTCTGCTCCAGTTTTGATTTACCAGCCCTGCTTGCTTATCAAGGTGTGCTCTGTGAGTCATCGTCCTCATAGCTGGATTTTCCTGATGCTTCCATCTTCTTCAGATGAGTCTCTATGTTTTTCCTCCTTCGGGAGTTTTCCTTCAGGATCGTTTCACTGTGGATGCCTTTCATCTCCCTGTTTTGTCACAGATCACCCTGTCTGCTAGTGGGAATAGATCTTATCTCTACTCCTTGAAATGACTAGAGAAACCCCAGGTGAGGCACGCCGCTGAAATCTGGATCATGATAGACATGGAATCTGGAACATGATAAGCAGGAACTCGGGAGCCTGGTAGGCATCCATGGATCTGGAGGACAAAGGGGATGGATTTGATGAGAATGGAGGTCTCTTTATTGGAGCACCGTAAGAGTTGATCCTGGAGTATGGTAGACAGAGCTGAAGAGTCATTGTCATGATTTGTATCCATGGGCTAATGGGGGTTCAGTTTGAAAGACAGAGTGTGTTCACCTGAGAAGCAGTTCCCAAAACCTACAAACTATGCAAAGCCGAGCAGCCTGGGAAATAGGCAGTCACCCCTCCTAAGTCATTGGTGGGGGGCGGACGAGCCTGAGGAATAATTAAGACACCTTATATGTTGGTGAATCTTAGTTCAGCCACTGGACAGATGTTCCCAAAAGGTAACACATAAGTTCCAAGGAAATTGATGCAAACCATGTCTAACAAGGTTTTCCCTGCATTGTTAGTCTTGACTACCCTGCCAAAATAATACTCTGAAAATACTGCTGTTTGGTCAAGAGGTATTCCACCATTGTGATATTTTGTTTCCCATCAGGTTACCTGACCATGCTGCTAGTTTTTCACACTGATAGTTTTCCACACCTTACAAACTAACTAAGTCTCAACATGTAGAATCACTCACCTTTCTCACCCTTCCAGACCTATATAAGACTTCCTAGCCCATTACCATCTGCTTACTCACACACTCCCATTACAACAGCAATGACCCGCTACAAGAAAGACAAACAGACAAGAATGGATAACTGAACGAGAAAGGAAAGTGCCAGCATACCATCACTGAACACCAAGAACTACCAACCAGAATTTGTAACACTCCTAAATCACCACCAACCATCATTGAACGATTTAAAACACCTGACAAAAATGATACTATAAACTGCATACATCACATGTTACATCTCCACCTACAAATCAATCGGATCACCAATCCAACAGACTACAAAGAGAACACAGGTGACATCAGAGGACGCTCTGTTACACTACAAATGGCAAATTTACCATCCCAAAACTGAGAACCCTGCAACGCAGAAAACACCAAACCAAAAATGGTTCAAGATTTGGAATTAAAATTGAACTCCTCCATCCCCAAAACTCATTTCATAACAAGAGATGGGGAACAAAAGGACCCCAAACAACCAGGAAACTAAACAGAGATCACTCAAGCAATCTACTTGAATTTCTCAATGAAGAGACAGATAATTCCTCCGCAAAACTCAGAAGCACCAATTCTCCCCCAACTGGGGGACAAACAGCCCACGCAACCCACTCCCTCAGCACCGGTGAAAAAAGGATCCAA
Organism: Ambystoma mexicanum; assembly: GCF_040938575.1. Classification (NCBI taxonomy): domain Eukaryota; kingdom Metazoa; phylum Chordata; class Amphibia; order Caudata; family Ambystomatidae; genus Ambystoma; species Ambystoma mexicanum. The sequence goes on from NC_090925.1 coordinate 278,320,062, forward strand.
ACGAATTTACCAAAATGTTCACACTTTACTGCAGCCTACTCAACGTATGATCTATGGCAAGGCACAGCACTGAAATACACGACCTCTTAAGCAAAGGTAGCACTGACAAACCCCTTACTTACAGAAACACGGCTATCAGAAAACTATAAAGTAATTGCTCACAATGCTATACTACGAAACTACAAACTACTACAATCTAACAGAAAGGACAGAAGATGAGGAAGCGTTCTCTATGGCACACAAAAACTACTTTACCTCCACATCTTTACCTTCAACATATATAGAAGACTGCAGATCTCTCGTGGTCAACCTAAAAACCAGCGACCAATTCATCCTACTCTTCCTACTTATCTACAGATTGAACACCTACAACCCATATTTTGCCACCAAATTCACCAATGCCATTGCCAGCCTAACTGTAAAGCATGACAACATCCTTATATAGGGAGACTTCAACATCTGGTTCGAGAGAGGAAGCTAAACTGCAACCAACTCCCTCACTGCTCACCCAGAAACCCTCCACCTCAAAGAAATGGTGAACGGACCCACACACAGAGCTGGTCACACTCTTGATGCAATCTTCTGCAGGGATGCCTCTCTCCCACCACCCCGCAGATACCAACCATGTGGAACGACCAACACACGACCCCTTTGAACATCAGATAATACCAAACCCGTGCATCAACCACAAATACAGAGCAAGCAATGACAACCAAAAGAAACTGGAAAAGGCTCAATCTAGAAAACTTAACACAACTATTGTAAAAACACAAGCCGATGTACCCCAACTGAATACAAGGATGGCACTTGACAAAAGGATGGTAGACGTTGTCGGAGATAAACATCACACCTGGATCACTAATGCACTGGACCAAATGACACCATTAAAAACCTTCAAACGTGCACACAAAAAAGTGACAAATAGATGGTTGACAGAGGAATTGACAGGACTTAAGAAAACAAACCATAGATTTGAAGAAACTACAATCAATTAGACAAATTGATTTACCAGCTTCAAATTTGTCTCCATAAAGCAGCAGTTTTAAAAGCCAAGAAAACACACTATGCTGAAAGAAGACAATCAGCAACAAACCCAAAAATGGAAATGCACAGAATTCTGAAAGACACCCTAACTCATGCAGCAACACTACCATATCCTTACAAATGTTATGTGATATAATTGTTGCCCATCTTGTAACAAAAATACATTCAATCCAACATGCTATGGACACATTACTCATGACCACAAACAACACCCTTATAACACACAATCACTCCATCACTGGTCTCTAGTATGTAAATGAAAAATAATGAATATGTTCTTTGATTGTTTCATCTGTAAATATTTTTATTGTATCCTTTCTTTTATAATATCTAAACATAATAAACACACCCTATTGCAAACAACACCCTAACAGAAATGAGAGCCATGCTAGCCAGCACAACTGTCAAACAATTGAAACCAATAACCGAGGAAACCTTCAACAAACTACTAAAGGAACGAACAAGGCTAGATCCCCCAGAGACCCATGCCCACCAGATGTCTACAAATAGCTCCACGCCTATAAAACACCAGTACTCTACAACGCATTATTAATTAACCTGTAAATGAAGACTGATATTGTGCCAAAATCATACAAATCTGCTTATATTAAACCCCTCTTAAAAAACAAGGCAGTGAAAACAGACGACCCCGCCAACTACAGACCGATATCATGCAATAATCTAGGAGAACCGTATGTACAAAGAATTACTCAAGCACTTGGTATGCAACTGACTGCTGGACCAATCCCAAGTTGGCTTTAGACCCCCGAGAGGAACCAAATCGCCTGCAGTCTGCCCTCAGACTACTGGACATATTAACGGCTTTTGGTATGATCAAACACACATCCTTAATCAGAAGACTGGCAAAATCTGACATCCAAAACACTGTACTACAATGGCTGAAAGCATTCCTGAATAACAGAAACGAAAGAACCTACCTACTACCATTAACCTCAAACACATGAAACATCACCAGTAGCATACCACTAGGATCAAGACTCCCCTCTCCTTTTCAATATATATACATGGCCCCACTCATGAAGCTCATTGAAACATATGGACTCACATGCTACAACTATGCAGACATCACTCAGCTCATTTTTGAGATGTCGACCAACAATGACCACAACAACACTGTTAATAAATGCCTCAACGATATAAACATCTGGATGGCTAAGAACCTAAAATTAAGCCCACTGAAAACAGAAATAATTATGCCCCCACAAAATGACAACCTAACACAGACATCACTCACCTGTTGCCAAGGAATGGAAACTCAACAAGAACCCTCAACCGTAATTAAAAAAACCTGGGAATGCTCATGGACAGTGGTCTCACACTGGAACCCTAAATTAACAGAATAGAAGGAAAATGTTTCTACAACATACGCCTAATAAGAGGCTTCCTGCCATACCTTACATTTCCACAATGAACCCTCATCATCATCTCCCTAGTATTATCAAGAGTAGGTTACACAAACATCCTATACTTAGGAATGCCTGACTACCTCACCAGGAAATTACAACTCATCCAGAAAACAGCGGCAAGACTCCTCCTCAGACTAAACAGAAGAGAACACATCACCCCTGGCCTGAGAAGTCTACGTTGGTTACCAGTCAAAAAAGAATCAATTTCAAGGGCCTCTGCATTGCCCATAGAGCACTATATGGTCAGGGAGCTTAATTCCTCCAATCAAAAAACATCCAATACCAACCCAGAAGAAATCTAAGATCAAGTACCGACCTCCGCAAAGAAACTAGGTACTAATAGAAAACTAAATTCTGAGGAACTGATTTCACCATTCTCAGCCAATCAATGGAACTCGATCAGAAGGAAATCAGGACGTTGGAGAACCACTTGATTTTCCTAAATGTTTATGTTTGATTATTGTGCATTTGTTGGGCGCTTATACAACAAGTAAATTGTGTTTCAATGGCTAAAAACCTGATTATTCAACTTACCGGGATAGAAGCGGGCCAACAATAACCAGATACTGATCACCCCTTTGATGGCACTATTGACTCCATGCAATGAGCAAGCCACCACTGAAAAGTCCTTAATTGAGTGGATCGAGGGGATATTGACAAGCTAACGCACTACATTTCTCACACCAATATATCAAGAAAGAGGCACCTGACCTTTTTCAGACAATACCAAAGCCACTCCACTATGGCCCCTGAAACCCAAGTATTAGCAGGACCAGGAAACCCAGTAAGTCATACTTCACACCTCAGTCCACTCAAGAAAAAGGCTTCCATCTCAGATATTTACCTCCCCCCAAGACAACAATTGCTACAATACAAACTGTTGGTTAGCCTGATCTCCACACCCAGACAAACACAACTTTGTTACACCCATTTTTCTATCTAACCCCACACCCATGTGACTATGTGCGCCCAACTAAAAGAAAAAGGAATTGCATAGCCGCACAATAACCAAAGACATACACAACTTGATACGTAAAACGTACCAACTCTACGTTAGTCTACATCCCTCTTTCTCAATCACCCTAACTCATCTGACACTTACCATGCCCAGATGGCTAGAGAACCCCCCCAAACACCTGTAAAACGCACAACTCAGAATCTGGATGCCTGCCATCTGGAAACTATACGTCTCCACTGTACCAAACAAAGCACACTCAGACAGCACACACACAAACGCCTGTTACTCTTGGTTCTACACCCATCAACAGCTAAGTACAACACCTCTCTTATCATTCTTTCTAACCAACCGACCCCACTTGGTCTTACAGAGCCACGAGAATTCCTGGAGACCATAAAAATGGCAGCAGTGTGCAGAATAGATCAACATACCACAGCAGTGCGCAGTATAAATCAACATACCATAACACAGCAGTGTCATACCATAACATAACAGCAGTGGTCAGCTGAACTGATGCGATGTGGGTAGGAGGCACTGCACTAAGGAGTCTGAGCCTATGTGCGCGGCACATACAGAGCGGCTGGCGAGATTCTGGGTGAAAAATCAATGGAACCTATTAAGGCCTGAGCAAAATGTCAGATGATTGATTGGGCACCTTAAAAAGCTTAGACCAATTAGGGGGAAGTTTCTTATCCTTTGTTCCGTTCTGTGAGAGTCTTCCACTGGAGAATGTAACTGGTCAATACTGGAACTCTCTTATTTCCCTCAGGACATGTTTCAGTTGAAGCCACCCCCACATGGTTATTGGAAACGCAGGCTTCGGAATAATTCTGCTGCCTGCTTTCTTTGAAATGAAACCCTAGCGCAATGTCTTCACTGTGCACGAAATAGTTCCCTTTTGGCACAAGGGTCGTGTGTCAATCTTTCATTATTTTCAAATGTTTAAAGAAAATACATTACATGGATTTAAATCACAAACCCTGAAATGTAATCCCGTCCCTGTTTCATAACCAGAGCAACTACACTTTGATGATAAAAAAAATATATACATGTATAGAGAATACATAATTGGTAACTGTGTATTTCGGTCCGATAATGCCAGCCAGGGGTTTGTCTGAAATGATAAATCACGAGGCCGAAGGCTGAGTTGCTTCTGAATGTCACCCAAGCCTGAGATGGTTGCTTTGGCCCATTATGCTCACATGAGCAGTTTTAGTTTATATATGAAATGTTCAGAAATATGTAGGCTTCAAAAAGGCCAAAACCCTTATTTCAGATGAATGAGCTGCATAGCTCCAGAGTTAGTTATTAGTATTTTATTGTGCATACAGCTTTACAACTTGTTAAAACCTTTCACAAATACATCATTTTTTGTGAAACATAACACGTCAATACATTAAAGAAAAACATTTGATACAGAAATGTTAATCTTAAAACCATACGGAAATACCACATTATTACAATTACCATCATAAAATCACTCAATCTTTAAAAACAAAAATAAAAAAAGAGGTTACATTCAAAATAAAAGCCGCTACTACTTGCACCTTCAGGTAGAACAAAACTAAATCAATTATGTAAGCATATTTACATTCTCATGCCTTTTCTCTTTCCAATATTCTACTAATTTAATCAGACTTGGCAACTGGAACAAGGGCTTACTCAAATAATATGACAATTTCGACCAGTACAACTTCCATGATATAGGGCCTCATTCTGAGTATGGCGGTAAGGGATACCGGTCACCGTTAACGAGACCGGTGCTGGTAATCCCTTACCGCTACATTCCAAGTTCCCTTTGCGCCCTCGTCCTTAACGTCTGCTTTTAGCAGGCGTTAGGGACGAGGGTGCAAAGGGGCTTTTTAGCCAATAACGGTGACCGTAAAGTACGGTCCCTGTTATTTGCAATTTCCCCATTCCCATTGAGTCCTATGGGGGCTCATTTGGGAATGGGGAAGAGCCCTGGGGAAAGGGAAATTACCGCCCTGGTCAACTCGGAATAGGGCGGTAATTTCCCATTCCTCCAGGGCGGTGCCGGTACGGGTCCGGTGCCGACCAAGGCGCTACTACCGCCATTGGTTAGCGCCGGACTCGGAATGAGGCCCACAGTCTCAGTATGGTTGCCATGGATATTAATACATTTTTTTAAACATATTGAACGTTGCAGCTTTAGGGCTTCACGGTATAAAAATACACATTGTAAGGACTCTCTGCTCGGCACAGTAAATCATCATATTTCAGACAGCCACTCTGTTTGTTGTTACTGCATCACGACTAGTGGTGCAACTAATGAATGTATTGGAATCCATCTATGTTTACTAGAAGACTGTAAAATCAGTAAAACTGTCTATGAACAATCTTTCCGTTCTAACTATTAGGAACCAATTGTTTTTTAAAAATGGTTTTCATGAAAAAGGTAATCTTTTGTCAAATCCATTTCTGTTCTCCACCCCTATCCTGGAATCCATGCTTAGTTTAGATATGGGAAAACCTGGATCTGAACACTGTTTCCACTCCTTGATTTCACGTAATGACAATGATTTTGCTTTGTGTTTCTATGTTGTCCACTTGATCTTTACTCACAAATACATGTAAATAAATACATGTCCCCTGAATTAAGGGGTCTATAACAGTTGTTATGATTTATTCAGAAACAACTCTGTTATCCTTCGATGTGAGCAAAATTTGACTTACTTGCATGCTGGGAATAGGGTGATTATCTTAAACACCATCAAAGTTTCCTATAATCAATACAACATCCTACAATCTAAGAATGGTTTAATTTTTTCCGGCGGCTACCATCTCCCCAGTTATACATACTTGTACCTAGCCTAAGGTTCCGCCAGTAGGGCTCCCCCTTCCGTTACAACATCCTCTTGATGCAGCACTTGCTGCAATAGGGTTTAGCTACTTCAGCTTACCTTTGAGCATTGGTTTGCTCCATTTCTAGTTTAGAAATGTTATCCACTGAGGGAATTTCCTTTATCTTCCCTTAGGAGTCCGGCACCCCTTCTGTTCCCCATCCCCATATTTCCCCCACCCTCCCCCCCCACACCCCTCGCCCTGCTCTCATTCTCACAATGGAACAAACTTTGAGCTTTACAGAAGATCAAACAAATGAAATTATCCAAGGACCCTCATTGTTTAATATGCCAGGGGCAATACAAATCACCACCTCAACGGCCTCAGGAGACGAGTTACTAAAACTCATAAAGAAATGCTTCCATACAGAAGTTCACAGCCACTTTCTCAGGGAATACCTGAAAGCAAATCTAGTCCCAATGGGCCTCACAGTTCGCAATGAACCAGCTCTATTTCTCAAAGATCAAGAGTATATGATTGGCTTCAGCCAAATCGCCACTAAGTGCAGCCGAGACCTAATGGTTTTAACAATCACCACGGCACAATGTATACATCTTCGAATCCAACAAGATCTGGAAAAAGAAGAAAGAAAATTCCTAAGCAACATCGCATTAGATAATGCCAAAGAAAAATGAAAAGAAATCAACAAAATCATGGATCAATTCATGTCTGACACGCTAGAGAAAAAACATAAGAAACTAGCAAAAGACATGAAAGAGTTTAAAATTGAAAAGGTGTACGCATGCACCTGAATACAAGGAAAATAGAGAGGGCCAAAATCACTGCCGGAACAGCAAGACAGAGAAAAAGATGGGTAACCTTCTCCGACACCTCAAGCTCCGGGTCAGGGTCAGAAGATCAAAACCAACAGACCAGACCATATTCTCAACAGAGACCTCCTTACTTCCAGCACCAGCCACCTTTTGTAGGCAGAGGGGGTCCTGGCAACATGTTCTGGGGCCCCCCACCCATGCAAATGTATCCTCAATCGCTACCCGCACAAGGACGCCGATGCAACCGACGACGCTAGCTAACACAGACACCTTGCCCATCTTCAATCTTTCAGATCATAACATTACGGACGAAGAAACAGCTGTCCTAGGCAAAGGCCTTTCATATGTACCCACCAATCCTACCAATGGGTTCACGTTGGAGAATGAACTCCAAAGCTTCTTTCGCAAAATCCGCCTAAAAACATTCTTCCAAGATACTGAGTCACCTAGTATGGAAGAGAGTACAGGACTTAAACCCAAATCCACCTTTTGTCCCAATGACAACGATACCAAACCAGCCCTCATCACATTTGAGAAATGTGTGAAACAGGAAATTAGAAATCTGCAGAACAAGCAGGTGCCTCTCCGACATAACCTCACCAATGGAGAACAACAAACACTCAGACAATTGTCATCCAACAACAACATTGTCATCAAAACAGCAGACAAGGGTGGAGGCATAGTGATACAAAGCCTAAACCAGTACAAGTAGATGGTTGCAACACTTCTGGAAGATGGCAACAACTATAGAAAACTAAGTCAAGATCCCACCAAGACCATCCAACGGGAAATTACTGTAAGCACAAGCTATGCTCGAGAATAAAACTGGATCACGGAGTATGAAGAAACATTCTTGAACACCTTTAAGGGAAGAACACCTGCATTCTATGCACTCCCCAAAATCCATAAGGACGCCACCAATCCACCCGGCAGACCCATCATTTCAGGATGTGACTCCATCCTAGAACCCCTATGCAAATGTATCAACTTTTTTTCTCAAGCCTTTATGCCAACGCACACCGACATATTTTAAGGACACCATGTCTACTATCAACATCTTCGAAAACCTTACATTTGACAACAACCATGACACACTAGTCACGTTGGACATCAATGCACTATATACTAGCATTCCTCAGGCAGCAGCCTTGGAATGTATATGACACCACCTCACTCACCATATGGAGCAAACAAGAGTGCCTGTCAACTTTATCCTTGAGATCTTAGAAATCACACTGACAAAAAACTTCTTCACTTTTGATGAAACATTCTATCTGCAGATCAGTGGCTCAGCCATGAGGGCAGCATTTGCCCCAAGCTTAGCTATCATCTTTATGGCAGAGTACAAAGCCTCGTTTGTTCTGAATCCACAGAATCCATTTCTGAACAAAATCCAAAACTGGTACAGATACATAGATGATATCTTGTTTGTCTGGAAAGGAACCACACCTGAACTCGTCACATTCCACACATGGCTGAATACTCAATCAGCAGAGATACAATTCACTATCAATAACAGTCAAACTGCTATACATTTTTTGGACCTAACAATCACTACAGATGACAACATGTTTCAATGTACACTATACGGGAAAGAAAAACTGACCGAAATACACTGCTTCACTTCAACAGCAGTCACCCACAAAGTCTGAGAACTAAATTACTATTTGGCCAATTTCTGAGGGTAGGCAGGAACTGTACGGAAACTCAACAATACCGGAAGCATGCATCTCATCTTGAATCCAAACTTCTGGCATGCGGCTACCCAAGAAAATTACTCAAAAACACTTGTAAAAGAGTCTTATGCATTCCAAGAGAAACCTTACTCCAACCTAGAAACCTTGACACACCAGAAGATCGCATCACCTGTGTGACCACCTTCGGACCAGACACCAACAGTATCAAGAAAATCATAAAACAATTTTGGCCGCTTGTTCATCAAAATTTACCAGACAAACCGATACCCAGAATGGCTCTCAAAAGATACAAAAATCTCAGCGAATGGCTCACACATGCCCGCCTCCCAGAAAAGACCACCAGAACAGGTATATGGGATCTTAGAACACTGACAGGACACCATCCATGCGGCAACTGCACAGCCTGCAAGTATACGAGCAAAACCAAATCCTTCAAAATTGAAGGGAAAGACTGGTCTCTTCAACAATTTACCAATTGCAAGACTCCCAATGTGATCTACGCCATAGAGCGCCCCTGCGGCCTCCGTTACGTGGGCCAAACCACAAGACCGGTACACAGATGTATCGGAGAACACTGTTCCAAAATAAGATGTCGCTCCACCACAGCACCCTTGGTTTCACACTTTATGGAACTTCAACATACACAAGATCAGTTGAAATGGTGGGTCCTGGACAAGATCCAAAACACCTCTAACATCAAAAATGCCCTAAATTACAAAGAGGAATGGTGGATTTTTAAATTGCGTGCAATTGAACATGGACTAAACGAAGCCTCCCCTTCAGAAAATTACCACCACAACTGAATGTACTGTACCATCTATTTATATACTCGGGATACTGGGGTACGACAGACTAGAATTCTACACCAGGACATTTACCACAAGTCTTGCAACTGCTCAATTAGAAGCAGCCCACAGCCACATCTTAGCCAGTAGTCAGACGGGTCGCTACCTATTAGGGAATGCCAACACCCTTATAATCACCATGCGCAGCCCCCCCAGGACAGCTCGTCCTAGACTGTCCCCCTGGAACAATATGGATAGATCTCCACCCCTATACGGAAACAACTCCTGTGATGTATTAAATATGCACTACTTTCCTGTTACTTGTTCTTTACTGACTGGAGACTGCTAACACGTTAGGCACCAAGCACAATATGAGGTCCATTTACACAACGTACCACTACTTGAGTCTGCGTTTAGAAATAGTGCATATACTCTCCCTATATAACGCCTCATGCAAGCATTTTATAATGCTGACTTGTTAAGCATAATATAATTTGAGAGGCTTTCTCTCCACCATGCACCTTCCCACAACCAGAGCCCTTGCATGACAATTATGTCTGCGCCTCTTACCAATCCTGAAACCCCATCAGCCTGCCATTATAATGTGGCTGCGCCTTACACATTACCTGAGCATCAGGTGGGCAACAACGCTTATACCTCGCAACGTTGTCAACAGATTCGGCTCCCACAATAAGATGCCCGCTCACCGCGGCATAGACACAAGATCCCCCTTTTCCTCACAGCGCATGCGTGAGGCGAACAGTGGCTCACATTTTGGTAATAATAACACCAGATAGCGCACTCGAACAGCGCCACTAACTCTGAGCGCATACGCACAGCTGCGCGGCATCCATGAGCACTTTTCTAATACACATGCGCTTTGCAAACAGCAAACCGCACTGCCGAGTTCCAGATCAGAGATAACCGCGAGCCGTCCAGCATCCCGCAGCAATCCACCGCGGTCTACTTTCCAGCCCAGTGGAGGTAGGCTTTCTTTTTCAGCAGCCCCTAATAGGATCCCACCCTCTCTGCCACCACACGCCAGAGTGCATTGCTTTGTAGCCATTTTCTAAAGGCTTGACCTTTCTTACCGTACAGGAGCCTCCATCCGAACAGCAATCAAGTCCATTTGAGTGGACAATTTTGGGCAAGCCCCCTACAGACATACCACCCGACATGAATTTACCTCCGCATCAGCACAACAGCAGCACGCTCCTGCACTAGGTAAGAACAAGGAGCATGTTTTTTTCATTGCCAACTCCTAGATGGCACTTCAGAAGAATTCCCATTCATCAGTAATCCCCGTCCCCTTTTCCTTTCTTGATGTGTACTAGGGTGCCACTATTTCCAGCCGACACAACTGTACATACCAGGCCATACCTAGGATGTTAAACTAGGATCGCATCTGCACACTGCTACTGGACATTGAATACTACGCCTTGGTTCAGGCCTGATCCACACCCCTACCATCCCAGCCCGGACCACCCCAAGGTTAGTTAACTATATCCCTCTTCTATCAGAATGCACATCCACAAGTGGTTCTGAGTCCCTCTTTTTGAGTGCTGTCCCTGCACCACCTGCTGTATATGTAAAATACGAGCATGTTCTCTCTCTAAAACAGTCAATTTTCTGTTTTCTTCTTCTTACACATTTTTTAGGCTGTCACAATCCTACTGGGCCAGAAGAAGGCTTTCCACTGAAAAGCCGAAACGTCACTGCAGCAGGCCTTACCTACTGTCAGTCCAACACCAGGGAAGTTCTTTTCCCGACGTAGACCAAGGATTGGGCACCACCTAAACTAATGTGTATTACTTCACTATAAACAAAAAAGTTAGGCACTGCTCTCCCCAGGTTCATTACACTTGGAATACTTTCTTTGCCTAACCAAAAATGTCATGCTGATAATTAACAAATGGTATCAAAACAGCAAAATGTATCAAATTTTGGTTGTAAATTTGTTTGTTGTTACTGCATCACGACTAGTGGTGCAACTAATGAATGTATTGGAATCCATCTATGTTCGCTAGAAGACTGTAAAATCAGTAAAACTGTCTATGATCAATCTTTCCGTTCTAACTATTAGGAACCAATTGTTTTTTTTAAATGGTTTTCATGAATAAGGTAATCTTTTGTCAAATCCATTTCTGTTTTCCACCCCTATCCTGGAATCCATGCTTAGTTTAGATATGGGAAACCTGGATCTGAACACTGTTTCCACTCCTTGATTACACGTAATGGCAATGATTTTTCTCTTTGTTTCTATGTTGTCCACTTGATCTTTACTCACAAATACATGTAAATAAATATATGTCCCCTGAATTAAGGGGTCTATAACAGTTGTTATGATTTATTCAGAAAAAACTCTGTTATCCTTCGATGTGAGCAAAATTTGACTTACTTGCATGCTGGGAATAGGGTGATTATCTTTAACACCATCAAAGTTTCCTATAATCAATACAACATCCTACAATCTAAGAATGGTTTAATTTTTTCCAGCGGCTACCATCCCCCCAGTTATACTTAAAACTTGTTAAAACCTTTCACAAATACATCAATTTTTGTAAAACATAACACATCAATACATTAAAGAAAAACATTTGATACAGAAATGTTAATCTTAAAACCATACGGAAATACCACATTATTACAATTACCATAATAAAATCACTCAATCTTTAAAAACAAAAATAAAAAAAAGAGGTTACATTTAAAATAAAAGTTGCTACTACTTGCACCTTCAGGTAAAACAAAACGAAATCAATTATGTAAGCATATTTACATTCTCATGCCTTTTCTGTTTCCAATATTCTACTAATTTAACCAGACTTGGCAACTGGAACAAGGGCTTACTCAAATAATATGGCAATTTCGACCAGTACAACTTCCATGATACAGTCTCAGTATGGTTGCCATGGATATGAATACATTTTTTAAACATATTAAACGTTGCAGCTTTAGGGCTTCACGGTATAAAAATAAAGGTTGTAAGGACTCTCTGCTCGGCACAGTAAATCATCATATTTCAGACAGCCACTCTTCTCTTTTACATTTGGTACTATTTACCTTTGTAGGAAGGATGCCAAGCCTGAATCTGAATAACATATATCGTACTTTCCAAGACGGATATTTACAAAGATATTGGGAGCACACCCCTAGCTCTTTATAGCAGGCTGAGGATTTGTAATTTATCATAACCACCCACTGCATCACACGGGCAGCACCAATCAGCTCACCATATTTTTTGCTTATAACTTCTGGGAGGTGTATTCAATAAGATAAGCCTCCTTCTAACCCCCACTGTTCTAACTTTTTTGCTGTGCTCTTAATAAAGAAATGTGTTGATAAACGCATCTTTCTCCCTAAACTTCGCAAATATCGTATTAGAGGGTGGGGTTTTAAATTTGCAACATAAAAGGATTCTCCTCAATATAATATGGGCCTCTAATGATAAAAGACTTAACTCAAACCTAATAACACTAACTGGAAGTAACATTAGGCAACCTAAGGACTTTTTTCCATAAAAATCCTTCTAGATGGCAAAAAAATGTCCTGCAAAAAACACAAATGGCTTTCTGCCTGTAAGGAAGGCATGGTATCAAAGTAAGACAGACACAAGTGATCACAGTTCAAGGGTGTTTATTCAACTGCAAAATGGGTGAGATAAACGCCTAATCTAAACCTAACTCTAATATGGGAGTGAACTATGACCATCAAATAATAATAGTACAGTCCTAGTGACGTCTACTCAAATAAAAAGGGACTATACTAACAAAAACCTATTGCCAGTCCTTAGCGCTATGCTACAAAATAGTGTGGGATAATGTTCAGAAAAAAAGGAAGAAGTGATAAGTCATGATTTTAGGCCGCGGGCCTAACTTCCCCACGTTTTTAGCATGGGACAAGGCGGCAGGGTTTTAAGTGGGGTAAGAACTCGTGGGGGGGGCATTTTGGGGACGTGGCTTGCAGGATGGCCGTGGCCTAAAAAAGTAAACAAACCATAGTAAGGCACGCAAACAAATATATAAATGCATGTAGGTATTTATATATTTGTATGTGTACCTTACTATGGTCTGTGTACTATGCAAGCCATCTTTTATAAAAGATGGCTTGAAAAGAAAACAAACCATAGTAAGGTACGCACGTAAATATATAGAGGCCGATTCATGGAATTAATGTGCGCTGAAATTTTCGGCACAAGCGTGCGAAAGCATGCGAATCGCAGTGCAAGTACGAAAATCGCAGCGAAACCCGCGCACAGCGATTCATGGAAGTCTGTGCGCGTGTAAATCCCTGGATGTGCGCTAAAATTCTGCGTGGCGCTCGCTGGCGCACAGGTCTCCAAACAGCGTGCGCTAAGCGCACAGCGAAAGCACACATAGCGCAGCGCACACAACAAAAGTAGGCGGAACAGGGGGCGTAACACGCGGAATGGGGAACAACGCGTGGAAATGTGGGCGTCACGGGGGAAGTACAGGAAGCAAATGTGCGGAACGCCCACACGCGCGTCTTGCTGTGCTGGCACTGTCTGAGGCTGCAGGACTGCATTCCCTCTCTGATCTGCTGGCCCAGGAACATGATCAGATGCTGTGGAGTGTGACCCTGCATCCGTAACCGCCAAAGGCAGACCTACCAACACTGACATCTCCATAGAGGGTTCTACCCCTGGTCCAGGTGGGTTGGACAGAACAGAATCCCTGCCAGAAACACTTACCTGCGACTGCACATAAGTCTCATCATCCGACTCAGCACCTGAATAGAGGTCTGGGGAGGTGCACCCAGAGGCACCCCTGGACAGTATGGTCTGCAGTAAGATTGGGTGTTCACCCACCACCACACCACGTCCCCCACTGGTGCCCGGTCCTGCCTGAGATTCCTCCTGGGTCTGCACCATCTCCTCAATGTCAACATCACCAAGTGCGTCATCACCTGCAAAAACATGAAAGACAACAAATGGAAACAGGCATGAGCACCATAGCACACACATAGGCCGTGACAAGCCAGAGATCCAGTACATGAATTACACATGTCCCACATTACTATAACCCTGCCATGCATGCACTACCAAAGAGTTGGAAGTGGAGTCAAAAAGGCAGACACTGGGGAGAGCAAGATGGATATGCAACACATTTGCAGCATGTTGGGTAGCACTGGCATCACACATCAGGCTGTGAGTGGCATGTCCAATACACATATATGACACATGCCACCACACAGATGTCACGTAGCATAGCCACGGTAAATTACAAAACTACAGTAATATGTGAGTGAATGAGTACTGTCACACATCCATGTCACATCGACATGATGCGAAGATTGATGCTGAATAGTGTTGCAAAATATGCCACACACTGAAACACACCCAGTGTCCAATAACACAGTCATTGTGGGCTGATCAATGGTTGGTCACTTTAACATTACACGAAACACCTGTCATCTTCCACATGCAAACAGGCCGTAATAAAAAATGTCTGCAGCTCAATACTCCATCGGCCTGAATGTTGTAATCATTAACATAACCAGGTAAAAGTAGTGGCCCAGTGTGGGCTGTAAACAATGACCAAAGCATATCACATATGTTGCAATAGGGCAGAATAATGTGTACTAAAAATGGGAGAGTAGAAACAATCAGCCTGAATGAACACTTACAAAATCTGACCAATGTAGTTGCAAGATGACAGTTCAAGGTAAAGTGCACTAATCTGGGTGTAATTGGCAACTGTGGGCCGAAGGGATACAGTCATACCCAAATCCAAGGCACGTGAATGTATGGGAGGAAGCAAATGGGTGACCCATAATACTCAGGAGTACACACCCTCACCGGGCACTCAATCAGAACCCGTCACCCAAACAACATACACATGGATTACACACACATGCATGGGCACTCCCCGGACAATGCCTTGTAATCAGGTAGTTCTCCCACACCTTGGATCTGTTCCTCTGTGACGGAGGTCCCAGTAACAGACTCATGTTCAGTGAGTTTGTTGTCCTCTTGTGGAGACCCACCGCCAGTCACCAGAGTAGCGTCATGATTTGAGGCCAGCTTGTTCTTTGCTCTGCGTTTCAGGTCATTCCACTGCTTGTAGCAATCATGAGCTGTGCGCCTCCCAAATCCAAGGGCACTTATAAGGTCCGCGATTGTCTGCCAGTGTGCCCTAAATTGACCAGGTGTGGTCTTGCACACTGCAGTCACCAACATTTCGTGGCTATGTGCCGACACATAGGTCACAAGTGCATCAAGTTCCGGGTCATTAAAGCTTGGCTTCCTTGACGTGCCAGAGTGTGTAGCCGTGTCTGGGGTCTCAGCCTGTTGTGCCAGAGCACCCTTCTTCCTCTTTTTAAAGGTGGAGCGGAGCCTGAGTGGCTTACGCCGCTCTGGTCAGTAGGGGCGGAAGCACCGGTGGACTAGGTAGTAGGAGTGTGCAAATGCACAATGACCATAGGCCTTGGTGCAGGCATTGGCAGAAGAGTAATGTTGGCAGGGGGAACGTCAGTTTGATGGACCTGGACCGACACTGTCCTGGCTGGGAGACTCAGAGCTGGGGTGGATGGAGCTGCAGCTGCCCCTGCAGCCTTCCCACCCTGCCTACTTGCGGCAGCAGGTGACATAGCTGCCCCAGATCCACGTGGCTTGGTGACACCAACTTGCACCGCCACACGTGGCCTAGACTTGCTGACCTGGAAGTTAGCCAGGGAGTCATCCTGTGCCAGGTCAGGTGGCACAATGGGCTGGTCCAACAAGGGCTGAGCTGGGATGGTGTCAGCCACGTTTCCCTCAACCATGGGAGGGGGGGAGGCATGGGTGTCCCTGATTGGTCCTCCACACATGGGGGTCTAGGGGCACCCTGCAAATCCCGGACACGTCCCCTACCGCGCCCACCACGCCCACCTTTTGAAGGTCAGCCACCTTTGCCTCCCTTACCGCTTGGTCGCCTCCCAACCATGGCACTGATGTTGTTGTGCGTATGGGAGTAGCAGTAAACTATTGTCCTGGGCAATTGGGGGTGAAAGGGGTAGGGTACTAGATGGAATTCGTACCCTACTGCTCTAACAAAGCTGTCTGTGACCCCTGGGGAAGATGACGGGTCACGCAACGCACAGGCAGCCCAAAATCCAAAAATAACGTTCACGTAACCCCTCGTAGACCACGTGCGTGAAAGAATGAACCCGCACTACGCTGTGGCACCCAGAAACACAAAAATAAGTAATACACGCAGCCTACAATGACCTCTGAAGGGGTATGCGACACACAGACCAAATACAGTTGGTAAATACATGCGCGACTCACTGTCTGCCTGGAAAAAGAACGTGAAAAAGACGCACGTGTGCGCGTTGGCAACACCCCCGCCAAAAGAAGAATTGTACGCTGTCTGAGGAGACAGGACAAAAGAAGAAGTGAACGCTGTTTGAGGAAACAGGCCCAAAAAGAATAAAGAACGCTGTCAGAGGTAACAGGGAGTACGAACTTGAAACGATGTGAAGTAATCGTGTGGAACCAACAAGAAGTACAGAATTCACCCACTCGCTCTCCACGAAAAGCATGTACAAGGGAATGGGGTCCTACACATACCTTTTAAAGCGGCCCACATGTACAGCGTCACTTACGCATTTACGCGCTAAGGCCCTTTCCTCCAATTACACGAGCTGACACTCAGACGTGCAGTTTTTGGACGTGTACGATGAACATGCACCCGTGTTGATGGAAAAGCCTGCGCGCATCACGTCACTTACGCGCGTAGGCCCTTTCCTCGCATTACATGCATCCACACGCGGACGTGCAGTTTTCCACGAGCGCTGACAAGTCACGAGGGAAACGCTGTGCGAGTCACGTCACAGAAGCGCTTACACGCTAAGGGCCTTTGGTCCAATTAAACCACGTACGTGTGCTGACGCGCTTATGCGCGAAGGGCCTTTCCTCAAATTACACGCTGATGTGCAAGATTCTCACGTGCCAAATCACTCCGTATCAAGCTGGCCACGCAACAACACACGGAGGACCACGCTCCTGCCCAGCAGGCCGAATTACTGCCCCCCAGAGCCGCGAGCACGCTCTCACCTGCCATCTGCTGCTGCCTGACTGCCTGCTGCCCACGTGCCCTGCTATTTGCTGCCTGCACGTCAGCCAGGGGTGCAGTTGCTGTGACCACCCCTGCTAGAACCGAAGACTCCCGACTGGGACACCATCGCTCCACAGCCCAGCCCCAGGACCCAGTTGCCCACCCACTCCTGCCTCTGGGGTTGCCATGTCGGGCACAACACCATCTGGCAGCACTGGCAAGCCCCAGCCAGAGAGGCAGAGGGCCACCAGCTTCAGTGCCAGGGAAGTTGGTGTGCTGGTGGAGCAAGTCCTGGGGCAGTATGATGCCCTCTTTGGAAGTTTGTGCACTGACAATGAAGGACGGACCAGGATCTGGATGGGCATCGTGACTGCCATCAACGTGTAGGGGGTGGCAGTCCGTGACTTACACCATGTCAAGAAGCGCTGGGAGGACTTCAGGTCCAGGACCCTCAACAAGGCCCGGTGCCTCTTGAAGGCAGCGGATGCCAAGGGGCGCCGGGGCCACCTGTCCGACCACCAGATGAGGGTCCTGGAACACATATGCCCAGCACTCCACGTCCAGGTCCTTGAGAGGCAGACCCGTCTGGAGTCGAGCGGTAAGTGTACATGCATACTGATTGGACGCTGTGCGTGTGGTGGTGTGCCAGTAGTGTGCAGGTTGCACATTTGTTTTCGTAGGGCCATGTAGGGATGTGTATGAACAGGGGCATGAGGCAGCCACATGTGAGTCATCTTAGGTGTGAGACACATCAATGGTGTATGTGTTGGTAAGCATGCTGTGCAAATGCAGGTGTGGTAGCACACATGTTTGAATTTCTGTGTATGTACGTTGGCATGGTTGTGGTGTCACACATGGATGGTGGTTCCTGCTGCATGTATCGGCACTGTGTACATGTACATGTGTGTGTATTTGACAAGTGTGCAACTGGATGCAACATGGATGCACGTGACACTGATATGTAGAAGGCTGAATGCCAGATGTGATATGTATGGCGATCGCATCACTGCGACAGTTGGAGGAGATGTAGACATGCATGTAAGTGTGGTGGCATGTGTGCGTGTCTAGTGCACTCCCTGTGTTTCATGTGATGTCAGGCTCACCTTCGGCTGTTCATGCTGTTGTATGTGTATGGATGTTGCTGCCTGGTGCAATATTGCTGTGGAAATGCTCATGTGTGTGAGTTGAAATGACATGTGTGTCGTGGAGTGTGATGCCATGTCTGAAGTTTGACACTGCCACTCATGTGCAACTGTCATGTGTGTATCAGTCCATTGTACAGTGCCCTGATGTCTGTGTTTTATCTCTCCCTGTCTGCAGCGTCAACTGATGAAGAGGGCGGAGAGGTTGCTGTGGAGCACAGCGGCAGGGATCTCACCACCAGCCGGAGACGCAAGGCCCGGCTCCCCTCCCAGATTGTCATCTCGTCGGGGAGTGAGGAGTCTGGTGCCGCGCCCCAGGCCGCAGCTGCCGAGGGTAGGTCCAAGAGGCAGAGGTCGGAGGTGGACTCCTCGGCAGCAGAAGGGGCAGCTGAGACCCCACAGGGTCCAACAGAGGAAGAGGCACGGAGTCATCCAGGTTGGTGGGGGGTTTTGTGGAGGAGGAGGCCATGAAGGGACACACACAGGGTCTGGAGGTGGGGATTCCACTGGTGCTAGTGGTGCAGGGGCAGGGGCAGCGACAGGAGGCAGCACAGGCCGCCGCAGAGGTGCCTGTGTGTAATCCTGTCCCTGATCCTGTCACTGCATCATCTGGCACCAGCAGGGATGCCTACGTTCAGACCCGTTTTCAGGGAGGGGATGAGCACACAACAACTGGCCTTCCTCTCCCTGCAGACGTGGCTATCCGGGACGTGTTGAGCATATCCTAAGTGGGATAGCGTTGCGTCAACGGGACATGCGAGGTAACCTGCAGTCTTTTTGTGGAGAGACTGCACGTCGTCTTGCATGCCTCTTTGACCACGTTGACCTACTGGGACGGGTCACCGGTGCTGGATTCCTCCGTGTGCTGGACCTTCTTGCGACCCCCTCCGCACCTGAACCCCCTAAGCGCCAGTCGTCTTCCATGCCATCTTCCCACCCATGTGTCACCTGGGTACCCTGTGGAGCTGCCCCTGACCCAGCGGCCAGGCTGGTGGAGGACACATCCCTGCCACAGTCGGGAGTCGGACATCCAGCAGGGGTGGCCACCACGACAACTGCACCCCAGCTGGAGGAGGACGTGCAGGCAGCAAGAGCCAGGGCGCAGGCACAGGCACAGCAGCAGCAACATGGTGGGAGCAATGATGGCTCGGGGCCTTCAACATCGGAGGGGCAGGCATCGGCCATAGGGCAGGAGGACCCGGGATTTCAAGTGTCTTCCGTGTGGCAGCGGTTGGGCCACGCCATAGATGCGGAGCGGCAGCGGGCGGAAGAGGCACGGCTCACAATGGTCAGGGTGGAGAACTCCATGCGGAGGGCCCAGAGGCGGGCCGAGTGCCTCGAGGCAATTCGCAGGGAGCTGGAGGTGAACATGTTGTCGTCCCTGCGAACCCTCAGGGCCTTGGAAGAGGACCGCCTCCAGGACATTGAGCGGGAGTTCGATGATGCTCTGGCCCAGGACATCAATAAGTGAGCCGTTGGACAGGCCCGCTGCCATTGTAAATAGTTAGATAGTGTTAGGTTTCCTTTCTGTTTTTGTTTATTTTGGGGCGATTGGACAATGCACCAGGTTTTTGTATACAGTTCTTTATTAGGTAGTCTTTTTTGTAGGTTTCATTTAATTTGTTGGGCTCATGGACCCTGGATTGGTGATTTGTATATAGTTGAACAGTGGATTTTCTTTTTTTCTTTTCATTTCACCATGGAGCAATGGATTTCACTTATTTTTTTCCCTTGGATTTGCTTTGTTGGACTGAGACTTTGGACACATTTTCATTTGGATTTCTTTGGATTCTGATTTCATATTTTCATTATTTTCTGGACATTCTGCGTTTTATTTCTTCTTCACATTATTGTGTGTTTTCTTTTCATTACATTCATTTTGGATTCAATACATTTTTGTTTCATACTTCGGTGTGTGGTATTCTCTCATTGATTTCATGCATGTCATGATGTGGGTTTTCACATTCACTTGCACCCATTGTGTGTCTGTGATGGACATGTGTTCATTTACATACTTGCCATTCGGGTTGTATCATGTAATGGGCATTTCTATGTGGGTGGATGCAATACTTGGTTGGGTCTTTGGGCTCGGGTGGCATGGGGTGTGATGTGGCTGGCCATTAGGCCCATGATTGAGGATCGTCATGATGTGGGGGCAGGGGGACATGAGTGGGACATGAGTGGGGGCCTGCTGGCAGGTGCCCCTGCCTGCTGGGGGTGGGGGTGCAGGGGGACATGAGTGGGACATGAGTGGGGGCCTGTTGGCAGGTGCCCCTGACTGCTGGGGGGTGGGGGTGCTGGGGGACATGCGTGGGACATGAGTGGGGGCCTGCTGGCAGGTGCCCCTGACTGCTGGGGGGTGGGGGGTGCAGGGGGACATGAGTGTGGGCCTGCTGGCAGGTGCCCCTGACTGCTCGGGGGTGGGG
Source organism: Ambystoma mexicanum (assembly GCF_040938575.1). NCBI lineage: Eukaryota > Metazoa > Chordata > Amphibia > Caudata > Ambystomatidae > Ambystoma > Ambystoma mexicanum. The sequence continues at coordinate 278,341,233 of NC_090925.1, forward strand.
GTGCTGGGGGACTTGAGTGGGGGCCTGCTGGCAGGTGCCCCTGACTGCTGGGGGTTGGGAGTGCAGGGGGACATGAGTGGGAGCCTGCTGGCAGGTGCCCCTGACTGCTGGGGGGTGGGGGTGCTGGGGGACATGAGTGGGGGCCTGCTGGCAGGTGCCCCTGACTGCTGGGGGGTGGGGGTGCTGGGGGACATGAGTGGGAGCCTGCTGGCAGGTGCCCCTGACTGCTGGGGGGTGGGGGTGCAGGGGGACATGAGTGGGACATGAGTGGGGGCCTGCTGGCAGGTGCCGCTGACTGCTGGGGATGGGGGTGCTAGGGGACATGAGTGGGGGCCTGCTGAAAGATGGCTTGAATTGTATACTTTTAAAGCCATCTTTTAGAAAAAACGGAAATATGGCACTGAGTCCCCAGGTTTGCCGATGGTCAAAGACGTCTCAGTGGCCTGGGGAGGGGAGAAACAAAAAAACAGTAATTTACAGTGACTGACAGAAGTGCCTTCGGGGCAAGAAAAGAAGAGGAATTAAGGTACTACCCCAAGTCTGCCATGTATGCATTAAATAGAAATGGTGCCAATATGTAGCCTTGGCCTAAGCCACTATTCATCTCAATCTTTGAGGACACCACTCCTTTACAATCCAACCTAATTCTGAGGGTTGAGTGTTCATGCAGGTGAATGAGGGGTGCCAACAGTCGTTTAGGTAGCTACCAGTCTAAAATCGTCTTCCACAATTTATTTCGATTAACCCGATCAAAAGCAGAGACACATATACGTCCTTCAAAGTCTCTTCCCGGGCAAGATGTTGTACGTCATTTATAAGCCAGCCTGCCCACTTAGTACCAACATTTGATCAAAAGCCCAGTTGGATAGGTTTGCGGATACAATTACTATTTGCCCATTTTTCAAGGTGAGAGAGAAGTACCCACCCAAAAATCTTCAAGTAGCGCGATTGGTCTATAGTTTTTGTCTGCTTCTCTTGCACCCTTCTTGAAAATGGGAACAATATGTGCCTCATTCCAAGAAGCTGGAATGCATTTAAGTTTAATAATCCAATGAAGGTATCCATATAGGATTTTTGCACAAGCTTCTGGTTGAGCTTTAGTAAGTTTATTGCACTTTCCGTTTGGACAAAGGGATCTGGAATTGCTTATTTGTCGAATCATTTTTTCTATTTGATCTACTGTAAAGGACATAGACCATTTCACAGATTTCACATTATCCTAACTTATTAGAGGATCAACTGGTCGATTATATAGTCTTAAAAAGTGGAAGATCCAATCTTGTTCCGGTATTGGATTGGATTGTAAAACCTTTTGACTGACTTCTTTTTGCTTAATTAATTTCCAATAACTCACATATTTCTTCCCCAATGTACAAAAAATCCTTTTTTGCTTTTTATTTGATAGACTAGTGAGCTTACTCATTTAATTTAATTTTTGGAACTCTGTTTCAGTCTCTTAAGGTCACTAATAGCCTTGAGAGTGGTGGATCCCATTTGAATCAATCTGCTAGCCGCTTTGCTGCAGTTTTTTTTTCATCTGTTAAATGGTTGGATCAAAATTAGGCCTAACAAAGATATGATTAAATTTTATCGGCCCCAAGGATTTCTCTATGAGCGATAGGATGAAAGATAACAAATCCAAAACATTCATTTCTCTCTGTTCATTGAGAAATTCAATTTCAAATTTTTCATCAAGGTCACATATATCTCTTTAAGCCCAAATGAGCCTATTTTGGCCCGAAGTAACTATAACTCTACACAATCTTTTCCCGGTCAATTTAAGTTGGTTTACACAGGGAAATACCACTGTTAATCATTCATGGTACCTGGGGACGCCACTACTTATCTTGAAACTATATTCCATCTTCCATAAATCTTCGGAGGCAAATATTAAATCAATCATCAATGATTTAGACCTCACCATCGCCAGAGCAATCATCGGGGCAACGTTAGACTACTGCAATGCCATGTTTGCAGGCAGCTCATAACGCAACATTACAAAGATGCAGGTGATCCAGAACAATGCCATCAGAGCTGCACTCAACATAGCTGTTAAGGATTTCAATCAGGTGACACACACCTTGGTCTCAGCCTAGGATGTAGCGCTCAATTTATATCCCTTTCTCCTTATTTTATGCAAATTCAATTTGAGGCAGTACAGAGCTCGTATCACACCCCCTTTTTCAAATACCCTGGGTCACAATGGACCATGAACCAGGCCGGTTGGTGAAAATACAATATTTATTTATTTTTAAAATTCAAAAGAAATCATCCAATTTTTAATATGGGGCAGCAATGACCAATGGGGTGATGTTTACCATGAAAATGGAAGCAATGCACTTGGTTAACCTTCTCCTAGAACATATACAAAGCACACGTGAATAGGAGCACGTTTGGGATTAGTATAGATAGCACCCAAGTTAAGGTTCCCCCTGCAATGTTCCCTCAACCCACAAATAATCGACTTCTGAGGTATTCAGCGGTAAGAGGCAGAAAACAGAATCAACATCCGAGCTTCCCTCACAGAATAAGATGCAAAAACAGACTTTAAACCATTAGCAAAGGCATAAAATAACATTCAAATTTTACAAATTAATTAATGTGTGGTTAAATTATAATATAAATATGTTTTATCACAATAGCATGTATGTTATATCACTGGCAATTACAAGGCAATGGATCCGCTAAAGGCATACAATTCGAAAATGAATGCAAAGTTTAGAGCATGCTGTAGCCAAATGACACGTTGGAAAACTTGCAATTTTCTCAATTCCTGCTTTAAATTACCCAAATGGTTTGTAATAAATATGGGTAAAAAACTCTGATTTGGAGTGCGGGTTTTGGGCTGGGAGATAGATGTATATTACAGGGACAATATAGTGGTGAAAATAGGTCTCTAGCTGGTGAATTGAGAGAGATTTGGAAGGTAGAGTGAGGTTCGTTTTTAGGAAAATAGAGCAGTTAAAAAGAGAGAAAATCGGTTCTGAAAGAAATGAAAATGTTACTTACACTAAATTATCTAGGCTATATTGTTAAAGAGGAACACAGTAAGCTCCAAGGTTGATTCGCGAGGTCAACCTTGTCACCCCAGTGCTCAACCCCATCAATAAAATAAATGAAAATTAGTTTGATTACTCCAAATATAACTAATGGCTTATAATTTACACCAAACAAAATTGAAAAGACATGGCGCTAGCACTTAAACATTATGGACAGGATACGAGGATAATTCTAACAGTTTCAACAAGTTACCAGGGTATGCATATAACTACTCAGAGAGTGGGATAAGGACAAAGGCAAGACAAGATAGGCTATGTGTTTCTATGGGGTGGGGATTATACTCACAGTCCACTTTTTAGTTTTGGGATTTTTGGACAGTCAACAGGGTCTGGTCACCACACGGTGGCACGCCTGGCAAAAGTCAGTTGGACAAGGTCTGGTCACTGGGTCACCGGGTAGTGAACAGCTGGACAATTCGGGTCACTGGATGGCAAATGTACCACTGGATGCAGCCAGTGGGCAAGCAGTTAGTGGGCAGCAAGCCGGTCTGATTTCAGGATGCAAAAGGTACCACAGCTCTCCCCTTTTTAATGGGAGATTAGTGGGTTGATTCTGGATCAATAGCCTTGCTGAGAATAGGATAAGCAATGCGCTGGCATTGTATTGGGGTCTGGAATCTGGCAGGATGAATGCAGAAGATCAGGAATGCAGGAGCAGGACATTCAGGAACAGTGTCTTTCTAGAGCTCTGTCATGGACTCTTATTTATAATGCATAGTGACATCATAGAAGTATATGGCTGGGCAGGCTTAGCTAAACACACCTCTAAACAACTGGATTGGTCAGGGGTGATAGTCCCCGCCTCGCTCTCAGCTGGTTGGATTTCAAGGCCAGGATGTCAGATTTATGATGTGAGTTTTACAATGTTCCAAAACCTCCCACAGTTACTTTAGCTAAAATCCGATTTTGCCACAAATGGTATATTTATACAGTTGAAGTCTCTTAGGAAATTACATAAACAGGTTACATATTTTATGCAGACCATTGCAGTCCAACTCTGCAATCTGTGAGACATTATTTGTACGTTTAATAAACTTTGGTCATTTTCAGTGTGAAATGTAGGCCTAAAATTCTGTGACTTTACATGTACATATTATTATGGGGCCAATTTCTGTACATTTTTAACATTCCATCATGTGTCCTTTCCCCATGATTCACATTCTTCTGGCATTCGTGTCCCATACATGCTATTGACAGCCAAGACCTCTTCTTTGAAAGCCACAAAAATCACATTTAAACTACTAAATGTTTACATTTTTGAAAGGTCCTGTTGCAAGGATAACCGTCTTCAAAGTTTCTTAATAAAATAGTTGTCATGGCCACTTGCCCAGGATCACAGGAGCTGCACCATCAGGTTGTGGGAGCAAGGGGTAGCATGGTTCACACGCGTCCCTTTCGGACGTTTATACACAGGGCTTGGTTGGACTCAGTCCTGGCACCTTTGGTGCCAGGCTCATGGAGAAACATAAGCAAGACTCTTTATTATGGTCAGGAGTGCTTTTTAGGAACTTTCCACGTGTGAACAGTCAGTCCTGGTGTGGCTTTCCATCTTGAGCTGCACGTGCAACTTCCCATCTATAAGCTGCACGTGCAACTTCCCATCTATAAGCTGCACGTGCAACTTCAAGGAGTGGCACTGTGTGGTAAGCAGAACAGAACTAGTGGGCGTGGCCTCAAGAGCTCAGCTATAAAAGCCAACCCAACCCCAAAGCGCACGCTTCGCTTTAATATGCATTCGCATGCAGCGTAACGATCACCGCTGCCTGGAATAAAGCAGCCCTTACCTTTGGGAATCCAGTCTCCTGCCCATACGCTTACCTCCTGGAGTCAGCATTCACCTGCATTCTTCACTGCTGAGCCTGGCGTCCATTCTTCATCCACCGGAATGCAGGACTTCAGCTCTGGGCACCGCAGCACGACATCTTCTTCATCCTCCGAACGCAGGACATCAGCTCTGGGCACCGCAGCACAACATCTTCTTCATCCTCCGGCACGGAGGACTTCAGCTATGGGCACTGCAGCACATCTTCTTCATCCATGAAGGCAGACCCTGTGAAAGGACAAAAGGCAAGGTTAGACATTACGAACTTTCAGTTTGAAGTCGCTCTTGCTAAATTCTTCGCGCTTATCCTTAAAAGCTCACTTACCTGCTGCCGGACTGCCGGGGGATCCTCCGCTCCTCATCTGGAGCTGCCTCGTACTCTGTAGCTCTGCTGTGCCGCAATCACACCTATTTGGGAGAAAGATAGACATTATTACAGATCTGACAACAGGCTGTGACAAAGACAATACAAATACTTCAAGACAAAGAGAAAACTGAAAGACACTTACCAGAAAGGCGTGGAATAGTCACAGCTGGACTGGACACCACGTCCCAATTCATCGCAGCAGCCCACACCCTATTTGCAGCGGGAGAAAGCAGACAGGGGGGTTCTACTTACTGGGAGGGCTGCAACCGTGCCCCAACGTCCCCACAGAGACCATGTGAGCGTAACAATAGTCTTTTTAAACAAATGGGCATCCTTTGTCCTACACTGACCCATTTATTTCTTTTCAGCTTCCACCAACTGTCACTTCCTCCAGAGAGAGGATGGGTTTTCCCAGCTTGATTGAAGGTTTATTGCCCCTTCTCCACTTCTCACATCTGTGTCCTGGTAATTACATTGTAGAGGGCTCAACCCAGACTAGATTCTGTCCAACCTAGTAATTATCACTGGGGTGTTAGTATCTAATGAGAGGGCCCCTTTTGTTTCTGTCATCCTCTCAGCAGAAACCTGTCTTGGGCTTATTCCTCCCCACATGCAGCGACTGAAGTTTGATTTAATTCTATTTATTTTTGCTCTGAATTGGAAACCTGCTGAATAGAACCATTTCATACATTGTATTTTCACAGTACAATCCCCTTTCTTATTGCTAGGCAAGCATCAGAGCAGCATCATTTTAAGGTAAAATACCCCCTTTTCAATGGGGACTTTGTGCTAGCAGCAAAACAGCACTGTTTTTTCACACTATTTCTTTTGTATATGTCAGAACACACTGACAAGCTCCCTCAGTGTGCCCCCTTATTCCATCCTGCCCAATATGTGCTTTGCAAGATGGTGCAGCCATCTTTTTCTTGTTGCAAAACACAGTTTTGGTGCAATGGTGCTTACTAGAGCCAACGCAGCCGATTTGCTGTTTCTCCTGAAGCGCAGCTTGGTTATGGAGACATTTTGTTCAATGGGTCAATGTAGCCCACATCGCCAAAAGGGAGCACATTCCTGCCATCAGGAAGGAGGTGCACTGGCTCCCAGTTTGTGAGCAGATAATGTTTAAGTCACTCTCCATCCCCCACAGGTGTCTCTCTAACTCAGCCCCACCCTACCTCTCTCAGAAGATCACCAGAGCCCAGTCAGACAGGCCACTCGGGTCGGCATACACTAACGGGCTTCTGCTACTGAAATTCAAAAAAGCCAAAGCCGAAGGGGCAAGCTTCCCCGCCTTTGCAGCTAGACAATGGAATGCATTCCCAGCACTGAGTCATTTTGGTGTCCAGGAGAACACTGAAAACCTGGCTATTTTGAGGGCTTCGCCTCGACTGAACCTGTGCTGTCATTTCCTTGCTCTATCTCCCTTCACCTTTTCACTTTTCTTTCTAGCACTTTACCCACCCAAGATTTTGTGTAACTGGTTGTAACGGTGTCTCAATGCCTCAGGGTTTAGTGCGCTTTATTACTGAAAAAATAAAATAAATACTATTATTTTAATAGATTTATATTCTACCATTATTGTCGTGTAGCTTGCAATTGTTATTCAAAAGAGATTGACATGTACTTTTTATGGAACCTAATTTAGTTTGATTTCCTATGGCACACACTGGTGGCTCTTCTGTATTGGGAGATGGAGCAGCAACCTGCCACCCATTTTAGAAGAGTTGTAATAATAATAGTAATTGATTTTAAAATTGCCATCCAAGTGGAAACACTGTGTGCTCACTCAGCTGCAGCAAGCAGCTTGGGATGTGTTCCTGGGCTGGATTTGTTGTAAGGAAAATGGGTTTCCTTGGCTTACAGTTCAGCATTCAGCGTGTGATCAATGGGCCATGTAGGGCTAGGAGAATTTTCCTTCACTATCCTTGCATGGCCCATTAGAATGGATTCTGGGGAGCTGCTAGCCCAATCTTGCATAGGTGGTGCTGCTGTGGCTCTCTAAGCATTAGCGTTGCCTGCTGTGTGAGTTGGAGGTGCTCTGTCTCCACTGCGCATGCCAGGAACCCAGAAGGGATGTTTGATTGACACTGTGACATCTGCTCCTGCCGGTGCACCGGCGAGGGAGAGCACGTGTGAGGCCCTGCGGGCCGAGGCCTGCCTGCGGAGCGAAATAAGGGAGACGCACACAGAGGGCTCGTGCCTTGCCCAGAACTGCCTCTCCGTACTCGGGGGCAGGGCTTTTATTAAAGCGCCTTACGTCACCTCGTCATGGGACGTAAGGCGTTCACAACATTCCTCCTTTTTTCAAACAACTTAAAACATAACACATTAGATCCAATCATGTCAACTTGATTCAACTTAACTCTACTGTGCATTCTAGTCCAGCACAACTTATGGTCTTACCACTCATTGGGCCTCATTAGGACCCTGGAGGAATGGGGCCCAGAGTCTCTTAGCTTTTCTAGGGCTCTCGGTGCAGTTCTTATGGCATAGCGCCCACATCTAGGGGCTGTCCCCAAAATCGTGTCCGGTTGCGGCTCACCGGCCTTATTTGGAGACGCCTCCCTCGGTTCCTCCAACAGTCTGTCTGTCTTGTACTCCTTGGTCGACTCTTCCTCGGGTTGTTCGTTCTCATCTTCCAGCGGCGACCCTACCTCCTGCGAGGGCCGCTGGTCCCCGTCAGTCCACATTTGTCGTGGCACTCCCTTGAACCATGATGCGTTCCTGGTGATCTGACGCCGCCCTTGTGTGGCCGTTATCATGGTTCCTCATTGTTGAGTTATCGTGCAGGGAACCACGCCGTACTGGGTGTCCAGCTTCATTTTTGAGGGGTTCCGCTTCACCAGTACTTGATCGCCGACTTGGTGTCTAGTTTCCTTTGTGTGTCTTTTGGTGCTCATGTGCTCATTTGCCGTGATCCTTCTTTGATTTGTGCGTTCGCTGTCGTAGGCATCTGTGCCACTGCTTGGATGGTGTGGAATGGATGACGTCTTCCGGTGTAATTTCTGTGGTGCTGTGGGGTGTCACTCTGTAGTTCCTTAGGAATCGGTACAGGTCTACCCTCCATGGGCTGTAGTGCGTCCGGGATGGGGGTGTACGCATGAACCTCTCTGCGTCTCCATTGGCGTGATGTGGTGGAATTTGATGTTCAGATCAGCCAGGTATATTTTGATTTGCGCCCCTTGGAAGGGTGGCCCGTTGTCGCTCCGGATGCACTGAGGTAGGCCATGGGTGGCGAAGATCTTCTCCAGAGCTGGCATCACCATGTCTGTGGAGGTCAATGACACAATTTCCACCTCAGGATATCTTGAGTGGTCATCAATGGCCACTAACAGATACATGCCTTCTTGTACCGTGCAGAAGTCAACGCTGATCGCATCCCATCTTGAGGAGCCCCACTCTGCCGCTTGTATGGGTTCGGGGCTCGGAGGTGCGCTTGAGATCTGACATGGGAGGCTTGTTGAAATTAGTTGTTCTACCTTGGTATTGATGTGCGGGAACCATACTCGGGGCCTGATCCTGGCTTTGCTCCTGACCATGCCTTGGTGACCTTCGTGAGCCAGCGCAATGACTCTGTCTTGCAGACTTGCGGGTATGACCATCCAAGCTCCTCTTAGTATGAGTCCTTCTTTGGTGACAGACCGGTCTTGTCGCACTGGGAATATGCCCGTGAGGAAGTCTCTGGCTTCGGGTGTGCAATTGTGTATGTTTCACAGAAAAGATATCCATTCACCAGAGATGATGGAGTCCTTGACGAGGTCACAGCAGGGGTCAGCTTGTGTGGCTTGTACAATGTCCTCAATGCCGATTGCTCTTGGTTTCATCATGTGCACAATCTGGCAGATTTGTTCCTCTGTTTCTTCTGCCACATTCACCTCTCTTGACGTGGCCGCTCTCAGGTGTCTAGATAGGAAATCTGCGGGGTTGCTGGTACCAGATTGGTATGTTAGTTCAAATTCGTATTGTTGCAGGTGTAACAGCCACTTCCCTATCCTCGCCGGGGGGTGTGAAGAGGATCCTGTGAAAATGAGGATGAGAAGCTTGTGATCCGTGTATGCCTTGAATTTTGTCCATATAGGTATATGTTAAAGTGGCGGCAGCCCCACAGTACTGCAATGGCCTCTTTCTCAATATGAGAGTACCGTTGTTCAGTGGGAGTTAATGCGCGGGACACGTAGGCAATCGGCTTGGTTTCTCCTGTCTGGGCAACTTGGACCAGGATCCCTCCGAGGCCGATGGGGTTGGCATCAACATATAGTTCAGTTGACAGTGTGGGGTCGTAGTATGCCATTGTGGTGTCGGCTGATAGGGACGTCTTGATCTGCTCGAAAGCCTCCTGGCAGTTGGGGCTCCAGACCCATTTTGTGTTGGATTTGGTGAGTTCCCTGAGTGGCTCGGACATCGTTGCCAGATTGGGGATGAATCTCCCGCAGTACGTCGCCATCCCCAAGAAACTGCATACTTATGTGGGTGTTGTTGGGGGTGAGGCTACTTTGATGTCCGCAACTTTTTGTGGGTCAGCAGACACTCCAGTGCTGTTGAACACATATCCGAAGAAAGTGATCTCTTCCTTCATGAACTCGCACTTCCCCCGGTGAATGTTTAGCCCTGCGGTCTCCAACCTGCTGAGTACCATCTCGAGGCGACGCATGTGTTCTTGCCTGCCGCTGGCATGGATGAGAATGTCATCACTGACATTGAGTACTCCTGGGATGCCCTGTATCACTTCCTGGATGGCCTGCTGGAAGACTTCGGCTGCAGAGGATATGCTGAAGCACAGTATTTTGTATCGTCGCAAACTCAGGTGTGTGGAGAAGGTCGTGATATATCTTGAGTCCCGATGCAGTTTCAGCTGAAGGTATCCCGCATTGAGGTCAACCTTGGAGAACACCTTTGATCCCGTGAGGTCTGTGATGATTTCATCAAGTGTGGGGGTGATGTGTCATTCCCGCTTGATAGCTGCATTGGGGAGGCACATGTCGATGCAGATCCTTACCTTCCCAGGTTGTTTTGGCTTCTTGGTTACCACCATGGGTGAAACCCACGATGTCGGCCCAGTTACTTCCTCTATGATGCCAGCTTTCTCAAATTCCCACAGCACCTTTTTGACTTGGTCTCTCATGTGAAACGGTGTCCTTCTGTGATGTACCGCTCAGGGCTGTACTGATTTGGGCATCTGATACCTTTGAGGAGGCCTGGGTGCTTGTCAAGGTGTCTGACGATGTCCGATGGGTCATTTATATTGCAGACGAAGCGTATTAATTCTAGATCTTCCGCTGTATCCCCACTCAGCAGGCATTTGATGCCTGCGTCAATGACATACACCTTGGATTGTATTGTGCGGTCGCCTCTGCTGAGAGTTGTCCGAAAGCGCCCTACGACTGGTAGTGGAGTTTCGCACCTGTAGGCAAATAGAAGTTTGACTGTCTTCTTTAAGACTTGGGCGGGAGCGTAGTTTTCAGAACATGGTCACTGGAATAACGTTCACTGATGCCCCTGTGTCGATTGTCATTTGTGTCTCTTGGCCTTGTATGGCCACTATGCATTTCCATCTTCTTTGCCTTTTTGTCAACCCTGTGCTTCGATGATGAAGTGCAGAGATTAGGTACACTTTCCTTCCTTTTCTGAGTTGTCTGCTTTCTACCTCTTTTGTAGTGTCGTCATCGCCTTCTTCGTCGGTGGATGAGTTGGCTGTCTTGATGCGACAGGCATTGGCCTGCTTCTTTTTCCTCTGGGTCCCTCTCTTTTGTTGCAGCTGGGGGCGTTGTGTGGGCCCTGAAAATCTGCAGACTCTCGCGTAGTGATCCTTCCGGCCACTTGCTCCACACGTGGTTCCTTGTGCTGGCCAATTCCACCTTCCATGACGTGCGCCTCCGCACCACCCACATTCAGTGGGCCCTGGAATCCTTGATTGCCACCGAGGTGGAGTGTTTGCATCATTGGGGTCATGTCTTGACTGTTGGCGGCTGGCAATTTGCACTATCGTCACTGTCGTCGGTGTTATCTGGAGCTTCTGCAGGGTGGTGCTCATCTGTGCCGCTCTCGCGTGTGATAGCTCTCTCTGATGTCCGCATTCAAGGATTCTGGCCAGTGAGATGCCCTTTTTGCTCAACACCATCTTGTGTAGCTTTTCCGAGTGCATGCCATTGATGACTTGGCATCTGATCTCTTTTTCGACGTTATCAATCTCACATGAAAGCGCAAGTTTTCTGAGTCTCGTGTGATATGGGTAGAGCGTTTCCTCTTCTAGGTGGATGGTGGTGCAGAAAATGAAAGTCTCGTAGTCTGGGTTTAGTTGTGGCATAAAATGTGCTGTGAGATCATCCTTTGTTAGCTGGTAGACGTCTAAGCCATCTCCGATGACGAGCGAGTTGAAGATGTGTGGGACTTCGTCACCCACGATGATTGGAGGTGTGACCTCATTTTCCCGGGTGTTGTGACATCTTTGCAGTCCATGGCCATTTCAAATTTTTGGACCCACAACAGCCATCGGGGACCTACAGATGAGGGGTCTGTGTATGGGTCAAAAGGTCCAAATGCCATCGTGGTACCCCCTTGCGGTCACGGGGACGGTGCTGTGGGCGTTAGGTCTGCCGCAATCCTCGATGGTGTGACAGGCCTAGGTGTATATAGGCACGTCGCCATGATGTGTTGAAAGTGAGGGCTGTAGTAGAAAGCGTGCGCCAAAATGTCCTCAACCCAGGAGGATTGTAGCTGGCGGTGCTGTGTTGCCTGGTCTGCCTGGAGGTCTGTTGGCCAGCTCCAAACATGCAGTGGCCTCAGGTTTGCATCAATGATGTTGTTCCTGTGATGGAAACCCGCTGGTGGGTTTGATGCAGGGAGAATTGAAGCAGTGGGCCAGATGGGTTGTAACAGTATAGAAGAAAAGAAAATATATATTTTTTCCGGTGGGGGATGGGCCCCCCACCGTGTTTCTAAAAATGTGCCCGTGTCGGGGGCTTATTGTCCTTGTATAAGCATGCGCATGTGGTGTGTTAGTGTTCGTTCCCTCGTCGCCAGTGTGACATCTGCTTCTGCCGGTGCGCCGGAGTAGAGAGGGTCGGGCAGAGCGCATTGGTAGGGTGGTTGGGTAGAGAGATTGGAGGTAGGATGGGTGGGGATAGAGAGAGGTGGTTAGGGAGGGAGGGGATAGAGAGAGGGGTTGGGTGGATGGTAGTAGAAAGAGGCAGTGGTGGTAGAGAGAGTGAGGGCAGGTGGGTTTGTCTGGATAGAGAGAGTAGGGGTAGTGCAGGTGGGGGTAGGGTTGGTGGGGCAGAGAGAGTGGTGGTAGGTTGGTGTAGAGAGGGTGGGGCAGAGAGCGTTGGTAGGGTGGTTGGGGTAGAGAGATTGGAGGTAGGGTGGGTGGGGATAAAGAGAGTGGGGGTAGAGTGGCCTATTGTAATCAGCACTCTCACCAGACGCAGCGCTGCATAAGACGTACCCTAAGCACAGCCCCTTCCTTACCCTGACCTCGATATTAAACGCTAAAATTCAGTTGGAAAAAGAACTATATAATCGAGCAATGGGCTTCCACGTACCCCTGACACAGCTCACTGCTATTCGTGTGGTCAGCGCAGACACCTAGCACCATCTTCTGAGATTCCTTCTCGTTGCTCTTTCCACATTCCCCTCGTGGCCCGACTGGCTTCTTCACCATGCTTATTGCTATATCCCCCTACATCCCACTATTAGGTAACACTCATTCTGTTCATGGCGGGCACACCTTCTCTACAAGCAACGCCCTTTTCTTTGTCAATATGTTCTTTTTTATATTACTTTCGTTCTTACAAGTTGCATGAGCCCCCGCCAGTGCTGTACCCACTGACCAGAAATGGGTAAACTTTATTTAAATTTAAATGATGTGCTGAAAGAAGCCTGAGATTTGCAGGTTATACTGGACAGTTCGCTCCTCTCACATGCAAACAGGGAAGAGCCACTGCTGTCTTGTAGTGAGGTGGAGCCACTACCCTCACTGTGCACCCAGTTTACTGGCAGTGCTGTGGATCAGGTCCCCCTCCCGTGTACACACGGTTTTCTGGCAGTGAAGGTCGTCTGCTCCTTTGAAGATGCCGAAGCCTTTATTCAGAGTTTTGCTGGTGAGACACTGGACAAGTTATACCTCTGGTCAGGGAAACATAAAACACTCCTGAAATTCGCATGCTGCAGATAAATGTCAGCATGCTGTTATAGGCGTAAAAACATACACACAAATTACGACCCAGTTCGCCAGGACCTAGTCTTTGTTGTTTAAAACTAAATTAAAACTACACTGTGCAGCAAGGCATAGTATCCATCAATCCTATTGGGTTTCTGTGAGTTAGCCGTGCTGCTTCCAATTGCACCTCATGTTCCAGAATGATCCTGAACCTATTCTTTTGCTGTTCAATGCTACACACAATTGAAATACACGGCGCGGGAAACTCACACTGTAACTAAATCCTTTGAACTAAAACAATTGCATTTCCACGAGAAAACGTAAGGAAAAGTGGCAGCATCTCAAAATTCTACACAAACCGCAGGCAATTGAAATATAAACAAGGGCAGTGGTGGGATAACAATTATTATTAACTTTTCTTGCCGCGCCCTGTGCAGTCCCTTTCATGCTTCTTAAAGCAACCGCCTTGACGAGCCTGGAGCGGAAAATGTGAACATGCTCTAAGCGCGAGGAACAATCGCAAGACTGCTCCAATCACACTTATACAGTTTCCACAGACATGAGCAAACATGAGCATAAAGGCTTCGAGGTTGTCCTGACGGAGGTGGTTTCTTGGGCTAGTTTCAATATTCTTCCATTTCTAAAAACCTCTTTCACATGCTACTTGTGTACAAGATAAGGGCAAGATGAACTAGTATGCCAAATACAATTGCCGGTAAGCCCTACTGAAAAGTTTATACTTTTTTAGAATTGAGTATCAACATACTGCACAGTTACGGCATGTATTGCATTTCTGTACTAGATGTTTAGGTTGGTCTCCAAATTCTTCTTGTAGTGCTGGATCTTCACTACGCAGGTCTTCAAAGGCACTCTCCTATGGTAGTGTCCTGCTCAGTTTAGACCACTTGGCTGCAAAGTCCCAGAATTCCTCCATTAACCACTGTACCATTATGGAGTCATCCATTCTTTCAAGCAAGGAGCAAATATTTCTAAGAGCATTGTCGGGTAGACTTTCATTTACATTTTTGGGATCCAGGCATGATATGTCTGTGGCAAGAGATGAGTGGGTTTTAAAATGAGTATGGGCCTCATCACGAGTTGGGTGGTATCCCAACTGGGATACCGCTCAACTTTATTTGGGCGTTAGTGCCCGGTCGTCTGGCGGTACTACTGCCGAATCACAAGTTGTGTGCTAAACGTTACTCCCCTGGACCCAATGGGGAATTTTCAAAGCAATTACTGTTCGGTAATACGGCTGGCGGTAATTGCGCCAAAAACATTTATTTTTCTGCCGTGTTTACCCCCAGCTGTAAGCTGGGGGTACACACGCCAGACTCGAGATTGGGCTGAGTGGTAAATGCAGCATTAATGGCGTTACCACAGCATTTAAGGGCTACTGCCCAACTCATTATAAGGCCCTATGTACGCTAACTCTAAACTGGTCTTTAGCTATGGTGATCGGCTCAGCCTTTGCACTCATTCCAGGCATCCTCTTTCTGTGGGAGACACTCCCCTCAGAGAGTGCAGTTTCCACTCGTTTATCATGGCCTCTTTCTTCAAGTCATGTTAGCACATTCTGCAAATTGTTCTGCTGCACAGTATACAGAATCAAAATTTCTTGACTCTGCAGCAAGCACTATTATAGTGTCTCAGACCATTCGTTGTGCCTGGAGGATGTTCATTCCACTTGTCTGGAATACTCGAAGATATAACTGGATTGTGGGCACTGTTTGGAATTTGCACAAAGCCTAAGCAAAGTGTAAAGCTTGGTAACGGATGTTTGAATGTAATTTATCTGTATTTGAACCAATGTCATTGAGTGTTACAACCACATCAATGAGCATTGCTTTGTCCAGGTTATTAAAGGAGCCAAACACTTGCCATAGCGCTGCTTCCTTTGCCCACCACCTTTTTTCTCCTGTTATTTGGACTGGCAGTCTTCCATAGGCAGCTCACACCTCATATCCATCCTATTGTCTGACTCATGAAAAATACATCACAGGAGTTTAACAGGCAAAACAAAGGCATAGATTCATTTGATGCTTGTGTCCCTTCTACAAGTACACAACTTGATACATGTGCATACCACCAAACATGTATTTGACTAGGGGATTCCTTGCTGGGCCAGGATGTGAGACCATTGTACTGGCCCTGCATATTGGAAGTAGCATTGGTTGAATTTATAAAGCAATTGCCTAGGTCAAGACCATTATCTTTAATAACACTCTGCACCAACTCAAACAGACCCTTTCCAGTAGACAAAGTGCAGTTGGTTACTGCTAGCAGGTGGTCATGTACACTGTCTGTAACATATCGAATAGTTATAGAGCACTGATCAGTAACACTCATATCTTGGGTTGAGTCTATCAGAATTGAAAATAGCCCAGTGCCCTGTATTCCTTGAATGATTACCTTTTTTATCAGTTTGGAAATGGCTTCAATCACATACCCTAATGTGGTCTTTGACATGAAGGTCACTGAAGCAGACCGTCCTTGCCCAGTTTTCTTTTTAGATATGGATTGAAGGGCCTCAATATGTTCCTTTAGAGGTCAGTCATATTTATTTAGGAGCAGAAGGATTTCATAGAGGTTGCCATGATCCAGCTCTTTGTTATTCTGCTCAAATATGGGTGTTGGCATAGTTAAACTAATGCCAACTTGATCTACTCCCATTTCACTGCCTCTTTTTGACCTAATTTGGTAGATCAAATGGTACACTTTAATTAAAAAATAGTTGTTGGGTGGGAAATGGAATAGGTTGAGGTGACACCCCGCATTAGTTGCGGTTCTGGGGTGTCTGCCTCTGCAGTAGGTAAAAAGAAATGAGTGCAAAAAATTAGGTCAAATGGGCAGTAAGTCAAGTTTTTTAGGTCAAACCCATATCCCAAACATGGACTCCGATTTCCCACGAAAACGGAGCCCCCTTTTCCCAATGACTGTTACAATGTCAATAACACGCTCCAATATGTCTCTCCTTTGCTAACTTCAGGGTAATTTCGAGCTAACTTTGAGCTAATTTCTGTCAGTGGAACAGCAGACCGCTTAAGTCGACCCCTGAAAAGATCATCATAAATCCATGAAGTTTTTCATCCCACAGATGAAAGGAGCACTCTTGCCACGTTTTGTAAATGCCAAACAAACTGTGCAAAAAGGACCTTTTGTATTTTCGAATAACTTAACCAATGTTGTTTACTCCCTTCTTTCCCACAAAATGCTAACTCTGATTGAATTTGTTCATGTTTGCGAGGTTGAATTGGATGGTGCTGAAAGTAATGGCAAAGTTGATCTGATTTTGGATGTTGAAAGAAATAGACTGCCAGCTGTGGATCATCTTTCCGTGGTTTGTGCTCCATTCCCAGTTCCGTGAGTCTTCTGCATGTAGTACAGCAGATAAAGATTCTTTTGAATGACTAGTATCTGGCACTTCCTCTGGGGGGATGATGATGTCTCCATTTCTTTCAGACAGACTGGTTTCTGCCACTTCCTCCTTGGGGGAATTTTCAATTGTTTGTGACAGACTACCACGACCAACTGCCACTTTCTCTTTAGTGGGGCATCTTCCAATATTTCTAACAGACTAGTACCACTACAAGCCACTTGCTCTGGTGGAAAGTTCTGGGTTATTTTAACAGACTGTTATTTACCACTCGCTCTATGGTGGCACCTTCACTTATTTCTGGCAGTTTAGTTGTTGCTCCATCTGCCTCTTTTGAGATGTTCCTAATAACTGCAGAGACTCTGGCTTCTGTCACTTCCTCTCTTGTCACACTGTGAGCTCTTGTTGATGACTCTTATGAGGAACCAGGTTTAATACTTGTGCTTGAAGAAGATGCCTAGTCACCCTCCACTGTTCTCCCAGCAATTCCATGCGACTTTTTGATGGTCGGAACTGTAAACAGATCTTCAATTCTTTTATTTTGCCGGACTTCATCTTCAGTCTGCTTTTCTCATAGTTTTTCTGCTCCTCCCTTTCTCTTTTTGAATACATTTCTCTTCTAAAAAAATAATGACCTTAAGGGGCTTTTTTGGTTTTTTTTTGGTATGAGGAGTGTTTGAGTATGAGTGGTAGTTTTATAATACATATCTGATGAAATAGTTGTCATGGTGATACGTAGTTTAAGTTGAGAGTACTGTGCTAGCCAAATATAGTTTTCCTCTTTCTCAGGCAGAATAACTGCTTCATTAAGAATTGGTCAGAGGTCGTTATAATTGTAGACCACAAGACATGTAATCTTGAGTAAGATGACCCACTGGCTGTACAAATATACAAACACATGCTCACAATATCCCCTGCCTCCACAAGTTACTCATCATGCTGCCTATACAATTAGCATCTGGTGTCTCAGGGTGAAAAATGGAACTTGAGTAGTTAGATTTATCCAATTGAATAGTCACAATCACGAAATGTATGTGTTATTTGTACTCTACCCAATGTCATACATATATATGTATATATATATATATATATATATATATATATATTAATATAAAACGAATAATGCATTGAAGGTTAGGTTATGTTTTGAAGGGTTCTCAAGGCATAGGGATGGACACTGGGTTGAGGCAAGGATGTGTACTTGCTCCCACTCTTTTCAGTGTATACGTGCCCTATCTTGAGTTGGCATTTAAGGATGTCTCTGTTTTTCTTCCCAAAGTAGGCACTACTGAAATTGGTTGGTTGGCCTATCCTGATGATTTTATTTTCTGAATGCTACACCCATAGGTCTGCAAAGACGCCGATCTTGTATGGAGAAGATACAGCGATCAATAACCTTTTATTGAACCCTACGAAATTGCATATCATTGCGTTAAAGACAGCGGTTAAATGGAACTTCAAATGACACATAAATGGAAATGAGATTGGGATTATGGATAACATTACATATTTGGGATTTACATTTGCAATTAAGAAGCACCTCTCTAGTGGAGGGAAAACTGCAATAAAAAATGGAGGCGTGCATTGTGCAGATGAAAGTAATTCAGTGCAAGTTCTGTTATTCTTCTTTACCTCCCTTGATAGTATTTTATGGGTCCAAAGTAACCTCATCGATATTATATGGTCTTGTGCTGTTGCCCAATAGGATCAGGAAATGGCTACACATATGGGAGGGGAACATCTGGCGTACAGTATTACAATTGCCTTTGTCCCTGTAGGACCAATAGGGATTGAATTAGGCCTTGAGCCTGTTTATTTAAAGTAAATAAACTGTGCCTATATTTTAACATCAGAAGACAGAAGGTACATAATCTTTATGCTGAATTGGTAAGCCATAGATAGGGAAATTGGGCATATCACTGCACACTTTTATGAAAGGATGTGAGGAATTTTTACTGGAGGCAGATATAAACTTGGAATGGCCCGAACCAGTAATTATTAAGAAACGAAAGGAGTGGGACCAAATTGAGACTTTGACTAACCTCTATACATTAGAATTGTATAAGCAGTACTCAAAGAATGCAGTTGCGCCAAAAAACGGGGATTTGTGCACCATTTTGCTCGCAAATCCCTGTTTAACAAATGGGGATTTGCGGGCAGAATGGCGCACAAATCCCCCTTTTTTATCGGTGCACAAATTCCATGAAACAGCCCCTTAGTGTGCTTCAGATTTCTGCCTTTGTCACAGTCAGTCTAAGTAACCTGGCTGCCAACATTCCAACTACCATTATATAAAGAAGAAACAAGTGCTATCAATTAGCTCAATGTCAGCATTTTCAGATTTCACTGATCCCAGCCTTTCTGTAACCTCCCTCCCACAAAAAGAGAACAAAATCCAATTGGGTCTATAACATGCGGAGTGATACAGTACTCCAGCACAATGGCATGGTAAGTGAACTGGATACATGCATGTTATTGCTCCTGGCCAGTGACCTGAACATTGTATTATGGTCTGACGTATCAGGAACAATTGTAGCCAAAAAGGAAAAGCTACATTTTTATTAAATAAACACAAAGGGGCATGCAGCAATGCATACATATATATCAAGGGAATTCCTGCTGCATGCACACAGAGGAGACATTTGTGTAATCATTATACCCCCCACAGTGTATGCTCTGCAACAGGGCCTTTGAGAGAGCTGTAATCCAGGTTTTTATTTTGTGCTGGCACAAATGAAGCCTAGATGGATCAGCATTGCAAGTTTGCAATAAAAGAACTTGACTCGATTGAAAGTTGAGAGCAAATTATTCTCTAACTCTATTTTAGGTGTGGAGGAATAGGATAGGAATTCTACCTGGTCACTCCTGTTTATAGCCTGTACTGGAGCCTAGGGTGGCCCCTAGGGTGACAAAAGGTGTGGATAATAAAGGCTGCCAAAGTGGCTGAAGTGTGCTATACAGGACCACTTTACATTACACTGCATTGAAGGTACACAATTACTTGTGGTTACTTACCCACAGTGCTGGACTTTGTCTGGCTGGCTGTTGGTAGCTCTGCTAGCCTCTCTGCTAGCCTGACTGGAGTGGATACGCGAACAGCGGCCTGCCTACAAAATCATATAAATACAGCCCAGGGATTGTAACAAAGACGTGATGAGCACCCCCTGGATTTCAAGCATCACCCAATCACCAGCGGCTATCCATTTGGAACTTGGACTGATTGACTTCTAGAGCAGAGCATGCAGGAATCTAACTTCCACACAAGATGTAAACTATAACTTTTTCACTTTTAAATGAGCCTCAATGCTGCACCATTCCTACAGGGTCAGGACAAAATGATATGCCCAGGTACTCACAGCATTTTAAAACTGCTACCATTGATGGCCAGTTAATACCACTACGGCAGTGCCTGGCAAGTGCCTTTCCCATCACCCTAAACTTGCTCAACCTACTCAAGGTCCCTTGGGAATTATCAGATGGGACACCATTTATAGACAATAACACCCAACTACTAACATTCTAGTACTAGGGTTACATATCATGGGGCACCCACTCCCCTTTGGACAAGCCCTCAAGTTAGCTGTCTGATTTTGTGATAAGTTCATTGTATGACCCAGTATCGAGATTATCTGGTACCACATTCTACCCTTTAACAAGAGAAACAAGTGCTTCCCAGATAGCACATCATGTCATCATTGTTACGGTGCAATTTCCAGGTCCACTACACATACCGTGCACAATACCATTGTTACTTGTCTAACAAACAACAATATTTGCTTTAGGAATTCACCTCACCACCTGCTGTAAGATTATTTATCACAGGATATGTCCCGCTTACTGCATGCTTCATTTACATCGTAGTGATTTCTGGGACACTGACAACAGTGATAGTGAAACACAGTTTGTTTGTTTGTTTATTTATTTGTAATGCACGCCATACCCAAGGGTAACCGTGCGCAGCGAGGAGAATATGCAAAGCTTTCAATGTTACATGGAATTACAAGGTTACATAATTTACAGTGGTAGAGAGATAAGTATGTACAAATTTAGCAGGATGCAGATCTGGTCAAAGTTTAAGGCACTGCTGTCGAGCGAAGCAGTAGGTTATATACAGTGTTACTATAATTATTTACATTTATGGTATATCTCTAACAATACATATATACAGGTCAGATAAGGTAGCACTACAAAGGTGTCTAGCAGTACATTACATATTTTTGTCATTGAGGTGTTTAATAAGATTCATTCTAAAGTATGAGAAATGTTGGTCTGTTCTCAAGTTGTGTGGCAGGGCATTCCACCATTTAGCAGCTAGCACAGGGAAACTGATGCTGCCAATTTTAGCAAGTTTAAATCTAGGTATTACCAGGCAGTTGGAGTTTGGGGTTCTTGTAGGTCTACTAGAGACTTTTCTTTCAATTTTGTCCATCAGGTAGCTGGGAGCAGCATTATTGAGAGCTTTGTGCGTCAAGGAGATCATTTTTAGGTGGATTTTGTTGTCGGTGGAGAGCCATTTATATTGGTGTCTGATGGAGGAGATATGTTCCCTTTTATTTATGCCTATAGCAGCTCTTAGGGCATTGTTTTGTAGGATTTGTAACCTTTTGGTGATAGTTTTGTTTGCACCACTGTAAAAGGCATTGCAATAATCAAGTCGGGATAATATTAAGGCTCTCGCTAGGATCATGCAACTATCATTAGATAAGAAGGGCTTACCTGCTCTTATTAATTTACAGGTATATGCTGTGGTGGAAGCTAAGGAGTTAACTTGTTTTGGTGAAAGACATGGTGGAATCAAGATAGAAACCTAATGTTTTTACTTCCCTCGAAACCTTAATGCTATTGCCGTCTATTTTAAACATGGAGTAGTCCTTGCCTAACTTGTTGATATTGGCCTGCGTACCCAGGATAATCAGCTCAGTCTTATCATCATTCAGGCAGAGGCCATGGGATGCCATCCTATTCACCAACGCCCTGTCCTTGCTGTGATCCCCAGAAAGCGGGAGGAGAATCTGTGTATCATCTGCATAATTAGTGTAGGTGATACCTAGAAGGTCCAGATCATCGAAGAGAGGCTTAGTGAATATGTTGTATAAGGTCGGTGAGACGCAAGAGGCTTGAGGGACTCTGCAAGTGATTGGTGAAGGGTCGGCCGCTGCCGAAGGGGAGATGACTCTCATTGTTCTCTCACTCAAAAAGGATTCAATCCATTTAGTGGCATGGGTGGAGAAGTGTGCAGCAGTGTCCAAGTGTTTGCAAAGGACCTTATGGTCCACTAGATCGAAAGCAGCTGAGAGATCAAGTAGAAGGAGGAGTGCTGTCTTACCTTGATCTCTCAATTCATCTATTTGGGTCTTTAAATCAATGAGGGCAGTTTCAGTTCCATGGAGTGGATGGAAGCCAGATTGTCTAGCTCCCAATAGATTATGTAATTCAAGGTGTCTTTGAATTTGTGTATAGGAAACTTTGTCTAGTATTTTCCGTAAGAAAGGTACTGTAGTAATGGGCCGGTAGTTGGTGGGGATAAGGGGGTCTAGAGTCTGCTTCTTGAGGAGCGGGAGCACCCATGATTGTTTTAGGTTAGCCGGGATGTTACCTGTGGCGAAGGAGGCATTTATCAGTTTGGAAATGAACGGTGAGAGGTCTCTGCAAGCGTCTTGTATTAGTTGTGCTGGGCAGATGTCACCTTTGCAATTAGAGGGTTTGAGAGAGAGGATGGTTTTCTCTACCTCTAAGGTAGTAGTTTTAGTGAAGTAGAATTTGTTGGTAGAGTCGTTGATGGTGTCATTAAGTGGCGGCTTATTTGGGAGGCTTAAAGATTCTTGGTACTGTGATCAATAATATCAGTGCATCTCGCGCATGTTTTGTTTATAATGGTTGCCATTTTCAGCACCGCAAGTAGCACGGTGGTTGCAGACTACAAGTGAAAGGCATCCTAAGATTGGACTAGGTGAGAAATGGTGGATTCTAATCTTTTTAGCCACAGTTGATGGCTGTCCCCATACCTACAGAAATATTATCCACTAAATTTGGATTATCTGTATCTTTTAGGTTGCACCATTGAGTGTTTTCCAGCCCAGCACAGCAATATTATTTTCACTGCATGTTGGTCCCCTATAATTATTCAGGTTTGAATGTGCTTGCCTACTGAGTTTGTGGAGTTTAGGTCAGATAGATTGGAATTGGTTATGCTACATTGCTCTAGGGCTATATCGATGAGCATCATTGTGTATTTTTACCCGTAGACATTACACTGATGATATTAAAAGATTGCCTATGGATTGAGATCTTCTGTCCACAATGGGATAGACCTGAGATAGCCAAAACACAGCAATATAAAACCATTTGGGTAACACATAGTTTGTACTGTGTACCTTTTTTCTTGATTACATTGATGGCACATTAAAGGGTTCTCCTCAGACTCAGATTTACATGTTGTTTTCTTGCGGAAACTTTAGATAACTCAAAAGAAGTGTTGTGTTTGACAGGGTCGTTTGGCTACCCTACTTTGGACAGGACCAGCCTACTGCTAAGGCAAAGTTTATTTACTTAACTTGTCTGCTTTTAGTATATATGTTCCCACTTTGATTGGGACCGACTGACCAGATGTAAATAGAGGTCTAATTAGATTTCACCCTTGTTTCCTACAGTACATTGGTCATCACAGATGAAAATATTTGGACAAAAGTCCACATACTGTACACAAGACCAGAGAACCATTGGAGTTTTATTTTAACCAAAGGGTGATTAATCAAACTTAAGGTGATCTTGATTATACATAAAAAGATTTGTATTTCAAGGATTATGATTGCCAATATTTACAATGATATTTTCTCTCTGTCAAATTACAGTAAACCTCACTGTATAGTACGCCTGACGATGAGCATTGTACGTCAAAACACGTTGGGTTTCCCATTAAAGTAGTGATTGCGAGGAGGAAAAGAACGTGTTTGAATTTCTTCTCGCCTAATGAATGCTTGTTTGTTTGAACATTTATATTTTTCAAAAAGCATTGACATTATTTTTCTGTACACATTCACAACTGCATCAGACAATTATTTGGCTGTGATTCGGCCCTTGAGAGCGTGCAGGAGTTCCCATTTCTTGGAAATTTTATTTGCTATTTCATATTTATACGGTCCATGTGCCGGCACCATTCATTCTCCCCTGCACCTTAAGTTTCACACTAAATATATAAAGAGTACACGCCATTTCAATGTAACACTAGAAGTAAGACACCCTAAAATAGGTCAGCGTTGTTGACTATATTAGTTTTTTAAGTGCCTTTCCCATGCCCATTGAAGCCCAAACTTTTGGCATTGCCAATGCTTGTTGATATTACAACTAAAGCCTGTAATCTGCAGGCTAAATGCAAACCTCTACAGCAGAGGTACAGTAACTCCAAACAAGCTCTAGTTTCCCCACGTTATACTTATATCCCCTCTTTCTATCACTCCTCACCATTCTTATTTTTATATGCATGTCTTGTCCACTCCCTTCCTCAATCCTTGCAGCCCTTCTTTCCCTCGCTCCTCCCAAACCTCTCTTCAATGCTTATTCAAATGTCCAATCTATTGGCTTTGCAAATGTGTGTTCAAGTAAAATCAAATTTATTTTAGTTATTAATCTGTGGAATAACATAGCACACAATTACAATAAGATTGGGGGCGGGGGGTGCAGCCTGTTAAAACACACTGAGGAATACATACTGACAACTTGCAGGAAACCATATATTTCTCCCACAACCCAATTACAAATACAACGTAATAATAACATGCATCCCTTTTGCACACCATTCTTTCACATCAGATGGGATAAGAGAGCATAAAACATGACTTATAATTGGTGTCATGCCCCAATATGTGACTGCCCCTAACAGGGACGGTGACAGGGCCTTGTAAATGAAAGAGACCTTGGCTCGAGCCTTGGAGTGGGGGCACAGCATCGGCCCCACGTTGCCATTCAGCAGCCTTGTAACAAGGCCCTGTGGTCCAGCTCAGAAGAGTTTGCTGAATATCCTTTTATCTGCTATTAAGTCCCTTTTTTGTGATCCTTTTTTCGTGTTCACATGGTTTTCTTGATTTCAAAAAGAAAGAACAACCAGAAGCAGCGTAATGTCAAGTGGAAACATATAGTGTATGTAAATACTGTTAATTTGCAACCAATTTGCTAAAGTCTTATACCCATTGTTGTGTAGCCATGTGACAGTGTGCAGGCAGCGTTAAGCCGTTGCACGTTAAACAATAAACGGGGCATTCCCGTGGATTGAGTTAGTGCGCACCTGGAGCCTGACTGTGACAGACCTGTGTCTGAGTGGTTATTTACCAGGGGGAAAGACCTACACCCCAGGGCCACACATGCCGGCGTAATACACTTAACACTGGCGACGAGGACAGCACCTGGGCAGGGGAAAGAAATTCCAGTCCGTGCCGTGTCAGCGGGTGACGGCAGTTATTCCTCTCAAGGCCTATCAGTTGCAACTTGTGGTAAGATGTTAACCGCCATTTTTACTATCCCGCTGGCAGCGGCTCCCACGTGGAGTGCTCGTGCGCCCAAGAGGTATTATTTTGACCCACCATACCATGCCCCAGGGGGCGAGAAGCACCTAGTCAGCCCACAAGGGGCTCAGAAAGAAAACAATAAGATTTTCATTAGGATAGGAAAGCCTTAGAGAAGCGTTTTAGACATATTGTGACCAGACGTCTGCAAATTTCACCAGTGGGTTGTGACTGCGAGTGGAAGTGGGGAGAGCAGCATCCCACACCAGACTGGAACTGGTTTGAGTTGCAGTGTGTACATAGAGGTGCTTGTGCGCTCTGCCACGTGCAAATTGTGGCCAGCTCATTTGGGGAGGTGCCTGTGCGCTCGAACATGTGTAGTGGTGTAAAGGCAGTAAACCATGAGCAAGGAAGAAGGAGACCCTCAGGGGGCCAGCCAGGCACCCGTAGCAAGATTTTTAGGGCTAGCAGGGGCCCTTGCCAACAGGGTTCCTTAGCCCCAATACCTGAATTTCATACATCCGGTAACCCATCGAGCGTGCGGCCAAAATGGATTCCCTGGATTGAAACACATACTGTAAGGCCACTGGGGAGTCTGATGAAGAGGCGAAAGTGTCCCGCTCATATATGCAGCAGGATCTGAAGTACATAAGATCTTTAAATCCCTCCCACCAGTACACAACTCATACCAGGCTGTGAAGGACTGACTGCAGGAGTATTTTCTGCTGCTGGCGGACCAAGACTACGAGAGGTTCATTATGTGTGCTGCCATACAGAAAGAGGAAAAGTCTCTGGACAAGTTCTATGGACGCTTCAGACACTTAGCGACAAAATGTGCTTAGGAAAACGGAGAGGGGATGGTCCGAAATCAGCTGATATATGGCTGTGCCTCAGGAAAATTCTGACACCAGGTACTACGTGAGCCTGGGGTCACGCTAGCCCCCACGCTAGAGATGGGCAGGTCATATGAACTGGCGGAGGTGCATGCCACAAAAATGGACACGCCCATCTGGTCGCTCAAGCTGGAAGACGTCTGTGCAGTGGGCCGACAGCAAAGTGCCACTGTGCAACCCTAGGAGGGAGAGAGGACAGAACCCTACCCCCTGCCGAAGTGCTGATATGACCTCCAGCATGCAGGAGAATGCCCAGCAAAAGG
Organism: Ambystoma mexicanum; assembly: GCF_040938575.1. Lineage (NCBI taxonomy): Eukaryota > Metazoa > Chordata > Amphibia > Caudata > Ambystomatidae > Ambystoma > Ambystoma mexicanum. The sequence goes on from NC_090925.1 coordinate 278,367,666, forward strand.
GAGAGTGTGTGGCCGATGCAGAGTGATGGGACATTTCACCAGAAAGTGCAAGTGGGAATTCCCTGAGGACCGAGTCGGATGACAGCCGATGCCTTGAGATAACAGCGACAGGTGGTGGTGGTAGAACAAAAGGTGGAAGAGAGGGACCTGGCTGAGGAAGAATAGGATGAAGAGGAAATATTCTTAATCTCAAGCATAGACTCACTGCAAACCAAGAAAAGGAGACAACCTACATACATGGTAACCATACAAGGGACAGAGACACCAGTCCTAGTGGACACAGGAGAGTTGGTATGTGTAATGGCGTTCCAGCATTACAAAGCTCTCCTGGAGTCGCCACCCCTGACCAGGGAAAATGCAAGAAATTTCACTTTCGGAGGCAAGTAACCCATTCCTTTCTAGGGTGTTTTTGCTACCAGAGTGGCTCACGAAGAATGACAGATCCAAGCAAAATTATTCATTACTGACATTAGCAAACACGGCCTGCTGAGCTGTGCAGCAGTGGAGGCTTGGGGATTTGTGCACTTCGCATACGGAGTGTACGTCAAAGACATTAATGGAGTCCTAGAGAGGTTCAAGCACGTATTCATCAGGGTTGGAAAGCTGCAGGGGGAGCAAATCAAACAACATATCGACTAATCGGTCTGCCCAACAGCCCTCAAGCATCGTCGGATACCGTTCCACCTCAGAGGATGGGTGGAACAAGAACTTGATAACCTAGTGAGTTTGGATATTATCGAGAGGGTAGAGGGACCAACCCCATGGGTCTTCCCCATAGTAGCTGTACAGAAGCCGAAGCAGCCGTGATTGGTGCAAATATGTGTAGATATGAGGCTTACTAAACTGGCCATCAAGAGAGAGGCATTTAACTCCGACATTGGATGATGTGGTGGGGAGCTGCAAGGGGACCGTGTATTCTCAAAATTAGATCTGGGGTCGGGCTACCACCAGGACGAGCTTCACCAGGACTCCCGCTACATCACAACATTTATGACCCACCGAGGCCTATATCATTACAAGCGCCTCAGCTTTGTGGTAACCTTGGTGGCTGGGGTGTTTCAAAATGTGATTCGAGGAGCCTTGGTGGAGCTGGAGGGCCTCATCAATCTGAGTGATGGCATACTTGTATTTGTGACTTTGCAGGCAGAACACATGAATTAGAGAAAACGATGGAAAGGATTCAACAAATGAGCCTTACCGTACACAGGGAGAAATGCAAATTCTTGCAACGTTGCATAGAATTCTTTGGAGTCATCTTCCATGAAGGAGGCACATCGCCCGACCCACGCAAGGTTCGCTACATTTAAGAAGCAAGTCCACCAGGAAATGTGCCGAAATCCAAAGCTTTCTAGTTATGGTCACTTATTGCGGGCGTTTTATCCCGAATCTCGCCACCATATCTGAACCCCTCCAACTACTCACCAGGAAGGATACGGCGTGGGAGTCGAACCAAAAAGAGCAAGAGACTTTTGAAACCATCAAACAGGCACTCACCGGTAATGAGACAATGGCCTTTTTCGACCCACAAAAGGGGTCTGAATTGTGGTAGACGCAAGGCCGGTCAGTTTTGGGGAAATGCTGTCACAACTAGACTGGCAGGGACACGTGAGAACAGTGGCATATGAAAGCAAGGCCCTGTCCAGCACAGAACAACGCTACTCTCAAATTGAAAGGGAGGCGCTGGCGGTCGTGTGGGGTGCCATCACTTCTGTATATACATCCTAGGCAAACCTGTGACAGTAGTCACAGATCACAAGCCGCTATGGCCAATCATGGCGTGCTAGTCTTTGAAACCACCCCTGAGAATTGAGCAGTGGATGCTTGAATCGCTGGAATGCGGGGTACAGTTGGTGTACTGGCCTGGGCCTCACAGCCCCACAGACTTCCTCTCATGACACCCGATGGAGGATGGGGACATGGAGTGCACCAAACAAAGTGAAGCGGAAAACCACATCCAAGTAGTGGTTGCGGCTGAGAAAACCTGTGGCACTGTCGATCCAGGAGGTGGCAGAAGTGGCTGATTTCATTTGATTTGATTTAGAATTTGTGTAGCCCATATCATTTTGGGGAACCAAGCGGCAAGCCACATCTAGGCGCATATCTTAAAATACAGTAAAGTCAACCATCTGATAACTGCTCAGGATGATCTTACTGGAATAGAAAGGTTGTAAGCTGTTTTCTGAACACAGCCAAAGATACTATCTTCCGTAGATAAAGCAGTAGAAATTTCTATGCGCGAGGACCGGCAACGGAAAACTTTCTATCCCCCCAATGGCCAAATCTAGAGGTAGGAACCACCAGTAGATTTTGGGTCATAGACCGCAAGGGTCTAATGGGGGTGTAGGTTTTGATCTTAGCAGTTAGGTATGGAGGTGCAAGGCCATGCACACATTTGAAAACCAGACACAGAAGCTTAAACTAGATCCTTTAGTGGACTGGAAGCCAATGGAGTCTCTTCCAAAATTCTGAGACTGACTTTTTCCATGATAGAGAAAAGACTACACAAACTGCTGAATTTTGTGCTTTTGCAAGTTGCTGCAACTGTTATTTAGGACACCCTGCCATGAGGACATTGCAGTAGTCCAGCCTAGCATTGACAAGTGAACCCACAACAATTGCTCGATCGCCTTCTGAGATGAGGAGAAGGAGCGGTTTCAGCATCTTCCGATGGAAATATGCTGATTTAACCGCCTGATTAACATGCCGATTGTACCCCAGATTTGACTGCCAAATGCACCCTAAATTCTTAACTGACTCTGTATACTTTGAGATACTTCCAAATAGCGAAGGGCATGGGACCATTTGGAAGGTAGTTTCCATTTTCTTCTTGGAACCAAAGATAATTATCTCTGTCTTATTGGGGTTAAGTTGGAGCTTGTTATCTAACATCCATGTTTGGATTGTCTCTGCACATTTCAAAATGTTCTCCACTGCCTCCAAAGGTTGTCTTAGGCCAACTTAAATCTGCGTTTCATCCGCATACGAATGATACTGCAGATTGAATTGCACAAAGATTTTTGATAAAGGGCGGATGTAAGATTAAATAACACCGGCGACAGAGAGGAGCCAGGAGGGACTTTACAAGGAATAGTCAGCATTTCTGATAAAAAAGGGTCCATTTTGACATGTTGCTTTCGATCAGTTAGAAAAGAATCGAAACATCTCTGTGTTTTTCAGAGAAGTGTGCCACGTCGCTTAGTCTGGCATTAAGGAGGTTAAAATTGACCATGTCGAACGCTGCCGACAAGTCTAACATGATGAGCATAATAACGTCACCATTTTCGGCATTTTGAAGTATGTGATCCCATACTTTAAGCAATGCAGTCTCCGTTCCATGTTCGGGCCTAAAGCCGGATTGGAATTTGTCCAGGATATTATTACCTTCAAGATGATTCTGGAGTTGCATGGTCACAACCTTCTCTAAAATCTTAGTAGGCCACAATAACCCAGCAATGGGGTGACAATTTGCCAAAGTATTTTGGTCCAAACTAGGTTTCTTCAGTAATGGCGTGAGATATGATTTATTTCATTCCTGTGGAATATAGCCGTGAGCCAGCGATGCGTTTACACAGTGTTGAATTCGTCCACTCAGGACTTCTGCTTGTTGTTTTGCCGGAATAGGGTTGTAACTAAGATTAGTAGGTTTTAAAGCACTAATGGTCTCCTTTCCTACTAGAACAAATTTAAACTCCATATGTGGAGTTTTCTCTGCAACCTCATGGGCAGAAATGGTAGGGCAGGGATTGCAGGTGCGTTGACTATCAATATTCAATCTAATCAGTTCCATTTTGTCAAACAAAAGTGATGAGTGTTTTGACTTGGTTAAGGCAGCCATGGCAATTGGCGACTGGAAAACTGTACTGACAAACCTACACTGGAGTGTCCAAGGTGCCCAGCTAGAACTGGAACGGCTATGGAAGGTAGGATATGAACTATTGTCAACAGAGGGAGGAGTCCTGCTATGAGGAAGCAAGCTGGTGATTCCATTGGCACTGGTACCAAGAGTGATTGAACTGGCCTATAGTGGGCATCAAGTGGCGGCAAAAACTAAATCGAGACTACGAATGAAGGTGTGGTGTCCCAACCTGGAAGGTAGTGTCGATGAATTCATCAGCAGGTGTGTTTGTGGTGCCAGGTGGCGGCACCTGCCAATAGACACCCAAGAATTGAACACATGCCCCGCAGCGCCGAGCCGTGCTATAGTCCACATGGACCGTGGTTCTACAGTCCGCAGGACACACTTTCTTGTAATGATTGACCAGTGGTCCAGGTATTCAGAAGTGAAACTGGTTGAGTCCACAGCATTTGAACAGGTAGCACAGGTGATGGAAAAGATTTTTCTAAGGATCATCTGTTCAGATAACAGTCCCATGTTCCAAGGGGAGTGCTTTGCCAAATTCTTGGAGTATTGTGGGATCACACACCGTAAGATTACACTGGTCTGACCGCGTGCCAATGGGGAGGATGAACGCTAGATGCGCACCCTGAATAAAGTGTTCCGCATTGCACAAGGTCAAGGGACCTCCCTCAAGAGGACATTGTACCAATTCCTCCAGTAGTACCGATCCACGCCAAAAAGTACCACGGGAGTAGTACCATCTGAAGCTCTGTTTCAAAGATGCCCTCGAGGTCTCATCCCAGAGGCAGAGGGACAGGCACCTGGGACCATCGACGATGAAAGAGTATTTGAAGAGAGAAGATTACACAACGAAAGAGAAAACCTGTGGAGACATCTGAGACCACCCGACCTAGCAGTGGGAGACACCGTGATCGTCAAAAATAGACATCCTGAGGGAAAACTTTCCCTCACCTATGAACCCTGTCCCACGGACGTTGTCCAGGTAAAGGGATCCATGGTTACTGCAGCAGATGCGAGAGGGAGGGTGACACATAATTCCAGTTTTTTTAAAAGGGTGGGGGAAAAGGAAGAAATACCAAGAGAGAGACCACCAATCCCGAGCCCTGAAAGAAATGAGGAACCCAATGATGCCTGGGAGTGTGAGGCCCCAACCCTGATAAGTGACCAGGCAGTGGGAGAGGCCGGAGGAGGCCGATACCCCAGCAGGGAAAACCTGAGGTGCCTGACAGGTTTTGAGGACTACGTAATGTCTGAGTAGTAAACTTAGATCATCCGGACAACCCGCCGGACTCTCAGGGGAATACACTGTTGTAAGCCACTGTAGACTGGTGCGTTAAAGATCATGGCATGTTCTTTTGCCCATGTTGGGCAAGCTAGCACTGAGTTTATTTTTACAACTGCGATGTAATGTGTTTTAAATAGTTTCATATGAAAAAGGGGGAATGTTGTGTGACAGCGCAATGGCAGTGTTAAGCTGTCGCACGTTAAACAATAAAAGGGGCATTCCCGTGCACAGAGTTGGTGTGCACCCGGAGCCCGACGGCATCAGACCTGTGTCCGAGTGGTTCTTTACCAGGGGGGAAAGGCCAACACCCCAGGGCTCCACATACGGGCACAATACCCTTAACACCCATGGTGGCAACCTTTTCCAGGAGCAGAACCCAACTTTGATTTTCACCACAAGGGCAGAAATTCCCACACCAAGCGAAGCGAGGGAGTCGTATTCATCCCAAGTTCAAAACAACTCATTTTACAATGCATTTGGTAGCAGGAATTGAAAGAAGCTATAGCATTTATAAGCAGGCCTAAACATATGACATCTCAACAACAGTTGAGTTGCCCAACCTGTTGCCAGCGCTGAATGACGCATCCTGCACCATTGCAATTACACCCACCTTCTACATGAACAGAAAGATGTCTAAGGATGTCCATTAAAGAAGGACCTCAAATGCACTAGCTGGAGTTTGAGAGCACTGAGAGCAGCAGCAAGACAGTAGTGTACTGCCTGCTCTGGGGGAGCTGCAATTCTAACGGAACCAGCAGAACTTTGTGTGACAGGACGACAAGCTCTGCCAACGACTGCTACAGGCGCACTTGACCTCAGCAACAGAGAACAGTAAGTGAGGGTTCCCAAGCAACGCTTGACAAAAGGAGGCAGCCAGTGATGACTGCTCTGGCCGCAAGACAGAAGGAAAACAGACAGACCCACAACAACCCGCACCGGCAGGCCGCACCGGCTCTACAAGCTCACATCTGTACGGGGCACCACAACCATCCCCTTCTCCGACAGGTGCCATGAGGTGGGCTGAGTCCTCTTTAGAGGCTAAAGATGGTCGTATACCTTTGATTTGTGCCAAAGCTGCACCCCACGTAGGCTTGCAGATCAGCGCAAGCCCGTGTGAGGTGCAAATGACTGACAAGATTATAGAGAATCGCCAGATGGGCATTTTTGGGCAGCGAATGGGGCGACCCACAGCTGTAACACACACCTCCGCAGGCCTGCTCCTCGAAGCCCGCTCCATCTGGCCCTGAAAACCCATGCCCATACTTTTGATTCGTTGCGTGACTCACGCATGCCACCTAGACACCTCGCGGCCACAACGACTATTCTTAACTCACTCAAAATATGAAACACAGCCGTAAAGTTTAGAACAAATATATTTCTTGAAACCTTCCGATGACAAAAAAAACATTTTCCATGACATAAACTAAGTGTCTGATAATTCCATGCAGTGCAGCCCCAAACTGCCCCGAGTCATGGAAAGACAGTTCTAGTCGCGTCTGCAAGCAATGTGTCATAGAAAGGACCGTGGTTACCTCTGGCAGGCTGTGGTAAATCTAACGACATTCTATGTTACATCTGCAATGCCAGCACTGCAGACCGGGTTGCTGGGCGGGTTCATGTGTGTCGGGTAGACATGAACCTTTGAGGTAGTCGTGCAAAGATGTATTTTCCTGTTTAAAGTTTATTTGCTAGAACCGCTGGCCGTTTCATCTACACGCCGCCAGAGTAACGTAGGCTGTGGCTGTCACAAAAAAAAGGAGTAGAGCGCCCAGCACCATAATATGGTGTGCACTAGCACCAGGTGGGAATGGTAAGAAAACCTTGCACAATGGGGTCCATCGCAGATCAATAAATAACACATGTGTTCATGCATAATAACACCACCCACCCTACACTCTCCAATCCACTGCACGCCTCACCTCTAGCTCCATCCTTCTCCATGATCATTCCAAGATGTCTGCATAATTTGGCCAACAAAGAAGACAACATAAATTGCTATAGTATCTACCAGGGAGTGACATAAAAGATAAGCAGTGGACCAGGCCCTGCAAGTGTAAAATGTAATGATATAGTTCACCATTCTATAAGCCATTTAAAAGGCATCTTGCTTGCATACGCATGCACACTTGAATGTGTCTGCTTTCTTCACCAGGTTTGTGTCTATTGTCCACTTCACACCTAAAAGGTGCTTATTTTCCACTGTTTCAAAGAATGAATGGCCCATTGACGTAAACCAAACTTGAAAATGAGTGTTTAATCACATGGCAGAGTGAAAAAGGGGGACAGTACCTTCTCTGAAGCTCCACTGGACGGAGTAAAAACCAAGCGTCTGGGTTTGCTGCTCGGTCAGCTGCCTGGACAGTAGGATTACACTGTGCGGCCGCCTCCCTTTCATGTTAACTACATTGCTGTTCTTCTCTACAATACCACAGTTTGCATGTCTTTGTCTCTGATTCTTTTGTTTTGTTTAAATATTTTTTATTAAGATTCGTAGGCATATAAGGCTTATACAATAAATACAAGAACAAGTAAAATGTAAATATATAATAGGAAAAGTAATTAATCTAAAGCAGACTTAAATGGCAAGAAAGCCTAATATGCTATTATATACATGCTAGATCCTAATGCATAAAATGCAAATTCAAAATACACATATAGATATAGCATCGTAAATTTAACAGACAAGGCACACAGGACAAACATGAACAGAAGGGAGGGGAGGGGATAATGTTCATCAAAGTTTGTAATGGCAACAGATTAATATTTTCACTCGGCTAGAAGTTGCATTTTCTAAGTATTCAACAAATGGCTGCCATTTCAATTCATGCTTAAACTTTAAAAATGGGGACGTAGCATTGCATTTCTCCATTCTGTGGATGTTACACACAGAGTTCCACCATATTTTTAAGTGTAGACGGTTGAGATCTTTCCCGTTGGAGGTGATAGTTTGGATAGCTATTGCAATAAAGAGATCAAACAGGTTGCATTTATTTCTATGAATTGCAAGCTGAACAGCTGAAATGCCAAGGTAAAGAAAGGAAAGGCAGAACTCATGTTGTATATGAAAATTGGATTTCCAAGAACCGTTTCCTAGAACATTTTAACATGGATACATTAAAAAACAATATGTTTGAAAGAGCCTCGCTTACATAGACAGCTCCAACAGTTTTAATGGAGTGATAAAGGCCCTGTGATGGAAGAAATACAAAGGTTGGACTAAACTTGCCGAAACAATAGCTTTAGATATGTTCTTCCATACAGATGGCCACATTTGTTGAGCATCAGTTAGGGAGCAATCTTGTTTCCAAGCAACTTAACATTTCCATGGATTTATATCTCCTGACATGGATATACAAATCTTTCAAAACATTGAGACCGTGAAATGTTGGTTAGACATATGCTGCAATTTGTCTGCTTGATAAACATTAGCTGTGCATGTTAACAAATCATAATTTACCACAACTGCATCAATCAAATTTAAATATTGGCGCATATAAATTATTGGTATATGATATTTGGTCACCATCTCATTAAATGTGAGTGGAGTCCTTTGAACGAAGAGCTGTCCAACATATTTAATACCAGGGAAGAGCCATGGTTTTCAGAATATACTTCTTTTTATTGACCTTTATCAGGGGTTTCATCCAAATATATTGAGATACAAACTGTGACATTTTAGAAATAGATGGGAATAAATAGGATCTAAGATATACAGCAGTGATACTAATACTATTACTGGTAAAGAATCTGTTGTTTCCTTTAAAATATGGGCAATTCATAAGGATGTTGGGGAAAACCATTGCTCTCTCTGAAAGAAGCCAATTAGGTGGATTCGGATTACTGAGGATAAACCACAATTGGGCTTGACGCAAAATGAACGCCATGTGGTATTTTTTTTAATCTGGAAAGCCAACTCCACTGTTCGCTCTAGGAGCTTTACATTTACATAATGAGATTCTACGTTCCTTTCTTCCCCAGATAAATTTAAGAATGTAGGAGTCCAGGGATTTAAAGAACAATGTAGGAAAGGAAATAGGGAGCATGTATAACATGTAAAGTACAATTGGAGTGATCATAATTTGACAGACTCAAACCTTCCCCACCATGATAGATAAAGAGGGGACCATGAACTAGTGAGATGCTTAACTCTAGCCAGGACAGTTGCAGTATTTTGTTTTACAATATCCTTAATAGAGGAAGCTATATGGATACCTAAACATTTAATACCTACGGGACACCATTTCATTCCTGACCTTGAGCAGTGATGCTTGGTACAATTAATGTTTAATGGCAGGATTTCTGATTTATCTGTGTTAAGTTTATACCCAGAGGCTAAAGAAAATTGTGATAATGTGAAGTAAATGATGCAGACATGAGTTGGTTATGTTTAGAAGCAGTAACATCTGCATACGCAGCAGTCTTAATCTGAATATCCATATACTGAATACTGGTTATATTTTCTTCTTTTCTGATCACCTCTAGGAATGGTTCCAATGCAAGAATAAAAAGGAGGGGGGAAAGGTGACAACCTTGCTGGGTACCTCTACAAGGAGAAAAGAAGAGGACATATGACCATTTATAAAAACTGCTGTTTTGGGGTTGGAGTACAGTACTTTAACCATAGAAATACAAGGGCCAGGATTGCCATGCCATTTAAGAGCCTTAAACATATAATTCCACTCCACCCTATCAAATGCTTTTTCTGCATCGAGTGCTATAGCCGCGTATGGATTGGTAGATTTCTGAATGATGTACTTTAGGAGATTGGCACATGAATACTGTGTAGCCAAGTTACTGTACTGTATCCTTAGTTAACTTATTTTTGGAAGAGGTAAAGCAGAGTTGGTGCATATGTATTCAGAATCTAGATATTTAATTGTTCTAATGATATCTTCTGTTTCTTGTTTAAGTTTTTTCCTTTTAATAGCATTGTGCATGGTAGTAGGCTGTGGAAGTGCAGGTGACGTAATAGCCATAATTATGCCTCTACCATGTGAGTGTGTTGGCTGGGGCAACTTCTAATTGGAAAGGAAGAGTGGAAAGTTGGAAAGGTGTGTTGTTGTGGGTAAAGAGGTGGGTAAGTGCAGGGTTAGGGCAAAGTGATGGAAAAGTGCAGGGTTGGGGAGAAAATGTTGGAAATGGTGGTGTTTGGGAAGCAACCAAGTCAAGGGTTTGCACACAACAGTGGAAGGATCAGGTTTGCACTATGGATGATATAGCTGCCTGGGCAAATCCCCTCCCTCCTCCTGGAGGGAAGTCGGCTCACTCACTGCAACCGCCCTGCCCACAGGACATAGCCCACAGTGGGAAGAGGCGCATGCACCCTGGTGCTCTGGCCAGCCAGCGACCCCCATGATCTCTTCAGCCGATGTCTGGCACTAGTAACCTTACCTGGCTAGTGGCTGCTGCAGTGCTGTCTGCCTCAGTGTCGACTCGCCTGATCTCTCGACTCGAGCTCAGCTGCGCCAGGCCCAGGTCCATGTATGATATGATATGTTATTTTATTTGTATCATGCTCCTACACAAGTGTTTCAGAGCATAACTAGGCAAAGGGAGGGCAACAAGGGAGAAACAAAAACAGCAATCTTACTCAGCCCAGTGACATTGAGAACGCACAAGTTCATGGAAAAGGGAAAAAAGGTGGAAAGTGCATGGAAGGGGGGAGATTTGGAAAGTGCGGAACAGAGGAGAGAACAGAATAAATAATAAATAAATAGAGGCGATGTACAGTGGAAGTGCAGCCAGCAAGTGGCAAGTGCAAGATTTGTTAGAGAGGGTAGCAGAAGAAAGTGGGAGGGGAACTGTATGGGTACAAATACAGGGCCCAGTGCAGTGGTAGCCCGAAGGCAGTGCAGGAAGGTGGCAGGGTGAACAGGTACCTGGGCCCGATGGACAGAGGGTGGCCAGGTTCACAGTGCAGAGAGAAAAACAGATCAGCAGGGGAGAAGAGAGGCAAAGGCAGAAATGAAGAGGAAGGTCTTGAGGTGCTTCCGGAAATGGAGATGGTTCTCCTCAAGTTTCAAGGTGGCCGGGAGGCTCTTCCAAAGGGAGGCCCCCGCCGAAGACAGAGCTCTACCCCCAGCTTGTTTCTCAGAAAGCCGCCTCCCTACAATGAACGGGCCCTCTGCCTCACGTCAGCCACGGCAGCTGACAGGACGCGTGGGTTCTTTTACTACATGATGTCACTGCTTCAGGCCGCACCCACCGGTTCACACAAGCTGTCTGCGTTTGGTTCTTCAGCCGGAGCCTGCCCCTGATAGACCGCACCGCTTACCGTAGAATCACACTCAGAGACATAGGCAAGTCAACAGAAGCTTCTTACATGCTGAGAACATGTTAATATACCACCAAAACATCAAGTTCACTATCACCTTCAATTAACCCTCTATAAGTAAACTCAAAATAACCAACTCCTATGAAACTAGAAATCCACATAAACTTACGCCCGAAATTCTCGTGCTTCTGCTCTCCAAAGCCCTAGATACTATGTCAATTCCCAGTGACAACCCGTGCCTACTAGCAGACACCTACCACAACTGCCTCACAGCGACCATCAACGCAGTAGCTCCCCTCAATACCAAAACTAAACTCTCCGACAAACTAATGTGTTTTTGCTTTAATGATGATCTAGTAATTCTTAAGAGAACTAAACGTGCCCTTGAACATGCCTTCAGAAAACACCCCACTTCAGAGTCTGAATTAGCTTTCCAGGAGGCTAACAAATCCTATAAAACAGCCATTATTACCTACAAAACTAACGCCTATAATACTCAGATCAGTAACGCTGCCTCCGATTCAAAAGAACTCTTCTCAATCCTAAAAGAATTGGGAAACCCAGTCACTAACGCCTCTAATTCCAGCAAAGAGTGGTGTACCACCACTCAAGACGCTCTAGCTGCTAAGATTGACCTACTTCAAAACAAAATTACAACTAAAAAGCAACTATTAGCAGACAAATCATCCGATCCTGCCCACCACCTCCCCAACTCTACCGAAAACTCTAACCCTCTGTTCCACTTCACCCCAGTCTCCAAAGAATTCATATTTGACACCATAACCAAACTCAAAGTCTCTAATTGCAAAGGAGACTCTGTCACAGCAAAAGTAGTTAAATCTTGGGCCCGCATCCTTACACCTATCATAACTAATTGTGTAAACGCTTTATTTAATGCCAATCTGGTTCCAGCCAGTATTGAAGAAGCCTGGGTTACACTCCTCCTAAAAATAAACACCCTCGATCCCTCTGTGCCTACTAATTATTGGCCAATAACAACAGTCCCGTTTTTACTCAAAATCGTCAATAAAATAGCCTACAATCAGGTACAATCACATTTGAAACAAAACCAGCTCCTGGGCACTAGGCAATCTGGCTTCCGCCCTAATCACAGTACGGAAACGGCCCTCCTGGATCTAAAAAAAGTCAGATGGATTCCATCTGAGACTCAGGAAAACTCTGCATCCTTCTCTAATTGGATCTGTCTGTCTTGTTGATCATAACAAACTTTGCTCCACCCTAGCTAAAGATTTCAATTTCTCCACCGACGCCGAACCTTGCCACCCTCTGTCCATCGGGCGCAGTAAATAAAATCTATGCCATAATTCAAAACTGGATGGCATTAAACAGCCTCTGCCTCAACGATGAGAAGACAGAGATTCTCATTGTGGGTCCCCAGTCCAAAATAGGTGCACTTCATCCTGACTACTCCTCCATCAACATAGATGGTACCATGATACCGGTACTGAAACATGTAAAAACGCTAGGAGTAAACTTGGACGCCAACCTCACAATGACTAAACATATCAACACGTTGTCATCTTCTACTTCCTACACTGACAAATTAATTGCCCTAAGCCGCCAATTCCTGACCCCCACCAACTGCATCACCCTGGCCAGGGCTTTGATCCTATCAAAACTTGACTACTGTAATGTTCTACTACTCGGCACTTCCACCTCGAATCTCAATAAACTACAACTAATACAAAATAAAGCCCTTCGAGCTGCCCTTGGAATACGAAAATCTGACCATATCTCTAAGACCAGAAGAGACCACCACTGGCTGCCCATCAATGCCAGAGTCATTTTTAAAACACTTTGATTCACCTTCAAATGCCTCCACAAAAATGCACCCATATACCTGAACCACGGCATAGCCAAAAAAGAAATCACAAGATCCCTAAGATCTAACAACCACTCACTCCTAGCGATGCCTGCTACAAAACCACCAGAGCAGGCGGCAGCAGCTTCCAATACCCAGCCCCCAAACACTGGAACTCCCTCCCTCTCACCATCAAAAATGAGGAAACCCTCACAGCTTCAAAAAGTTGCTAAAAACTTGGCACTTTAACCACTACCAATAAAAACTGTCACTATTCTATCTGTAAATAATACTGCATTAGTCATGTACCCCTGTCTACTGTTTATCGTTGTGTTCTTGTATGTGATGTTGCCCATTGTAAATATCATTGGATTCATATTACCGTAGTGCTGTATATATATCTGTAATTTGTGCCATAACGGCAGATCAATGAGTATTTTGAATAGGCAATCTGTAACCTCGCAGTGATACCTAAGGGTCTAGGCGTGTAACAAATACAATAAATTAAATAAATAAATAAATATTAAGTATAATTACTTTGCCGGAGCAGGAGCATAAAATCAGGTGGCTGTCCGTAATGGTGCTAAGCCACACCGTCCTTGTAAATTCAAGAGGAAACGAAACCGAATATAGTCTGTGAGTGCAACGTGCCAAAATGGCCTGCTCTCTGTTGGGTGATGACCACATGGGCGCCATGGTGGTGGCCGAGTGGCAGGACAGAGGACGGAGACTGGATCAAATTGCTGGGGGCAGTGCGGGTGCGGCGGGTGGGTATTGGCCTCCGGCCAGCCTGGTTTTTTTTTGTTACCTACCAGTAACAAAATAACAACAGGCCCCAAGCTCCATTACATGATGTCATGTTAGTCAGTTAAAAAAAAGTTAAGAGACAACAACAGATAAAAATCCTGTCTACACCACAGCGTGCAGCGGCAGTCATCCATGCCGTCACGTCAGGCAGCTAAGCCTGGCTCTGGGATGAGGAAAATGATATGAAATCTACTGTGCATTATTTTGGCCTCCAGTCTTTGTAAAAAAAAGTCCCATACACGACAAATCTCAATTGGCCCCGGGCTAAATGGCGGAGTTGCCAGTCATCGCTGGTTCGGGCAACAAGGGCAGTCCAGCACCAAAATGCTAGGCAATTCTCCTTTGAACAAGAGTACCATCAGCAACCCCAGAGACGTGTTTTGGCCTTGTTGGGCCTCCTCCGTGAGGTGAAACTGGGCCTCTCTAAGGCACAATGAGCAAGGGGTCCACGTCTGGATTAATCTGGGTGATTTAGGGTGAAACCCCAAGTTTTACAAATTTCACAAGAGTGTGGAAGCCCCTCTACTGAGAACGAGCATGGTTCAAATAACCTGTTCAAAGATATTCTATAGAACAGGGTATTTAACTCATGTTCGTTCTCAGTAGACGGGCTCCCACACTCTTGTTTAATTGGCTCAAATATAGGCTTCAAAACTTATCAAAGTGTGTAATCCTGGACAAATCATGTGATTGTACTGTGCCTTAGCAACCAAAATTACAAGTCCCTAGTAGTGATCCAGTTGGCAGTGTGTGTTGTTAAACACGCCTCATTCGTGGTTTACTACACTATAGCTATTGACAAAGATAAACAATTATGTGTTGTGGATCGTGAAAATGTGTTATTTGTTGCAGCATATTCAGCATTCAAATAAATATTTGCCTTTTCGAAACATGTGAGTTGCCCTGATGATCTTGGTTACAGGTGCTGTTGCTGAGAGGCTCTCTTCGGTGCCTATGTCCTCAACACAGACCATTTAGAAACACGCCCACACACAGACCCAGATACTTCCAAGCTGCACCTATAAACACAGCAGCAAAGCTATCTTGCATTTTCTCTTTCTTCCCACTAACATAACCCAGCCCCCACTCTTTCAGATCCACCAGAGCACCTGGAGACCATGCAAATGGCAGTGGTGCATGCATACTTTCCAGTGCAATAACATCACACTGTTGAGAGGAGTTTCAGTAAATGAAATCTTATAAAAACATATTTATGTTCTAAAATGTCTGAAGAGGGGCGATTGACTCTATTGGCTCTAGTTATTCATTGAATTAAGAGCCAGATCATAGCAATTGTACATTATGTAACAGCAATAATCTTTTGCAGTAGGAGTTTATGCTTTAAAGTTTAAACAATTAATGCATCCATGCGATAATGAACGTTTTTTACTTTGCCATATTGTCTATTTTGCCACATCTAGTTATTACTTTTAAGTACTTTAATTACAAGTTAATAGCACTAGCGTTTGTTTATATTGCAATATTCTTTGTAATGTTGAGAAGGATCCCAGTGCAGCTTTCAGGTATGGTGGTGCATTGTAACGTCTCCTCCTGGTTCCCTTTGTTGTCTTGATTCTAATAAAAAATCATTGAACCGGCTTCCAGAGTTTGTGTATTCTTCGGTTCGTCCATCTGTGATAATGTATAGAATTTTTATCATAGCAAACATAAAAGCACTGCCCTTGTCAAGAGAGCAGATAAGGCATTCTTGTCAATAGCGATTTTAGGAATGTGGCAGCAGAGGTATTGACAGTACATTGCAAAACGACAGAAGATGTTGCATACTTCTGTGAAATAGGCCTGCAGGTTTTCCGTCTGTCTTTGATTAAATCCCAGTTCACATGCAAAATACAAAACAAAAAGAAAATAGATTTCCTGTTACATAATTCTAGTTGCACCTTCAGATTTGTGATGTAAACCAACCTGGTCTTGTGCCACACAATTTATGACATTTTAGTGGCCTCTTTTCACTTGCACTTAAAGCAACACATTAAGAGAAAATACTATTTCTGTCTGCAACTAAATTGTGGGCTACGGCAGAAATCTGCATCTGGGGTCCTTTGTAATTAGGGATGCCAGGTGCATATGGACCTTTTGCTTCATGAAGACATCCGTAGGGCAGCCACTACTCCTGGTTTTTATAAGCCTTATTCTCTTGATGCATCTACCAAGAAAGATACTGCATTTGGCCAAGAGGTTTTGTACAACCTCTTTGCTTGAACTCTGGCTGAGCATATGCTCTCTTCTGCATACAACATTGTGATCTGTACAGTCTGGTTCCCAACCAGTCGGGAAGGACAGGCAGCCACATGTCAGAGTAAAGAAAAATCACCTTCACTTTTATTCCACTACTTTTAGTCCTTGTTCTCCCATCACAACGACATCCCAACATTTCCCCCATAAAGCACATGTTTTGTTATGTACTGCATGAATACTTACCGAGAATACTTTCGCCATAAGTGAGTTTCTGCTGCCGATAAACACACTATGTATGCCAATGGAACAAACAGAACAGTCCCAGGAGGCCAGCTTAACGGAGCAGGGAGGTTCATTTAATAATGCACGTCCACATCTACAGAGAAAAAACATGTGGAACTCAGGGGTAACCGTTGGTGATCTATGTGTTGAGGCAGGGCCTGTTGTCTTGATGGCTGCTCACACATACTGGTCATGTTCTACTTGTTTTAAAGTGATGGCACTCTTTTAAAGACACTTTTTCTCTTCCAACCTCTGGTGCAAGCTTACTCAACTAGTTGTGAAGGAGGGAGAACAAAGACTAGCAATACTAGAAGAGCCATGACGGTAATTTTCCCTGTTATTTCTTTTCACTTCTGGCCTTTCTCACTTCGGAGCCCTTTCCCTCCTCTCCACCTACTGCCATATTGTGAAGGAGAGAGAGGAAGGACTAGGAGTACCAAATCACCATGAATGCAATTTCTTTTTTCATGTTCTTACTTTTCACTTTGAAAAGGTCTATGTATACAATGTATGAAACCTTATACATTCATGAAGCAATGTGCATCAATCTTCTCAGATGACATTATATTTTAACAGAGTGACATGGTATAGGCAGTGTACAGATTGCTGGTATATTTACGCATCTGGAATGGGCTGAACCCACGTCACTGCTGGGTGGTTGATTTAAAAAGTAAATAATGATTGACCCGTGAAGACTTGTTTAATGATTCGGACTGATTTTCAAACTCTGAAAGTGTAGGTTTCCCAATATACACAACATTAAAACATATAGCTATGAATGATGTAGAGATACTCATGTTTAAAGAAGAACATGTACAAGCTCTCATGAGCAGACCATCTTTACTGGGGACACATGGGCACATCCTTTTGAATCCCAAAGCATGTGAGCATCTCTTATGAAGCTTAAGGAAAAGTTTATCAGAATTGAATACCATGGAAAATGTATGCACCGATACCTGAAAGCCAGAGTGATTCTAGTAGGCTACCAGGAAACATGATAAACTCAAAGGGGCGGGAGCCTAATGTGGAGTGTGCATACACTCAAGTTTCATTGAATGCGGTATGTTGAGAAATGTTGTGCTGCAGTAGTGGAGGATCTGGTGACTTCCCTAAATCACCTATTTAATTGACACAAGGAGAAAGTACTCGTCCTCGACTTGCCGCGCTCAACACTTAGTTGCCAATTTGTGATTTAAACAATGCAAAATGCACTCAATACATTTTTACCAGTCTGACTCTGTTTATTCTTGAAAGCGCATCAGAATGTGAGTGAGAATAACTTATTTTTGGTACAAATCAAAGACTGAAATTATACAGTTGGTCCACTTTGGGTATGCCACAATTCATTGCTAATATTGTTTGCTATGTTCACATTTTTGAATCTTGATTGTCTTGCAAGAAACATGTAATTGCACACGAAAAAATTGAAAAATCAATCAACACCTTCTGATTATAAAACTTGCATTACTTTCAAATTGAAACATCACTAACTGCCCAAAAAATGAACATAACTAACTGCCGACACGTGTTTCAACCCACTGGGGGCGTCATCAGGGCTAAATTGATACAAACATGTGCAAGATGTGCCCAAAAAATTTGGTGAAAGTGACGCTTGCAAATTGTGTGCGATGCACGTTGCTGCATCCTCACTAGTTAGGTCGTGTTAAAGCTGTCACTTCTCCCAATTTTGGTTATTTCCTCTCTAGGTGTTACAATGAATCCAGTTATTGCCTGAAATGTTGCAGATTGAATGCGTGATAGATAATTGAACTGCTACTGTGAATGGTGCATGAGCTCATTTGGAGATGAGTCACGTCTGTATTCCTATTTTGTCGCCCCTGCTATAAGATGGTTGCCAGATCTGTCTAAGCTTAGATGCTTTGCGTGCGGAGTATTCTGCGTAAAGTCTCGAAATCATTGGGTGGCAAAAATCCAATAATTAGATTCACCGAAATTGGGAGAAGTGACAGTTTAAGACAACCGAAATAGCGAGGATAGAGCAACGTGCGTTGCACACAAATTTGCAAGCAAAAAACATAGCAAACATAGGTGTTTGTTTTTAATACAACACAGGAAATTATCACTATCCATGCTAGGCAACTAGAAGACTATGAAAACAAAATGTTTTAGAAGAAGCTCTCAGACGACCTTGACAGAGGGTTTGCTGAGTTTACAATCTATGTATTAGAGAAAAATAAATATGACTGGAAAAACCTTATGCAAAGAAAAAGTATATGCCTATTTATAGATGGACTATTATAAACATAATAATGATCTAATCCGAAAGGTAGACAGATTTCTACAAGATGCTCCTGCAGAGAAAAACATGGGAGGTTTCAGTGGATTCAGGTCACCTTCCCAGATAGTTCTGGGAATATTAGGTCCGATTGTAGCAAGCCAGGGTAACCTTCCTGAGGATGGCCCAGAAATGCAGAATTTCAAAACTCGAATTTTGGAAATAGAAGAGAGTATCAATCTTATTTTTTAAGAGATTGGAATGAAGAGGCAGGAATTGAGGTCAAAGGCAATATACGAGACACAGACTGTGGATCCACAGGTGTGGTTACAGAAATCAATACCTAAGTCTAGAAAATGGCAGATGTTATTGTTTAAATAATTTCATTTACTCAGACATTAGATATATCTTGCTGTAGACTGGTGAACATTGAGCAGAGTGTGCCAGCAAGAAGTCTAACATGTGTCCCGGCTGCAAAAGAGGATCCATTCCCCATACGAAGTGAACAATTTGTCAGAAACAATGTGCTTGAAAGATTTCTTTCAGAGTCTCGAATTTGAAGATGTAGTTGGTGAGATGGGCGTAAGACCACCTTTAACTTGTTTGCTTTCTAGTGCCAATGTTAAAATTAAAACATTTAAACAGTTAGTCATTAGAGAAGTAACAGAAGTAGAACACTTGCAAAAATGTCATACGTTTAACACCCCTAAGCGGGGACAAAGGACTATCAACCGCTTAGCTGATCATTTTAATGTAATAATGCTGGCAGATAAATGTAGTGGATTTGTTGTACAGGATATCTCAGCATATAAATAAGAATTAAAAAAACATCTTAATAATGAAGATTATTATTTGTGATTGAGAAAAAAATCCAATGAAAGAAATTGCAGGCATGATTAAAAATTGGACTGATGGAACTCTTGAACAAGGGTGACTGTATTTAAAGAAACACAATAAACAAAATCAATGTTATTGAAAGTTTAAAAAACATGAACAAATCCTTTCACCTTAAATGTGAAAGTAGAATAATAACAACCTTCTATTGGAAAAAAGTAAGCATTATCAGTTCAACGACACACATGCACACTATAATAAACCCAATTTAATACACACATTATTATAACCCTCATATTTTGTGGGCAGTGCATCATAACATACAACATTCATGCATAAAACACTGTTGTTCTCTTTGCACATAGTCATTATTGGGTCATTGGGACAAAGAAAATCCAACATGGATTAAAAAACCCATACAACAATATTAAAAGGTATAAGACAATACTATACGAAACAAACAGGGATATATAAACTGGCTGAAAACAAACAAATAACATTATATTGGAAGGTTGCAGTACAAAGGATGAGAAGGTTATGTAAACTTGGAGAACAAGAGAAAATAGGGTGGGATATTTAAACTTGGAGAACAAGGGATAGAAAACATTAACAGAGGTAGAAACACTAAGACTACAACCATGATAGTAACAGCAGTGATGACATTATCATTTTGGTTCTGAATCCATTGCCACCAAGGAAAAAGACATCTGAGATGAAAACCACTGTTGACAGTTGGCACTTCTTTAAACTCAACAAACACTGTTCCAAAAAAGAGGCAGAGGAGGTACTTTACATATACTCCAACAAAGCTCTACGCAATAGGCCTTCCACTATTGCATAAGTAGCAACTCCATACACCAGTCCAACAACATCACCAACTGCACATTAACCCACAACCTTAGCAGCAGTCTCAACTGCACAGACTCCTGTTTTACTGGCTCCCAAAATCTCCCTTTTATAGTCCATCTTTAAAGTTACAAATAAACATCACATTGAAAACAGACTGCAAACAAATATTACAATATGTTTTGTAATTTATTTTATGCAGTTTCGGAAATCAAAATGTCCCAATTGTTTGCAGAAGTGAAAGACGTCTGTTCAGAAAAAGAGACAAAGGATGTAGTATGCACATTGTGCAATAAAACTCTATGACAGGGCCCTTCTAATGTTCCATCACAAAGCCTAGGAACATCAATAATGAGAAACCATCTGGTGCAAATCCACTTCAAAGATGTAGATGAAGACTCTCAGAAATCACGCGAGCGCCACAAAAAAAATGCATGGGGCTCAAGCATTACATGCACAGAAATCAGCACCAACTCCAGCACCTACTTCCACAATTCATCACCGACACTGAAAGAAGCCTCAACTTCTGCAGCAGTTTCAACAGCACTTTTTCAATTTTACCAGATGCACCCATTTCAAACAGTACTAATATGTTCTGAATATAGGTTGACCTTTCATGGAAGCAAACTGTACAACATCTAGTGAAAGTTCACTGGGATGATGAGATTGATACAGCTACAATAGAATATACACAAAAGAAATTACTAAAATGAACTTGCAAACCTGAATTGGATTAAATTACAATAAATACAATCAAATAAACCTTCAACCTCACTAACATAAAACTAAATCCCTGCATGTAAATGTCATTAATTCACAAATATAATTTTATAAGTGCATATTTCTAAAAGTTAAACATAAATTAAATACTTGCCACACAATAAAAGCAAATGAAAAATATCATAATGACCAACTGATACCAGTGGTATATACAACTAACACACACAGAACTGCAACTAAACCATCAAAAATGTAAAAATATATTGACACTTACTTTCACATCAGTCGCACTCCTGCCATGTGCACAGTGACAGTTCTGGAATCAAAAGTATAAAACTGTAGAAAATGGTGGCTTTTTTACTTTCCAAAAGGAATACACAGGGGCTGATTCATGGAATTTGTGCGCCGAAAAACGAGGATTTGTGCGCCATTCTGCCCACAAATCCCTGTTTAACAAATGGGGATTTGCGGGCAGAATGGTGCACAAATCCCCGTTTTTCGGCACACAAATTCCATGAATCAGCCCCTAAAAAAAGAGGCCTATATACTAATAAAAATACTAAAATGGATCACACATTTTCCCCACAACCTATCACAGACAGATACACAAATAGAAAACTAACAACAACCAATAACAAACAATGAAACTTACAAAAATCAATTTTCCCCCCACCCTGCATCTTTCAAAGCTGCGGCTGTTAGACGCAACTGCAGATCTTGCTTTGTATCCGTGGCTACGCGTACATTTTTTGCAAACCGAAAATCAAACTAAGCCGCCCTACAAAATTTCAAATAAAATAAGACACCACCAAACCAGCTCCAATAACAAACACAAATAAAATTCTGTACTGTATCATCCACATAACAATATGATTATTGCACAGTAAATGTATGTTTAAAGATGCAGCTATAAGTATAACCACGTCTATTGATGAAACCAATTAAATAACAAAAAGCGTTTACACGCGTAAGCACGTGCTATTTATAGACGTGGTTATACAAAAGTCCTTCATGGACGTTTGCTGATAGCCGTGGGTATTCGCAAAAACTATAGATTTAAAATTGAATTTGCACTCCACAAAACTCTAAACAAGTGTCCCCAACATGCCTACCAGCCCCCCTCCACTTCTCATGGTCCTCCTCCACTCCACTAGTCTCTAACAATCCCCCAAAATGCTCAATGCATCTAAGATGCTACCCCACCCAAAATTACGGATAGCCGCGGCTACCACACGTCTGCAAACACATGACGTGCCATTTGTCCTCATATAGCCATTTCTGTGCATGGGGTCAGGGGCTATCTACCCACAAATAGCAATGCTGCACGCTGGGTGGGTCCTGCATAGCCGCAAATAATTACAACAGCACTATCAACCAATTAGAAACTACAATTAGAAACTAGAAAACACACACATCATACAAACCCTGCTCATACAAACTACTCGAAATTCAAACTAGGAATCATTTTCCTGGAAACAGAGAAAGACTTGGGATATCATGGCTGGTGTGAAAACTGAGTGGCTGATTGGAGACAGTTGGCTGTTTTTGTTACTGGCTTTTTGTGAGAAACTAAATATTAACCTATTTAATATTGACCTAGATCAGAGATTTTACAGTTAAATGGGATTGCCGGGAATGCGTTGGTTCCACGTTTTCTCAAAATTGTTCAGTCTGAAAAGTACAGGGCACCGAGACATCATACAAATTTATTGTAGAGGCAATTATTTGGGGAATGTACGAGGTGTGTCCCTTACTTTAATGATCAAAAAAGACATGGCAAAACAAATGAAACTATTTCCTCATACCAGCTTCATATTTTCCAATCTGACTCACGGGCAAAAATAGAGATGGACCACCAGATTTAATAGTAAAATTGAGAAATGTTAATAAGCAGTTTCACCATTCATGAGAGACCACAACCAATTATGGATTTCAGACAACAACATAAAGTACTACATGTCCAATTTCTATAGACTTGACGAAGTACACCTAACTGATGAAGGAAATGCTGTGTTCCTTCAAAACATCAAAACAGCAGTTCAGATGTGCTAAAATACTACACTCAGTGTACCCCAAAACAGTCATTTAGGACTACTTATGACATACAAACACACAAATATAATAACATTTTAAAATGTTTTTTTAATATACTTGCGGTTACATTTCTTTTACTTTTATCATAAATGCAGTTACAAACATTGGATAAAAAGGACATCTCACTTCAGGCGTTATACTAAAATACAACTTAAAATATCAATACAATACAACACTACTCATGTATTTATATAAAGTAGCTTAAAATAAAGCAAGCAGAGAATAATAAATAACAGTAAACTGGGTAAACAAACATTCCACAGCCACACAACATAATATCATAAGAACACACAACCGAAAAAACTTTGTACGGGGCATCTAAAAATAGAATACAATTGATCCTTTTTATTTACATTTTGTTAAGCACATTTTTTCTCTTTTTCTCCAAAGTCTCACATCTACAAAAGCCTGAAAACACAGAGCCAAAATAAAAAAGAGTACCAAGTACCTACCAGATCAATGGCCATGGCCTTTGGCAATGGCCAGTGATTATTCACCTGTAGAGGATTTCTCAGACATGGCCTGCACCGCTGCCCCCCATTTCGAGGTACCAGGAGCGTACTCGCCAAGGTATGTGACATATGAGGAGCAAATGAACCAAAAGAGAGCAGCACTCGGGCTCTGCCCAGTGTACATCAGAAGAACAATACCTGTTGAAGCACCCATAACTAGACAACCATGGGCTGCACAATACCCTCTTAGACAACCATACCAGCAGCTGAGACGAAATGAAGAGTACCTACAGATGGTCCACGAAGAGACCCAAAAAGCCTTAATGGATGGCCAGTGGAAATGACACAAGGGCCTGGACAGACTCGCGGATGAACGAAAACGACTATCAAGGATAGCACGCCAGTGCGAACAGCTATGAAAAATAGATGTAATGGACACAGGAAAAGAGACAATGTTGAAATGTAAGAATACGTTGCTATGAAGCAAGATGGAAGTAACCAACCAACTAACACGTGTAAATAAGCTTGGAACGCAAAGAAAAAGCGAAGAAAACGATACTGCTTGCAATGCTTAGTAAAAGAATAGAGCGGCAAGCGCCAACCATATATCTACCTCAATAAAGCACATTATACAAGTGCGACTCCATTTTGTAAGCAGAAGTATGCCCAGGCGGCCAGAATCCTACCAGGCCAGGTTTCATATACCAGCTAAAGCCAGAAAGGAGAGCGGAATCGAAACTCAGCAAAGAAGTTGCTCATGCCTGGGAATTCGAGGTCAACCCAAGGAAGGGAGGAGAGCGGCAACGCTGGAGAATCGAAACTTCAAAGCATACCAGCCTGCCCCGTGAAGGTCAAGATAAGGGGGGGCCCAGGCAGGTGGCGAGGCTAAGGAAGAATCAAATACTCGAAAAGCTGGAAACTGAAGCAGATTCACAGTGAACAGACATGTGACCAGCCAGGCGCAAAGAGTTACCAACGTCTGATGTCACCCAGATTCAAGGATGCCATAACTTCTCCAGATAAGAGGCTACAGTTTCGAGGCCATACCCAGCCAACTAATTGACACATAGCCCAAAAGCACTGATTGATGGAAGGGAGGCAGGGTGAATCTTGGGCCACTAGGCACCTGGGTGTCCATTCTGCATGCTGCTAATTAAAATGGAGATTTATATCTAGGGGTGTGACCTGCCCAATCACAATGGACCAAGTTATCTAGGGTCCTTTAGATAGTAGAACCAATAGGACGTCGTACTTGTAGGGACGTCCATCACGTGTGATATAGAGGGAGGGGAGTAGACGTCCCCCCCAATAAGAGTTATCCAATCCGCATGCTCTGTTACCATATACAGACATAGCACCTATACTTAAGTTACCTTTTCCAACCAATTATATTGCATGACAAACTTGTAGAGTTAGATGTCAATGATGACGAGTTTTGAGCATAAAAGTTACTGCTTGTACGAAGTTCGAGGAAGTTGAAGCGAAACAGGCGATCACACCACTGCTGATCCCCATTTGTTTCCCCATTTTCTGTACTTGTCATTAAACGGACTTCCCTTTGCCAAACTATTCAGTTCTCATTATTGAGTTGTGTTGGAGTAAGTGAATCCTGCACCCCCATTCCTCACATGGTGCAGCTATCTTGTTTTACAGGTACTTGAGGGTGAGCTCTGACCTATGGGCCCGTCATAGGACAATCCGCCTCTCCGGTACACTTGGTAGCGTGAGGATGGTTACGGCCATCAACTATTGATTTTATAATTTCGAGACACCTATAGACCGACGGCACAAAGTAACTCTAGGCCTTCGGCAATAACACGAGTCCTTTCGCCATTCCGGTTGAGTAGACTGAGAAGCTTCCCGTGGACAATGATAGAATAACTTCGAAAATTCTGCAGTGGGTCTGAAGGAACCTGCCTTACAAGCATAACCCTTTTCATTCCCCACGGGCAGCCAATCGGACGAAAAGACCGCAAGAGGCTGAAGAGGGAAGGGGCGGTGATCCCGAGGTCCCAGAGAGGAAAAGATGCGAGCTGTGAGTGAAACAATAAACTCATTACTTTGGCAAATGTCTTGTAGGCCTTAGAACAAGTAAGGGAAAGGTAACGGAGGGTGGCGGAGAAAAATAAAATAGTAAGAAGTAGAGAAGACTGTATATATATAAGGGGTTAATGACTCGAGTATAAGAGAAAAAGTGGTTACCGGGAGGGCACCCGAGAGAAAAACAAGGGATTACCGGGGGGGAACACCGGAGAGAAAACGAAGGATACCCGGAGGGACACCTGAGATAAAAAAGTAAAGATTTGCCTTGTTCCTTCGCTTTAATACAGCGGTCAGAAGAAACGTGAACTCATAGCCCACATAATGGGGGATAATTAGGCTACGGTGACGATTAAAGACGGCACTAAGGGAGTTCGTTTCAAAACCATGATGGGGTATTGATTAGAAGACAGGTATATGTATCTCCAGCTGGTGTCCGTCTAGTCTGTCGAATGTCTGTTTTATGTGTCCTGTTATATGTCAAATGCAAAGAACTGTATCTTGTGATTGTTTGAAATGAAATTTGGCTTCACGCGATTCTGTAACTAAGAGGCAATCGCCAATGTTTTGTTGGTCTTAAGTCAATTGATGATATAGAATTTTGGCAGAAAGGATTGGATTGGAGCTTGCGTATTTGGTGCTCGCTCATACGGGTGAACGTATTAGGACTGCATAGAATATTGTTGGTAACAAAATTTGAACATGGAGGAGGTTACCCCACTTGCACATCTGTGTAAGAGGTTACCCAAGCATGCACCTAAGCTTAAGAAGTACAGCACGCAGTGGGTTAAGGGTACCGCCCACAAGATGTTTATGCATTGGACACAAAATGGGTCCCTATCTAAAGCTGTCTTACAACACATGACGACTTACCTACATGCCACATACACAGGCAAAAAATTTAAGAAACGCCTCGCTGTTCTAGAACTTTGGAAGATGTTCAAACAGGCGAGGGAGGAAAAACCACCTGCAGACTGGATGTTAAACGTATGCACGGAGGGGGGTGAAATGCCTACCGTGCTACCAGCCCCACCTGAGCCAGTCATCGAGGGAAGTAAGTCAGAAGGACTCTACCCACTATGAGAATTTAAGGTACCCACGTGGTATAGTAACCCCGCATATGAGTCACCTACATACAGTAGTGACGACAATAAAGGGAAGGACCAGGAAGTTAATCTTGACTCCGCAGTCCCGAGGGACAAGGAGAGACGCGAAGATGAAAGGAAGGACCAGGCACACAGTTGTGCACCTCCCGTTAAGGAGAGATAGGGAAAGAAATGGAAAGGAAGTGAAGACAGAACAGATGAGATAGCATTCGCAAAAGACAGATGGATGGAAGGACAGATATTATTGAAACTTGATGGGAAAGGAAGTGATTATGTGAGGCCGAGAGAGAAGTCAGATGAGACACAAAGGAAGGAAAAGGAGAAGGATAAGGAAACAAAAAGAAAGGATAGGCTAAGGCGAGAACAACTATATCGCGAAGCCAAGGAATACCGCTCAGTCGCACACAATACGCAGCCTATGAAAAGTACAGGCAGAACATGCAAAAGTTGGATGAAGATCAAAGAGTACGTGAGAAGAGAGTGAAGAGAAGAGAAGATGAGGAAGTAAGAAGGGCAAGGAACGTAGAAATGAAAGGAGAAGAGAAGAAGATAAGGCTAGAGAAGAAGCGAGGAAGTGCAAGGAAGTAGATGAGGAAATAGAATTTAAGCTCAGACTGAGGGCACGGGATCTTGAATATTTGGAGCGGGAAGTTAAAAAACCCAATCCTGTTGTAGAGTGGGAAGACATAGAAGAATTCTTTCCTGCGAACGAGTCAGTACCCGGTACAAGTGGGGCAAATATTGAAGATGACTTCGACACCAGAAGCATCGGGGAAACGATTGATGAAATATATGATGAAATGGGGCTGGAACAAATTTCCCAAGGGGGAAGGGAAGATGAGCGCTTGGAGAGCACTCAGCTATATGACACTGAGGATGTCACCCGAAGTAGTAGGAGTAGGAGAGTGTCCCTAGACAGGCTGGAGATTGGTCAGAACAAAGAAGATGCAAGGAGTTGCGTAAACTGGGAACAATCAGAATCTGACTCCGGTGGGGAGACGGAGGACGAGGCACACGAAGAAGGGAGACGGCGCGAAAAGCGGCTCCTGAGGGGTACGATGGTCAAACGCTAGCGAGTCCGCAACTAGGACACGAAGTATGCCGCGCAGTCCGGCCGACATGAGGGAACTCCCCACGGTCAGAGGGGGGTGTCAGCACCTGCCTATGTAGACAGATTGAGGACGTTGCCAGGTAGACGGCGATGCGGGAATGCTACCCCAGTGATAGACATGCGAGCTGTGCGGAAAGAGAAGGAAGACTATGCATTCCAATTCCCGCTGCTAGAAAAGGGAGGAGCAAGACTGCAATATATTCCATGGCCACACATGGATCGAGAAAACCTGAAAAACAAGCTTCCAATGCTGACTTAGGGTGCCGGGAAGTGGATACATGAGTTAGAGAAAATGACGGGAGGAGTCACCTTAGCTATAGGGGACATTAAGGGCCTCCTAATCGCCATACTCGGTGAAAGGACAGACGATGTATGGAAACAAGCCGGGTATCCTAGGGTAACCATAATTAATACTTCCCATGACGGAGCGCCATTTAACAACTGCAGAGCAGCAGTGTGGAAAGCGCTACAAACGCTGTACCCAGACACTTCTGATATGGGAGCTATAATGACTCGAAAAATGAAAGAGTCAGAGGATCCGTTGATTTATATCCAGAATTTTCAAGACGTGTGGGTGCTCGAAACGCATGATTCTTGGACGAAATCTATCTCTGTATTCTACCATATATTGGGCTAAGGGTTGCCTGAACCGGTGCAAAAACAGCTCAAGTAATTGGTAGGAATAAAAGCCAAGCCATGGGCGGAGATGCAGTTCACTATTGTACACTACTGTAGGTTGTTGCAAGACAAAAAACGAAAAAAAGGAGGCAACTCGTAAGGGTGAGGCAGCGAAGCTGGTGCAAAAGAAACTCTCAAAATATGCTCTTGAGGGAGCCATGCTGACAAACCCAGCTGAGCCAAGCGCGCAACAAGTGACAAACCCATTGTGGAATAACCAGGGTAGCGCGGGATTTTACCCAAGGGGTTGGGGATTTAGAGGGAGGGGATGGCAGAGTAATCAGGGAGGGTTTCAAAGTAATCATGGAGGTTTTCAGAATAATCAAGGTGGCTTTCAGAACACGCAGATGGGCAGTCCAGCTACGCCAGATGGTCAGATGGCCCGACCACCGCCAGTGTGTTGGCTGCGTGAAATGACAGGACATGTGGCGCCCGTGTGCAGAATCCAAGGCATGAGGCAAAATGGCCATGGGATGGGAACAGGCATGGTGAATCAGCTGCCGTCCCACAACAAGGCGGTCACAGAATCACACAGTGCAGCAGCAGGCGCCAGGCTTGCAGCAAGGTGCGCCGCAAGGGGTTCAACCCTCGAACATGGGGAACTTGCCACAGGGTCAATCCCAACAGGCACCGCCGCAAATGTCGCAGGTCACTAATTCCGGAGGGGGAGTCAACCCTGGAAATGGGGGAAATCCACAAGTATACAGTGGACCAAACCTATATATACAATAGGACAGCTCACCGGAAACTCGGATGTGCTCTAGCCTATCAGTGACACCAGACCCTATCAGGGAACCAAGGGTAAATGTCGTCATAGGGGGGAAAGAATATTCCTTCTTAGTTGACGCGGGGGCAATGTGCTCGTGCATACGAGAAGGCAAGTTTTCCTTGTCCGGCCAGGCCATAGATACTCAGAGTTTCACAGGAGCTCACAGTAGAGTTCCCTTTACGGACAATCTCCCTGTCTCTGTAGGGGAGTGTGAGATGAATGTACCCTTGTTATATTCACGCCAGACCCCAGTAAACATTTTGGGTCGGGACTTAATGACAAAGTTGAATATGACTATTTTGTTTACGGAGGACAGCATAGTATGCTCCACTCCAGGAATGCATTATTCAAATAGTAATCAGAGCATACTCCGGATGCATAGCCATGAGAGCTATACCGTTAGAACCAGATGTTTTCACATATGGTGTGCATGTGCTTATGGCAGGATTGCCAGGCCTCGCAGATAGAACTATGAGAACCCCTGATGAATTCTTATTCAGACCAAGAATACCCATGCACGAAGAAGAGGGACAAGTATTTCCCTTAATAATACATACTGCCGCAGTGCGAGGGAAGATGGCACTGGTCGAAGGGTATGATGACGAAGGCAGACAATGGTGCGCAATTATCGCCATTGAAGAAGGGTATCGAGTGACTGACGTCACTGATGATGATCTGTTTGAAGAACAACCTGACCTAGAAGAGACGAGGGTGGAAGTGAGTCTCATATTTTGGGTCAAAATGATCAGACGAGAGGTGCCTCAGAGAATGATGATGGCTCTGATACATCCAGAATACTTTGATGATGACATGGCTCAAGTACCTGTCACAGTATGGATTACAGGGCCATATGACGTAGGCCTCCTGAAAGGGGTAGTTGAAGTGAAAATTAAATTGAAACCAGGAGCAATCTTACCAAGAGCGCGACAATATCCCATGTCCAAAGAAGTGGATGAAGGGGTTGCGAAGACAATTTCTGCCATGATGGAACAGGGCATCCTAGTGACATCAGAATCACCCTGAAACACTGTAATTTACCCCATCAAGAAATCAAAGGGAGGGTCTTTCCATTTAATCCAAGATTTAAGAGCATCAAATGATATTGTTGAAGCCGTGTTCCCTCTAGTCCCTAATCCATCTATAATCCTATGCAACATACCCACTGAGGCAACATATTTCACGTTGATTGACTTGAAACCTGCATTTTTCTCAATTCCGTTGCACCGTGACTCACAAGATCTGACGTCATTTACTTTCAGACAAATGCACCTGAATAGCACGAGGTTGCCACAGGGGTATTGTGAGTCTCCATCCATTTTCAACAGAGTCCTACAAATGGACCTAAGCAATATTGCGGTAGACAGTGTTGTTTTGCAGTATGTGGATGACATTCTGATCTGCAGCACCACTGAAGAACAATGCAGGCGCGATTCTATCCAGCTACTGACTATACTGGCTGAGAAAGGATATAAAGTTGAAAAGGAAAAGCTGCAATACTGTCAATAAGAGGTGCTGTACATAGGCCAAATAATCTCACACAAAGGGAAAAAGGTGACCCCAGAAAGGGCTGAAGCTATCATGAGCATGGCTAAGCCACTCACGACAAATCAAATGCAGAGGTTCCTAGGCCTGTGCAATTATGTCAGAGGATGGGTCTATGATTACAGCTCCTATACCAAGCCCTTGCTTCAGGCCCTACAGAAGGCCCAAGCGACAAAGGAAAAGATTGAATGGACTGAGGCGATGGAGAAGGGGTTTACAGAACTTAAAGGGGCAATTTGTAAGGCCCCAGTTCTTGGGATTCCTAATTACGCAAAGGAATTCTACCTGTTCTCACACACTGATGGCAATGTTATGACGGCAGTACTCGCTCAGCGAACCTCACTGGGGTATAAACCTTTGGCGTACTACAGTGGGAGTCTGGACCCAGTAATGAGAGGCCAATTCCCATGCGAACAAAATCTAGCTGCTGCCGCGTTCGCCATAGAAAAGGCGTCAACCATTGTAATGGGATGCTCCATGACGTTATACGTCGAGCACTCATTATTTGCCATTTTAGAGAAACCGAAGGGCACACTAACATCTCAGAGAGCGTCTGCCTACGAGGTGATTATCTCTAACCCATCGATCAAAATAGTTCATTGTAAAACTGTAAATCCAGCTACGTTCATAGCTGAGCCAGTCACTGAGGGAGAACCTATACACGACTGTGCAAACTATGAGGATTTCCTTGATGAGATCCCCAGGGTAAAGGAAAATGCCCTGGCAGGTGGTGAAATTGTGTTCATTGATGGTTCATCTAGAATCGATCAAGAAAATGGACAAAGATACACAGGCGTGGCCGTGATAAAGCACATAGCGAATGGACTGTTTCAAGTACTCGTCAGTGCACGAATACCATCTCACTATTCAGCACAAGCTGCAGAACTATTGGCGTTGATACTCGCCATTGAAAACCATGCAGATCAGGAAGTAACGGTATACAGTGACCCCGCCTATGTGACATCAACCGTGCATGCAGGTCTAGCACGCTGGAAAAGGAGGGGATACCTCCAAGTAGACGGCACGCCAGTGCAACATGCAGCCTTATTGGACAGGCTGATAAAGGCACTACAGCTCCCAGTAGGCATAGCGGTCATGAAATGCATCGCCCACACCAAAGGGACGGATTTTGTGTCACGTGGAAACCATGAAGCGGACATGGAAGCCAAACGGATGGCATCCAAGAATGAAACAATAATGGACGTGGAGGTGGCACGTACCCATGAGAGGATGATGGTAGCACGAGCCACAGCAGAAGCCTATAGCAATATGGGGCAGACTCAGCTAATGGAGCTCCAAGGGGAGGCTCCCCAGGAAGAGAAGAATCTATGGAAATGTCGAGGGTGTTCTTTAAACCCCTCTGATGGGTTGTGGAGGCAAGACAGCACTGGTAAACCAGTAATGCCTGTCGCCCTACTAAAGGTAGCATTGGAGCTATTGCATTACCCTATTCATATGTCAAAAGAAAATCTCGCTGCAACGCTAGCAGAAGACTGGTTTACACCAAATTTAGCGGAGCATGTTGCATTCTTCATGGTGAACTGCATTATCTGCCAGCAATTCACCGCTGGGCACACATTAAAAGTAGTGAGAGGAGTCATCCCCCGGCCAAATGGGCCATTTCAGCACTTGCATATCGATTATGTCGACATGATTCAAGTGTGCAATGGGTACAGGTACTTAATTGTAGTGGTGTGTTCATTCTCTAGATGGATAGAAGCAGGTCCCTGTACACACCCAGACTCATCCTGTGCTGCCAAATTCCTGGTGAGGGAAGTGTTCCCTAGATGGGGGGTGTGCGAGGTAATGAAATCGGATAATGGGGCTCATTTTGTCAACGCAGTATTTGGCCAGATCAGCTTGTTGCTTGGTATTAAGCGCAAGTTCTCGTCGGCGTATCACCCAGAAGGTAACAGCATATGTGAGAGGCTCAATGGCATGTTAAAGGAGAGGATAGCGAAGTTGAAGCTCACTTTAAGAAAGGGATGGCTGCACTGTCTACCACTGGCATTGTATGCACTTCAGAACCAACCAGGCTCCGACCATCATCTCACGCCGCACGAGATAGTCACGGGCAGAAGGATGAGGACCCCTCTTACCCCCCGAGATAGAGCTAGATGTGATGCCCAGCCAACTAGAGAGGTCTTGGGGACCGAGATGCAGGAGTATTTGAATTGTATGACATCCAGCATGTCTGTCATTGCAGGCCAACTGCAGCGATGGCGAAAAGGGTGCAGCGCAGCACAAAACACAGCTGGAGATGCTGAAACAAACCCAATTCAAAGTCTATGTGCGCCTCTAATCTTCCCTGGTGATGCGGTGCTGATCAAAAACCACACTAGGAAAAGGTGGGAGGATCCAAGATTTAATGGCCCTTTCATCGTGGAGGACTGCACTCCTTAAGCCGTCAAGTTGCAGGGCAGGAGGGCATGGCTCTTCCTGAATGACATTAAACCATACATCGGGGAGAGCCCACCAGCTGCATCTAACCATAAAGAAACCACAGACAGCGGGGAAGAACCTCAGCACGTGCACACAAGATCCATGGCGAGGAAGAAGGACGCATGAGCAGCAAAGTCAAGGCAAAAGAACTCTGTTTTAAAATTGTGGCTTTTAAACAGGACATTTCCTCGAAAAAAAGAAAGGTGATAAAGGACAATAATATGAACACTCTGTGCATCACAGTTGCAGGGTGAAGAAGAGAACTGCACATCCAAAGCCACAACAACATTGATAACACAAACTTTTGAATCAAGTCACACGCAAGCAGTATAAAGAATCAAGACTCTGATAGGCTGCAAACAAGACTTGTCCGAGAGCTTAAAACAGTATCCTGAAGCAACCAGTGTCAAGACTTTGTGTACAGAACTTATGGTATCTCCCAGCAGAAATCTCACGTGGGATGTACTCACTTACTTCAAGTTAGTGGTAATATCATATCTGTCACTCATAGGGAGAGTAACCAGTGTCACAGACTTTATTCGAGATCCTGCCAAAAAAAAAGGTAATCTGGCAACTGCTGACTGTCATCGCGGAAGCCTTCGCCGAATTACCCAAGCACAGTGAAAAGGACACAAATGCTTCCACCACAAGTGGTCATCGATGAACTGACATACACGCTGTTCTTTTGCATCATAGAGGAGTGCCCAGGACTCGTCGGGAGAACCACTGATACCCTAACATTCATCAGAGATCCGAGAACCAATGAATACCTGAACCAATTGTGGATCAAGCTAAACTATGTGGTTGCAATCCATGCAGCAGGAAAGTGCAGAGACTGTTAACGTCAAAAGAAAGGCCTGTGATCCAGAACCCAGCAAAGCAGGACAAATGTCCCTATCACTGGAGGAAAGCCAGCTGGCACATGAAGTGCTGTTTCGGTTAGTCACTGACTTTCAAGAAATGGTGGGGAGACCTGCCGGTGTTGACGTCATCACCTTCATCAGAGATTCAGCCGATGTCGCACATATGGGGACACTCCTCCATGGCATCATTCTCCAGGTGGAGCTGTCCAACTTCCAGAGAGAGTACCTGAGGAGATTCCAGTGAGACTTTCCGCTGAGGGACAGATCCAGGCGACAGAGACACAGTTCTTCATCTTTCTGCCAAGGGACCGATTGAGGAGAGCAGAGATGAGAACTTCACCATCTTGTTTTTTCTATTTTTTCTATGTTTATTTTTATTTTTACAACATTTTATTTTTGTGTGATTTTTCGCAGTACCATCTTTTCATTCCTTCGCATTGAACAGGTTCCAGCATGTCCTCAGGACCAAAGCAAATTCAAGGAGTGCACTGGGATCTTACCTATTGTAGATAAGCATAATGAATGTGACTTAGCAAAGATGTTAGCCTAACCTTTTTCCATAGTCTAGCAAGGAAACTTTATCCCATAACCAGAGACTACCATCATCACCTGCAAGAGGGGGGACACTCGAGAAGCACTCGGGACTTTATTGCTACAAACTTTTGAGAAACGAGATCAGAGTAAGTAAAAAAAAATAAACAATGACGGCAGACATGTTCTAAATGGGGGCCCAGTACAGTAACCTAGTCCTCCCACAGGCGGAGGGGCGCCCCCACTTCCCTGGAAGAAAATGCTGCAAGCTGTCCTATCGACGATAATGTGCATATGTATAGTAATTATCATTGGGCCTCATTCCGAGTACGGCGCTAACCAATGGCGCTATTAACGCCTTGGTTGACGCCGTACCCGGACCGGCAGCGTCTTGGTGGATTGCGGAATTACCGCCCCATTCCAAGATCGGCGGGGCGGTAATTCCCCATTCACCAAGGCTCTTCCCCATTCCCAAATGAGCCCCCATAGGGCTCAATGGGAATGGGGAAGATGCAAATAACGGTGACCGTTCATTACGGTCACCGTTATTGGCTTGGAGGCCCCTTTGCGCCCTCGACTTTAACACCTGCCTAAAGCAGGCGTTAAGGGCGAGGGCGCAAAGGGAACTCGGAGTATGGCGGTAAGGGATTACCGCCACCGGTCTCGTTACCGGTGGCCGCTATCCCTTACCGCCATACTCGGAATGAGGCCCATTGTCTTTCGGTCATTGACTATCAGAACTGCTTTCATCATTGGTGCACAAAGCATTCCAATTTCAGTGCACCCACTGGATAATGCATGCATAAATCCCTCAAAAGCACCCAGACCCTATATAGTTATTCCAGTTCTAAGAAAACCTGATCGTAAAGTTAACAAACTAAAATTAAATGTAATTAACAGTGATTCATACACATTTGAGGTAACAAATGAAGAGAAAGCTGGAGACATGGTCAGCACGGAATGAATGAAAATGTAGCACTGACCACTGCACGCACCCACACACAGGATGCACACAAACCAGGGCAAGTGACGATGGCTGTAGAATCTCGAACAAAGACAACAGAAAACACAAGACTACCTACCGA
Source organism: Ambystoma mexicanum (assembly GCF_040938575.1). NCBI lineage: Eukaryota > Metazoa > Chordata > Amphibia > Caudata > Ambystomatidae > Ambystoma > Ambystoma mexicanum. Next base: position 278,403,540 of record NC_090925.1, read on the forward strand.
ACAACCAGTCCCAGAAAATAGTGGAAGTGACCAAGAAGAAGCAAGCGAAAGGCTGATTAAAGAAGAGATAACAAAGGCACTCAAAAGGACTGAAGCAGCCACAAGAGAATTCACAGGAAAAACACAAATGTTGATAGATCATTTATTCCCATTTATAGTTAGGGCAAAGAAACTGCACGGAGAACTGAAAGACAAACCCACCAAAGCCGTAATAACAAGCACACTGGTTCATCGCAAGGTACAAGCACCAGGCCAACGACGCAGCCACGCATTGGGCAAAACCCATGCCAGAGAGACGCCCAGGGTGGAAAAGCAGCACAGACTCATTTAAAGATATAGTCATAACAAACTACAGAAAGACACTGAGAATCAAGAGAAGCCCACATGAAGACGACAATGAACTGAACGATTACCTGGACAGCACAGCACATCTAGGAAACAACATATGGTACCAACACATGAAGGAAGTAGGAAGAAGGCAATCAGAAGAAGAATGCTTCGTCTGTGCACTCCTACCATACAGTATGGGAAAATCCAAGACCTTTGTGGCTGTGGAAATTGATGTCCCTACAGCACACTGTATGTCACACGTAGCAATGTGCAACACCAGAGGGCAATTTATGGGAAGAGATGCCTTGTTGATATGGGCCACTGAAAAGGATTACCCTGATGAAGATGGCTACGTCCACGACATTAAAACAAGAAACAGAGCACATACTAGGAATCACATAATCAGATACGAGAACCCTGAAGTTAAAGGATCAGGAACACGATGGGAAATAAACCCGAGACTGAACGTTCAAGGAAAAACTCCAGAAGAGGCTCAGATCTGGAAGAACAGAGGCCAAATGCAGATCTGTGGAACAGTAGTTTCCCCAAATTGATGGGAAGAAGGAGTAGTAATCTGCCGAGCTTGGATGGTCCTTGGAGCCTGCCAAGAAGCGATAGAGAACTGACAGAGGTTATGCAAACCTCTATGGCCGAAATTGGTAAAGCTGCTAACATGGGTCGAAGACAGAGGAGGACCCCTGCAAATAGTACCACTGGAAAGCCCGAAACTATGCTTCAGAAGTAATGGCACGAGAAAGATGGGAGAGAATGTAAACTGCGGACGAATCTTTGAAGCCCTAGGAATCACACAAGGAACCGCAGTCATCATGGACCATTACTGGGCGTGTGGATCCAAGGCATATATAAGACTACCGAAGAACTGGGGAGGCATATGCACACTAGTGAACATCCACATTCCCACACTAGTGATCCCAAAAAGTGATTTGAGTCTTGACAATTTCCCGAAAGCAGATGCCCATCTAAGAAAGAGAAGAACTGTGGAATTGTTATTCAGGATAAAGAGAGAAAATTACTTTTCTGCCACATCGGAAGACGCATTCCATGCAATCCCATATGAGCACAGGCTATTTAGCCTCACCTCAACAGTATTCACAACAATGCTCTTGCCGCACATCCAAATAGGAGTGAATGCTAAATGGTTGCAGATAACCAGATGGGAGTTATTGCAGACCATCAACACCACCATAAAAGGATTCAACGCGATCAAGGAAGAGCTGAGAGCAATTTGACTGATGACCCTCCAGAACAGATATGTGCTGGACATGATCACAACGATGGATGGAGGTGTTTGCGCAAAAATCGGAGAATCATGTTGCACATTTATACCTTCGCATGATGAAGAAAATGGAACCTTAACAGAAGCCATAAGTATGTTGACAAACCTACAGAACCAGATGATCGATGAAAGTGATGAAGTTGACGATGACAGCTGGTTTGGAGCCTTGTTCTCATGTGTCCCACAATGGATGGCAGATATATTCGAGTTTCTGGGAGCCTTACTAGCAATGATACTGCTAGGATTGTGTGTTATCAAAATAATCATCACAAAGTGTTAGAAAACTGCAAAGAAAACCATTGGGATGAAAATCATGGTCGATGTCGAACCAGGATGGAAGCCCAGAGACCTGACTGATGAAGAAATAAGAGACTTTGTGAAAGCCAGCGAATTTGCGCCAGAAGGAACAAAGTTACATATCCCAGGAAACAAAGAAAGTATGAAGGAAAATGGATCTATTGCAGCCCAAATGGATAATGCCAGCTAATGACCTGGAACAAAGACGAACATGTAAAAACAGCAGGAAGTTTGAAAGGTGTGATAAAAATATGGACTCCCAAGATGCACACATTCACACCATTGTGTACAAACCTGGAAGATGACGAACAAGACACAGATGAACCAAAAAAGATGAATACGAAGGAGGACGCAGAAGTGGTCGATGAACCGACCAGAGGGGGGAGTGTAGAGGAGGTCCCAGACATGGCCTGCACCCCTGCCCTCCATTTCGAGGTACCAGGAGCGTACTCGCCAAGTTATATGACGTATGAGGAGTAAATGAACCAACAGAGAGCAGCACTCGGGCTCTGCCCAGTGTATATCAGAAGAGCAATACCCGTTGAAACACCCGTACCTAGACAACCATGGGCTGCACAATACCCTCTTAGACAAACATACCAGCAGCTGAGACAAAATGAAGAGTACCTACAGACGGTCCACGAAGAGACCCAAAAAGCCTTAATGGATGGCCAGTGGAAATGACACAAGGGCCTGGACAAACTCGCGGATGAACGAAAACGACTATCAAGGATAGCACGCCAGTGCGAGCAGCTATGAAAAATAGATGTAATGGACACAGGAAAAGAGACAATGTTGAAACGTAAGGAAACGTTGCTATGAAGCAAGATGGAAGTAACCATCCAGCTAACACGTGTAAATAGGTTTGGAACGCAAGTGTTACTCACCGACCGGTGAATGCCCGAGACCGAGGCTCAAGTAATGAAGTTTGGGACTTGATTGTAGAGCTCGGGTTGTAGCCTCCTACCCGAGCCTCCTCTCTATGAGGGAAGTAACTCTTTTCAATGATATGGCCCTCTACTGGATGAACAGTAAAAAAGGGTCCCGATCACTTAAAAGAGCGGGGAGAACACACCGCCAAGTAACCAGCTGCAAAGAAAGATAGAAATCATAAGCCACAGTAACGAGTAAATACATATAACCCAAAGAATTACAAAGTATACCTGATATGTCTTCCCCCCAGATTGGCTACAAGAGACACCGGCCGTCCTCCTATCAGTAAACAACCAAAACAAGAAAATAGTGTTGTAACTACTAAATTGGGAACCAGGCTATATTACAAGTAAATCGTTGAGTCTTACGACAAGAAGTACTGGATTCTTTATAAGGGAGACAACGGCAGGTATAAAATAAAAGAAAAGGATGGTTAGTGAGGGTACTACTCCCGGGCGGCATGAGGAGCGCTCTAGTTCCGGGTTGGTGCAATCTCAGCGTAGCGTCCTTTATGCACATAGGAAAAAGAAGGAGTTCAGTTACTTGAGTTAGGCGGAGGCAGCGGTGATTCCATTAGTAAGAAGACAGTAAGACACGGGTGAGTGGAAAAATTAGGTTGAAACAGGAAGGTACAATTCTTTTCAAGCGGTGAGAAAAAATTGAGTGACTCACCGTCTTTAGCAGCAAAAGCACAGGTGCTGCGCAGTGAAATAAAGCAGCGCTGTACTGGCCTTCACACAGGTAAGCAGAGGGTCCGTGATGGTGAAGGACTGAATGAGTTATGGTACACAGGTAGAATCTGTACTTAGGCAATAGATGAAACAGTCCACTTAAACAGGCAAGGGTTCTGGTACACGAGCGGGCAGAGTCAGAAGTAAGACGAAAGGCGGGGCAGTCCCATGAAGAAGGGAGTAATCCTGGTACACGGGCGGGCAGAGTTCTGGACAAAAACGAAGGGCAAGAGCAGTCTGTAAAACACGCCAGGAGTCCTGATACACGGCTGGTCGGAATTCAAAACTACAAAAAGGCAGTCCGCAAATCGAAAGGAAAACGGTATTTAGGAAACCAAACGAAGACAAAACTTCACGTAGCAACTTCAAACAGAAGCAGCAAGGACTGGTTCACAGCTGTTTATGAAGGAAGGCGCAACTAAGGAGAGCGTCTGGCAATGCTGTGACAAGGTCATGTGACAACCAACCAGGCAGCATGGGAATAGTAGTCCCCTTACAAGTTATGCTGCCTGACTCTCCCCTGCAGTTTCCATCGGGCTGGAAATGGTGCTACAAAGCGCAGAACGCCACAAGGCAGGGTGACGACCTTAAGTCTTGCAGCAGGGTATTTTTGTACGTGCTTCGTGCACGGCATGGAGGAGACCTGCAAGCGCCTGTGTGTGCTGCAAAGTGCGACAGCAAGAAGCTAAGAAAACGATATTGCTTGCAATGCTTAGTAGAAGAATAGAGTGGCAGGCGCCAACCATATATCTACCTCAATAAAGCACATTATACAAGTGCGACTCCATTTTGTAAGCAGAAGTATGCCCAGGCGGCCAGAGGCCTACCAGGCCAGGTTTCATATTCCAGCTAAAGCCAGAAAGGAGAGCGGAATCAAAACTCAGCAAAGAAGTTGCTCATGCCTGGGAATTCGAGGTCAACCCAAGGAAGGGGGGCGAGAGGCAACGCTGGAGAATCGAAACTTCAGAGCATACCAGCCTGCCCCTTGAAGGTCAAGATAAGGTGGGCCCAGGCAGGTGGCGAGGCTAAGGAAGAATCAAATACTCGAAAAGCTGGAAACAGAAGCAGATTCACGGTGAACAGACATGTGAACAGCCAGGCGCGAAGAGTTACCAACGTCTGATGTCACCCAGATCCAAGGATGCTGTAACTTCTCCAGATAAAAGGCTACAGTTTCGAGGCCATACCCAGCCAACTAATGGACACATAGCCCAAAAGCATTGATTGATGGAAGGGAGGCAGGGTGAATCTTTGGGCACTAGGCACCTGGGTGTCCATTCTGCATGCTGCTAATTAAAATGGGGATTTATGTCTGGGGTGTAACCTGCCCAATCACAATGGACCAAGTTATCTAGGGTCCTATAGATAATAGAACCAATAGGACGTCGTACTTGTAGTGACGTCTATCACGTGTGATATAGAGGGAGGGGCGTAGACGCCCACCCGATAAAAGTTATCCAATCTGCATGCTCTGTTACCATATACAGATATAGCACCTATACTTAAGTTACCTTTTCCAACCAATTATATTGCATGACAAACTTGTAGAGTTAGATGTCAATGATGACGAGTTTTGAGCATAAAAGTTACTGTTTGTACGAAGTTCGAGGAAGTTGAAGCGAGACAGGCGATCGCACCACTGCTGATCCCCATTTGTTTCCCCGTTTTCTGTACTTGTCATTAAACGGACTTCCTTTTGCCAAACTATTGAGTCCTCATTATTGAGTTGTGTTGTCGTAAGTGAATCCTGCACCCCCATTCCTCACATGGTGCAGCTATCTTGTTTTACAGGTACTTGAGGGTGAACTCTGACCTATGGGCTCATCAGAGGACAATCCGCCTCTCCGGTACACACCCACAACGTCACTATACCTATAGAAATAACTTTTAAAAAGAAATGAAACACTGCCACCCCAAAATATATAGCTGTGGGAACAGAACTACTCGTACCCGCAGTTATCTGTAGTCCTTTGTAGCCTCTGATATAGCTACGTATATCGGCAAAACGGGCGGAAAAAATACTTTCCAGCCCCCCCTTATCTGTGCACGTTCCCCCCACTCCCTAGATGGCCTCCTCACCTCCCCTGCCTTCTCCCTTTCCCCCCACAACACACTCTGTTTCTGTGACACAATTTTCAGATATCGGCTATTTACGGCTATAGCTGAGGCTACAGAAACTTTTGTGCTGCAAACTCAGTCCCTAGACCCACTCCAACTCCAAAATGTCATGTTGTGCCCTCTAGCCTACCTAACCCCCCACCTCTGGCCTGATGGCATTTTTATGTTTTTTACCTGCAAATAGCTTTTTTGCTGTGTTTCATTTTCCCATATCATCAGCTGTAGCCGTGAATATCGCTCGCATCGAGAGAAAAACAAGATGGCGTTGTTTCATTTCTAACACCTAGTTTTGAGTAAATCCCCAAAATATCACTATCTATTTTTCGGAAGGAGACACCCCTTCTCTGTCAAATATTTAAAAAACTACTGCACGGAATAACCTCAAACCACACATGGATCACGAGTCAACGCTTCATGCCCAAGTTGTTTTGGACCTGGACCAAATCTGTCCAGAGGTTTGGGCAGTGCGCTTTGGCAAAAATGTACCTTGTTTGTCTATGGGAAAATGATTGGGAAGTAGGCCGCACTTTTTATTTTTTATTTTACGCTTAATAACTTTTTTATTCTTTAACAAATCTTTACGAAACTTTGCAGTCTGGAGGGGGGCGCGGGTCTTTAATCACTTTTATAATTTCTGTCAAAACCGTTACTCAAATCAAAAGTTATTAAGATTACCACTCCTGGGATGGTAATAGAGACCTCCCCTCTGCCAAATTAGCATTATCGGCCAACTGCACCATCAATATTCACCTCACATATAGGCCTCCAGGCCCAGCACCAGATTTCCAAGGACACCTCCCTCACATACTAAGCAGCAACTTAAAAAACTCCACCAAAACTATCTTGCTCAGCGACCTCAACCTAGGTCTGGGCGACTCCAATGACAACGCAGCATTGCCCTAGCAAAGGAATTAAAAGACCTTGGATTCATACATAAAGTCACTAACCTAACACACTGCAAAGGCTGCACCCTTGATTGGGTGGCAGACCACAACTGCTCAACATCCATCATCTCCAGCATTGCCTACCCTTGGACTGACCACAATTGCATCCAATTCACCATCCCGACCGCACCCACTACTAAAACTCTCACATATGCTGCGCCAGCTCTAGTCGGAAGTTCTAAAAAACTAACCAAGGACAACCTTCGCCGCTTCCTTGAAGTCACAGAATTAAGCCCCCATTCTTTAGCGACCCTAGAACTCTTGCAGATATCTACACCGACACCCTCAGTAAAGCTATCAACGCTATAGCGCCAATAGAAAGCAAGAAAGAGAAAAAATCCATGCACACCAATTCCTGGTTCACGGACAAACTACAGGCCGTACGCAACAGCAAATGCATCGCCTTAGCAAACTGGCACTCCAAGCACAACAGAGCAAGAAAACCAGCATCTGAAGTCTTACCTGGATCATTACCTAGCTAACGGATTAATCCGCCTGTCTAAGTCCCCTGCCGCCTCTGCTCTCTTTTTCGTATCAAAGAAAGAGGGTGATTTAAGAACTCGTATAGATTATAGAGCACTGAACCAAATCACAGTAAATAACAGATACCCCCTGCCACTCATCCCAGAGCTGCTATATCAGGTGAAGAATGCTCAAATCTACACAAAACTGGACCTACGAGGAGCCTACCACCTTATGAGAGTTAAAAAGGGAGACTTGTGGAAGACGGCATTCTGAACCAAATATGGACTTTTCGAGTATCAGGTCATGCCCTTTGGATTATGTAATGCCCTGGCAGCGTTCCAATTCTTCATGAACGATGTGCTTCACGAATTGTTGGACGTTTGTGTACTCGTTTACATTGATGACATTCTTATTTTCTCTACATCCAAGGAGGATCAGGTTGGCCATGTAAGAGCAGTTCTGGAAAAGCTTTGTCAGCACCGGCTGTTTGCCAAATTGGAAAAATGTTTCTTCCATGTCACGGACGTTGCATTTTTGGGCTTCATGCTTACCCCACGAGGAGTTCACATGGACACATGCAAGGTGGATGCTATCCTTCAGTGGCCCTCACCACCATCCACAAAAGGAGTACCAAGTGTGCTCGGATTTGCCAATTTTTATCGATGGTTTATTCCAAGGTTTTCACAAATACTTCATCCAATCAACTCCCTTCTGAGAAAAAATAAGACATTTTTCTGGTCCCCTGAAGCAAAAAATGCCTTCCAGGAGCTGACACTTGCCTTCACCTCAGCACCAGTTCTTCGGCACCCTCGACCCGATCTGCCATATGTGGTTGAAACAGATGCCTCCAGCATAGCATAGCCATGGGAGCAGTATTATCACAAAAGGACCCGGACACAGTACAATTACATCCCATAGCATTTTGGTCCCGTAAGAAGCCTGACCCAGGGGAGCCGCGCCGGAATTAAACTATGCAATCACTGACAAGGAACTGCTAGCAATCAAAGGAGACTTCAAAACATGGAGACACTATCTTTTGGGAGCAAGACACACGATCACGGTTATCACAGATCACTGTAATCTTCAATACTTGAAGACTGCCAAGGCTCAATCTTCACAGCAGCTTCGATGGGCTCTTTTCTTTGCAGAATACAATTTTGTCATTACTTACAGACCTGGAGTACGCAATGGGAAAGCAGATTCCTTACCACGCATGGGCGAGGACAAAGAATCTTTCACAACATCTGAGCCTGTGGCCATTATTCCCGAAGAACGGATCCAGAACCAAATCTGTGCAACCGCCTGTTGGGAGGACTTAAAAACCGATCTCCGATCTCGGATGAACCAAACAGCACAACAGGAGTGGTTAGATAGGGGAGACCAATACTCCATCAAAGATGATCTATCCTATTTTCAAGGAAGACTATATATTCAGGACAAGAAATTGCAAGACCAGATAATAGCAAACTACCATGAATCATTAGTGGAAGGTCATCCTGGGATTGCCAAGACTCGGGCCAAAATTCAAAAGGGCTATTGGTGGCCAACCTGGAGAAAAGACGTTGCCCAGTTCATTGCAACCTGTGGTGTCTGCACGCAACACAAATCTCAGAAGTTCAGTCCTGCAGGGTTACTACGTCCCTTGACTGTACCACCAGCACCATGGCATACGCTGTCTATGGACTTTATCACCAATCTTCCTCCCTGCAACGGGTTTAACACGATCCTGGATATTGTAGACTTATTCTCCAAGATGGCTCATTTTATTCCATTGAAGGGGCTTCCCACTGCTTCCGCCCTTGCCACTGTGTTTTTGGAGCAAATTGTCAAGTTACATGGTTTCCCATCGGTATTAATTTCAGATTGCGGAACCCAATTCGTCTCAGCTCTCTGGAGGAGGTGCTGCAAAATAGCCAAAATTGACCTCCGGTTATCCTCGAGTCATCATCCTCAAACCGATGGCCAAACCAAATGGACCAACCAGACCTTGGAGCAATACCTGAGGTGTATGTTGCAACAAACAGAGGAGTCCTGGAAAAATATCCTCTGGTTGACCGAATTTGCCTACAATAACTCCATCCACACTAGCACCGGACAGACCCCATTCTACACAGTGCATGGTCGGCATCCTCAAACGTCCACTTTTGATTCACTTGACGAATTGGAAATGCCAGCAGTTACAACATTGCACAAGACTATCACTCGAACCCTTTACATGACATGGAAGAAACATTTTTCCAATTTGGCAGAAAACCTGACCAGAGCCAAAGAACAACAGAAGAAATGTGCGGACCGACACCGAAGAGAGGCTCATCATTATCAAGTCGGGGATAAGGTTTGGTTGGCGTCCAAGAACATTCCCTTGAAAAGACCCCAAGCCTTCCGTCCCAGGTATCTGGGACCATACCCCATCAAAGCCATCATTAACCCTGCTGCCATGAAATTGGATTTACCAGCTAACATGCGATCCATCCGTTGTTCCATGTTTCTCTCTTGAAACCAATGAAACCAGATTCTCGGATTGAAGCACCACCCAAGTCCGACATCGTAGAAGGAGAACCAGAATTTGAAGTCAAAACCATTCTGGATTCCAAGATAGTGCGATCTAAACTGTACTACCTTATAGACTGGAAAGGTTATGGACCTTAAGACCGTACATGGGAGCCTAGTGAATTCGTCCATGCCCCACGACTAATCAGACAATTCCATCGTAACAACCCCACGAAACCCGGACCAGGAGGAAGAACGCCCGTGAGAGGGGCCTTGAGGGGGAGTGCTGTCATGGCCACAGAGCAAGGACCACACACTCCATCACATAAAGAGTCCAGTTGGACCCAGTCCTGGCGCATTTGGCGCCAGTCTCTTGAGAAAGTGTGCTCTGGATGGCGGATCCAGTTATCCATCACCCTCCGACAGATCTTCGGATAGCTGCTCCCCGCCTGACTTCACCAGGCCATCACTGCAGGAGGAAATGACAAATAAGGTTAGAAACAACATAAAGACATTACGCTAAGGTTGCGCGCATCACAATCCTCGCGCTTGACCTTAGAACCAATCTTACCATCTATTTGGGACATTGTGAACTCCTCAGGCCCCCATTGGGCTTGCTTCCAGCACCGCGACTCCGCTGGGCCTCTCATCACCTATTGGGGAGAAGGAAAGACATTACAAGGGATACGGACAATAATCACAGAAAAAAGACATTGCAAAGAATACAGACAATAATCATTGTTGAAGAACACTTACCTTTGAAGAGATTTAGCCACAGCCGGTCTTGGCTGCCAGTGAAGAAGCTAGGTCTATCTAAGGCACCCCTGCACTTGAGAAGCAGGACGGAGAGCTCACCCTCATAAATAAACAGGTGAGACTATATGGGTAGGCGCATGCTCACAACATTCTGGGAAGAAGGGTTTGAAGGAAACCACAGCCATATCACAGCATTCTCACGGCCTCTCGTATTCTCGCAGGGGCAGTATCAAAATCCAGCGCAGTCCACAATGCAGGAGCAGGGGAAGAAGCCTGACCCAGGGGAGCCAGTTCCAGGGAGGGCTGCAACCATGACCCAACGTCCCCGCAGAGACCAGGTGAGCGTAACAATGACCACACCAAAACAGAATTCAAAAAGATATCTAACCAGTATAAACACCCATATTCCTAGCCAAATCTAATTTGCTTAACTCACAGATCACCAAGGCCAATTCACAATCCAAAGAAATGTTCACTATTTTCAGAGACCTCATTACACCCTCCACCATCCCTGATAAGATTATTAAAGATAAAGCATGGTGCTCCAGCATCCAGGCAGCACTGCTCAGTAAAATTGAACTTCTCCAAGAAATAATACAAGCACAATTCAAAGCCATACCTAAGTCTAACCAACCCCCTCAGCCAAGCCCTTTCCCAATTCACACAAGGGTCAGTTCTTCTCCTTACGTGATGTCACAGAAAAGGAAGTCTGTGAACTCCTCCAACACCTCAAGCCATCCACATGCAAAGTAGACATCTGTCCTCCAGCCATCATTAATGAGTGGGCTGACTCCCTAGCTCCTCTACTAACGGCATTCATTAATGCCTCTTTTTAAACAGGTATCGTCCCCGCCAGCCTCAAAGAAGCTTGGGTACGCCCGCTCCTAAAACAAAGCACCCTGGATCCCTCATCCCCCAACAATTACTGACCTATCATCACTGTGCCATTCCTCCTTAAAATCCTGGATAAAGCAGCCCACAATCAGATCCAGCATTTCCTGGAAACCTGCACCATCCTTTGTAAAAGGCAATCTGGATTTTACAAAGGGCACGGCACAGAACCACCCTCTTGGACCTAAAAAAACAAATAACATCCATCATGGACAAGGGTAAACCAGCGCTCCTCTTACTTCTGGACCTCTCAGCTGCCTTTGATTTCATGGACCACAAAACCCTCACCTCACAACTTACCCAGGCAGCGCACTTCACCAACAAGCTCTCTTTGTGGATCACATCCTTCGTGGAAGGAAGAGTCATGAAGGTCTTCTCTGACCAAGCCAACGCAGAACCATCAACCATCCACTGTGGAGTCCCACAAGGCTCGTGCACAGCTCCCACCCTCTACAATTGTTTCACCAAACCTCTTTTTGACAAACTTGACTCCTTCGGCATAGCTTACACTAACTATGCCGACGATACGCAGGTACTCCTGCCTCTCTCAGGCTTGTATGACCAAGACTCTGCAGCTCTCACAAGGATATACTCCACCATCCAAGCGTGGATGGCAGCCAACGCACTGTGTCTGAACGGGGATAAAATGGAGATCATCATCATGGGCCCCAAAGAAACATTAGCTAAACTCAACCAACAATACTGCAATTTCTCCATTGACAACTCCACTATCTCTGTTTCCTCTTCTGTAAAAACCCTAGGGGTCTACCTAGATTCCACTTTATCCATGACACGACAGGTCAGCGGCATTGCCTCTGCGTCTGCCCTGCCCACACCACTTAACTCATAAACACAGGCAAACCTTTCCTATCCAACCAGAACTGCTTATCGATAGCCAGAGCCACCATAGAGGCCAAAATAGATTACTGCAATGTCCTCCTAGCAGGTACATCACAGAAAATCTTAACCGTCTTCAAATTGTCCAAAACAATGCGCTTAGAGCAGCACTCAGAATCCCAAAAAGAGACTACATCTCGCAGGCCAGGCGAGATGCCCACTGGCTTCCCACAAGGGAAAGGATCATTTTTAAGACTCTCACCTTGACGCACAAATGCCTCAGCCTCTCAGCCCCGCGATACCTCTCAGAAACCATTGCCAGAGACACCTTGTCTCGCCCCAAGAGAACTGGCTGTCATGATGCCTACCCCCGGAGCACCAGGCCAGGCCCAGCACCCCCGGGAGCAGGCATCATGCCCCCGGGTAAAAGCCCAGCGGCCCCTTATAGGGGCTCTTTGGACTCTGTCCTGGCGCCTTTGGCGCCAGGCTCATGTTGGACATCAGTCCTGGCGCCATAGGCGCCAGGCTCATAAAGGAAAGTGTTTGGTGCACTTACCTGATGCAGACCATGCTGCATACTCACCTGATGCAGACCATGCTGCATGAAGACCCAAGCCAAATGAGGCTTAGGAGGGACTATTTTACTGAAGGGACTATTTTGTTACTTGGGTGGGGCTGTGGAAGAATACTTACCTAGGACTTCTTCCAAGGCTATTTAAGCCACGCCCAGACAGCCACACATGCTTCGCGTTGTTCTGCATCCCAGCAGCTGAACGCTCACCGTGTCTGCTCCTGCACCTGGACTCCAGCCACGCCCGCCTCGAACCTGGAACACCTGTAAGGAAAGAAGAGAAGAGAAAGGTGAAAACCAAGAACTTATTCAAACTTCTTACCTGCATCCGGAATCTTCACGTCAGCATTCTTGTAGAAAGACTTCCATTTAAAAGCATCGCGTTGCTCGCTGCAGCGCCGCGCTTCACTCACCTGTCCTCGAGACATCTCCCAGCTCCATCGCGGCTGTCAGCACCGGTCGCCACATCTCTGCTCCTAGGGGAGAGAAGAAGAGACAAAAGGTGAGCAGAGGGAACACAGGAGGAAAGCCGAATTTTCAGCCATAATACTTACCGGCTTTTCTTGGTGAACCATTCCACATTTCGGGTCGGTGCCACTTCGTTGGCAGGTACCGCACCCCGGCCCCTATGGGGAAAGGACAAAAGAAATTACTGGGGAATTATAAAGACATTTAGAGGGGTCGCCCTCATCACTAACTCACCTGATTTTACCATCGGCAATTTAACCCTCAACGCATCGCCTTCGTTCTGCACCTGAAATAAAGGACAGATCACAGGTTAGGAAGACAACATAAAAAGAGGCTCACACTTGAACTTTTGAATCTTCATACTTACGGCGTATCGCTCAGAAAAGTCAAGTGGATTTTGCCAGCGCCATTCTGAAAACCAGTGAAGTAACTGGACGAACGCGCGCCCCTGCACCAGAAGCAGGATGGAGAGTTCATCCTTCCAAACCATAAGGTGAGCTTAAACCGGGGGTTTTGGAGGAAGTCAGAGAAGAACGAAGGGGAAAAGGGGGGAGCAAGCACACTATTCTGCAGACAGTTAATCCCCTTTCTCATCTGCAGAAGGATATTCCTACGGGCCAGACAAGCAAGATTTGGGGGTCCTGTTCAATCGGTGGTCCGAGTTCTGCGCATCACGCTTGAAGAGGCCACAGCAACCCAGACTAGACCAGCTCCTCCGTGGGAGCCAGGTGAGCGTTACAGAACGCGAAGCCTTCCTACAAATTCCCACCCAGGCGCTATGGAAACTTCTGAGACTGACCAGTTGGCCCAACTACTGGGGGAATTACGGGCCGAAGTACACGCCGCTCGTCAAGAGACTAATGCTCTCAGGAGGGAAGTGATTGTAACAAAGGAAAGAGCTGATGACCTGGCTAGACAGCTTTTGCAAGGTCAAGCTGGACAAACTCCTTTACCCGGTTCCGGGGGGAACCCCGCTCCTGTGCTTTCCAGTAACCCGGTGCAGATTAATCTACCTGGAAACATGCCGCTGGCCCCACCCGAACGCTTTGCTGGGGACCCCAAACGATTCGCCGTATTCATGAATCAGTGTCGTTTGCATTTCCTATGCAGACCTGGGGCCTTCCCTAATGACCAGACCAAGGTAGCCTTTGTATTGTCATATCTCAGCGGCAGTGCTGCCGATTGGTCAGTTCCACTGGTAACTCAAGATGACCCGATTCTTCGTGATTTTCAAGGATTTCAAGCAAGCATGGAAAGGTTATTTGCTCGTCACTCCCAGGGGCAGGCTCTGGATGACGAACTTCTATCTCTGCGACAGGGCAATCAAGACCTCCTATCCTACATTGCAACCTTTAATAGACTAATTGTGGAAACTGGGTGGCAAGAGGATAAAAGAATCACGTTATTTTATCGAGGTCTACGCGGAGAACTTAAAGATGTCCTGGCCCAAGTTGTAAATCCGCCCCAAGAATGCTCAGAATATATAGACTTAGTGGTCCAATTGGATCACAGACTGCAAAACAGAAAAGCAGATCGGTCCAAGTTTGAGACCCGGGTGTTGGTCAAGACCCACGCTAACCTCAAGGGGGCTGAAGCCTCTGAGCCAATGCAAATCGGAGGGGTTAAAGGACCTCTAACTCAAAAGGAACGTGAAAGAAGACGGCAGATGCAATTATGTCTTTATTGTGGGTCCTCTGGACACTTTCTACGAGATTGCCCGGCAAAGCCGCCCAAGAAGGTGGTAGGAGCCGCTGATAAAATCCATGAAAACTCTGTATCGGGAAACGACCACGCCCGACAAGCGTAGGGGTCCACTTGCCGAGCTTGAAAACTAACTCTCAGACCTCGCATTTCATTGTGCCAATGGTCCTCGTAGATCCGGAACAGCCTAAGCGGTTGCATGCAATAAAGGCATACATCGATAGTGGGGCTATAGGAAACTATGTGGATCATGAATTGGTCTCCAGGATTAACCTCCCTCTGCGTCCTAAAACCAGCAAAGATGTCATCACCACAGTTGATGGAACCGAAATTGCCTCTGGACCGGTAACACATTCCACAGCTGAGGTGACACTTGTAGGTCTGGACGGCCATCGGGAGGCAGTTGTGTTTGATGTAATCAAGGCTCCACAGTTTCAGGTTATTCTCGGAATCCCTTGGTTAGAGACACATAATCCTCAAATTGATTGGCGAGCGAAGAGAATAACCTTCCCGGATTGTGCACAAACCTGCTACCCAGAAAATCTGAAGATCAGTCTAGCATCAGTAACCTCTGTCTCCATGCAACTACCTCCGGAATACCAAGACTTTCAGGACGTCTTCCAAAAGGAACAGGCCAACACGTTACCTCCTCACAGATCGTACGATTGCCAAATCGATCTGGTGCCCGGTGCACAACCCCCTTGTAGCAGGATTTATGCCCTTACTGAACCGGAGAATCTGCATTTGAGACAATATTTAGATCAATACCTAGCCAATGGTTTCATTCGCCCATCAAAGTCTCCGGCATCCTCGGCTTTGTTCTTCGTGCCAAAAAAAGAAGGCAACCTTAGAACTTGTATCGATTACCGTGCATTGAACCAGATAACTGTTAAAAATCGTTACCCTCTGCCTTTGATCCCTGAACTCCTTGACCAGGTGAAGGACGCTTGCGTATACACCAAGTTAGATCTCCGGGGGGCTTATCATCTGGTACGAGTAAAAGAAGGCGACGAATGGAAAACGGCCTTCCGTACAAAATATGGACTATTCGAATACCAGGTGATGCCTTTCGGGTTGTGCAACGCGCCTGCTGCCTTCCAATTCTTCATGAACGATGTCCTTCGGGAACTCATCGATGTCTGTGTTGTCGTGTATATCGATGACATTCTGATGTACTCCTCTTCGGATTCAGATCACAGAAAACATGTCAGGGCCGTCCTAGAGAAATTGCGCCAGCACAAACTGTTTGCAAAGCTGGAAAAATGCATTTTCCATACCACCGAGGTTGAGTTTCTTGGATTCATCCTGACACCTAAAGGGGCCCGAATGGACTCACGGAAAGTGGATGCCATCCTCAAATGGCCATCACCTAGTTTGGTGAAAGGTGTCCAAAGCATGCTTGGTTTTGCCAATTTATATCGCAGGTTTATCCCGGAATTTTCACGTGTGATGCAACCCATCACTGCACTCTTGCGGAAAAATAAACGTTTTGAATGGACCGAGGAAGCTGAACAGGCCTTTCAGGAATTGAAAGCTAAACTTACGTCCGCACCTATTTTGAAACACCCGCGTCCCGATCTCCCATATATAGTCGAAACCGACACGTCCAGCTTAGCCATGGGAGCTGTCCTGTCTCAGAGAGACCCCGAAACCAACCAACTGCACCCCGTAGCATTTTGGTCCAGAAAGTTCTCGCCGCCGGAGATAAATTATGCAATCACCGATAAGGAATTATTAGCCATTAAGTCCGCCTTTAAGGCTTGGCGGCATTATCTTCTTGGCGCCAGGCATACCATCACCGTGATCACTGATCACCGAAATTTACAATATTTAAAAACTGCCAAGGCTCAGTCTTCACGACAGCTCCGATGGGCTTTGTTCTTTGCTGAGTTCGATTTTGTAATCACTTACCGTCCCGGCTGTAAGAATGGCAAAGCGGACGCGCTATCTCGAATTGGAATGGGAGAAATGGACACAAACTCAGAACCTGTGCCGATAATTCCCGAACAAAGAATTTTGGGGATAATGACTTTACAAACCCTTGAAGACATTCAAGCACGGGTAAAACAATTCCTGGACTCTTCAGCCTTGCAGGGTTGGATCAAAAGGGGGTCTTACTTTTCAGTCAACGATGGCTTACCTTACTTCCAAGGATGCTTATTTTTGCCAGAAAAGGAATTGCAAGAACTGGTTATTTCCCGTCATCATGATGCTCTGATGGAAGGACATCCTGGCATTGCCAAAACAGAGGAAAAAATTAAACGACAATTCTGGTGGCCTTCCTGGCAAAAGGATATTAAATCTTTTGTGATGTCCTGTGTAGTTTGCGCCCAAAACAAAGGTCAAAAAACAAAACCCGCCGGTCTTCTTCAACCCTTAGACATTCCACCAGCACCTTGGCACACCTTGTCACTAGATTTTATCACTGACCTGCCCTCTTGTAATGGATACAATACTATTCTGGTTGTGGTGGATTTATTTTCCAAGATGGCCCATTTTATTCCGTTGAAAGGATTACCTTCAGCTTTTGTTCTTGCCGAGGAATTCCTCGAAAATATCATCCGTTTGCATGGATTCCCGTCCATACTAGTCTCCGATCGGGGAAGCCAGTTTATTTCTCATTTTTGGAAAAGGTGTTGTCAACTGGCACACATCGACGTAAGACTCTCAACCAGCCACCACCCACAGACCGATGGTCAGACAGAGAGAACGAACCAGACCCTTGAACAATATCTACGATGTATGTTGCACCAATCGGAGGGTAATTGGAAGGATATTTTATGGGTGGCTGAATATGCATACATTAACTCGATACACTCTGGAACTGGTCAGAGCCCCTTTTATACCCTATATGGACATCACCCTCGTACCTCAGACTTGGACTCACCTTTGAGCCTTGAAATGCCCGCAGTGGACCATTTGCATTCTACGATTACTCAAGCCTTCAAGGATGCAACTGCACACTTACAACATGCGAAAGGGAAATACAAAAAGAATGCGGATCTGCATCGAAGAGAGGCGCCTCCATACCAAATAGGGGATCAAGTATGGTTGGCTACCAAACACTTATCGCTCAAGGGACCTCGGACTTTTAATCCAAGGTATTTAGGCCCTTACTCGATCAAAGCTATAATTAACCCAGTGGCAATCAAGCAAGATCTACCAGCTAACATGCGGATTCACCCCGTTTTTCATGTGTCACTTTTGAAACCAGTGCAACCAGGAACCAGATTAATAAAGCCACCAGAACCAATCCAGATAGATGGGGAGCCTGAATTCGAGGTGAAGAACATTTTGGATTCTAAGATCTCAAAATCAAAACTTTACTATCTAATTGATTGGAAGGGGTACGGGCCTCAGGAAAGGTCTTGGGAACCCAGCGACCACGTACATGCACCTCGGCTAGTAAAAAGGTTCCATCGGAATTTCCCAAACAAACCGAAACCTCCAGAGGGAACGACCTTGGGAGGGGCCTTGGGGGGGAGTGCTGTCATAATGCCTACCCCCGGAGCACCAGGCCAGGCCCAGCACCCCCGGGAGCAGGCATCATGCCCCCGGGTAAAAGCCCAGCGGCCCCTTATAGGGGCTCTTTGGACTCTGTCCTGGTGCCTTTGGCGCCAGGCTCATGTTGGACATCAGTCCTGGCGCCATAGGCGCCAGGCTCATAAAGGAAAGTGTTTGGTGCACTTACCTGATGCAGACCATGCTGCATACTCACCTGATGCAGACCATGCTGCATGAAGACCCAAGCCAAATGAGGCTTAGGAGGGACTATTTTACTGAAGGGACTATTTTGTTACTTGGGTGGGGCTGTGGAAGAATACTTACCTAGGACTTCTTCCAAGGCTATTTAAGCCACACCCGGACAGCCACACGTGCTTCGCATTGTTCTGCATCCCAGCAGCTGAACGCTCACCGTGTCTGCTCCTGCACCTGGACTCCAGCCACGCCCGCCTCGAACCTGGAACACCTGTAAGGAAAGAAGAGAAGAGAAAGGTGAAAACCAAGAACTTATTCAAACTTCTTACCTGCATCCGGAATCTTCACGCCAGCATTCTTGAAGAAAGATTTCCATTTAAAAGCATTGCGTTGCTCGCTGCAGTGCCGCGCTTCACTCACCTGTCTTCGAGACATCTCCCGGCTCCATCGCGGCTGTCAGCACCGGTCGCCACATCTCTGCACCTAGGGGAGAGAAGAAGAGACAAAAGGTGAGCAGAGGGAACACAGGAGGAAAGCCGAATTTTCAGCCATAATACTTACCGGCTTTTCTTGGTGAACCATTCCACATTTCGGGTCGGCGCCGCTTCGTTGGCAGGTACCGCACCCAGGCCCCTATGGGGAAAGGACAAAAGACATTACTGGGGAATTATAAAGACATTTAGAGGGGTCGCCCTCATCACTAACTCACCTGATTTTACCATCGGCAATTTAACCCTCAACGCATCGCCTTCGTTCTGCACCTGAAATAAAGGACAGATCACAGGTTAGGAAGACAACATAAAAAGAGGCTCACACTTGAACTTTTGAATCTTCATACTTACGGCGTATCGCTCAGAAAAGTCAAGTGGATTTTGCCAGCGCCATTCTGAAAACCAGTGAAGTAACTGGACGAACGCGCGCCCCTGCACCAGAAGCAGGATGGAGAGTTCATCCTTCCAAACCATAAGGTGAGCTTAAACCGGGGGTTTTGGAGGAAGTCAGAGAAGAACGAAGGGTGAAAGGGGGGAGCAAGCACACTATTCTGCAGACAGTTAATCCCCTTTCTCATCTGCAGAAGGATATTCCTACGGGCCAGACAAGCAAGATTTGGGGGTCCTGTTCAATCGGTGGTCCGAGTTCTGCGCATCACGCTTGAAGAGGCCACAGCAACCCAGACTAGACCAGCGTCTCCGTGGGAGCCAGGTGAGCGTTACACTGGCCATGCCAACACACTACGCATCCCGCACATTCTCAGAGCCAAAGCAGGGGGTATTGGCTTTCCCCACATTGCACCTAAACTCTGGAACTCCCTTCCCAACACACTCAGAGCTGAGACTTCCCTCACAGCATTCCGAAAAACACTTAAGACAACTCTGTTCAACTAACAATGCTCCTTCTCTAAACTGTAACTAAGTCTGTATTATGCCTACTTTTGTAACTTGAATGTATCTGCAATTAAGCTTACTGTCTGTAACAGCTCCACGATGCCTCCAGGCTGTTGCACGCTTTATAAATGTCAAATAATAAATAAATAAATAGAATTTTGAGGGGTTCCTATATGTCTCCGACTCACCCGCCACCCTATAATATATATATATTATCAAGCCCGCAGTAGCAGCCGTGTAGTCATGGTTAAGTTGCTAAACCCATAGAAAGACCACTTTTTGGGTGGCTTATAACTTTGCTCCCCGTGGACGAATTTGGCTAAACCTTTGCCAAAAAAGTATATGGGGCCCGCTGAATTTTTTGGGATAGTTGGGTGAGGTTTCGTGGAGGGGGAAAAATTATAGGGGGGGGTCCCAACACATTTTCTTTCGATAGACTGAATGGGCAAAAACTTCAGGCCTAACCGTGGAAATCCGACCAGTACTTTTGTTGCAAAGAACTGAAATGTACGTCTCAAAATATTTGTGATATCTGGCTTTTCTCCGTGGACCCATTTCCCTGTTCGCTCCATGAACAGAGGTCTTATTGGCTTGCAGTACGCCGTGATGTCGGCGAACATTGGACGTGGCTGGTGGTTGGCTGCAGGGAAGTGTGCTGTGTGTCAACATTTTTGGGAAACGCCGCCATGGTGTATCGGAGGACAGTGCGGCACCGGAAGGTCCTGGAAAATATACTTTATGCCACATGGTGGTGGTAAGAAGGGATGGAAAGGGCGGGGGAGTGACAAGTGATTTATCTGATATATCTCATTAGGTGGAAGAAGGCGGTGGTGTGCCCGCAGTATCTGTGCGTATTGCGCCAATTTGCGGGTACCTCCACAGGCGAGTACCTTGTGTGGTGAATGCAGGCAGCCTGCGTTACGGCACGATAGCTGGTGCAGCAATCTCTTTCCATGGTGACAGATGGCAGATCAATGGCAGAAGGGGAGTGCATTGCACTTGACATGAACATTCTAACATACAGTGTACTGTGGTGTGTTGCGTGCGGTAAGGCCATAGGCCCTTTGACGCATGGGTGGAGTCCTTGCACCGACAACTATGTGCCCTGGTTGCAAGTAGGTTTTACACTGTTGGTTCCATGGGTGTGTGGATTGTTAGCACATCCTACAGGGGTCCATGGCTGGACCTGATGCAGTAAACAGTCCTGCAGTGTGTCCACTGGGTGCAGTGTTGACGTACTGCGTGCATAGAAGTGGATAGGGTTGAACTGCATATTTTATCGGCTTCGGTACTGTCCATTGTGCAGAGTGATGACTACTGTACTGCACCATGAGGTATTGGTTTTGTTCACCTATTAGAGTGCTGGAAGCAGGGCCACTGTTGTGAAGATTTTGTGGTTGGGTTGGCAGTAATACAATGCTATGTGAATAGAAGTGGGTAGGGTTCCGGACCCTGTGGTATGTTTGTGGATTCTGCTAACTGTTACATGTGTGCATGCATCGCTGTATTATGGTGCAGGGGTTGGGTAGAAGTGTCGCTGCCTATGTTATGTTTGTGGATTGTGGTACCTGGCCACATGTTCGCCTGCATATCTCTGTTATGTTGTACTGGGTGTGGGAAAGGCCTACACTGTTGGGTGCATGGCGAAAGGCCAGAGGCCGTAGGCCATGGACCCAATGCCTAGGCCTTCACCAGAGCCACCACAACATAATGCAGCCATGCAGTTTTACCTCTACATCTCTCTGAGGGTGGTGACCTTCAAAGAATTGTTGTGGAGGACATTTTAGATGTAGTAGAACAGCAGAAGTGAGCTGATAAGCGCACATTACCATATGGTGTAGGTTATTGCACGCGTTGCACATTAGGGAGCCACATGTGACCATTTGCGTTTGCTATAATTTGCCCTTTATAACACCCCACCTATGGTACGTTTGTGGATTGTGGTACGTGGCCACATTTTCGCAATCATGACTCGATTATGTTGTGGTGGGTGTAGGCAAGGCCCACACTCTTGGGTGCATTACCATATGGTGTAGGTCATTGCACGTGTTGCAGATTAGGGAGCCACATGTGAGCATTTGCGTTTGCTATGGTGTGCCCCTTATAAGACCCTTGCTGTAGGAAGTGCTTTAAGATATTGTGCCATGAAAGGAAGTCCTTAGCAACACACATTTCAAACATGGACAATGTAAACAGCCACCCACATACAGTTCACCACACCCAACGCAACGTCATGCAGCCATGCATGCAAACATGTGGCCAGGGTGAAAGTTGGCAGGCTCAATTGCAGCTGGGGAGTGCATTACAGATGACATGAGCATTTAAACATAGGGTGTACTATGGTGTGTTGTGTGTGGTGAGGCCCTAGCGTCTTGGATGCATGGCTGGAGCCCTTGCACCGACAACTATGGGGCCTGCTTGCAAGTAGGTTTTCCCGTTCTGTGTGTGGTTTGTGAGCATTGCATACATTGTTGGTTCCATGGGTGTGGTGATTGTTAGCACATCCTACTGTTTTTTTTCCATGGCTGGTGTGTCCACTGAGTGCTGTGTTGAAATACTGTGTGTACAGAAGTGGATAGGGTTGAACTGGATATTTTATGTGCTTGGGTAGTGTGCATTGCGCAGATTACTTACTACTGTACTGCACTTTGAAGTATTGGTTCTTTTTGCACTTGCTGGAGTCCTGGGAGGAAAACAAATATTCCTACCTGTACTTAGTGGTGATTTGTGCGGCTCTGGGTGAATCTGGAGGCTGAAAGCGTGGATACTTTTGGTAAACTTTTAACTGGAGATGGTTTGAAATCACACTAGACGTGTACTCTGAGTGGTAACGGTACATATGGAGTGCTGTACAGAAATGATAGTGTTCGATGCAGAGGTCTTGGATGTAATTGCTGCATGCCTGTGTGACTATTTGATAGTACCTAATGAGGGAGAGCTGCAAAAACAATAGTAGCTGGGAAAGTGCATATGCCACATTCTGCCCTTCTCAGCATAGTGGCCATGGAAATGGAACTGTAGGGATTATCCAATCAGGTGTTGAGGGTGTGCTTCACAGGAAGCAGCAGTACTATTTTTTCCCAATACTCTGTAGTAAGGTTGGCAGAGATGGAGAGACGCATAGTACTGATCGTGGATGATACCTTTGTGCAAGATCTGCACAGGTATGCCGTGCAAAGAGGCATTGCTGTTAATTTTCAGTTGGAAGGAGTGGAGGCTTTCTGGGGCACTGTCTATGAGCGCAGTTTCAGTG
This sequence comes from Ambystoma mexicanum, assembly GCF_040938575.1. Lineage (NCBI taxonomy): Eukaryota > Metazoa > Chordata > Amphibia > Caudata > Ambystomatidae > Ambystoma > Ambystoma mexicanum. The sequence goes on from NC_090925.1 coordinate 278,426,706, forward strand.
GTATGGTTGACCTTCGCAGATGTGTGGCCTCTTTCGGTACTGTTGATGCTGTCGTGGTGCATTTCGGAGGTCAACTGTTGGGGTACATGCCGTGTGGACATTTTCTCCGTCACCTAAAGAAGTTGATGAAAGCAGTGATACAGATTTTACCCACTAGGTGGTTTTCTCAAGCATACCACCAAGAGGAGCATGGGACCATGCCGGTGTAATTTGTCCCAAGCCAGAGGTCGGAAGGTGTCTTATAAACAGAAGCATGTGTCAGTTCATGTGCAGTGCTGGGATGTTCTCCACCAACTATGACATCATTAATGAGCGATATTTGCACTGGTTCCATGCAAATGGCATTTCTTTGACCGCCATTGGCAATGCTGTGTTGTTTTACACTGTGCAAGAAGCATTGAAGAGAATCCTGTAGAAATGTAAGGAGGAAAAGGAAACAGAAACTGAGATAAACAGCAAAAACAAACAAGGTTCTGTGCAAGCACGTAAAAAAAACAAAAAAAACAAAAAAAACAAAAAGAAAAAAGTCTCTTTTCAGAGCCGCAACTACAGACGAAATCCCCTACCCTGGTTGAAATGTATTCCCCCACTCCTAGCGATGTGGATGAATCTGGATGTAGAAGTGTTGGATAGTTTTACTGAACTTTGTACTAGAGGTGCTTTCAATTCACACCACACTTGCAGTCTGAATGTGCAACGGTACATATGAAGTGTTGTACAGAACTGACAGTGTTAGAGGCTGATGTCTTGCCTGTGATTGGTGGAAGCGTGTGTGACTATTTAACAGTACACAATGAGGTACTGCCGGACATAAAATAGTCGATAGGGAAGAAGGAATGTTCCTGCTTTGCTGGGGCACGGCCCTCGCGGTACTTGGGGAAGCGCACGTACCACTGTCTGCACTTCTCACCATGCTGGCCAATGGAAATGGGACTGTGGGGATTATCCAATCAGGTACTGAGGGTGTGGTTCACAGGAAGGGGCAGTAATACTATTTTTCATTACTCTGCATAGTGAAGAGGGCTGACATGGAGAAACACATTGTATTGATTTTGGGTGATGCCTTTGTGGTAGGTCTGCACAAGTATGTTCAGGAAAGACACGTTGATGGCGATTTCAGTTTGGAAGGAGTGGGCGCATTGTGGTGCTCTGTCCATCTCCGCAGTTTCGGAGTTATGCTTGACCCTTGCAGACAAGTGGCCAGTTTCACTACAGTACATGTTGTCATCATGCATTATGGCGACATGCATTTGGGTTACATGGGTTGTTCACGTTTGTTCCATCAACTGAAGAGTTTGATGAAGGCAGTGAAGAGGCTCTTTCCCACTGCCGAGGTGGTTTTCTCTGCCATACCACTAAGAAGAGTATGGGACTATACTAATGTATGTTGTTCCCAGCCAGAGGCTGGGAGGGGTCTCATCAACAGAAGTATGTGTGATTTTTTGTCCACTCGTGGGATGTTCTTCTGCAACAAAGACAGCATTAATTCTCGAAATGCAGTGTGTTTCCATGCAAATGGCATTGGTGATGCTCTTTTGTTTGCCCATCTACAGGAGTTTTTGAAAAGTTTACTGTAAGAATGTGAAAACAGAAAACCCTATAAAAACCGAAAATAAAGGTGTTTCTCTAGAAGCATCTTTAAAAAAAAGGCTCTTTTCAGAGCCACCACTGAAGATGAAATCCCCTACCCTGGTTGCAATTCATCTCCCACGCCCTCACGCAGCACAAAAGCCACATACGGGGCTTTTGAGGATGGTGGGCATGGAAATGGGACTGCAGAGGCTAAGGGATTGTGCAATAACATTTCTGGGTGTCGTGTCTACGCAGAGGAATGTTGTACAGAACTGATAGTGTTACATGGAGAGCTCTTTACAGTGATTGGTGGATGCATGTGTGACTATTTACCAGTACCGAATGAGGTGGTGCTGGAAAGAAGATAGTGGAAAGGGAAGATAGTGGGAATTATCGATACTGAGGGTGTGGTTCACAGGAAGGGGCATTAATACTTTTCTCCAATACTGTGCATAGTGAGACGGGCTGACATGGTTGCCATTACTTGCAAAGGTAATGTAGCATAGCAGAAATTGTTCTAAAATCAATTACAGCTCAAAGCTATGTGGGCCGCTACTCTGTTATGAAAAGCTACAAACAGAATGCAGAGAGGTTCTTGGGGTGTGACCTTTTGTAGGGCTGCTGCTGAGACCTTGCAACCGGCAAAGAGGCCTACCTTGTTGAACCAAATACATACATGTACAATGGCACATTGTGGGGAGTTTGTAAGCGTGCAATTTCCCAATAACATTCTGTAGATCGCAGAACATTGTACTTTTCCACGGTCCGAGGGTCTGGTTTGTGTCCGCGACATAAGGGCCCACACGCAGCATGGGTGAGGTCCCATGGTGAAATCACGCATGTTCTCGACTGGGACGGCTGTCCGCAGGATGCATTTTGGGAAAAATACTTTGTGCGCATGTGCATAGGTGTCCTATGCACACCATTGGGATCTCTGCACTGATTAATAGTGCGACACACGTGGGCCGACCATTTTGGGACATGCTGGCTGTTTGTAGGGTATAGTAGGTGGGATGTTTATGTGTACAGCTACCTATAGGAGGTGGTTGGGTGCCTCAAACTACTTAAAGTTCATCACAAGTTTCTTTGCATGTGCTGGACAGGGGCAGTGTTACCAGGAGACAGAGGAAGAGATACTCATGCGCATACTTATGCAACGGACAAACATCCGCTGCCACCACTAGTTATAGGTGGTTCACAAGGTGCAGACATGGGGTTCATACTGGCGTGGTACGATGCCTCCATTGTGATTGCGGATAGGCCGGGCAGGTGCGGTGTCACTAGGACACCTCCCTTTTGCTTAGTTGCAGTCATTCCCACCAGTACTGTGCACCACTGAGTCATAACAGCATTTTAAAAACAAAGGAAAAGCCACGTATACACTCAGCAACAATTTAAATATCAACGTTTACTTCCACACATTCATACATACCATTAGGAAAGGGAGGGGGAAGCATAAGTGGATACTTATGGTGGGGAATTAGGGATTTGCACAAGTTAGTCGTGAGGGGAGGAAGGGATTGAGGTATCAGCGTAACGTATCTAATCACATGGATTTTGAGGGGATGGCAGGCTGTGAAATGGGGAAGGTGTACACGTGCAGGTCGGTCAGTGTTATTTTATTTTGCCCATAATATGTTCTTGTATGTCATCTTTTAAGGTGGAAAAATTGTTCACCAATTCTTCCATTTTGGCTTCCAGGCTGTCCAGTTTGCTATTTACAGAGTTTCTTTCCTTTCCTGTACCCATATGCTGTTGTGGAAGGGGTGCCACTTGTGCTGCCTTGCTTTCCTTTCCAATATGTTCTCTTAAAGAAAATAAAATCTGTTAGGTGTACATGAAGCAATAGATATTAAATATTTTATGTTTCACACTGCGGTGCGTACCAATGGGGTTACTATTGTAAGTCATTGCGTCATGAGGGAAATTTTCTTCCAGCCACTCTAAGGTGCTTGCCATTGCTGCGTAAAAAAAGAAACGTATGCTTCTCTACTATTGTATACTGCACCACCTGTCCAATTATCAGACAAACTTTAGTGTGCTTACTACGTTGTAGTGACGTTCTGGTCTTAGTACTTTCCAGTCCTTACTCTGCCCGTTTGTTCTTTGTTACCATGTAAAGTAGCAGTGTGGTAACATTGTTGAAGGCAGACGTCACTTTTCATGTTGGTGCATTCCGTTATGGTGTAATCCCTATGCCTTTGTGCTGTTTGTTTCATAAGTACACAGTTTGCAGACCTAATCTATTGTATATGTTCCATGTGTTTGCTGAATGGTACCACTACGTAAGAGAGCCCCTAACTTTTTGAGCAGGTTGGATGCCACCCGATGTCCGCAACCAGACTCATAGTCCACGGCTGCTGTGCGCATTAACATGGTGCCAGCAGGTTCAGTATGTTGTACAGTACATCTTTACAAACTAAGGGTATCCTGTTTAAAACCTATGAAATTCAGTGAAAAACATTGTTAAAGAGACGTTATGATTAAGTTGCACTAGTAAAAACCTATGAAATTCAATGGAAATATGTTGTTACAGGGACGCCATGGTTACAGGTAAAACCGAAAAAAGGCAGAAATTCGCCAGTTATGGTAAGGTAAGCAACCATAACTTGCGCTACCACTGTGCACTGCAAGGACAAACACCCATGACATCAAAGATGACATCACAAATGCCATTGATAACATCACTGATTGGCTAGTTGGCGTGTGTCATGTCCGCAGACACGCTATGTGTTTTCAGATTGGCTGGGGTGAGGCGTGAGATGCGTCACATTGTTTCGATGCGTCACATTGTTTCGATGCGCTCGCAATCTTGGATCCGCCACAGCTAAGCGGCGAACAGAGGCGAAATGCAATTTTGAGGAGTGTGTTGGTGTGCAGAAGTGCTTGGGGAGGGTTGGGGAGTAAGAGATGGGTCAAGTACTGTATTCGTTTAGGTGGCAGGTGCCCCTGATGTGTTCGCTATGTCTGCGGTCGTAGCGGCTGTTCACGGATATAGTCAATGCCCTACTGGCTATTTCACTTTAGTATGATGTTGGTTTTGGGTTGTTAGTAGAGGATTGATTGTAATTAATACCCCCTATAAGGAGCTCACATACCATAGTCCAAATGTTTGGCATTATAGGTGTGTTATGCAACACACACACATGGTTTGGTACTTCAGCGGAGGTACTTTTAAACTTTATTTCTTTTTTGTATGTGTTTAATAGAAGGTTGCTATTTGTACAGTAGTTCATAGTTTGTGGTAAAGCTAATGCATTTTGTAAGTGGCTTTCATTTCCAAAATATTTTCTCTGGATATGCTCTATTTCTCTGAGTAGTTGTTTGACTCCTACCATGTAGAAGATTGTCATTTATATTGACTAGTGCTAAAGCAGGACCTTTAGCATAGTAGAGTTTATGGACCAGATTTTTATAATTGCATGGTGTGTTGATATCATTTTGATATGATCGAAGGTGGTTTTGCAAATAGGTCGTGAAATGCAGGCTAATGAATGTGCTTGTAGTCCTGCGTATTTGCGCACTGGACAGGTATCCATATTCTGTAGTAGTTTCATTTTGATTTTGTCTTTGCTTTTACATACCGATTGAGGAAGTGACGTAAAGATTTGAAAGATTTTTTGGCAATGTTACACATTGATGTGCATATTTGCGCACTGGACAGGTATCCATATTCTGTAGTAGTTTCATTTTGATTTTGTCTTTGCTTTTTGCATACTAATTGAGGAAGTGGCATAAAGATTTGAAAGATTTTTTGGCAATGTTACACATTGATGTGCACGGCCATTTGTAGACTGGACGTTTTGGTTTGTTAGAATGGAGAGGTGGGGGGCGCTGTCGGACGCCAAAGAAGATGGCCACCTGACAGAGTAGCTGTGCCGTAAATTTAAAATCCTGACAATATCCTGCACATCCAGAACTTAATCCCCCCCGAATCGAGGCATAGGGTGAACTGATTGCCCCAGGGGAACAACCGACTCCAGAAGAAGGCGACAGCTGCCCTCTAAACCTGTTGGAGCCTGCTCTTGTGTTCTGGGGGTTGCGGAGCTAGCGAGGCCTCCTGCCCATCCCCCACCGAAGCGCGGCAGATAGTAGCCGGAGTCGCCGGCGAAGTAAAATCCTGTAAGGCTGCCCTCCCCAGCAGCCGCCGTGTGCGCTGTGGGTGAGCAGCTGGCCTGCCGGGTCGAGGGCCCCCCCCCTAGCCCGGTGCATGCCATCCAATGCCGGCAGGGCAGGGGTTCAGTGCCGGGGGCTCGGCGTGGGGCAGGGTGTGCTGTGGCACAGTTGCCCGTGAGCAACCACATACAGGAGCAGAAGCGGGCTCACCCTCCCTGCCGGCCGCTGTGTGCGCTGGGAGCGAGAGGCAGGCCGGCCGGGTCGATGGTGGCCCCCCCTGAAAATACTGCCTGACGTCCGCTGGAGCGGACTGCTCCCCCTCCCCCCTGCATGTGCATATGCTCCGCGGGCCAAGAAGAGTGAACGGCCTGCTGTAAGAGCGGGGTTCATTTTGTGCGGCTGCTGGGGCCGCGGGATCTGTGCCTCTCCATTCTCTCCCCGCATAGAGTGGCCTGCACTCACGAAGGGGCCCGCTGGGAACCGACATACCAGACAGGGAGGCAGGGGATGTGGAGCCCAGCGGACCCTCCGCCCCAGCCCCCAACGGCAACCAACACACTGAGACTGTGATAGGATTTACCTCACACCGCTGAGGGCCATTGAGAGGTCTAGAAAGGGATCACCGTTGGGCGAGGGCCCAAGTGCCCCCCTAAAGACTACTGGTGGCACTGATCACCCCACCCTCCTTCATAGCTGGGGAGGACAAATTGCATCACAGCACCTAAAGCCGATACTTACAGACATAGGTGGGAGTGCCCACAGGCAATAACATTGGGTCCTAACTATTGTGCAATCCGACAGGAAATTACCCCGCGGGGCAGGAGGGATACCCTGAAGCACATCGGCTGCGTGCCCCGGTTGGAGGAACAGGTCTTAGCTGTGACACAGTACAACCGAACCCCCGAGGTGTGACCGCAGCGACCCCCACGGCGCAGTAATCACACGCACAACAAAGGCTGGTGGGCCTGCACTGAAGAACAGTCCACACTGCGCATAATATGCCCAGGGTCAAAAGGCACAACAAGAGGGGGCCCATGGACACATTCACCAGCACCAACATAGGGGACCAAACAGCCGGATCATCACGGGCCGCCACTCCGGAGCCGTAGAGTCCTAGGGGGCACTCCCCAGACCCTTACATGGTAGCATTGCAGAACGTCTTTGCAGCTGTAAATTCGAGGCTAGATGAGATAGGTACCACCATCACGTCCATTAAGGCGGATCTCCAGCAAGTGAATGCCCGGGTACTAGAGGCGGAGAACCGAATAAGCACTGTAGAGGACACAGTAACTACCCACGGTAAGGAGATAGAATCCATCAAGAAGCACCTGAAGATGGTCCAGACAAAGTGCGAAGATTTAGAATTGAGGTCCCGCAGCAACAACATCAGAGTGGTGGGGCTGGCCGAGAAACAAATCAATGTCCCGATGGAGGTCTACATAGAAGAGACACTCCGAACTGTGCTCCCGGACGCGCAGCTTTCACAACAGTTCCTGGTAGAGAGGGCCCACATGGTCATGGCGGCACCCCCGAAGCCCGGGGCACCTCCACAAACAGTCATAGCCCGTATCCTTAACACTGTGACAGGGATACAATCCTCCGACTATCGCATGAAAAAGGCACCCTAATGTACGACTCAACGAGGATAGACATCTACCCTGATTTTTCAAATGGAGTACAGGCGGCTCGTCGCAACTTCGATCAGGTTAAAAGAACTTTAAGGGCCCGAGATATCCCCTATGCAATGATGTACCCAGCCAAGCTTCGAATACAACACACCGGCAAAACACATTTTTTTGAATCCCCTGAGGAGGCTATGCGATACATCGAACGTAACATCCCCCTTCCAATGAAAGGCAAAGACCCTGTGCCAAGTCACAGCAAATGAAAACACAAGTCTAATACAAGAAGGTCCGAACCTATGCAAATTCTGGATATGCGAAGTTACTGGTGTGGCGGCCCTTAAGGCGGTGTGGTTGGCAGTCGACGCGGGGAGTACAACCGCACAGAGCCACCCACCGGTTCAAAGGTTGAACAGTTCAATGGGTCTTACACCGTCCAGTTGGGGAGATGGTGAGGGTGGGAGGCGGGATGGGGGTTGGCCAGTTGCCCAGTGGGAGTTGAACAAAAAGCACAAGCGTGCACTCTGAACACGAACAAATACCCGGCTACGTCTGCGAGACATGTCCAGAGACATAGACGAAGCACAACAACAACAAAAAACGGTTGAGTACAGCACAAGAAACATGGAGAAACCTTGGCGGAGAAAGAGTTTGAGACATACCAGTATCAACACTGATGAGAACGCTGGAGATGCAGGGGGTTAGGCTGCTCACGTGGAATGTGCGAGGACTGGCACACCCAATAAAGGCAAGAAAGATACTAGCCTTTGCAACCCGACACAGGGTGGATATTTTATTCTTGCAAGAGACGCATGCCATTACGAAAGTCACAGACACATTCGCGCGAAGCTGGGGTTACACAAAAGCGGCGACAAACTACTCATCAATGGTGAGGGGGGTCCTTACAATAATACATAAAAGAGTGAACTTCCGGATGTCCAAGGTCCGAACCCACTAAGAGGGCTGGTACGTGATAATTTGGGGTCAATTGCACAACGAGGAAGTTATACTAATTAACACTTATGGCCCTAACACAGATAGTCCCGAATTTTACCTCCACATCTTGGAACTAATATCACCAATAGGCGATGCAAAACTGATCTGGGGTGGAGACCATAACCTGACCCTGAACTCACAGTTGGATCGCTCTGCAGGAAACCATAGGCCAACCACCAAGGCGGCAAGTGGCATGAGTGTCACGCTCCAGCAAGAAATGGTCACTCTACCTATGTCAGATATATGGAGGGAACTACACCCCTACGAAAGGACTACACATTCTACTCAGGGGTACACGGTACTAGCTCCCGTATAGATTACTGGTTGTGCTCCACTGAGCTGATGCCACAGATGGAACAATGTGAATGAAGTCATAGAATAGATCAATGGAATGAACTGCTCACTGTAAAGAAAAGCTCAGAAAGAAAAAATTCCGTACGGAGATGCACAGTCACCTTCTCACTGAATATTTGAAAAAGAACATCATTCCACAGGGTTTAGTAGTCTGGTTAGAACCCTGTCTTTTTGTTGATGACATATATTACAAACAGGCCTTCTCTGGCGTGGCAATCAAGTGTAGCCGAGATTTAATGCTTCTTACCACCAATACAGCACTCAAGAAGAGTGCGCTAATCGGGGATGAGATTGATAAAGCAGAATCGGCATTTGCCCTAGATACCTCTGTTGCCAATATAAAAGAAAAATTGGAACTTATTGAAAAACAAACTAAGGAGTTTATCAAGATAACTACTAATAAAAAAATTGATAAACTTAAAAAAGATATTTTGGCCTTCACTAAGGAAGGTACATTTCCTTATCTCAATGCTGATTACAAAGGACCAGGACATTGGTCCAATTCCAATTCCCAAATGGGCCCTATATCCAACAATAAAAGGGTCACTTTTTCGGATACATCATCTGATGGCAGCCAGTCCTACCCCAATAGGGGGAGATATAATAGAGGCAACAGAAGGAACAGAGGGCAACATAGAGGTAGAGGAGGCAGACAGTACTGGCATTTCCTCAATACGGCCCTCCGCCTCCTTTTGCCCAATATGGTCAGAGTGCTCCCTTTCCCACCCCCAATCTCCCTTTTCCACCTCCCGATCTAGGACCACCACCTTTAGACAACCAATTTCACACCAGGAGGCAGACCTACAGGAGGTAATACCTAAGTCGTCAGTTTACAATATCTCTCACAGGACTTTGAATCCTCTTGAAATTTCTACACTAGAGAGAGGGTTCTCTTTCGTACCTATGCAAAATCTATCCAAAATGAATACGGAAATTGAACTACGTAGTTTGTTCCGTAAAATCAGACTGAGAGATTTCTTTGGCAAGAATGACAAAGAACACATTGATGAAGGCTCTACCACTCCATTCTGGAATAAGTCCACTTTTACGCCAAGTCGTAATATGGTTTCAGATGAAACGGTGATCTTTGAAAAAGCTGTCCTTAGGGACTTCAATTCATTATATAAACGAATCGCTGAGCATCCACGCATACCTAGTTTCAATTTCTCTCAAAAATAATGGGAGTGTCTTAGGAAATTAAAAGAAGATTCGTCCATTGTGATCAAGCAAGCAGACAAGGGGGGTGGCATCGTCGTTTTAGATGCCACCCAGTATGATCTAGAAGTGATGTGCCAACTTAATAACCCTATGGTGTACCATAAATTGAGTGGGGATCCCACTGAAGGAATTAGTAAAGAAATTAATGCTATTTGCACCACAGCACGTGAGGCCACCATTATCAGTGAAAAGGAATTTCTATTCCTCACGGACAAGGGAACTAGAGTCCCCCTATTTTACATATTACCCAAAATACACAAAGATCTTTTTAATCCTCTGGGTCGCCCCATAGTTTCACTTTGCAGTTCTATATTAGAACCACTGGGACAATTTCTCGATTACTTTTTGAAACCTTTGGCATCCAATACTGCGACTTATGTATCAGATACTACGGACGCCATTAAACATCTTGAGAATTTGCCCTTTAATCCAGAACATGAGATGCTAATTACTTTGGATGTAGAGTCACTGTACTCCAACATACCACAAGCTGAATCTCTAACAGTTATTAAACAATTTTTGGACACCCGTACTGAGATCCAACGCATACCGAGTGAGTTCCTGATTCAGCTTTTAGAACTAGCGCTTACTAAAAACCACTTTAGATTCAAGAACTCCTACTATGTACAGGTTAAGGGAATGGCAATGGGGGCATCTTTTGCCCCTAATTATGCTATCCTTTACATGTGGCAATTCGAGAAATCACTCATATTACATGAGTCCAATCCATTTTTTGCGGCCATACGTCTATATAAAAGATACATAGACAATATCATTATGGTTTGGGATACTACCAAAGGGGATTATACCATCTTTCTCCCTTGGATTAATTCTGTTAATCCACACCTTAAATTTACCATGACTTCTCGACAACCCACACTACCCGCACAGTGGGGTTTTCAACCCATTATGGGACACTTTCTATGTGGGTTCTGTAATGCTTGTAAATCTACTACAGCATGCTCTACAATATTTATCAATGGTAAAGTCTGGTCCCTCAAGCAACATACGACTTGCAACTCTTCTAATGTGATCTATGTTATAGTCTGCCCTTGTAATAAATCTTACATAGGCAAGACAGCAAGACCTATTAAAACTAGAATTTCGGAGCACAAATCGAGAATTCGGACAAATACCCACAATGCTCCGCTAGTGGCCCATTTTTTGGAATTAGGCCACAATTTTGATGATCTCAAGTGGTGGGCACTGGAACGAGTCGTGGGGACTGATTGTCTTAACACAGCAACCAGATTGGCACAGAGGGAGCAATGGTGGATGTACCAGACCGACAGCTATCACACTGGACTAAACCATCAAGAAGAATGGCTTCAGTGTGTGACCTGAGGGCTGTTCCACATCTGGTCACCACCCCCTATGCACTTGCTTCACCTATACCCAGAGGATGGTCACTCATCGGGTAACATCGGATAATGCACTGATGTTTATATTACCACATTATGTGCATTAGATAGTGATGCTGTATCAGTTAGAGATCCCTATTTCTATTATTTCCATTCTTCTCTCCTCTTTCTGTTTTGCGGCCCTGTTGGCGGTAGCTTGGTGGCCTTTTTGCAATGATGGCACGATATTTGAGGTCCCTGCTGCACGTTATAATTTCTATGTGTAGTGCCCCTTTAAGGAAGCAGACTAATGAGTCGTTGTCACGTGACTACTTGCGTTAGTCACGTGGCACGACGAGGTAATATTTCAGGAAGTCAAGATTCTTCCTTCTTTGACTTCCGACTTAATTAGTGGAGTCCGTTGAGGCACGTACGGACCCGGGAGCAGTTCGTTTGAACCGGGCTTCAAAGCGGCTGTAGCTCTACGCACGGACCCGGCAGCAGTTTGTGGAACCTGGCTGCACAACGGTGGCAGTTCTACGGCCGCCGAGGATCACGCCCCATGTGCTGACGCGGTAAGAGTGGATGCCCCTTCGTTTTCACTTCTTTTTTCCCAATTTGCCGATTCACCCGTATTTCGAGTGGCGTTCCCCGTTGGCTACAGTGTATGAAAGGGCCATGACAGCCTCAATTGTGGGCTGCTCTCTCTCTCTCCCTTCTCCCCTGGTATATAACGGGTATTAGAGGCATAGCCGTGGAGCAGGGCACTGGTTAAGGCACTAGCTGCGTGCTGCAGCACTTTTTACAATGTATTCACATAATCCTGCCTATAATGTGGATTGAGGACAGGATAGCTGCGCAGAGGTCATGTAATGCTTTATCTGCCCATTACAGTACCACTTAGAGCAGATTTGTATAGTCCTGGGGAAATGACATTTAGGGATTTTCTGCACTACACCAACTACGGGGTGTCCAACGAATATCATTTCCTTCGAGACAGAGGGTTTGACTTTGTTAGGGGAGGATATTTTTGAGCCCATTAGACTATCTCATGGCTCTCCTTTGCATTCTTTTCCTACCCTTTTCCTGTCTATCTTTTTTCCTTTCTTCTCTTTTCTATGCAGGATCCGGTCCGCTCAATTCTTCCCCACCCAGCCTGAATATTTTGCACCCCGATAAGATCTGAAGGGTGCACTATCAAGAGACTTTCCCTCTACTTTGATTGCTACTCTCGGATATATTCAAGAGGAGTTCCTTCCCCCTTTGAAGGTATGGAAATGCAACTTGTTTATGTATTGAACTGCCAGGATGCCTCTCACTCTGCACTCTAGTTTTGTTGCCACCGGGATGGTAGTGGATTCCCAGATTGACTTTGGCTTCCCTCTCCCTTTGTTGCCTGGTTGGATTAAAAATTTTTATATATTCACGGAACAGATACAGGGTTAATATGCCCTTTTGCCATCTTCCCACAAATCAATTTGGGACTCCCCTTCTCCGACTTGCGAGTAGATTATGGGGCTATCCCATGATTATAACTAAGGGTACCAAGATTTTAAATTGTGTGTAGGGAGTTACATGTGGGGTTGCTAGATCAGTTCAAGGAATGTTTTTAATTATGTAGTTTTTATGAATGCCTTTAATTTATGTATTGCCTTATATTTGTTTTCTTCTTTTCTGTTTATTCTGTATATTCTTCTCCGATGTATCCCTAGTTTCTGAACATTACTAAGATGGAATACATTGATCATCCTGGTGAACTAAGGAAGAACCATTTGAAGAAGAATGGACACATGGAATAATATCAAGACACTTATGTATTGCTTGGCCATAAGTGCCTTTTGAATATTTATATGTGGAGAAATTGCATGTTTATATTTTAGAACTAATTACCTAATCTGTCCTGTCCTGAGGAAGACGACTGTCAAGCTTTCTCTCTCCTGCTAGGGTGAGAGACATATAGCTTAGACATTGTTATCCAGTCGTCGAAAGATATCAGTACAGCCCACAAGACGGTTAGGAGCTGTACCAGGTACTGGTTGTTGACTACTTTGGTCAGATTGGAGACAAGTATTGCTTCTGTTGCAGTATGTATTGATGCTATCCTGCTTGTCTGTTTTCAATAATAAATTGGTTGGTTTGATTAGGGGGCAACCTCCTTTATCCCACAGAAAATATTGATTATCCTGGTCTACGTGGACGGGCTGCCCTCTATATAATTTTTTTTGCCTTTTTTTCTTTTTAAAAACTTTTGTATACTTTTCCTATTTTCCCTTTTCCCCTTTTCTGCCTTAATTTTGGTTCTAAAAACTTTTTTTGATATAGATTGGGCACCAATTGGGGAGTTTTACTGTCCTCGGATGCTATGTACTTTTGAACTATGTTATGCACAGTGCACTCATTCTTACATCTTAGGATGGCTACTAAACTAATATGCACTTTAATCGGATATGTTCAGCATTGATTATATGTTTTTATGCTGTTTTTATCATGTGTATGGTAATTGAATATGTGTTTATTAAAGATTGATTGAGCATTTTTTATGCTCCTTGACCTGATCTATCCCCACATTTAGCTCCTTTACAGTGAGCAGTTCATTCCATTGATCTATTCTATGGCTTCATTCACATGAACCCTCTTCCCCCCCGGTTGGTGTGTTTTGCTTTGGTTTTCCCCTGGGTTCATGTTGTTGGGGACGCCTATTCTGGATTACACAGATGGAACAATGCACAATTCTACCACAAACATTATCCGACCATTCCCCAATTCTCCTGTGTATGATACCTAAAAACTCAGAACGTACCATCCGTATATGGCGCATGCCACAGGATATCCTGAAAGACGAATTGGTCAGAGAACCATTGAGAATAGAGATAGACGAGTTCTTCTAATGCAATGCGGGCACAGTACAGACCATGGGCTCGGTATGGGAGACGTTTAAGGTATGGCTGCGGGGCCAGCTGATGGGGACCTCATATGGCACCCTTAGGGACATAAGGAAAAACGTATCCCTTGTAGAACAGGAAGTGAAGGATTTAGAAGCCCAACAACCCATGCCCTCAGATCAAGACAATCTACGAAAGCTACAAGAGCGGCTGGAAGAATTCAAAAAGCTTGCAGAACAAGAAGTCCTCCATATGTCCCAACCCATTAGGGCTCGGAAATACTGCAAAGGGAACAAGGCAAGTAAGACAATGGCTAACCTAATCAGATCCGAACAAGGCTCAAGATATATCACCACCATCAATGATAGGGATGGAAACGTGCAGACTACACCACGTGACATAAACAAAGTCTTCCGGCTATTCTATTCCAACCTATATGCAAATGCGGACACAGTCTCCCGAGCGAACCTCCTAGAATACATGGACTCTTTCCCATTAACGACATTAGGGGACGACGAAAGATCGATGCTTGATCTCCAACTAACAACTGAAGAAATCAAACAAGCCATCTCAGACCTGCATGCAGGCAAAGCCTCTGGGTCAGACGGCATCCCACTCAACCTGTACAAGGTATATAAAGCTGAGCTAGCCCCAAGACTACTTGAGATATGGGAGGAGTCACTGGAAAGGGGAAAATTGCCTACCACCATGAGGGGAGCAATCATAACTGTCCTCCTCAAACCACAAAAACCCCTGCAGGACCCAGCATCATATCTCCCCTTGTCATTGATAAGCTCTGACACGAAGATCTTTGCAAAGGCAGTGGCAAACAGACTACTCCCGCACTTGAACAAGCTAATCCACACGGATCAGACAGGGTTTAGTCCTACCAGATTGACTGCACTCAATCTGAGGAGGTTCTTCGCAATTACATCTCAGTTAGACCCGAAAGCCAAAGCTGCCGCAATCACGCTTGACGCTGAAAAAGCGTTTGACTCTGTATCATGGCAATATATGTTTGCTATACTAGACAAAATGGGATTTGGGCCAGTCTTCAAGAGCTATATCTGCATGCTGTATAAGAAGCCAACAGCCAGCGTCAGAACTAATCACATGCTGTCCCCTCCATTTGAGTTAGGTAGGGGTACTCGCCAGGGCTGCCCGCTATCCCCCCTTATTTTCGCTCTTACAATAGAGGGTATGGCCGCCAAGGTTAGACATGAACACACGTGAAGGGGCATTCGAATTAGAGGTGACCCCTAGATACTGTCCTTATACGCAGACGACACGATGGTGTACGTTAGACACCCGGAGGTACACTTACTGCCCATAATGCAGGAAATACACACATTCTCCGAGTACTCCGGGTACAGAACTAATCAGGCAAAATAAAAAATAATCCCCCTTACACCAGACACAGAACAATCCCCGGCCACTGAGACATTTAAATGGTTCCCCACAACAGCACGGTACTTGGGAATAATAATGTCCACTGACAAACAGACCCTGTATACTAATAACTACGAGCCATATTTGAAACTGCTAGAGCACAAACTCGCAGTATGGGACAGGCTACCGATGTCCATGTACGGCAGATTGGCCCTGCTCAAGATGGTTGTGGTACCCAAATTATTGTACATGTTCTGCGGGATACACATTTGGCCGGGCGGAGACTTTTTTCAGAGACTACAGAAAATGGCGGTCAACTTTGTATGGGCCGGAAAATCTGTGAGACTACGATGGCCTTGTCTCTGTGAGTGATATGAAACCGGGGGACTGACGGCCCTTGATTTCATGCTATATTTCCACGCAGCACAGGCGCACTTCGCTAAATACTGGGGGGAAGCGGCTGAAAAAAATGCTCATGTCCGGGCCAAGAAATATGCCATAGCACCCGCGGATATTCGGACAATGTTGTACACAAATAGGAAGGGTAATATAAGAGAAGCAGACCCGGTTAGCTCCACAATCCGTGCCTGGATGGTGCTGTTCAATAGGGTGGGATGTAACAACCCATACTGGCCACACACTCCCCTATGGCACCATCCCGACATGGAACCAACCTTAGACACACCCATACAACGCAAGTGGGACCCGGAAAAGGAAATGAAAATAGAAGGTCTATTCCCGTAGGGCAATTTCGCAACACTAGGTATAGTGCACAATAAAGTGGGGAAAGGGCTTGTCACTACACTACAGTACTATAGAATAAAAGCTGCATGCAGAAAGAAATGGCCATCCTTTCCTGTGGTCCCACCGACCCACGAGTTCTTAACAGCAGTACTAACCCCGAAGGGATTCACCGGCTCAGTATCGAGCTTAAACAAAGCTGTCCAGGCACACCCACCATCCAGGAATGTAATGAAAAGTAAATGCGAACAGGACCTGCACATTGACATAGAAGATGTCCAATGGTCCAGATATTGCAAATACACCAGTGAGATATCCATGAACGCAAACTTCAGGTTAATACAGTTTAAAATTTTAATCACTTACATATAACCCCTAAACAGATCTCCTAGTACGGCCCAGCAACCCTAACGGTCTGCCCCAAATGCGGCAGCGAAAATGCAGACTCTATACATATGTACTAGGAATGCCCCCCTATAAAAACCTTCTGGCAAGATGTATCAGCAAAAACAAGCGACATTACAGGACTACAGATCCTAGCTCTCCCACAAAAATATCTCCTGGGCGACATTGGAAAGGCATCTGTAAAAATCCAGAGACTAGTGGCAGTGGCGGGGGCAGTAGCAAAAAGAAACATATTACAACTATGGAAGTCCAAAACTGCCCCCACAGTAGAGACATGGCTACGAGACTTACTATATGTACAGGACACGGAGGAGCGATATGTACACAGCCTTACCCATACCGGTAGGCTGAAGGACATCTGGGCGTCACTGCGATCTTACCTTACGAACAATCAAGAGGAAGAATCGGAGGACTCCCCATAGGCTGGCCTAGTGACAGCAACTAGGACCACAAGTCTATACCCCCCAGATGGCATAAAAACAATAGAAGGGAACACAGCATGATGAGAACAAAAATTCAATGCAATGTTATATGACTAAAGTGCCTACGCTGTTATACTTGCAGATCGAATGTCTGTTTTTGTTTTCAAGTGTAATGTATTCAACAGTGAAAAATAAAGGTTTAAAAAAAAAGAATGGAGAGGTGATACTGAGTGTTTTAGGGATATTATTGTGAGCAGAGTTTCTTGTTTCATAATGGTGTTATTATGTTTTTCATACCCTCGTCCATTGCTATGTATGGCAATTGGGTTTGTTTGCTTTTGTTTATATGCTTCTCCATGAAAATATGGTTCTGTGGTCGTGGTGTGACTCTATTCACCTCCATAGATTTTTAAGGAGTTATTTTTGTTTATATTCAGTTTATTGAGACGTGTTTTTTGTAATTTAGTAGTTTGTTTTATTAGTGGTTTCATTCTGTTTAAAACAAAATAAATAACTTCCTTTTCAGAAGGATTGCACTTTTCTGAGAGCTTTTAGGATTACTTTTCTATGGTAGGTTTTAAGGGTTGTCCATGATTTCTCTCCTGTTTTTATAACGTTCTGAAGGAGTCTGTGGTGAACAAGGATTGCACTGTTTCTGAGAGCTTTTAGGATTACTTTTCTATGGTAAGTTTTAAGGGTTGTCCATGATTTCTCTCCTGTTTTTATAAGGTTTTGAAGGCGTCTGTGGCGGGACATTTTTGTAAAATATTTTTTTTAGTATGGTTAGTTACTACTATATCAAGATTTATAAGTGCAGCGTTAGTAGTAGTGGTAAGTGAAGTCTTGTTAATAACTTTTTGTTTTGTTTTACATTTTGATAGAGGGGGGAAGTTTCTGTAGTGGAAGCTTGTTTTGTTTCACGTAATGACTGTATTAGCTGTTTTGTTTGAACTTTTTGTACAAAATCTGGTAGAGATGGATGATAATTTTTGACACTTTTATTTTGATTTGCTCTAATTCTGCATTGCTTTCTACAAAGTTGCTTTTTGGTAGGCATTCTTTGGGGTTTGCTGGAGAAAAAAAAAGTGTGGGTTGGGTTATTGTGCAGTGTATGCATGCTTTGTGCATGAGTGTCTGAGTATGATGGTAAGGATGATTGTGGAGGTGTGATTGTGCAATGGGCAGCTATATTAAGTTGGGAAGGTTATTCTTGTATTTGTGTGTTAGTATACTGGGCTTGAGATGACAATATAAAATATGCAACTGGTAAGGGGAAGCAGTAATAATACATCTAATGGGAAAGGGTTAATACACTTATTTGTTCTACAACAGTAAACTGCTGGTGTGTTTCAGTAATAGTTAGAAAATTATGTAAGTATTGTACTTACCTTTTTGTATGGAAAGAGTAGATTTCTTCGAAGTCGTTGTTCGTACTTTAGACGCTGCTGCTTTTCAGGAGAGTGGTCTTCACTGCAATTGTAAAGGAAAGAAGTTGTAGTAGTAGTGTTTTCTTACAAGTGAGCATAGTATGCATATGCACTTTCATTTGTCTATGTGCATTTTGTATATTTTATTTAGAATCTGTTAGTTGAATATGTTTTACACATGAGTATAATAGTAAACGTATAGAGCACACTTGTTTTTGTTAATGTTATGTTATTGGATGGTAAGAGGTGGAAGAAATAATCAGATTGTTCAGAGAAGCATTCAATGTATGCATTTGTGAAGGTGTGGGAAATAAAGGAGTAGGATTTCATATAGAGGCAGTGGTGTTGTTTGAGCTGGGAGCCTTTGTAATTATATTGTCTGTGTGTGTCCTTCAATGAACATGCATGTACTCATCCTGGCTGCGTGCAATTTTATAACACACTGGACAGTCTATTATACTGTTATTTCTGCCATCTTTTAATATGAAATAAAATTTTTTTAGATAGTTCTGTGAGTAAACAAAATTTTGGAGAGGAGACAGGTTTGCAATTGATACTTCATTATACCAGATGGGATGAATGAAACAAGGTCATTTTACAGTTTATACAGTGTAAGTGGAAGTTTCTCTGTGTATGTGTATTCTTAGAAGAGCTGTGCATGTACTGTGTTGAAAATATTAATGCCTGTAGTCTGTGTTCATGCATGTGGATGTGCATGAATCTGCAAGTAGAAATATTGGCCAGTTTTATAGTACTTGTTGCTGTAGGTCTGTTGCAGTGACAGCGGAATTGTACTGAGAGTGATCAATAGTACATCTAAAGTGCTGATGTGTGATGATAGAGTTAGATGTTGAGTTCTTGGATGTGATTGGTGGATTATTGTGTGACTGTTCAACAATAGCCAATGAGGAAATGGTGCAGAGAGTGAAGTGGAAAGGGTAGAAGGGTTGCCCAGTGTTACGTGCTCCTTGAACATCATGGGTGTCCGTGGGCAGAGTGTGCTACATCTGGGGTTTCTCAGCAAATGCAGCATGTAAAGGGGAGTGTAGGGATGAGCCAATCAGGTGTTGAGGTTGCGGTTTGTGTTGAAAGAGGCTGTGTGTAGTGAGGATGGTAGAGGTGGAGAAAAGCAGGGTGTTGGTGGTTGAAGATATGTTTGTGCATGGTTTGGAGTGGTGTGCTAAATGTAGGAATGTGGCACAAAATGTTGATGTAAAGGAATGGAGGTTGTGTGGAGCACTATGCCTGGTTTTAGTGTGCAGGGAATTGGTCAGGTTTGTGGAGATATGGGCAGGGTAAACATTGCACATGTAGTTGTTTTGCACTGTGGTGCTTTGTATTTGGAATATATCAGTGCCCCTACTTTGTTGGCAGATTTTGAATATTTGGTTCAGGCAGTAAAGAAAAGAATTCCAAATGTCAAGGTTATTTTTTCTGGTTTAGTACCTAAGGCAATATGGGACAATAGTTTTGTTTTTTGTGCTCAGCAGGTGGAAAGAAGAAGATGTAGGGTGCGGTTTATTGAGGTAGGTGGCAGAACTTCTTATTCTCTGTTTTGCAGTAATGTTGGTATCATTATATTTGACCCATCTACAATTCTTTTCTATATATGCAGTGTAGTGACGTGCATTGGTTCTGGGTGGTGCGTGGTAGAATATACCTAATGGTGTGAAGGTTTTTTTTAGGAAGTGATAGTTTACTATTTGTAAATCCAGTTAGCTTACAGTTCTTTTTGGTACCATTTGCATTCTAACGTGAAAGCATTACTATTATAAGTAAGACACCCACACCGTTCGTTTCGCTAGTGCCCGAAAGTGGGATGGTACAAACACACGTGTGCAAATTATAGGCCATTAATTTATAAGTGCAGTCATTGGGGTCAGGGTCGGTGGCGTGGCCAGAGAGGGTTGGAGCAGGGTTTGTTCAGACATTCTCATACAACCACTTTTTGTCAGGGCTCGAGACTTGCTTCTTTCAAAAATGTTTATGTGATTTGCCGTTTGAAGAGGAGATGCGATGAGGTGACAGGTGGTGTGGCCTGACTCTGGGAGTCGCTGGGAGAGTGTGACGTTCTCCAAAGGAACAAAATAAATCCATACAAATGTTGTCCGCATTGGTGAATGGTAGCAAACAATTTATATGTTTTTCAAAAATATTTTTAATGCCACTATGGTGTGAAGTGCTATTGGTTCCCATTCAAAGTGAAGGTCAGTGCTGCTTAATTTTTGTTTTCTAGCTGAGCAAACTCACGCATAGTACACAGTATAAGGTTCTATTGTTTTTTTACCTTGAAACAAAGGGAGGATTGTGAACGGACTGCATGAAGGGAGGGATGTAAGACTTTCAAATATGATAATGTTGACCATTCAAAAATTGGACAAAGGAACATGTAATTTCATTTTACAAAAATGTGTTGAAGGGAACGGAGTGTGTGTTTCACGCCGATACAATGGAAATGCTGAAAATTATGTACGTTTTACTTTGGACGATTTTATACACAAACTAGTCAAATTATCATTCTGTGACATTATTGGTGGGGTAAATTGTATTTTTTGTTGTGTGTGCTATATTGCAATGACACGCAATTACAGGTTGTGTGTGTAGTTTGTTTGGTTGTGGGCACATGGGCAGTGCAGCATCATAATGAGTGTAGTTCAGTAGTGGGTTCCCCCAGGTTCACAAACGTGTAATTGAACACTAATATTTAATTAAAATTGTGTGTATGTGTTGTTCTTGGCTTTATTTAGCTCTCTGATTGCAGCGTCAGCTTTAGCATCCCATTTCGAGCTGACCATACTGCGTAGCAGTCACTTGTACAGCAAACTGAAGAGTACTTTGCACGTTTTTTTGTTTGAGTTATCATTGTGGTCACAGATTAAGTAAAGTGTAATTTGCTGTTCAAATAGATGCTGTGCATTTAATTCTACCAAATACAAAACTGGAAAATGCAACTTGTTCATGTGAACAGATGCATAGATGTAATGCATGTAACCGTGTCTCTGAAGGTTATGCAATGTGGTAGGAATGGATGCCTGAATTTGAGTCTGGCAGATTGTGTTAAAGAGCAAAGGGCCGAGCAGCATATCATATAAAATGTTTAGGGTTCATGTATTGGCATGAATAGTCAGTACTGTGCAAATAATGCTATGCACGTGGACCTGCCGACTATACTCAACTGAACAAGTAAACCTCATGTACCAATTTGTTGATGCGACTTACAATAAAGTAACTAAGTCACTGAGACTAGTGTGTTCTAATGTAAGGTCAGTGCCTAAGATAGAGTCTGGCAGGTGATTTAAAATGCAACGTGTCACGCGACCTAACTATAAAAATAATAAAAGCTAGTATGATGGAAAAGGTGCCCTGTGCCTTCTAGAAAGGGGGATGGAGTGTAATATCGCCAGCCTACGGTGTAGAGTCAGTTGGAACAAATATAAAAGGGTAATACTACTGGGACTACCGCGTGCAAGTATTATGAGTATATATGCGAGTAAACATGTTGATTTATGTTATAGATGAAAACATTGTCATTTTTGGAGTTCAAGAGGAATTTCGATACGGCCTTAGTGGAATACTGTCTAGTGATGCAGTTGGAAGGGACAGTACAAGAAAAGATAAGTACTAGTGAATGAAAGAAGGGGATGAATAAAGAGAGAAAGGGTGGGTACCTGTGGACACAGGGAGTGCGTCGACCTCCTCATTCACTTTTATTAGAGGAAAGAGGACCCAGGTGAGTACAATTGAAAGATAGTGAGAGATATAGTGGTTTCAAACTGATAGCATGTCTCTCAAGTAGAGTGTAGCGGGTGTAGGTAATGTATAGTATATATAAAAGTATGGCCATATCTAATGAAGAAGGTGAAGACCCCTGGATGTAAGAAGGTGGAGTAACATTTTCATGATTATGTCAAAGTAAAGTCTTGAAAGTATGTTGAATATGTGTTATATTTGAGTAAAGGAACAAAAGACATATTGGGTCATGACATTAAAGTAATAGGCAAACATTGAATGCATATATGTCACAGCTGCCTGCAATTAAATAGGACATGCACTTATTTCAGCATCAATGGTAGGCATTTTGGAGTAGGAAGGGCAACACTAAGTGTTCATTATACCTTGCCAGGATAAACACAGTAAAGAAAGAAGAGACAGCGGTCCTGCGCCATTGGAAGAAGGACTACGAAAAGTAAAGAGACAGAGAAGATTTGCAACAAGAAAGCTAAAAGCAGGCCAGACCTGCCTACTAATTCATATAAAAAAGATGAAGCACAGTGCACCACCGCCTCTACTCTAAAAAGATGAGAGTGTACTCTCTCTGGCCATGGATTCACAGAGATGACCCCAGCATCATCACATTAAGGAAATGTACAGTGGCAAGGCTAGTGCCCTACATGCAAAGACAGGAGAAGACTTACTAAATGGGAACTACATTTTCGTTTGTTAGTATATCATGACTTCTGTTTCTATTCGGTTTCTTCACGAGGTAAAGGATATTTTATGTATGGATGCGGCAGAAGAAGACTCTTCCTTTTGTGTTATTATTGGTTTTGTCTTTTTGTATGTTTTATTTTTATTGCATGATTACAAAAGAAAGGGGACAGTATATCCCTAGTAGTAATTAATAATGCAACAGTTCAAAATGAGTTCTATCAAGAATAGAAGAGAAATGTTTTCATTTTCCATTAAGAGAAGTGTTTGGAGATGACATTTGAGCTCAGCATGGTATTGAGAAGGACTTAATGGGGTGTGAACCTATATAAATGGTGGGGCAAGTGAGGGCAAAACAACATTGTGTGTTCTTTTTGGTCCCACGTCACAGGCACACCCAGGTATAAGCATAGGTAATCCCATGTGACACTAAAATAGGCACAAAAGGGAAGAGGAGCAGCAATTCAATTAATATGAAAGAAGAAGACATTAAGTACCAAGTGTTTTAGGAGGTAGTGATATTTTAAAGAAATAGAAGCAATGAAGCACTAATATTTAGGTTTTAGTAGGAAGTGCTGATAATACAATGAAGTTACTTTTCAAGAAATATAACTTTTTTTATAATACAGATGGACAGAGAACAACTGCACTTCAAGCGACCTATGCACAGGAGCCTATGAACAAGGAGAAAGGCCCTAACTGTCATAAAAAAAAGGTTTAGGGGAACCAACCAGATGCCCAGTTGCTACCAAAGTGAAAGAAGCAACAATCCTCTTCGTGGACTCCCCCATCCATGTGTCCCCATTATGAAAATGTCCCCTTGACTGATTATCACACACAGGAAGATGATGCGTCCTAAAGCATGGCCCTTATGTGAACTTAGGGCCCCTTGAACATGCTACAAAGCAATAATGGACTAATGAAAAGTCCTTAGACTTGATATGAAGAAGAACAAAAAACACGGTGGAAGATGAGCAGAAGGAAATTGTACGAGCCGATGGCCAAGAAATGATATGATATGAAATGAACTTCAAGCAGCTGGCGAATGGGACAGGGCAGGGACAAGGAAATGTTCTGTGGTGGAGAGAAGAAAACATGTGGGTATATATAATATATATATTTAATAACCTGCCATCTACAGTAAATGAAGAATAAGTGGTGTGAAAGAAGAAATGAGCTGGTGGGTCCCCTCGGGAAACAAGAAATACATATGTTGTTAAACGATATATATCCCGATTCTCATAGTGGCAGGGTCATTCCTTGTGCTTGTAAATTAAAGTTTAATGGGGCAAAAGGGGTGGGAGCAAGATGGAAGTAAACAATGTTACTTTCTGGGGATACATATATATACACAAATAACAAAAGAGGGCAGAATATACAACATCTTTGACAAAAAAGGATACATATACAACAGATTAGAAGAATACAATATGGTTGGAGACACTATTAGTCCTTTAGGAGTG
Organism: Ambystoma mexicanum; assembly: GCF_040938575.1. Classification (NCBI taxonomy): domain Eukaryota; kingdom Metazoa; phylum Chordata; class Amphibia; order Caudata; family Ambystomatidae; genus Ambystoma; species Ambystoma mexicanum. Next base: position 278,451,081 of record NC_090925.1, read on the forward strand.
TTTTCCATGATACCTCCCATATTGAGATAGCGCATTGAGTTGAGGGGGGTGACTGAGATAGGAATACACATACATACCTTATGTGGGGGAGGTTAGACAATGAGAGTGGTTGATATATCGACCAGAGGGAGGAGTGAAGAGGAGTAGCCCAAACTCTGGTGAATGGACAGGCTAACATGTCATTTAGGGCATGTGTCCTGCCCCCTGGTCCAATATTGTAAATATGAGAAGAGTTATGCACTCAAACAACTGTATTATCCATACCCTAAACAGAAACAGTGAGGATAAAAACATGTGAGCTAACGATGACAGATGTAAGTGATGTCATCTCATTTATGACACATGTAGCTGCATAAGAGACAAGGCAGATATCTATTTATTACAAACTAACAAAGACATTAGGCTAAACTGTGTTTAGATATGAAGCATATTCCCCACACTCAATAGACATTAGAAAAACATATCAAAATAAGGCCTATAACAATAGCAAAGGGATCCATTCCTTTTAAAACGAAGACCAAAGCATGCATTACAAATGGCTACAGGCTTTAAGCCTTAGGGAAATGTAAAAGTACTGAAAACATTGAAAATATGGGGCTGTGTGGAAGCTCAGACAAGTAGCAAATCAAGCCAAGATTATTGAGAAAAGGAAAGGCCTGGACAGAAGCCAAGGTGCAGTGATCTAGCAGTTTAAATGGTAGGAATGTACAGTTTTCAACGGTGATGCTCCAGGAGGATTTTTAAAATAAAATGTTGCAGTAGGCTAAAGTAGATAAGCTAAGGCGAGTTAACCAATATAAATGCAGCAACAAATCTCAGGTCCTTAGCAGAATGTGCTCAAGTGTGCATCATCACAGAGCTGCTTGGTTCCAGTTTTAAAGTTGCGAAATATGTCTTGTGTTCACTGAAATAAGTAATAGCCTGATTCATTGTGACAAAGAATAATCATGTGTTTCAGGAAGCGTTTATGTCCAATGAAAAAAAGGCAACGTATTTTACCTATAAGAAATGTGGCCTTTCATATTATACGGTTCATATTAACATAGAACTATTGTGTAGTTCTTGCCATCTTATAAAATCTTATAAAAGCATGGCATATGCAGAAACCCGGTGAGAGTTTCTTTTTTCAGCTTGTAAAACAGTTGATTAAACAGATGCTTCCAGCGGCTGTCTTTATCTCTCTGACTTGCACTGTATGTATGTGTTTCAAAGGATGGCTGGCTGCATGGGGGTATGCCTGAGGAATTACCTCTCTTTAACCCTCTCAACATGACCCACATCAAACACTGACTAGATCGACTGGGAGCCCCGTCTTGAACTTAGCTTGATGCTGACTTTCTGGTGGGACAGCAAGACTTGACCGTCTCGAAATCGGCTTGATTGCTGCAAATATTTGCAGAGGCTGTGTCCATGTGACCCACCTAAAAGGACCGTATTGACTTTTACGCCCCTGTCTCTTCCTTTTGAAAGACATATTTATATTATTTAATAACTTTTGCATTTTGCTACTTGAATTCTTGCCTGAGCACACCTATTTACAAAACCAATGTCTCCTTTTGTTTTGAAGTCTGCTTTCTCTGTGTTTTCCTTTACAAGTGTGGGCTGGTCATGGTTTTATTAGTTGTGTGCATTTTTTTTGTTAGTTTAATTAAATACCCTAATTTTTAGAACCTTGCTTGTATTACTTCTGTAACAGCTCACACTCCTCCTGAAAGGTATATCATGCCCTGGGCCTGCGATACCCCAAATGGCAAAGGAGGTTTATCTGTCAGCTGGGCCTGTTTTACCTTTATGATTGGGATCACGGCTAGTTTAGTAGCAGAAGTGTGGGGCTGCGTAGGTGCTTTAGCCGCTACTCGTTCCTTTAATCCTGCTGAGCAATAGTCATTTAGACAGTCAGTGAGTACTTTACCTGGTAAGAAATGAATGAGTGTGTTTGTGCCCGAAAGCCCTCAGTACAGCTGCACTGTACTTTCTTCCAAGCCAATAAAATTGAGACACAAAATAGCTGACATAGTAGGAAATCCCAGCTTTTCCTCTTAACTAAAGCGGGTGATCCTGGGCAAAACATATTCCATCAACGTGCCGTGTTTTCGAATATTGGGATGCCAGGTATGGATTTTGTTTGTGTTTTGTGTTATGGGGATGGGGATGCAGGACAAAGAGAATGGGTGTTATGTTGTGGTGGTGGGGTGAAAGTGCTCTGGGAATTGATTTGTGTTTCGGGGCACAATATCCAAATATGGGTTTAATGTTTTGGATGAGCATGTATGATGCCAAATAATGGTTTTGTGTTGTGTGTTGTGGGGGGTTGAGGGGTGCAACGAGAGGGGCGACAGGACGTCAGATATGGATTTTTGTTTTGCCGGGTGGGAAGACAGATCAGGTATAAGTTTTAGTTTTGGGAGTCGTGTGTAATAGGGAAGGGTACAGGGATTAGACTCCTGGTATGGGCTGTGTGTGGGATGGGGGGTCTGTGCATCTCGAGTAATGGGTGTTGCGTTTTGGGATTGGGGGACAGGGCGTCAGGTATGATATGTGAGTTTTGGGTGTGGCGAGGCAAGAGGCCAGTTATAGGTATTTTCCCAGCTCAGCATGTTTAGGTCTTATAAACAAGCCTGGCCCCCTGGCTCTGCTCGGATGGTAGTCCCATCTCCCTTCCCCCCGCTTCTAGGGCGCTGGGTTAGATTCGGTGCTGGGTGGCACCGTGGCTCCATCATTTCTGCATTTCATTACATGGTGTAACCCTCAAGCTATAATGTAGATATGTCAGACACCATCAGTGCCAGTTGGTGAGTTATATTATGGGTTTGAGTAGATGATGTGGGTCTCCAGCTCTACTGTGTAATCACTCTTTGATGAGGCGTACTCTCCGTGTCTGTGACATTCTATGTTCTGTGGCCCCTGGGGTGTGGGGTGTCAGAGAGAGGTGGGGGGGGACAACAGGCATAAAAGCTCCGTCCGCCCCTTCCCTTGGGGAGACTGGCTGCCCGTTGCTGCTCACAGTGCTGCGTGTGCAGTGAGCAGGTGGCAGCAGCCTGGCCAGGCATCGCCCTTTTAAGAGTCTGGCGTGACGTCCCCTCCCCCTCATCTTAGCAGATCATCCGTGTGAGAGAGAGGAGAAAGCAGGGGAGAGCTACAGCACGAGCAGCGGTCGCACTGTGGTGTGTGAGCACGGCGCCGCGGGGGAGCAGGACCAAGCAGTTCACTCTGTGGGGAGCAGCATTGTGTGCATGTGTGCGCGTGCAGCATCTCACGCCCCACAGTCAGCAATCAGAGGGCAGCAGTAGGACATCTTCGCTGCCAGGACCAGTCGTTGCCTCTGCGGACGTTTGGTACCCACCCGGACCCGCCTGGACTCCGCCGGACCGGGCATGGTACCCAGACCCGCCCAGTGAGCGGCAACCGCAGGCCTCGCGCTCCTCTTTGTCGGGAGGATGGGATGCTGCACGGGCCGCTGTACACTGATTTTCCTCTGCACCTTGCAGCTGGTGAGTATGGATTGATTATTTATGGAGGGCGTTTACTAGGGCGGCCCGGGCCCGCTGCACATGCCACATCATGCAGGTGAAGATGAAAAGCGAGTTTATTTAACCAAGATTTACATATAAATGCCAATGCTCGGGGCGGAGGGAGGTGGGCTGTGCGCGCACGCTGCTGCGTCCCCGCCCGGGTGGGATAGATGTGCCTTGGGGTCGCACGGTTCCGGGTCTGACGCTGCTTCCACCGATACTAACACTGCTACCGATGAGCGTGATGGGCTGCACTTAATTGGCTAAGCAATGCGTGTCGGTGTTGCGCAAATTAACGGTGCAAATTGTGTAAATGAGAAGGGGTGGGTGGACCAGTCTTGCTAGAAATCAAGCATGCCTTTACTTGGTTTGTGTGTAGTTTGATACAATCATCACGCCGTGATAAAACCGTATACAATAACATGTGCACGCAGAGATGCTTCGGTGCCTGACGGAAAAGCAAGGCATGATGTGGGTAACACGTTGGATAGGCAAGAGCGTAAACAGTGCGTGTTGTCCCACACCAAATGCACATTTCGCCATCGGCTGCCCAGAGGCGGGAATCCATTTGCGTTTGTATTGCAGGCGAACGCAACGTGTACAGTCTTACAGGAGTGCTGCTGCTTACGTAGCAGGCGCACTTGCCCCGACCAGCAGGAGTCTAAGGGCTCAGTTTCCAAAAATGCCTCCTTCTGGTTCTACACGAATCTCTGCGGCAGGTGCATTAACCGCCAGATCTATCGAAGGGGCCGGCGGGCGGGTCGTTTCCCTTGGGTGTGTCTTGTGGCAAGCAGCATGCAGTGGCAAGATTCGGCTACTCGGAAGAGGGGTGGTCGCACACCGACGTGTGTCAATTTCACATGTGAAGGGGCACTGCGTGGAGGACGTGTGGGAGGTGGCGCGTGCAGCGTTCTCTTACCCGGGAGCGCCGCCTGTCTGTCCCTGGCCGCTCCACACTGGTCACGCGGGAGCCTCCCTGCTCCTGATCATCTTACTGTTTGAACGTGTGTTTTTTACTTTGCTCTAAGGTGTACCGGTACAAAATCCAGGGAACGCTCGCAAGACAGGCTCCGGGGTTTTGAGTGCATGGCCCTTACGGCAGTGGCCTTGTTTCCAAACCTTTTATGCTGAGACCCCCTCCGCCAGCAAACATACTTTTGTTGTCCCACATGCCAGAATTGCTTATATTTTCCATTAAACAACATTACTGTTTGTGACTCTTAACATGCACCACACTTAGAATTCTGAACCCTAGCTTGCGTCGCACCTAGACAGAAATGTGATTGTTAGCATGTGCCTCACTCAGGATTCTTAACTTTAGCTTGCGTCGCATCTAGATAGAAATGTGATTGTTAGCATGCACCACACGTAGAATTCTGAACCCTAGCTTGCGTCGCACCTAGACAGAAATGTGATTGTTAGCATGTGCCTCACTCAGGATTCTTAACTTTAGCTTGCGTCGCATCTAGATAGAAATGTGATTGTTAGCATGCACCACACTTAGAATTCTGAACCCTAGCTTGCGTCGCATCTAGACAGAAATGTGATTGTTAGCATGTGCCTCACTGAGGATTCTGAACTTTAGCTTGCGTCGCATCTAGATAGAAATGTGATTGTTAGCATGTGCCTCACTCAGGATTCTGAACTTTAGCTTGCGTCGCATCTAGATAGAAATGTGATTGTTAGCATGTGCCTCACTCAGGATTCTTAACATTAGCTTGTGTCGCGTCTAGATAGAAATGTGACTCTTAACATGCACCACACTTAGAATTCTGAACCCTAGCTTGCGTCGCATCTAGACAGAAATGTGATTGTTAGCATGTGCCTCACTCAGGATTCTTAACTTTTAGCTTGCGTCGCATCTAGATAGAAATGTGATTGTTAGCATGCACCACACTTAGAATTCTGAACCCTAGCTTGCCTCGCATCTAGACAGAAATGTGATTGTTAGCATGTGCCTCACTCAGGATTCTTAACTTTAGCTTGCGTCGCATCTAGATAGAAATGTGATTGTTAGCATGTGCCTCACTCAGGATTCTTAACATTAGCTTGTGTCGCGTCTAGATAGAAATGTGACTCTTAACATGCACCACACTTACATACACCTCTCAAACTCTAACCAAACACAACCACAAGCCTAAAACGCAGCAATCCACACAAACTTCACAACAATGCAAAAACAAAACAAACCACACATAGACTTGCACAACAGCACATGACGACTACGGACCATAAAACACCCACAAGCCCAGCCAACGGACCCAACGGGCTGAGGCTGCCAACAGCACATCATTGCTCTCTTGCACTTTTCCAGCTTACTCCCACTAACCCACCCCCTCTCCTCCCCGTTTTCAGAGCCGCCAGAGCGCCAGGGGACCACTTCGGTGGTGATAGTGCGCGGTACAAATGTCCTTTAACATTAACATTAACACATTTGAAAGAGCCCTACGTTCCACCTGAACACCCCTCCCTTATGGGAGCAAGCCCCACAGTTTGGATACCACTGCCATAGCGTGTTGGGCAGTTGCTCTGGTCTTGGGAGACCTGCTTGCATCTTGGGAGACTTGCTCGGGGGTTTTGTATACTTGCTCAGACACTTGCCAGAAACTTCGGTGACTTGCACAGGGTTTAACAAGCTAGCTCAGCTATTGGGGAACATGCCATTGACACAAGAGCCATCTCAAGCCTCAGAGGACTTCCTCAGAATTCTTCTCAGGGCCAGTAAAATGCTTTATTAGGGCTCAGTGTACTGCCCTAAATATAGTGGGACTTGTTGTATGATACTTGCCCAGGCCTTGTCAGACTTGCTCAGAGATCAGGTCACTTCCCCAGGGGTTTGGTGTTCCATACTGGGATTAGGAGAAATTAGAGCGAGTTGGGAGATGTGCTTGGAAGACTTTTTGAACTGGGAAACTTGCTGAGAGGCTGCAGGGTGTCTTTGGTGTTTGGAAGACATTCTCCGGTCTGGTAGACTTGCTGAGGGCGTGTAATGCTTCTTTGAAGACTGGAAACTGTCCTGGGCTCTCAGAATGGTTTAGTGCTTGGAAGACGTGTGTGATTATTGGTGAATAACGTGTTCTGGGCTGAGAGACATGCTCGTGGCTCTGAAGACTTGGACATGGCGACTTGTGGAGCGCTGGGAGACATTCTCAGTGCTGGTTTCGTTGATGATTGGAAAAAGTGGGCGTTGGAAGACTGGTTCATGGCCCAGGAGACCTGTGCAGGAGTCTGTTGACTTAGTTGTGGATTGGAAAACATGTTCAGGGCTGGGAAGGACTTTTTGAGGGATTGAAAGATTCTTTCAAGTACGGGAGGCGGGATTAAAGTACTTGTATTATTTGATGTGAGCTGTGTAAATACGGGGGGATTTAAGTTGCAGTGCTGTTGTATTATTGTACTCATAATATATATATCGTTTTTGGCGTTTCAGATGTTGTATTAAAATTATAAATAAAGTTTAAAGTACTTGCTTAGAACTGGGAGACTTGCTCAGGGTCTAAAAACTGGTTCGCGACTCGCAGGACTGGCAGAGTTGCTCGGGGTAGGAAGACTTTTTGGTGACTGGAAGACTTGCTGAGAGCTTGGGAGACTTGCCTAATATGTGTTAAGATTTTCAGAGCATTGGAGGCTTGTTGAGGGTTTGCTCAACGTGCCTAGTATGTTGAGATATGTGCTGTACGGGCAGGACATGATTCGTAAGAGCTTGATGTTATCTGATATTGGGGTTATAAAGCGCACCTCTGGCCGCTTACATGACCTTGTAACACTGAGGGGCACAATACATGTATTTATTTATTTTTTGCATTTTTAAAACGCTCACACAGGCATCGAAGCGCTGTTACAGGAATTGTTTTTGTTCTGTAATTGTTTTTTTTTGTCAGTTGCGTATTTATAACGCACCCGGAATCGAACCTGTGTTGCTTCGTGTTGTCTTGCTTCCAAGGCTACTGCGTTGCTGCTGAGCTATCCTCCCGGGTATATATAATTATTGCTGTTGGTTAACCAAACTCATAATGCATGCTCATGCTCACAATATGTGTTTTATGTACGGAGTATGCAAAGTACATATATACTTTGGCTAGTACATGCACGCCATGCTTATTATATGAATGCTGGATGCATTTCATACACGACACACAGTCCCAGCATCATATAGTTAGTATCTTAGCAAGATCCATGAAATGTTCACAGTGTGTACAGTGAGGGTGTACCGAACTTCGGCTTCGAGTAAGTATTCGGCAGAATTTTGGCTGAAAAAAAGCTATTTGGCTCCGGCAGAATAGTTTCTTGCTATTCAGCTCTTGCCAAATACTTTGACATTCTCATTTGAATACAATGCAAAATGAACTCAGAAAGGCAAATATAGACTTCAGTTTGCAAAACACAATTGAATTAGACCAGACAAATTGCTATCACACAGCTAAAAAATTTCTTATATTGTAATTTGCTCTTTAGGGCATGTTTTGTTAGATTCTTAGACAAAAAAGGTGCTAATCTTTTATACTTAGCCTGCAACAATACAGGAACATCTTTTCTTTTGGCGAATGTTTATATGCAATGTGCACTTTTTTCAGTTGGAAAAAACAAACTGAAAGAAATGTGCATAGATACTTTCAGTTCCTGTCATGTCACTTCCCATTGCGTAGGTCATAGTCCCTCCTTTTCTTTTTTGAGGACTTGAGTCCTGAGTTTAACATTACCTGATATTTTATCAGGAAATTATAAGTTGCATATGTTTGTGTATTGGCGAGAAAGAGTGGCTAGGATAAGTGAAAAGTGAGCAGCATTTGTTTGGGTGGGGTGAATCGTTGTGAGATGGAGTTAAGATTTCCTCTTGACTTGTGTCCTGCATGAGCCGACATGAACCATTTTATACATTTCTATGTGAGCTGCAAAGAAGTTTCGAAACTCAACCACATTGACTTTGCAGTTGGAAAGAGAATGCAATGCATCTGATTCACAAAGGCAGTCCTTTTGCATTTGTGAAGCCTCCTACTTTAACTCGCACTGAATATGCAACAATCTTCTGTACATTTGGTTCTTTCATTTTGATTAAATCTGCTTTATTTCTGGCTTTTATACTTTAAATAAAGATGATACATCAATTATAATGAAGAGAAATAATAGTATAGAATGCATTTAAAATGCTGCTTCATTTGTTTTCTTAATAAGTGTGTTTTTTGAAGTTTGGAACATGATTTATTAAATAAAGCAACTATTCGACTTCATATTCGGCTTCGGCCGAATGGTTGACAAACTATTCAGTATTCGGCCAAATACTAAATATGCTAGTTGGTACAGCCCTAGTGTACAGTACCTACTTAATTTGCCTGGTGCAGTAGAAGAAACACGTAACATAACATGTACAAAGTGACCATAAGAATAACACCTAAATCATGGGTGCACAACATACGGCCCGCGGGCCAGTTGCGGCCCGTCATGCTCTTTTGTCCGGCCCAGGAGGCACAAAGACTTTCCTAATGGAGGCCGGCCCGCGGCCGCCCTCCATTAGGAAAGTCTTTGTTGTCTTCCGGGCCGGACAAAACACTGGCCCTCATTGGCTCAGCACACACACACACCACGTCGCTCCTACGAGCCACGTAATGCGTGTGTGCTGCACCAATGGAGGGCCAGCACTACGGCTGGCGTGGTCCATAAGGCTTGATGCCGGAAGGCATTTCAGCCTTGGACCACGCCAGCCGTAGTACGATTCCAGCATTCCAGCTTACCTGCCGCTTACCTGCCTTCCAGCACGTCTCCGGTAAGTGGTCTGTTTGTGTTTGTGTGTCGGGTTTGTTTTGCTTTATCTTTGTGTGTGTATGTTGCGATGGGGGGGGTGTGTCGGATGTGTATGAATGTTTGGATTTGAATGTATTTTGTGTGTACGTTGAGATGCGGGGGTGGGGGTGGGTGTGTCGGATATGTATGAATGTTTGGATTTGAATGTATTTTGTGTGTATGTTGAGATACAGGGTGGGGGGGTTTGTCGGATGTGTATGAATGTTTTGATTTGAATGTTTTTTATGTGCTGAGTTGGGGGGTTGGGGTTCGGGTCTGTATGGGTGCATGTTTGTGTGTGTGCTGAGGTGGGGGTTCGGGTCTGTATGGGTGCATGCTTGAGAGTGTGTGTGCTGAGTTGGGGGTGGGGGGTTTGGAGTTGGCGTGGTGGGGGTAATCGGGTCTTTATGGGTGCTTGTTTGAGAGTGTGCTGATTTGGGGGGGTGGGGGGTTCGGGTCTGCATGGGTGCATGTTTGTGTGTGTGCTGAGTTGTGGGGTGGGGGGTTCGGGTCTGTATGGGTGCATGCTTGAGAGTGTGTGTGCTGAGTTGGGGGGTGGGGGGTTTGGAGTTGGGGGTGGGGGGTTCAGGTCTTTATGGGTGCATGTTTGTGTGTGTGCTGAGTTGGGGGGTGGGGGTTCGGGTCTGTATGGGTGCTTGTTTGAGAGTGTGCTGATTTGGGGGGGTGGGGCGTTCGAGTCTGATTGGTTGCTGTTTGTGTGTGTGCTGAGTTGGGGGGTGGGGGGTTCGGGTCTGTATGGGTGCATGCTTGAGAGTGTGTGTGCTGAGTTGGGGGTGGGGGGTTTGCAGTTGGGGGTTGGGGGGTTCGGGTCTTTATGGGTGCATGTTTGTGTGTGTGCTGAGTTGGGGGGTGGGGGTTCGGGTCTGTATTGGTGCTGGTTTGTGTGTGCTGATTTGGGGGGTGGGGGGTTTGTTTGGTGGTGAGGGGGCCATGGGGTGGGGTGTTTGGTTGGGGGTGAGGAGGCAATGGGGCATAATGTTTGGTTGGGGGTGAGGGTGCCATGGGGCATAGTGTTTGGTTGGGTGTGAGGGACATGGGGCATAGTGTTTGGTTGGGGGTGAGGAGGCCATGGGGCATAGTGTTTGGTTGGGGGTGAGGGGCCATGGGGCATTGTGTTTGGTTGGGGGTGAGGGACATGGGTCATAATGTTTGGTTGGGGGTGAGGGGGGCATAGGGCATAGTGTTTGGTTGGGGGTGAGGGGGCCATAGGGCATTGTGTTTGGTTGGGGGTGAGGAGGCCATGGGGCATTGTTTTGGTTGGGGGTGAGGGACATGGGGCATAGTGTTTGGTTGGGGCGAGGGGGCCATGGGGCATAGTGTTTGGTTGGGGTAAGGGGGCCCTGGGGCATAGTGTTTGGTTGTGGGTAAGGGGGCCCTGGGGGATAGTGTTTGGTTGGGGTGAGGGTGCCATGGGGCATAGTGTTTGGTTGGGGGTGAGGGGGCCATGGGGCATAATGTGTGTTTGGGTGTAAGGGGGCCATGGGGCATAGTGTTTGGTTTGGGGTGAGGGACATGGGGCATTGTGTTTGGTTGGGGGTGAGGGGGCCATGGGGCATTGTGTTTGGTTGGGGGTGAGGGGGCCATGGGGCATAATGTTTGGTTGGGTGTAAGGGGGCCATGGGGCATAGTGTTTGGTTGGGGGTGAGGGACATGGGGCATAGTGTTTGGGGGTGAGGGGGCCATGGGGCATAGTGTTTGGTTGGGTATGAGGGGGCCATGGGGCATAGTGTTTGGTTGGGGGTGAGGGGGCCATGGGGCATTGTGTTTGGTTGGGGGTGAGGGACATGGGGCATAGTGTTTGGTTGGGGGTGAGGGGGCCATAGGGCATTGTGTTTGGTTGGGTGTGAGGGGGCCATAGGGCATTGTGTTTGGTTGGGTGTGAGGGGGCCATGGGTCATAGTGTTTGGTTGGGGGTGAGGGGGCCATGGGGCATTGTGTTTGGTTGGGGGTGAGGGACATGGGGCATAGTGTTTGGTTGGGGGTGAGGGGGCCATGGGGCATAGCGTTTGGTTGGGGGTGAGGGACATGGGGCATAGTGTTTGGTTGTGGGTGAGGGGGCCATGGGGCATAGTGTTGCACTCCAAGAGTGAACCCAATAATAAAGCTAAAACAGGCACAGTTAGGAGATGTTCATCTTTGGCTTTTTGAGGAAACCTGACTCAACGAAGGCCATACTCCTCTTGGGCAACCCAAATAGCAAACTGTGCAGTCCAAAATAATGGCATGACCAATCTAGGGTCAATAAAATATATATAAGTTAATTAAACAGGTGAGATACAATAACTAAATATAAATAAATTATAACAATGGAAAATGTGTAGTACAAAATGTAAGTTTGAAATGCAAATAAAAATCGTTACCCCTCAAAAACATTCTTTTTCCATGTGTTTAGTACAAATTGGGGGTTTAAAAAGCCTCCTGCCACGTCCCGCCTACCGCCCTGCCCACATTTACTTTTCGGCCCACTATAGCCCTCATGTAAGGTTCTTTCGGCCCTCTGTCAAAATCAGTTGTGCACCCCTGACCTAAATAGATATGTGTAGTGCATGACCAATGTACACGCTGTATGTGCATAAGCGAAATAGATCCTCACTTCCTTGCCTCCTAACCTGTAGTTCAGCTTATCATAAGAAAATAGTAGATGGAAGCGGGTCGGGAGTAGGGGTACATGGAAGGGGATGTAGAGAGCCCTCACCTCCATTAAACAAGGGTAACAATCATTTCAATGTCATTGTGCAGGTAGAACATGCAAGAAACATAAACCATGCATGCATACTATGTGCGCAGCAGGGTTCACAATTGCTGGGGGCTATTTAGCTCTAGCCTTTACCCTCGAAGAGCCTGGCTAGCTCGAAACCAACAGTTACCAGGAGCCATTTTGTGCTCCCTAGACCTGTGCCTTACAAACATGCATGTGACATTAACTTTGAGGGTTTCCTTATGTAAACAATGAAGAGATAGGGCACACCTAAAACCCATTTAAATATAATGGCTCACACATAATGGGTACAACGTGTGCATCTCATGTGGAAGTTGGATTTGCGGTGCACTGAGTCGTCGCTCCTGGTTCGCCAATGGTAGCTCCTGCTTACTGGGTGACGCCAACACCCAGGAGCTGCTCACTGAATCTTAATTTTGAACCCTGCATAACATGCATAGTACATGGACAATAGGCAGATGACGTGCACAAAATGGGCGGCCTGTCTCTGTAGCAAGTTACCCACGCCAATCAGTTTGGGCCCCTGCCACCTCGACTTCAGCAAGGACCTGAAGACCATACTGTTCGCAGAACATATCACCAGTCGCTGATCGCTCCACTCAGTCCTGCTTCTCCAGAGACCCCCTCACTTCCCCACCAATCCCAACTCCTCTCCTACCCCAACACCTTATCTGTAACCCGTTGTGTGCGTCTCTATGTAGAGAATTGCCATAGTAGCGCAAATAAGTTTCTGCTTCATAAATCCCACTCATACATCCATAATACACGGTATACAGTGATTTCAACTAATTTACTATAACAAATCACTTAACGAACCCTAAAGAACGAAAATTGAAAAACAAAAAGAATTAGATATTTTTTCGTTGTTTTAAATTAGTTATAAAAGGTTTAGTTATTTGTGGATTCGTTAAAATCACATGGAACCATAATATATAGACCATACATATAGTCTGCTCACAATATGTGTAATAGGTACACCATGTGTGTAATCTATGTATGAGCTATGTAACACTGGCACGTAGTACTTGTTTGTACACAAAGATCCTGCAATGCATAGAATGTGCATTTGATGGGCATTGCATCCATCCAACGCTATAAAGGCGAGAGGCAACAGTGCACTTTCAGCACCTTAAACTGAACAGACTGATTCACCTAGTCTGCACAACATACACCCACACTCGCACCAAGAGCCTATATGCCTGTCAGGCACACAAACACTGTACTTGTGTGCATTGTGCATCCATACCCATATATCCACACTCAAACCAAGAACCCATATGCCAGGCAAGTACACAAACACACATACTCCATATGCACACTATGCAACCGTATCCATATACCCACAATCGCACCAAGGACCCATATGCCAGGCAAGCACACAAACACACGTACTCCATGCGTAAACTCGAATGGTCTATAAACAAGTAGTGATACGCTATCATAAAATGATCAATGAGGCAAAATGAAGGGTCTATGCCAACCGTATTACTGATGCAGCATTCCTTCTCGAGCCCTTCGCTCAGCTACCTCCAACTCTCTATGGGTTAGACGCTTCCCCAGGCAGAGAGTGGGGGATATATCTCTCTTCTCTGCAGGTGCCTCCCTCTGGAATGGCCTCCCAGCCCCTCTCAAACTTGAGCCGGACCACCTGAAGTTCCGGAAGCAGCTGAAAACATTCCTCTTCTCCTCTGCTTTCTCTCTCTCCCTCCCCTGCTGACCTACCTGTCTGCTTTACTGACTGGTTGCTTGGCTACCCTCAGAGTCTCACAGGGTACCAGGCTCTTTCTTGATCATTCACCCCTACACTGCCTCCGGGCCTGCCACTTACTTGGGGGCTGTAACTGTAACCCTGCAGTCCCTTGTTCTCCTTGCACTACCCAGAGCCGCGCTGCCCTGACTGCACATACTCAGAGCATAGCTGTCCTGTTTTCCGCTTCCCTCTCCCTTGCACTTCCCCCCTCTATTTCCCCTTGCGCTTCTCGTTCTCGCACTTGCACGATCTGAATGACACAAGGCCTAGCAAGATTGTTTGTCTTGTCCTCCCTCTGTCTTCCCTCCCTTGTCTTATCGCGCCTAGAAAAACTTGTGCACAGGTATGTTATAAATGACTTATATCATATCATAGCATGCTGTATGCGGGAACTTTGTAAAATTACTAAATAACTTTCCTCTCTCCCTTCAGTACAAAACAATAGCTCAGCTCACAGACGAAATGTGAGGCAATACATTTTCTTTACTGAGAAGGTTGGCTTGATTCGCCAAGCTGTTATTGATGAGAGTCTGGCCTTTGCTGAGGTTGGTCAGAAGATAGGGTTCCCTATCACACTGGCCATTCCTTCCCAAGTCGGATTGTTTCAAATTGAACTGGTGGATGATATATTTGTGGCTTAGGCTTTAGGCCAACTCAAATCAGAATCCCAGAGTAACCCTGTTCCGCTACATATTCTTCAGGCCCTTCCTCAAAAAGCAATTTCTCTGTTTACCACAGCGCTACACTACTCTTTGTCATCAGGGATGATTCCTGCCCTGTTGAAGCACGTGCTGGTCACTTCACTTTTGAAAAAGCCTCAACTTGATCCTTCCATAGTGGGTAACTACTGGTCAATACCCTTATTGTCGGTCTTAATGAAACTCATGGAGACCAAGAAACAGGAGAAAGATGTCCTGTTGTTGTTTTTTCTTTTTTAAACATCAACGTCCTGTTTCTTGGGAAGCAAGAATTGCCTTCCTCCCTACCAATCAGGTTTTAGGCCTTTGATGGGTACGAGTCTGTCATGATCTCTCTTCTGGATGATCTAGCCATGCTTCAGGAGTGGTCGAAGTGTTGATTCTTCTCAAACTCTGCGTGGCCTTTTATAGAGTGGATCATGGCATTCTCCTATGCCACCTTGAACAGGTGGGGATCTAGGGTGTCCCACTGGCGTGGTTTGCTTCTTTCCTCGTCAAACATACACAAACTGCCTCCTTTCAGGCCTGTCATTCTCCTTCGTCTTCTCTTCCTTGTGGTGATCCCCAAGAATCAGCTTTGTTGCCACTTTTGTGTAATCTCTATTTGCGACCGCTGGCGGCCCTCGTCTCAGAGTTTGGAGTACACTTCTATACTTATGCTGATGACACACAACTTGTGTTTCGTCTTGACTCACCCACTATGGAGGCCCCAGTAAACGGAGAGACTGCTTGTCAGCTGTAGGGAGTTGGATGGTATCTAATTGGGTGAAGCTCAACGGAGGAAAAACAGAAGTCCTTGTGTTTGGTTCCCAGATGGCAAAAACCACTTGGATCTCTGAGTTTTGGCCAGAATCTCTAGATTCATGCGCCATCCCCAGTGCTTCTGTAAAAAATCTGGATGTTAGGCTCCTCCCCACTGGTTCTCGAGAAGGGAATAGTTTCTTAACTGTAACTCCATTTCTCCAGCATTGGTATCTTTCATGGATTCACATGCTTAAAATATTCCCCGTCGTCAGGCTGGGAATCCTCAGTAAATTATATAGACCTTTTCCATAGGAAAAATTTCGACACTTTTGTGTCCTATCTATGTCATTTTGGGCCGCGTACGTCTGCGCCACTAGGACGTAGAGGTATAAGTATCCCCACCCCTGCGGCTCCTTCAGATTTCGACCCCCAAAGTAGTATGGGGGGACATCTGGTTTGCATGCTAGGGGAGGCCGGCGGGCGCATGTGAATCCATGAAAGATACCAATGCTGGAGAAATGGAGTTACAGGTAAGAAACTATTCCCTTCTCCAGCATTAGATCTTTCATGGATTCACATGCTTAGAATAGATTGTACAGCAGTATCCCCCATAGTTGGAGGTGTGTATGCAAACCAATAACACTATAACCATAAATGCATATTCGCCACAGCTAAACTTCAAATCATAGTACATGAACAGCTAAAAAACAACACTTTAACATACATTAGCCGAAGGATTTAACCCCTTTATTGGGGCCTACCTTTTTGAAACAGGTGCCGTAGTACTGCACAACCCATCTGTGTATCCTCAGCATGTTGTTGTTCGAGGCAATAATGCCGGGTAAACGTATGTGGTACTGACCAGGAAGCCGCCTGACATATATCTCCCAGCAGAATCCCGGACCACAATGCCGCCGACGACGAAGTGGATCTCGTCGAATGGGCTCGTGGACGTCTTTCCAGCGGTTTCCCAGCTTTTGAGTGGCAAAAAGAAATGGTAGATGACACCCATCGGGACAGTCCTTGTTTTGAGATTGCTTTACCTTTAGCCGAAGGGCAATAAGCCACAAATAGCTGTCTTGTGTCCCTGAGATTTTGAGTGCGATGGAGGTAAAATTTCAGAGCTCTTCTCACGTCCAACGTATGGAGAGTCCTCTCCGCAGCAGACAAAGGTGTTGGAAAAAACATTGGTAGTACCATAGAAGAGTGCTTATGGAACATGGTAGGGACTTTCGGAATGAAATGAGGATATCATGATGCCTGCTCCCGAGGAGCCAGGTCAGGCCCAGCGTCCCCGGAAGCAGACTTCATACTCACCAAGCAGGACCCGGCAAACCCCTATAGGGGCTCTTTGGACCTTGTCCTGTTGCCTTTGGCGCCAAACTCATAAAAGGCATCTGTCAGGCACCAGGCTCATCATGGCAGAACATATGGTAATGCTTGGGTGAACTCACCTGAGGCAGACCATACTGCATACTCACCCGAGGCAGACCATGCTGTCTGAAGCTCCAAGCCAACTAAGGCTGGGGAGGAACTATTTTCTTTCAGGAACTCTTTTCTTACTCGGGTGGGGCCAGTGGAAGAACACTCACCTGAAGCTCTTCCAAGGCTATTTAAACCACGCCCGGATGGCCACACGTGCTTCGCGTTATTCTGCATCTGCAGCAGGACGCTCACCGAGTCGGCTCCTGCATCCTGGCTCCTGCCACGCCCGCCAGCACCTGGAACACCTGCAAGGAGAGAAAGGCAAGCATTAGGACATTACCTACCTTCATCCAGCATCCGGATTCTTCACTCTGTCGATCCTGCAAAAGAAAGTCAAGGGTTAGAAAGCCATCTCATCGCTCGCTGCAGCGCCACTTCCACTTACCTTCACGTGGCGCTGTCTAGCTCTTCAGCGGTCATAGGCGACATCGGCCGCATCCCAGCACCTACGGAAAAGAAAGACAATAGTTAGAAGCGCTCCACTTCTCACGCTGCCGCGCTGCTTCCACTTACCTTCACGTGGTGCCGGCAACCTTTTCAGCGCCCATAGGCAACATCGGTCGCATTCAAGACCTACGGCGAAAAAGGACAAAACAAGGTGAGCAACGAACTAATTGCAAAAGGACAGATTACTCACCTTAAGTCTTACCTGAATTTTGTTGGGACCTCAGTTCCCTTTTCGGGTCGGAGCGGCTTTTCTGCCTTTTGCGTACCCCTGCCCCTATGGGGAAATAAAACACACTCATTAAGGTGTCGGAGCAAACCACTACGGCACACCTTCATTAAAAGTACTCACCTGAGTTTACCTCGGCGAATCCATTCCTCCACACGGATTCCTCACCTAGTCCCTGAAAATTAAACAAAGGCCAAGGGACAAATAAGACTTGATCTTTTGAACTATATACTTACGGCAGCATTTTGTTAAAGGCAAGCAGACATCGAACCCTCGCCAAATCCGAGATCCAGTGAAGTAACTGGAAATCTACGCGCCCCTGCGTCAGAAGCAGGATGGAGAGCTCGTCCATACAGAAATAAAGGTGAGAGTCTGCGGAAGGCACAGCTAGGGTTCGAGGAGGGTGAGAAGGGGAAAAAGGGGGGAATCTCACACACAATCTAGCAGACAGTTAACTCCCTTTTCCCATCTACAGAAGGATTATTCTACGGGCCAGACAGATGAGGTTTGGGGGTCCAGTCCATCTTCCAAGCACTACGCTTTACCGTGGAAGAAGTTGTAGCAGTCCAGAATGGATCAGCGCCTCAGTGGGAATCAGGTGAGCGTTACAGAGGCTTAGTAGCCAACACGACTTTATTTTTGAAAAACCTCAAATATGGTGGATCGATCACTAACGCTTGTATTTCTGACAGATGTCGAGCCGAAGTAATAGCCACCATAAAAGCCAGTTTCCACGATAAGAATTTCAATGACGACGATGACATTGGCTCAAAAGGAGCCTTCATTAGTGCTGCTAGAACCAGGTTAAGACTCCAGATCGGAGGAAACTTCTTCGTTGGAGGAAAAGTTCGGAACAATCCTTTCATGAAATGTTTAATCAACCGGTCACTAAACAATGGAGTTGAATGTCTCTTCCGAGTAAATCTCGAAATGGCCGCCGGATGCACTTTTATCGATGAAAAAGACAAACCTTTTTGAGCCAGGAGTAGCAAGTATGGTAGAAGCTGCTCCGGTGTGATGTTAAGTGGATGTAAACCTGGCTGATCCCCGCACCAAATACAGAATCTCTTCCATTTGTATGTATACGAAGCGTTCCTGGATTGCGCCCTTGCAGCTTGCAAAATGCGACGACAGTCCAGTGGAATTGCTAACATACCAAACTCTGAGAAATCAGGAGCCAGGCTGTCAGACTGAGGCTGTCCGGGTCGTGGTGCCAAACCGCCCCTTTGTCCTGAGAAAGAAGGTTCGGGATCCTCTGGAACCTCATGGGCTCCGCTGCTGAAAGATGGAGTAGATCGGAGAACCACACTTGTCTCACCCAGTACGGGGCCACCAGGATCACCCGACATGGATATCTGTGGATCCATTGCAGCGTCCGACGTATGAGTGGAAACGGGGGGAACGCCTACAAAAACTTGTCCGTCCATGGGAAGGAGAATGCTTCCCCCAGTGAGTCTTGCTGTGGCCACCTGCTCGCGTATTGTGAGCACTTCCTGTTTTCTCTCGTCGCTAAGAGATCTAGGGCCGGACGACCCCACTATTCGAAGACACGGTGTAGTTGTTGGTCGTTCAATTCCCATTCGTGTAGTCGATTCATCTCTCTGCTGAGCGAGTCTGCTTGCACATTTTTGATTCCTGGTAAGTGGAACGCCAATAGATATATCCTTTGGCGGAGGGTCCAATGCCAGATCTCCTGGGCTTCGGTCGACAGAGTCCTGGAGCGAGTACCTCTCTGTTTTCTCAGGTAAAACATTGTTGTCGTGTTGTCTGTCATTATCCATACAACGGATCCCTTTATGCGTGGTAGAAAGGACTTCAGGGCCCAACGCACTGCCCTTAACTCCAGCACATTGATGTGAAGGCTGGACTCCTCCGATGACCACCGACCTTGAACTTGAAGGGAATCCAGATGAGCTCCCCATCCAGTCAGAGAAGCATCTGTCACCACTGTCATCTGGAACATAGGTTCCAGTAAGGGCATTCCTCTTGTTAGATTTTTGGAGATTCTCCACCACTGAAGTGCCTGCACGAGCTTGCTGTTGATGGTCAATTTGTCCGACCAACGACCTTGACTCTGTGCCGATCGATCCGTCAAGAATTCCTGAATGGGCCTCATGAAGAGACGACAATTTTTGATCAAGTGTATACAGGATGACATGGTCCCCAGCAGGGACATGTACCTTCTTACTGACACTCTGGTGTTGACTTTCCATTCCGATGCTTTGTGCCGTAGTTTCAGAACTCTTTCGACGGATGGTTTTACCAATCCTGACTGCGTCTGGAACTCCGCCCCCAGAAAGACCAAGGTCCTTGATGGCGTTAAGGAGGACTTTTCGAAGTTTATTGCGAAGCCCAAACGCTGTAGGAAGGACATGGTGGCATTCAGACTGTCCCGTGCCCTTTCCGGAGATAATCCCCTTACTAACCAATCGTCCAGATATGGGTACACATGATGACCTTCCTTCCGTAACCAGGCTGCCACTGGAGCCAAACATTTCGTGAACGTCCTGGGAGACGATTTTAGTCCGAATGGGAGGACCTTGAACTGATAGTGGGTTCGTCCGACGACGAACCGCAGAAATCTTTTGTCGTCGACGCATCGGGGCATGAAAGTACGTGTCTTGAAGGTCTAGCGACGACAAAAAATCTCCCGGTTGTATCGATCGGATAACCTCTTGCAGTGTAAGCATTTTGAACTTTAGATTCTTTAGCAGCTTGTTGAGAGCCCGTAGATCTAGAATGGGACGCCATTTTCCATTGGGTTTCTTGACCATGAAGTAACGGGAGTACACTCCCTTTCCTCTTTCTGCCACCGGGACCAGTTCTATAGCCCCTTTCTGCAGCATAAGCGTCACTTCCTAAACCAGTATCTGAAGATGGGATTGTGGCGAGAACACTGGCGGAATGTGTGGTGGCTTGTCCTTGAACTGTAGGGAGTGACCCAGATGTATCGTGTCCAAAACCCATTGGTCTGTTGTTATGCGTTCCCACTCGTCGACGCAACGAGACACTCTGCCTCCCAGGACGTCTTGAAACTTGTCATTGCTGGGTTTTTGCCTGTCGATCCTTCGCCGATGAGTAGGAGCCTCTCCTTCTTGAGGACTGATAATCTCTGCCTCTACGAGTAGCTTGGGCTGCTCGTCTGTAGCCTTGGGAAGAGTAGGAGGGTCTACTGAAACCTCGGTCTCTAAGTGATCCAAACCGGGAGTTTCCGGAAGCTCCTCTGAAAGGACGAAAGGAACGAAAATTTCTGCCACTTTGGAGGGCTCCGAGTGACCGAGCAGTGTCAGAGTCTTCTTTCAAGTCTTCATCCACTTTCTCACCAAACAGTTGTTCCCCTTCGCACGGCATGTCCAGCACCTTGTATTGCACCTCCGGTCTAAAAGTCGTGCACTTAAGCCAGGCTTGCCTTCTTAACACTATGCCGTTATTGATTTGTTTAAAACCGGCCTCCGCCAGGTCGACAGCGATATTTATGGAGTGATTGGAAGCCTCTTCCCCTTCACGTACCAGCAGCATAGCGGACTTCCTGTGTTCCTCTGGCAGATGGTCCAAGATAGGAGCCAAACGATGCCACATTTCTCTATCATACCGCGCCATAATGGCCAGGGAGTTGGCTGCTTTCACTGTAGTCGCACCGACTGACAATACCTTCTTTCCAAACGCATCTTGTCTCCTGGCATCGTTGTCCGGCGGGGTCATGCATTTGTGTTGCGACCTAGCTTTTCTGGCCGCAGCAGCGGACACCACCGAATCCGGCGAAGGTTGAGACGTCAAGCATTTGGGGGTTGACTCCGGAGCCTTGAATTTCTTTTCAAACCGTCCTTTTATCGCCGGTTCTGAGAAAGGATGACGCATGGTCCTCAACCCCTCTTGCCAGACATGGTCCAAAATGGGGGTAGCAAACATCGATTTTCTTCTCTTGCCCATATGATGGAAGAGAAAGCAATCTTTCTTTACTTCTTCTGGTGCTAGGCCAAATTCCGCACACGCTTTTCCCATCATTGCATGGAAGGCCCCGATGTCATCTGGCGGTGATGGTTGTGCCGGGCTCTTTGGAGTTTCCATCTCCGCATCCGACTCCTATGTTGGGTCCCTTGAGGGGGATAATGAGACGTCTGAAAGAGACCCTTCACGTTCTGACTCCGACTCCAGCAGTTCTCCCTCCTCCGAGTGTGGGCGAGAACGATTCTCCTCCACCGGGCAAGTTGTAGGTATTCTGGTCATCGAGCAAGGAGCCGGGCCTGATTCGGCGATGACCGGCATAGCCTGCGGTACCGTCGGGACATTAGTGTGAGGCAACTGCATGTTCAAACGCTGTAACAGCTTCTGTAATGTGTTCAACACCTCCAGGGACAAAAGAAACTGGGGATTCAGCAAGGAAGAGGCGGCTGGGATGGCATTTCCACTCGGGAGCTCCACCGAACTGATTGCACGTAACCCCAGATCAGTCGGCTGTACGATCGGACCACGGTCATCCTCCGCCGACGAGTGGAAAGGGCCGCTTCTGGTTGCAACAAGGCCTCAGGCAAGATCGGGTCGAAAACTTCCGGTAGCCAACCCACGGAAGGTGCCACCGTCGGCGACGACATTTTCTCCACAACCGCTGTTTGACCCGCCGAAGTGATCGCGGGAAGAGCAGGCGCAGATGGCAAAGAAGACGTTGATGAAATTTTTGGCGCAGAGCCTTGCAGCGTACTCGCCGGTTTTGAACTCGACTTGTGGGTCGACGACACTCGACTCGACCATGGCGGTCTCCCGAGGAGGATTTCAATTTTTTCTCCTTTTTTGATGAGGAGGAAGAAGATGACGTTTTCTTTGACGAAGAGTCCCTCGCAGGATGTTTATCATAGGCGTGTTTTTCTGATGAACGTGGTTTCTTCGTCGGAGGCTCTACCGACACAGAGCGACGAGGGGGCACCGGAGATTTAGATCTCAAGGCAGTAGAGCCTACCTCCGATGCAGGGTACGCACCCGCCCCGTCATTGAGCCAAGTTACCAGGCGTCTGTTTCGGTCCTTCAGGGTCTTCTGGGAGAAGCCTTGACAGATCTCACACGTGTCGGCCGAATGATGAGGGTGAAGACAGTAAATACAGTCCATATGCCCATCACCTTTATACACTTTCTTAAGACCGCATGTAGCACACGGACGAAACAACGCCTTTCCAGAAGTTTTCGAGGGAAGTCGAAGAAGAAGAACGCACAACCTAGAAAAAATAGTAGATACTCGAGGTAATCCCACTACTTTGGAAGACGGTTGAAATCTGAGGGAGCCG
The DNA here is from genome assembly GCF_040938575.1 of Ambystoma mexicanum. Classification (NCBI taxonomy): domain Eukaryota; kingdom Metazoa; phylum Chordata; class Amphibia; order Caudata; family Ambystomatidae; genus Ambystoma; species Ambystoma mexicanum. The sequence continues at coordinate 278,473,737 of NC_090925.1, forward strand.
CGGGGGCGGGGCTACTTATACCTCTACGTCCTAGTGGCGCAGACGTACGCGGCCCAAAACGACGTAGATAGGACACAAAAGTGTCGAAATTTTTCCTATGGAAAAGGTCTATATAATTTACCGAAGATTCCCAGCCTGACGACGGGGAATATTCTAAGCATGTGAATCCATGAAAGATCCAATGCTGGAGAAGCTCAGATATCGGCAGTCTGCAACACTGGTTTTGCGAAAATAATTTCCTCTCCTAACTTGCGACTGTCATGCAGAGGTGGTCACCTCAGCGATCATGGGATCTACCTGGGACAGCCACTCCATCACTGCATCACTGCATCAGTTGCAGCAGCTGCAAGTTCGGTAGAATCCTGCTGCGAGGTTGGTGTTTGATGCAGAAAGACTCTGTGTGCGCACTGTGCAACTGTACTCACATACGCACACTCACACCAAAAGCCTATATGCCAGACAAGCACACAAACACATGTACTCCACATGCACACTGTGCAACCATACCTACAACAAACCACCTGACACATAACTGGATCTCCAAACCAGCTGACAACCGAGGGACAATCGGACATCTCCTGCATTGTAAACCAACCCTATTCGGGTACTAGGCCATCACAGGCACTAAAACACTCCACGCAAACCTAGTCGCCCTACCCTCAGACACCTCACAACCTTAAACAATTCACAACTGCCTGCATCCAGGTAGAGGGGTAGAAGCATGGGCACACAGACAAATGCCCACAGGGACATCAGGGACTGTCCCCTACTCACGCATCCGTCAGCACTCCGCACCCAGGCTCTGGCGGGGCCCAAAGAGCTGCCCATTTTAGAAGGGCATTACATGCGTTATTTGCCTCGTGCACGTTACAGGCTGCCTTTGCTAAACCCCTCAGGCCATCTCCTGCCTAGTGCCTTTTGCAGCATCAAGCAGCCCTGTTATCATTTTGTTGCCTTTTACTCCGATTGTGTGTACATTAGCCACTTTGCGGACAGCTCCCCTCTGGCTGCCTGCCTCACCAGTTACAATCTAAAGCTCCTAACATCCTCGCTGATTTCCTTAGTCTCCATTATACTTTTAGCACTCTACCCTTGTCTCAGACTGTTTGAAATGGGCCACCACAAGCCCTGGCACATCTTCACCTGGCCTGCACACCCGCTAGGGTGGCCAACTGTCCCGGATTTTGCGGCATTGTCCCGAAATTAGGGACTCTGTCCTGCAGTTTGCAGAGTGGCTACGCGGGATGCAGGTTGTCCCGACGCTGCCTCCAGCACAGCCACTCTGCAAATTGAAGTGGCCATGGACACAGCAGGGCGCTGTCGTCTGCTGCTTTGTTTCTCTGGGCAGCTCTGCAGCCCTGGCTCCTTTTAAGCCTACAGGTCGAGCTGTAACGCTCTGACACCTGGCTTAATTCAAATGCAAATGCTTTGTTCCTGGGGTCGTGATGATCATGTTTGCAGTTAAAAAACGTGACATCACCTCCCAAGAAACAACCATTTGCATTTCAATTAAGACAGGAATTAAGAGCCATTAAAAAAATTAAATTAAAAAAATGGGCGGGCCAAACGTGAATGACGTGACGTCACCACCGCCGTGTGGGCATGTGTCCCGTGACAGACTATCAAAGAGTTAGCCACCCTACCAGCGACACCTAAACTCACAACAAGCAAACCTTCCATGCATGCGCGTGGATGATGTATAAAGCGTAAACTTAGACCGGATGCTTGCAGCGGACCGTCTGCATGTGCCCACCCCTTGCACAGGCAATGGACAGACACGTGTCCGACATTTACCCGCCCCTACTGCTCTTTCAGAGGCAAAGCTCACGTGTGACAGACTTTTCTGCACTCCTACACGCATGAAACCGGCACCGCCTGGCATATACTTGACTTTTTATAGGGGTTTGACAGACATGTGTCTTGCATTGCCCCAGCCGCGCCTCATTTCAGAGGCTTGCTTGACGTGCCATGTTGGCCTTTAACAGGACATTGTTTACCGCGTCCTGCCTTGGCCTACCTTTTAGTCGTGCCAGCCTGTTGGGGAATTTCCCATTTTTCAGCAGTCACATAATTGCCCTATAAATCTTCCCAGTGGGAGGGGGCGCCCGGTAGGCCTCTGCGCCCTGGGCCTCTTTTGTGTGGTTCCCTATTTTATTTCCAAATGTTCTCATAGGAAAAGGGGTGGGCTTGCTGAAAAAGTTTAATTTGGCTCCTCTTTAAAATGATTTCCAGGGCCGCTTTTGGTTCCCAGTCCCACGCCCCCCACTTCCCTTATCTCCATGGCAGTGGAACGGCATGTGCGGGGAGGCTCAAGGCTTTTGTTTATCTCCGGGCTCTGCTCTGCAGCTCCTTGGTGACCTTCTCAGCCTCCCGCCAGTTATTGTTTGGAGGCTGTCGGGTCGCCCCCGCCCTCAAGGTTAGCAATGCTGCTGCCCGGGCAGGGCTTGGGTCGCCTTTGTGAAGACATAGCTCGGCTGTTGTGCATAACGCCCCGGAAGGACAAGAGCCGCGCGCACCCTGAAGGTCACGGGCTAATTCTCGGAATGGCCGACGGAACCTTTCATCCTTCCGAGGTTTATAAAATGAGTGCCATTACGTTGAGCATTGACACCCAACATTTAAGCGCCAATAGACGGATCGGTGTGTGGTGTGCTCTGTTATAAAAAGTCTCGTGAGTTCTTGGCCTGGTGATAGATTGGTGATCAAAGGGGACTATTGCTGACATTGTTTGTAAATCATTTCCACGTGCGTCACCTTTGCCTTTCTTTTAAACACACCACCCAACGGAGCCAATGGAAAAAAGCAGCCGGAGAATCAATATAATTGGGTGATACATTGATGCGAATGGAGGTGGAGAAAAGGACACACATCTGGAACTGGAGGATCAGGAATGCAGGGCGAGCCCCCCCACCCCACCCACCCCCCAGGCCCTCAGCTCCTCAGCTTTTAGTCACGTTGGGGGAACTTTTGCATAATGCATGGCCGGTTCCACGTTACACGGACTCCTTTTTAAAAGTCTTCAATTTGTTTAACCTTGTTTAACCTATTGTGATCATCCTATTGTCAACCTTGCTTTCCTGTTATGGAGGCCCACCCCTGCTTCCCCCTCCCCTCTACTCTCCTACTCCCATATACAGATATATATATGTATATATATATATATATATATATATATATATATATATATATATACACTTGTTCGACTCGATCAAATTGAGTAGACCAAATTTAAGACTTTGAGAATGTAATGTGTGAATTTGCTGTACACCTAAATGCCCCTATATAAGGCCAATCAGATACAGCCAGATATTAGCATTTCTCTAGATTCCGATTTGCATGTCTGAATTCCCTTGACTTTGGCCTTTGTCAATAAGCAGTCAGCATTCCAAGTCCCATTGCTTTCAGTGCCAAGATCAACTTGATCTAAATGTGTCCAGTCCAAGGGCCTGGACTGGAGTGCAAGCGTCGGTCTGGGGGGGCTTGTGGTCTCGTGCTGAAGGGATGAATGAGACTAATAGTTCAGTCTGGAAGGCCACTTTTGGGGTGGGACCAAGACTGCTTTGGATATGGTCTTTCTCTTTCCCATCATAACCAAAACTTTATTTCGGTGTTTGAGCCATAACAGTATTTCACGACAGATATAAAACGCCACACATAATTTAAATATAAAAGATATTGTCCATGGTCAGATTAAATTAATTTAAATCAGATTCTGTATCTGTAGCCTTGAAGTCCCAATTCCATCCCAATAAGTGCTCTATTCAATACATGGGCTTTGCAACATGGGTTTCCGGAAAGTCTTTTTGCTTCCCATTGAGCCATTTATAATGGCGGTTTGGTCCAGAGGGGATCCCCCTTTTCCCTACGGGGACCGGGTTTGCTCGCGAGAGCACGGGCCACTGTAGCGTAGTTTCCTGAAAATGGGCACTGAGTTCTATTGTACTGCTCGCCGGTCCATTGCATTCGCCCTCGTGGGTGGTTGATGGCAGCTTTGAAGACTCTGGAAGGGGCGGATCTTGGGTCCTCCGGTACAGCGGCTGGTTGGGGACACCCTAAAGGTTCCCTGCGGGCAAACACCTGCGCCCTTTCCCCCCACGGGCTTACCTTTCTGGAATGGCATGGCAGGCTGGAAGCTATGATTTGGGGGGCTGGCCAGAGCAATGCCAGTAGTTTCGATTTGTTTAAAACCTTCCATTCACCGGGTTGGTGGCAGGCGGGGAACATGCCTCTTTCTTCTATGGATTCTCCATCCCGGGTTGGAGAATCCATCTTAAAGTGGGGTTCACAGAACAATGATGGTCGCAAAGCAAGACCGAGATGGGGGCGGGCGGTTGTATCTTAATATGGCTGCAGGTGCATACTCCTGCTGGCCTTTGTTCACTCTTTCATATCACATATATTGGCTTTGGATGTTGAGAATTATGGCCGTTCTCGGTGGGCCACCAGTTTTCTCAGTCCCGCATCCCTCATTGCTCCTCCTTCTTGCCATAGAAGAAGTGTGAAGTAATAATACATACTCGCCTGAGGGTCCTTTCAAGTATGTTACTCCCTACTTTTGGGATTTGGGAGTAACAGGACATTTCAGGCAAGGGGCAAAAATGCAAGAGGAAAGCTACTAGCCAGCCATAAAAAAAGCCACTTCCAACCTCAATTCTATGCATGCACACAATTACTCTCCAAGAGTGAAATATCACTAGCCAATCCCTAGTGGTGAGGGCAAATACTGCACCATGTTTCAGGGATTAAGAAAGCAATGGGGTATTTTTAGGCAAGAAAAAGTACATTTCAATGTTCAAAACATAGGCATTTTGGTTGTAACACACTTTCTTTGTGCCCTTAATGACTATAAATGAATATTTTATTTTCATTAGTTTCTCTTCAGATCAGATAATACAATAGTAGAGCTCCTTTGTGTGCCAGGCTGCAGCACTGCCAGCGCCTCTGATCTGAACACAGTGAACCGCAGTGCTGGCTGCAGCAAGGGGCAGCAACCGGCGCTTCTGTTACAGCCGTTTTGGTTGTGAGATTGGGCCTAGTTTTAGGGAGTGAAACACAGGTGAATCGCTTATCTAGAGTGTTAGGTCTAGTGAATTGAATTGATTGTTTATTTGTATAGCGCCTATACACAAAGTGTTTCAAAGCGCTTGACAGTTAACATTAATCAGTCATTTATATAAAAAGTTCTTGTGTTCATCAGAGTTCAAAATCACGTTTCTACTGCTACCTCGCTCCTCCTTAAGACTCATTCTTTTTCTATAAATGTTATTTATGCTCTAGGAAATTAAACTCCTCAACACTATTGTTCATAAGCATTGAGCCAGGAAATGTTAACAAAAAAATACTCCTCTAAATCTATGGGGAAAAGTATGAATTGATAAAGGTTTCCATAGTACAGCAGCCTTATCGTGAGTCACATTGAAATGCATTAATACGCTTACAGGACCAGGGGGTGCATGGAGGGGTCACAACGGATGTGTGCTAGGAGGGACGCGGCACAAGACAAGCATGGTGCAGGCTGTGCAGGAGCTTGGAAAGAAAGCACACATTAAAAAGACACAGCTTTGAGCAGAATCGTTCGTGTTTATATTTGTATAAGATAGCACAGCGGGTTGAGCGCTGGCTGCTGCAACGTGTGTGTGTGTGATCTGCAGGTCGCTGGTTCGAATCTTGGCAAGGCCAACTCAGCCGTTCATTCTTCCGAGGCTGATAAATGAGTACCAGCTTTGTTTGGATGATATTGTCCATAAATATGTTCTATGAAAAGCGCTTTAGCGAAAGCACTATATTAATACTGTATCATTGTTGGCTTTTATATAAAAGAAGTACAGCAAATACAATGTGTATTTTACAGAAAGGGATTTCAGATGGTATTTTTGGGAAACATCAATAAAGTTAATTTATAAAAATGGATCATCATAAAAAGGACCTTTTTAACAAACAAAAAGGAGTTATCACACCACCCTAACACTAGCCCCCTATTTTTGTAGCACTTAATCCTTCTCACCAATCCGCGTTTTCCGTCCCTCCACTGCTGGATTGTACCTCTCTCTTACTAAAAGTGTCCACTTCTACCCTTTGTCTCTTTTCTGACTCCCCCCACACCTTCTCAACCTTTCTGCCCTATCCCCTCTGATAACAAGCTCATCTGCTCACCCCTACCTGTCCTACCCCCCTTCATGGTACCCCTCTGCAAACCCTTTCTTGATGAATGTATTCTGCGTTTGTCATTTCTCTCCATTTAAATGTGGCTGGGTCCAGCTACTGAAGCCAGCGCTTTGAAGCACATTTGGTGAGTTCAATACAGTATTTGCCCCACATTGTGTCTCATAGATTGATGGGTCACCACCCCTTAGGCACCCCTCAACACTCAATCTCTTCATGCAGCCACAGCCTTTTACTATTCTTTCCCTTCCACCAGGCAACACTCTTAAGTGCCAAGGACGAGTATGCTCGTCCTTTTTGCATAGACTTGCATAATAGCCTGGCACTTATTAATCTGCATCTTTGAATGCATGCCAACATGCAGGTCGGCTAAGCAACCGAAGAGCAAGCATTTAACTTCAGGGGCCTCTTGCAGGAATGGGCGAGTGGGTAGATGGGTAGTCCAGTGAATTAGGTATGTGTAGGCTGGAGGGCACAGATCCGATAACTGGCCGGCCCGACTCAGCCCTTCACCCTGCGAGGTCGATCCATTCAGTAATATTATATTGGGTAACAACACCTATCACTACAGTACTTACATAGGGGGACTGTCTGGGAAGAAACACTGCAAACGTGACGCTGGATCAGAACGTGCCTCATGGCCATGGACATTTTATGAAAGAGCTTTGTGCTTAATCCCCTGCGACCTTAAATGGACAAAAAAGTCAATGTCCCTTCGAACCATAGCAGATAGAGGCCTACTTAGTCTCCGGCTTAATCCTAGCTCCTTGTGAACCTTACTGCTCTGGATGAATGCTGCATTTAATGATTTTTCTTATGTGGTGTCGACTTTCTCGAGGAATTACTCGTTTCGTTGTTAACATCTATCTCTTGCTTTCTGCTTATAGGCCAAATGAAAGAGGAAGGATAGCTCAGGGGCAACGTGTTTGTCTTGGAAGCAATACAGTGTGGCACAACACAGGTTTGAATCCCGATCCGCGCTTAGAAACCAATTGCTGATATTAAGCGAGTTATACATGAACAATAAAATAAAAAAAATAAAGAAGGGGGTTCTCTGCATTGAGCTGTTTTTCACAACTTCAAAAAATGCTGCCAAGCTAGCACGTGACTGAGGTCTTGAATGAGTTCCAATCCATTTCCCTTGCAACAAAGGGTCACTACCCAGCCACCCTAGCAGAGTGCAAAATCATGTTATTCCCAGAAATTCATCGGTACCTTGTCCCTGGGGGAGTTGAAAGGAAAGCGCAGGCAGTCACTGGCCTCTGCCCTAATCCCCAGCTTCATTCACGTAACTTTCAGGGCTGGACATAGTGAAGCTCTAGAACTTGGGATATCTCTGCAACTTTAACCAGCAGCAGCGTTTAGACAGCCTCTTTCTTATCCCTCGTCCCAACTAGCTTCATCTGCCCGACTTTGCGCCTCCTCTCTGCCACTCCTGCATGCTCTATCATACTCCTCCTTTGCCTCTCAAAGTGCTTCGCCTGTGCTGTGGGTGCACCGAGCAGTGAGTCATTTCTCATGCCTTTTCGGCAACTTATAAACACCAGAAGAATAATGGCATGCATGCAAACTTTGTCTATTTCATTCAGGAGATGCTACTACAGTCCTGTTTTAACTTTGCATTTTGTAACTTCCATTCCTGGATTTCGATTTATGAATCCGGGACTACAAGTCCCATAATGCAAATCTGATACCAGGGTCGGACAAGCGTCTCCCGAATTGAATGGATAATGTTGGCATGTATGTAATAATAAATGGGAGCTTGGGCTGCAGGGTGTGGAGTGTCTCTTCACCTGTCAGCAGGCACCTCCATAGCATAGCAGCTATGAGGGAAAGTGAATTTCTCATTTTTCCCAGTGAATGCCAGTTTCACTTGTTGGGGCGGTGTCTTCAGTGAGAATACTCTGGTGTTTGCCTTTCTTCAAGGTGGGCATTCAGTGCTTCAGTAAAATGCATAGTTGGTATTGTGAAAGGGGTGAGTACTTGCTTGCTATTCTCAGTATAAAGTGCACTACAGCACACGCACAGCCTTTAAGATCTTAACGCAGTGGTGCGTAATTGGAAACCAAGAACTCCTCTACAGAGTTCACGAACAAAAGAGGTGTGCAATCATATTTGTGTGATATTCCAATCCTGCGCCAGCTATTTATCCGCCAACAGTACAGCTAGTTGCGAATTAACACCTTTCCCCAACCCCTATCACAACGGCATGAATCAATGGGTCTGAGCATTACTGGGGACTTTAAAGATGGCTGCTGTACCATTTACTACCGGTACAGAACTTCTTCAGAGCGGTTATATACTAAAAACCTCACCATTCCTCACACACCTTTCACACTCTAACCAAACACAACCACGACTCTTAAAGCCACAGCAACATGCACGCACTACACCAGACCTGCAACAACAACCATACTTTGCAGACCCCCATACAACTGCACACGACTGGCTCAGAACCGAATAACACACCAACATGATCGGCGTACGTGTTAACCGAACCGAAGCTGCCAACAGTACATCACAGCTCCCTTGCTCCAAACGTTCTCCTACTAACACGCCTAACCTACTCCTTTGTTTCAGATCTGCCAAAGCGCCAGGGGACCACTCCGGTGGTGATAGTGCACGGTACAAATATACTTTAACTTTAACTTAACTTAACATTAGCACCTCAGTACATTGACATTTCAATGTCTTGGTAAACAGCTTAGTGTGAGGAGCTCAAACAGCGTTACCAAAAAGAAAGGAACAACTACAAAACAACATGGCTGTCATGAAAGAGCAAAGCAGCTTTGTTCTAAAAAGAAATAGCCCAATTTCTAATTTCATTGCAGCAGAGAAGACATAGAAGAGACATTGGAGAACAAGCCGAATCACTGCCCCACCTCTCAACTCACCTACTTTTGAAGGATGTCACACTTCTTGGACACATTTTCACCTTCCTAACACACTACTTGTCTTTCATAGACTCCAATGTACTCGCCAGCCCAGGAAAGCCTTTACCAACACCCAGAATGCATTAGTTCCCATGGACTTCCGTAATTATATATTGGGACACCACGCTCAACATAGGGAGTTCATTCCCCCCAATTAAACAAGACAACAACACACCATTGGTTGGGATTCAACACACCCTATCTATGACTCATATAGAGCTGTGTAGATCCTTACCCCTGTGCCAACAATGAGCCAAGAATCAGGAGGGGTATAGAGCGAATATATATTTGTTTATAATTTATGTTTACTGAATCTTTACTGACTATACACGCCACCTTCTCTGGGCACCAAACGGAGCTTCAACATAACATACAGTTTAACAATAAACAGGCAAACATTACTTGATAAAATTTAGATTAAACACAAAGCACAGTTGGAATTTTGTTTGCAGTTTTGAAAACCCAGATTTGTAAAAATGCAAGTGGCAAATAGCACCCTGTTTCCTTTTTACCCCAAAAGCAATGCAACATTGTTCTGCTATCAGAGTCACTTACTCACTCTCAGAGAACACTGTATATTGTTCAATGGAAATTACACTAGTTTCTCTCTGCAAAGCGCCTCTCCCCCAGCGCCAAAAACCTGTGCATCAGTGATATGCAGCACTCCTCTCTTTAAAGGCAAGTTCTAGGGAGTGGGGACAGTTTAAACATTTCAATTGGGGCCAAGGGCACCCTTTAGTTTAAAAACAAGGTTTTAAGGATTGGTGACAATGGGAAATTTCGTTTTGGGATAAGTATACCTTTTGTTTAAAAGCACGTTTTCAGAAGGGGTATCAGTTGGGAATTTCGTTTTAGGGACAGGGACCATTTTGTTTTAAAAGCAAGGTTTTGGAAAGTAGCAAACACATTTTTGTTTTAAAGGCAAGGTTTGGGAATGGTGACAATTACAAATTTTGTTTTTTGTGTGGCCAGGACACCCCAATTACTTTATGTGACTATAACATTATTCACTAGAAAAAACTTTGTTTGAGGGACGTTATGGTTAAGTTGCACTACTAAAAACCTGTGAAATTCACTAAAGAAACTTTATAAATGTGACATTATGGTTCAAAGTACAATCGAAAAACACCTGAAATTTGACAGTTATAGTAGGCTAAGCAACCATAACTGCCCGCACCACTGTGCACTCATAACACTAACACCCAGGACATCAAAGATGACACCACAAATGTCATTGATGACATCACTGATCACTGAAACAGCAACTTAACCATAACTAAATAGCCACTACCGTTATTACCGCTAGGACAGACGGTGGACATTTTGAACTCTTCCAAGCTCTCCCCCGCATCAATCTATTTGGGAATTCATTAAATTAATATTCAGTCAAATATGCCAAGGGTCTACACAAGTTGCCCCCAAATCCCTATGAAGGGGAGATATGAAGGCAGGCAGATCCTCCACACACTTGGTTTCAAATGGATCAATTCTACGTACGGGGGACCTCTGTTTTGGGGTGCACAGGAAAGACAGCCAGGCTCTGCTGGGATCCTATTGGAGGATCATCCTCTCTTTCTCCTCCCAAGAGACAACCTCTCCCCATGGATATGCTAAGGGAGTTCTGTAATTGAAGTGAAGTGAAAAGGTACACACCTGCTATCTTTTAGAAAAATGTCATGACACCTTTTCCCCTCAAAAAGTCCCAACATGGCAAATGTTAGTAACTTACTGATGAATTAAATGATATATAGATATTAATTTTCAACCTTATTATGACGCATAGGTGGAACTTACTTTCGTCCTGGCATGTGATGATTACATGGGCGCGCTACTGTGTTTTGCTCTTTATTCAAAAATGAACATAGTTGGGAATATGAACCATCATAATCAACTAACTAATTTAACTAGCCAGTGGCTCCCCAAGCCTCCCAACTTTCAGATTTCTAAAATTTTCAGGGCAGCTAGAAACACCTTTTGGATCGTTTCAGGGTTATAAAACATCAAATCCAGATACAAATGACATTTATTTATTTTATTTATTTATTTATTTAAATTTATATAGCGCACAAGTAACCCATGGGCATTGAGGCGCTGTTACTTGCAAGAGCTTAGTTTGAGCACAATCCCCTACACAACAGATTTCAAATTAGATCAAGTCTGTGTATCACAGTCAATGAGTTATTGCATTAAAGGACATTTTTAATGAATGTCAATGATATTATATTTAAAATGGACAATGGTAGTTTCGGTTTTCCATCTCCCTGAACCCACGCGGTGCATAGCAGCTGCATTCTCTGGCCGAATGGTGATTTAAGGTTGGGGTAAAAGCATTAGCCTTTTGTTCTTTGAGAGTTGATGGGCTGAAGAGATTCTATCTCTGTCACCACATGTTCTCTGACATCAGGAGGCTGCGCTGGCATCTCCCATTTTGTCCTTATAATCTAAAGTTGACCACAGTTCTGATCTAATATTTTGTATTTTCAAGCATTTTCACCCACCCAGGCTGGTCCAGCGTGAAGCTGGCCCGTCGTAAATACTTGGTGTGCTTCAGCTTCACAGAGCTCTCCCTTCCAGATAAGGAGCCAGTAAGGCATGCAATGTGGGCAGTCCCTTGAGATGAGAAATCTGCTTAGCAGCCCAAAATAAATGCATGTTTTGCTTGTGTTCAGAGGAGATTCACATGTTGCATCTGAAACAAAATAGCCTTTTCAATCATGGCATTCCTTTCCAAGTGCAGAATTTTTATTAATGTGGCAAATACAAATTGAAGGACTGCTGTTCAGTTTGGTAACTTACAAATGTATTTTTATTTACATGATGCCTGTTTTTGCGTTGAAAAGTGGGCCTTATTCATCTGAAATTAAAGATTCTAACACAGTTTTGAATTTCGCAAGGTCCACTTATTTAATTTCTCACGGTGCACAGCAATCTGATGTGTGGCAGTTTCAATAAAAATGCTGTGTTTATCTCTCAGCCAGTAATGCGCCTTTTCAATTTTCAATCTGATTATACTTTTCAGCATACTGTGTGTTTCAACTGCAGAAAAACATACACTTTCCTTAATACACTGTCCCTTGTGTCATTTTCAGCAAGACACGTATTTTCAATCACCAAGCCCTTTCGCTGTGTTAGGATTTGGGCTGGTAAATATATTTCTGTGTGTCTTGCCATTAGACCAAAGTATATCACAGTGAGGCCTAACCTGGGGCCGTTCTTTTTGTCATGCTGGGGCTATCATTAAACCCCACACCTCAAAAGCATCAGCCGCCAAACACACCTTATTTCACCTGCCTTGTAGAATCCAAAGGTTGAGAATTACCCAGCGTGGGTCATCCCGGCTGTTGATAATCTTGGAAGTCAGGGTTCTATTCGCTGATACAACCCCTTGCTTCTGAGCTTTCTGATTGGCTGAGACACATAAGCCGGCTGCTGATGAAATCAAGGTTGAATCAGCTACCAACAATAAACATATTTGGAACCTGGTCGGGTAGCCCACAAGATGAACGGGTATGCCAGACTTTTAACAGTGGGACTGACTTGATAGACCATTTGGGGAGGTAAAATGCAGCCTTGAAGGAAACAAGAGCCAACTCATTGGAAAGTAAATGCTTCCCCAAGCAGGAACAATTTATGGAAAAGCTGAACGAGAGGAGGGAATGGGGATAATGGAGCACATTGCATCAATGTCCTATATTTTTGGATTAGAACGGAAGGAAAATGTCAAGAAAAGTGACCGCATTCAAAGTAATTGTGAGGGTCATGTGAATACTTCGAACAGGCCTCAATTGCAATTTCAACATCACTGTGCACAGGCGATCAACGCCTGTGCATATTTTTAAGCAGTCGACATTTTCTCATTTCGTAATAATATTTCAATGAGATGGGTGACTAGCGTTCTACGTGGTGATGCTATTTATTCATAGTTTTCAGCTTTGATTGACTCTGTCTGTGCGTGATTGCATTGATTCCAATGGTCCATGTACAGTTTTTGCACTTGATGATAGATAGTACATGCTTTTGGTCTTTTTTCTAAAGAGAGTTTTCTTTTAAAGCATTACAGCGTGTAAAAGTGTATTTTTCGTCACAGCTAGAGTTTGGCTCCAAAGGTTTTCAAGTATTAATTGCGGGGTGTCCCTGGAACAGAAGGGGTATTCTCTAAAGCACTCCTTTTTGCACCACCGTTGATCCTCAAAGTGCTCTGAAGTAGCTTCACGTGTAAAGCGATTGTTCTCATAAACATTTTTTTCCGAAAATCTGGAATATTTCCACATTGTTGAATTATGAAGCCACGCCACTCAACCTGTTGAGGCTGAAGCGAGATGTTTAGGGGGGATGATTCCATTGAATTAAATGTTACATTTTGATAATCGACATTCTTTGGAGGGTGAGCCCACTACAGTCTATGGGAGGTGAATCATGCAGAGTGGTTAGCCAGGTAGAGCACTTTACTGCAAAGCATCTTGTGGAAACAAATGCGGGGACCGGCTTTCCAATGCGGCAACATGTATCTTTTGTAGTCAACACGATATACAGATAGATACTTTGTTTCAAAAATAAGACCTTGCAATAAATAAGAGATTACAAGAATATTAACAAATAGATCACACACACAATACATTTAAAATACGTAAATATATGAGTAAATTCGAAAGTACGATCCATACACAATAACATATATTATAATATTAGTAGCAATTCAACTGTAGCAAATTACTTTTTAATAATAACGCCTGTTTGATATAAGAATACATACAATGTGTGGAACCTGAATCCGCTTGCCTCACTGCCCAGTTTTTCAGCATTGGCTGGAAATATTTCTTTCTTAACTCCAAGGAAATGGGACGTAGTATCTGGCTCTTCACCCCATAACTAGAATAACTCCTATGGGGGCATATACACAGCTGAAACAACGCAGAGAGAAGAAACCGATCCTCCCAAACCCCCTAATTTACCGCCCATAAGCAGAAGTTAAGGAAGAACAATCATCTAAGGCATATTAACTTACCAACTGAGGGATAGATAAGCTAGATCGATACCCAAGAAAGATCACAGATAGGTCAGGATGGAAGGGCAAGGATGATATATCAATTACACCTTGGCCTGCAAACTACACACAGGCAACAATGCGCCACCAACAGAAAATAGATAACAAGGGAGTGGGTGAATGCTAACTACAGCACCAGTACCAGAGTGGGGGACAAGACACGCTCATACCTATTACACTAAGCTCAAACAACACAGCTGGGAACGTGCCTTGCCATCACTCATAACAATTAGACGGACAGGAAAGAAATAAAAGTGAAAATATGCCTACCTATAGGAGAACTGGATACATAGAACAAGAATTATAAAGAGTAAGAGACATTAGAATTAGATTTGTGTTTTCTAATTTAGCGCTTCTCTTAGATGTGTTTTTATCTTTTTAGTTTTGGCTGTCAGATGGCGGTGTCTTAATCAATGTGTATGTGTCCTTGTATCCGTTCCTTGTACTGAATTCCTATTAAAAGGGGTATTGGCAAAGCCAGCAGTTGTGTGTGTTATACGTGCATTAGCTAGGCCTTTGCCAGCCACTGCCACAGCATTTGCCAGATGTTGCCATCTTATGGTCAGTTAGAATCATTCTGGCAATACCTGGAAAAAGCGTTCCCATTTTCACTTAAAAGTCAAAACTGGTGATTGACAACGCTTGTTTCTCCGATGTTATTATAAAAGTAATGTGTGCTTATTTCATCAACCTCCATAAGGCTGCTGGTGTTCTTCTGGCAGGTGTTGCAAACTCTGCAAGTTACACATATTTTGCTTTAAAGCAGGTGCATTGCCCACTGAGCTCTTACAGCAGCGAACGGACTCAGTCTGAAAAGGTGGATTGATGGACAAGGATCCTGAGATGGGGTTCATTTTCCATCTCGTGCCTCCCGCTTCCACCCGCCGCTCATGACCTCTCCGCCCCCAGCATGGGGCGCCTGCAGGCCCGCCAATCAATTGCTCTGCAGGGGAGGAGGCGGGCGCGTTGCCTGTGGAGTGGGCTGCTGCTGGATCATTTACTTTAAAAGGGCAAAGGGACCAGATGCCATTGTGAGTCCATTCTGTTGACAGCGGGCTTCCCAATAGGACATTCTGGAGCTCGCTTGACATGCCGGGGACGTAGCAGCCAGCAGCTCAGCAGGCATTTTATTGCAAACTGCATAACACGCCACACATTGGTCTGTGCAGAAAAAAGATGCATCTAATGCAAGGAGATCCCAACTCCCAGAATCCCCATCTGCTGTCCCGTTGCCTACACATTAGCGGTGGTCTTCAAATGTTGTATGCCATGCCCTCCCACCATCTTGAGAAACCAGTGTCACAGTGCTTAAACTTTGGAAACATTTTTTTTAGAGGTGGACGCTGGATGCTGAGTGCATAGTGCCATTATTTACTTATCTATTTATTTACAGTGCTTACATGGCGCTTTTATCAAAAACGCTTTGTAGAGGAGCAGGTGGACACGTCATCTCCAGCTCCGGCCCCCTCACCTCCGTCATACTGGAATAGCAGGAGAAGAGCCTCATGAGGGAGGGGGAAGGAGGAAAAGTGTGAGGGGGCGGGACAGTGCAGTACAGGGGAATAGAATAAAAACAATAAGTAAAGGTAACAGCCAGCAGGTGGCAAGTGCAAAGGTGAGTGCAGAAATCAGGTGTCAAGTGCTGGTAGTGGGACTGTAGGGATCCAGAAACAGTCCACAAGTGCGGGGGTTGCCTAGATGAGTTATCATCCCAATACGAGTGTATGAGAGACCATATGCACTCAGACAACCGTATAGAACGTAACCTCGCACTGACAGTGTGGAGGGATGTCTGCACACACCATTGGACATCATAGGGCTATAAATGATATCTGACGAGAGCAGAGTGACGTTATGGAGGAGAGAAACTGAGATGTACTGAAACCATAAAAAAATGTATTTATTTATTTGCATTTTTAAAGTGCTCACACCGCCTGTGGGCATTGAGGGGCTGTTACAGGAATATGGGTATGTAAATACCGGCATCATTTAATGTTGCGTAGCATTCTGACCCGCAAACCCGGTATGAACGGCACCGTTATTTACGGTGCCGCTAATAGCGGCATAGGCGCGTACACGCGCCTCTTCAGGTAGTAAATACCGGTATGCCGGTAATAGGGGGTAATCACAACCCACGCAAACATGCAAATACCGGCATCGCGAACACGGTAACAACGGGCTGCATGATGCCGGAAAAACAGGCATCGGGGACCACCCGCAAACAGCAACCAAGATACAAGGCAGCTGCCACAGGTGCACACAATCCCCACAGGTGGAGTCAAAGGAGGCTGCGCCAGTATGAACTGAGCACACCCACACACCACAACCCCCCCCCAGGTGTAGGCAATGCAGAGTGGGGCAGTACAAAAGGAGCACACCCACACACCCCCCCAACCCCCAGGTGTAGGCATTGCAGAGTGGGCCAGTACAAAAGGAGCACACCCACACACCACACCCCTTCCTACACCAAAATGCTACCACTAGCATTTGCAATCATGGCGCAGGAGGACATGCCTATACTGCTACAACTACAGCAACAACAACAACAACAGCAGCAAGAACAGGCAGCACAGAGGAGACGCGGGAGGAAAAGGAGGGTGAGACAGGCCCAGCAATTACCACCAGCGCAGCCACCAGCGCCTCGTAGGCAGCCACCAATCCCTCGCACCAGACCCAGCCCATTCAACCTAACCCCTGAGCAGATCCACATCCTGTACCGGTTGGACCGTGACACCATCACCACCATAGTGGACATGATACAGAACGACATTGCCAGCCACATACAAATACGCACTGCCATCCCCCCACTATTGAAGGTGGTGTCTGTGCTACACTTCCTGGCCACAGGCACCTACCAACACACAGTGGGCAAGCTGCATGGCATTTCACAACCACTATTCTCACGCATGCTGAACCAAGTGCTGGATGCCCTCCTGAAGCACGCAAGCACCCACATATCCCTACCACGGACTGCCCAGGAGATAGCCAAAACCAAAGTAGGCTTCCATGCACTGGCAGGCATGCCCAATTGTGTCGGTGCCATCGACTGCACCCATGTGGAATTGGTAGTCCCCCATGCCACAGAGGCGGTGTACTGCAATCGCAAGCAATACCACTCCATCAATGTGCAAATGGTATGTGACTCCAGCAAGATCATCACTCATTGCTGCACCCGATTTCCTGGATCCACACATGATGCCATGGTACTGCGCAACTCCACTCTACCCCGTCACATGGAGCGACATGCTGGACCACGTGCCTGGCTGCTCGGTGAGTTGCACAACAGGCCCATGGCCATGCTGTGGGGTACTCATGTGTGCGGATGCAGAAGGGGGGGATAGTACACCTGGGTGGGAAGGGGGGGGGAATAGTACACCTGGGTGGCAATAGCCAGTGAGTGTAGAATGAATGCAGAGCTAAACACTCCTCACCTGACACAGCCAAACTGAAAATGACACATCACTGGGCCACATATCACAAATGATGCAAATGGATGACAACAAGTAAGAGGCACAACCAGGCCACCATGGTGATGGCAAGCAATGCATGACTGAATAGGATGGCAACTGTGCCAATGCGGCCAGTGTGACCATGCATAGCAAACAGTATACTGCATGATTTGGAGGCTAAACATTGTCGCACTGCCACAGCACATCTGCCTCAGCATGCATGCTTACACCCTGCATTATCTATTCAACCCCATCCAGTGTTCCACACCTCTTTACAGTATACATTCCATATAGGTGACTATTTGGTACACGTACAGGGACATGTGCATGCTCACACCTAATAGCTGCTGCCATGACCGTGCTCCCTGAAGGTGTCAGTTCAGAGTGACACACACCTATTTGTATCTGCTTGCAGGTGATGGAGGATATCCCTTGAGGCCGTGGCTACTTACCCCTGTGAGGAACCCGCAGAACAGCCATGAAGAGGAGTACAATCGTGTGCACACTCGAACCCGTGTTGTGATTGAGCAGACCTTTGGCCTGTTGAAGGCGCGGTTCCGCTGCCTAAGCAGGTCTGGTGGGGCACTCCTGTATAGGCCTGAGAAGGTGGCAAAGATCACCATGGCCTGTGTCATGCTGCACAACATGTGCGTCTGAAGGAATGTAACACTGCCACCTGACATTGACATGCATGGCCCGGGTGAGGATGAAGTGGATGGAGATGGAGGCGAAGGAGCCCCCCTGCCAGTACGTGATGCACGGGACGGCCATGCTGTACGCCAAGCACTAATTGACGAATACTTTTAAGACACAGGGACCATGAATGACTTTTGTCAGTCAGACACTAGGCCAATGTGAACATGCACAAAGGGAATGTTGTAGTTTGGACACTGAACACCGTAACACATTAAATGGATGCACACCAAAAATGACAATGTCCAGCCAGGGATTGTTCTCCAGAAAACTTGTGTATTATATGAAAGTGCAAAACTGTGCCCACTCCCCCCTCCCACAATCCCAAAACAAACTCCCTCACCCACCCCACAGATCCCAAATGTCCCCATGTGCGCAACAAACAGTGTTGCCTTCATCAATGTTACTCCTCACATTTTTTCCAATTTTCAGAAAGTCACTTTTTGGCGACTTTAGGGTCTGGGGGTTCCATGGCCATGCGCCGTGCGCTCCTGCGCGTTAAGCGCACAGGGCTAGATTGAACAGAGGTGGAAGGTGTTGACGTGGTGGATGTGTCAATTGTCAATCCCCTTGCAGACCCATAGTGTGGCTGCTGCACTTGCCTGATGTTGGCTAGTAGGGCCTCGGTCAGTGACCCCATGCACTGCCTGAATGCAGACGTGGACGCCTCCACGGCAGCTGTATTTGCAGCAATGGCCGTGGCTATGGCCTTCATGGCCTCATTACCGGCAACGACCTGTTGCCGCATAATCTGCAGCATCTCGTCTTGGCGGGCCTCCACCCTTGCAAGACGGACCTCAAAGGTGGTTTCTGTCGCAGGTGTACCGGTGGCTGGTGGGGTGGTGGAAGGCAGGGTGGTGGAAGGCAGGGTGGTGGAAGGCAGGGTGGTGGAAGGCAGGGTGGTGGAAGGCACCTGAGTGGGGCCCTCGTCCTGGGCACTGTCGTCCACGAAAATGCCGATGTCCGAATCTCCTAGGTCAGAGTCATGGAGACATGGGTCATCCAGGCTCTCTGTCTCCACAGGGGGGAGGGGGTGCCAATGGCTGTTGGGCTGCGCAATCCCAAAGATTCTTCGGCCTCTTCGACCACCTCTGTGGACACAACATCCGTGGTGGCCGGTGGTACAGCTGGCACTATCGCAGCAGGTGCACCCTGCAGAGATGATGCCTTGTGTGGCACACTGGGAGTGGTCGCAGGCAAATTTTCAGAGGAGGGGGTTGCGGTGGCCCTGGTCCCCTTGCGTGCACTGGATGTGCTTGACCCCCTGTCCTGGGTTCCACCTTCCTCATCGGTGCCTGGGGGATAGAAGAGATGCAGGTCATCAGTGAGATTGCCAAATGGCAGCTGTGATTTGTTGCAGTGTAATATCTTGATACATTCAGGCATGATTTCATTTATGTTGTGTGGCATTTGGTGTACTGAGGGGACATGTTGGCAATGATTGCATGGCTGGTGGCAATGGATTGTCTAGGTGGGGGGGGGACATGGGCATGGATGGGTCATGTTGCACCTCTGTTGGGTTTACATATTTCACGCAGCATGCATGTGGTGCAGGGGGTGGCAATCAGTATTCTGTTGGTGAGTTGATGTTGCCTTGGGTAAAGGAATTGCCTTGCCTAATCGGACTCCCACCTCACTTGTGTCACATCATGTTTTGTTATTGGTGGATGTGATGGTTCACTCACCTTCCTCTGTTGTGGTAGCTGCCCTGAACTCCTGCTCTCCGATCCCCTCTATGGATTCTGGATCGATGAATCCACTTGCAATCTCACTGCCTGTCGCCATTGCGGCCCTCCGGTTCTCCGCAAGGATCTTCCGGACACGGAGGCGGAGGTCGTCCCAGCGCTTTCTGCAATCCCGGACACTCCTTGGGGTGCACCCCACTGCTGTTACCCTCTGCGCAACCTCCTGCCACACCTGTTTTTTACGCATTTGGGCCGCATGCTTCAGGTCCGTGCTTCGGATTATGTCAGCATGCTGTTGTAGGGTGTCCTCTAGCATTGTCAATTCTGCATCTGAAAAGCGCTGCTTCCTCTTCCTTTGTGAGCTTTTTCCAGTGGCCTTTGACATCCTGGTTGTGTTTTGGCACTCAACAACACAGGTGTAGTGGTAGTAATGGAGGATGGCAATGGATTGTGTTTTTAAAGATGGCCGCCGGCCCATTTCCCGTTCCTGCACGATGACGTAATTTCCAGGTCCGTTTTTTGCGAACACGGTAATAACATGACGGTATTACCGTGCCGGTATTTACAGGTTAGTGTGAGGCGGTAGCGCAATGGGCGGGCCCCGCGATGCCGGTATAGGGGGCTTGGAGGCCCTTTACCGGCATGGCGGTATTGCCACTACCGGCATGGGGGAACGCGCGTGCTCGCGCACTCGTGATGACCCACAATTAGCGGGTTCATACGTGCACGGACACGCTCATTCCGGCATGCCGGTAATGAATCCGGTTTTACCGGGCAACTCGTAATGAGGCCCTATGTCTCTTAGTTGCGTATTTATAAAGCGCTTAATACCCAGTGTTTTGTTTTTTTTTTAAGCGCACACCCAGGCATCGAACCTGTGTTGCTTCGTGTCGTCTTGTTTTCACGGTGAGCACGTTGCCGCTGAGCTATCCTCCCAGTACGGATACTTAAGAATAAAGATGTAATTGAAGTAAAAAGAGAAACGTAATCAAGATACAAAGAAATCATATATGTAAAGAAGATAAAGTCACCTGCTGACTAATAAGTGTATATACACAGAAATGCAAGGTAGACAAGACATATAGAAGCTTGCTGCAGAGGAAAACATAACATGGCTAAAGCAGCCATGATGAAAAGATGGACGTCAGACTCATATAAACCAATCAAGCTTCCTCAAAGACAGGCTAGGGCTGCAGAGTCAAGAGATGCTGTAAAAACACTATGTGTGAGGAATAAAGAGGAGTCAATTAGCCCGGGATCAAGGATGCTACTTCAAGGAATAATTGCAAAGCACTAAGGGAGTCAAAAGGATAAATCATGTACATAAGACATATTTGTCTTAGATTCAGTAAAGAGTAAAACATCTGCAATTGTTGGACAATTAAAGATACCGAAAAAGCTATGCAAGATGGAGTGAGAAACTCTCCAGAGGCCAAGCAGGGCAATGACACCCAACTCAAGTGAATAAAATAGCAGTAAATAAAAGGTCGAAATGGACAAATTTGTGGTCTCCTCACACGTGATTCAGAAGTCGAAAACAAGGGCTATTCACACGTGATTCAGAAGTCGAAAACAAGGGCTATTCATTAAGTCCAAACAAAGACAATGGTGTGTCTACACTCCCTTGAATGTCTGAGAACAGAGAACAGGCTTCGAGGTCAACTACAAAGGAGAAGCCTTTGCTTAGGGGCTGACAGATGAAAGATGATGGACTAATTGGGAAAGTGGGGAGTAGTCTGACATTACTCTTGGCACATGAGCTTCGGTTTGCTTACGTGCTTCTAACGAGCCAAAAGTCCAAGGTTGGGAAAGCATGTTTCAAAACGTGGTCCCGAGTGGACTAGAACTTCGTCCCCAGAAGGTAATACAACTCCCTAACCAATCTACAGGTGGACTGGAACTGTAGCACAGGATCCCCCAAGCAGCTGGAAAGGAAAAGGCACAGTTAGGACACCAACAATCTATGGTAGCACTAATTATGCAAACAGAGATCGCAACCTACATAAAGGCAACAGCTGTAGATCGAAGAAGGAAAAGGAAAAAACCCAGGAGTGGAAAAAACGTTTCCTCAGGGGAGTGAGAGTGCAGATGAGGTAAATGTTGACAGTCAATGTTCCAATGACAAGTTCCAAGGGGGAACGCCAAAGGAGAAGCCAGAATCCAAAGTACCTTTTATGTCCAAAAAAGTCCACATCGCCAGAGCACAAGGGAAATCCAGTACAGCAATCCAGGTGGAAAAACCAGGGTCATAAAAACAGAAGAATAAATCACTGGGTCAGCCAAATCCTGAGAAAAATCCAAGAGGTAAAATCCAGGAAAACAAAGCCAGTGGTCAAGAGCCATAAAAACAGAAACCAGGGAAGCAACAACCAAAACGTCACTCATAGGAATGCTGACAAGAAAAGAGGAAAGGTTGGCTGTGTCTTTCATAGGCTACTTCCTGGTTACATAATCACGTGACTGGTGTGGGTGACGTGAGCGGGCGGATGGCATGCTTGCTGCACATCCCGGAGGCCCCATGGCAACCTCCAATCACGTTGCCCAGAACGTTGTACAGGCGCAGCCCCAGAAACATGGCTGGGAAGCCCATGATCCCGGGAAAACTGTGCAGGAGACCCGCTGTGCTCCAGCGACCCCCGCGGGCAATGTCGAGGAGGCAGAAGGGCCCTAGAACAGGCACAGGAATGGAGGCCGGTGGGGGAGCATGACCCCTGGTCCACGGCAGTGCTAAATGCCTAACAGAGTCCCCCCTCAATGGCCCACGACCCAGTGGGAGCGAAGAATGCTCCCGATGGAAATGGGAAACCAGAACTTGGATGTTAGCGGTGGGTTCTCAGGTTCTCTCCTCAGGTCCAAAACCCTCCCAATCGATCAAATACTGCAGGCGACCCCTGCAATAGCAAGAATCTAGGATAGCACGGACCTCATACTCATCCAAAGAGCCTTGAACAAGGGGCCTAGGTGGCACCACTCTACGAGAAGAAGGTTGTCATGGTTTCAAGAGGGAGGTGTGAAAAACCGGGTGAACATGCCAAGAGACAGCCACTGCTAGGAGAAAGGACACAGGGTTGATGACCTTGGTTACTCGATATGGACTCACAAAACGAGGAAGCAACTTGCAGCAACCCAGGATACGGAGATACCGTGTAGCCAATCAGACTCTGTCTCATAGAGTGGAGCCGAGCGTTGTCACTTGTCTGCTGAGCGACACATGGCAGCCTGAGCATCCTGAAGATGTGTCAGCACCTGCTCGAGTATAGCCTTAATGTCCCTCAAGCAGGAATCCGCAGCAGGGGTAGAGGTAGGTGATAGATCTGATTTCAGTAGGGCACGGCGGTGTTCACCATATAAAGCATACAATGGAGAGAAGGCAGTGGAAGAATGGGATGCGTGGTTATAAGCAAACTCTGCCGTACATAGAACGTGGAACCAGGTCTCTTGATGTTGTAAACACAGGCAATGCAAATCAGACTAGGAGATGGTGTGCAGAGACAAACAAAATGTGTTTTCTCTAAGATGGTATCGGGATACCTAGGAACTGCAGCCCCCCCCTGCAAGACAGGAGGAAAACATCCACCTTGCCATGGACCGACCCAGGACGGTGCTTACTACGAAAGTCAAAGGCAGCAAAAAACAAATGCCAGCGAACCTGTCGGCTGTTAATGCAATTCATTGAAGCGAGGTCCTGGATGTTGCGGTGGTCAGAGTACACCATCACAGGCCATTTGGTTGTGAGTAAATGGTGTCTCGATGCTTGGAAAGCATCTTTGACTGTCAGTAGCTCCTTCTCAGTGACCGTAAAATGCAGTTCAGATGGAGAAAACCGGCGAGAGTGGAAAGCCACTGGAGGCAGTAGGCCTGAGTTTGGGCATACCTGAGACAGGACTACACCTAAGGCAGAAGAAGAGGCGTTGACCTCCACTACGAACAAGCTGTGTATGTCAGTGTGCTGTAGTATTGGGGCAGTAGTAGTGTCTCAAAAGCTTCATGCTAAAGCGTGGTCCAGACAAAAGGCACTTCAGAGCTTGTGAGTTTAGTCAAGGGAGACACGATAGCGGTGACACCGGCAATGAAACACCAGTAAAACATTTTAAACAAACAGAAAGGATTGTAAGGCTTTGACTGTAGTGGGAATGGGTCAATCTAATATGGTCTGGGTCTTGGCAGCATCGATAAACAACCCCTAGGCCGTAATATGGAACCCGAGGAATTTCGGTCACATGGAACATGCATTTTTCTGCCTTAGCGTAAAGTGATTTGTTCTTGAGCCACAAAAATAGGAACCAGGGAAGAAACAACCAAAACGCCACCCACAGGAATACTGAGAAGCAAAGAGGAAAGGTTGGCTGTGTCTATTATAGGCCACTTCCTGGTTACATAATCACGTGACTGGTGCGGGTCACATGAGCGGGAGGATGGAGTGCTTGCCGCCCGTTCTGGAGGCGCCATGGTAACCTCCAATCACGTTGCCTAGAACGCCCTGCATGCGCAGCCCCAGAAATACAGCGGGGAAGCCTATAATACGGGGGAAGCTGTGCGGGAGGCCTGTGTCGTGCCAGCGACCCCCACGGGCAATGTCGAGAGGAGACAGAAGGGCTCTGGAGCCGGCACCAGAATGGAGGCCGAGGAGTAGCCTGACGCCAGGTCTACGGCAGTGATTAGTGCCTAACTGCATGCCAGCCAATCAGAGGGTCTATGTAGTAGCATGCTATACAATGTTGTAAAGACCAAC
Organism: Ambystoma mexicanum; assembly: GCF_040938575.1. Lineage (NCBI taxonomy): Eukaryota > Metazoa > Chordata > Amphibia > Caudata > Ambystomatidae > Ambystoma > Ambystoma mexicanum. The sequence continues at coordinate 278,498,435 of NC_090925.1, forward strand.
CCACTGCCATTTCTCCGCTATAATCAGTATTATACGTAATTAGAGGTAGTTCGAGGCATGCCTAACAAATAAGGGGCAGCCAATGATGTTATTAACAAATAAACATACAATAGGTGCATATGTTCCCTTAGCTAATGCCCCCTTCAATCGGTTTTAAAGTTTTCCACGTAAGATGACATCATAGATGACGCATATCGAAGTATAAAACCTTTGTATAATAAAATTTGGAGTGCGTTTAATGTTCGCCAGATTGCCCTGCTTTATTTTATGCTAATGATGAAGTAGTACTTTCCCATATTCTTCGAGTCTGTCCGTTTATTTGGGTACGAGATCATTATTGGTAATTCCATCTAGCATATGAGACACTTCAAGGTGCTAGAGCACAGTTTAACAAAAGGAATACAGTACAATAAAAGGAAAACATCAGTTACAACAGGGGACGAGGATCAAAGACCAATAATAATAAACAGAAACATTATATTTTAGCATTTTTGAGTTGGGGGATCGTTCCAGGACAGTAGGACAATAGCTTCCAATCCAAACATGGAAACACTGCAAGTAAACAGAAAAATCTCCTGTGGGACTTTTATTTTATCAAAATAAATTCTTATCAGTATATTCAGTGAAAAGCAGTTTGATTTTACAGAGCTAGTAGTTCCAATGGGAAGGGTGGGCCTCTCTCTCTCTGCAGAATGAGATTCAATTTGTGGCTTTCATTTTTAGACTATTTATGAGGTAGTTCTCCACTTCCGGATTTGTGCTGAGTTTAGGCTTTATTACAGCTGAAATCCTATTCCGCAGATGTAGGACGACCCAAAGGACAAGAGATTGATAGCACACCTTGATAATATTGGATAGTCCCAGTTGACCTTCACCAAACGCCCCACAAGGCAATATTCCAAAATTCCGACTGGGTGTCAACTGGGATATGCCCCACTTCCTCTGCTGCCAGAAAAGGTTGCATCAATCAGTCATTGATGCCGGCATTTCCCCCAGAAAGCTATCTATCAAAGCTGACCGTTAATGAGGTTAGGGGAAGTGTGGCTGGCACCGAGACATGCAGCATGTTCTATTCAGTTTCCTCAATTGCTTCTGCAAACAAAGGGAATTGAACTGAGACCCCATTTTCAATTGTTCTTTTCCAGAGCTCCAGCCTCCTCTTGAAGGCCAAAAATATTGTATTCTCTGTAAAAAAAATTGCTATTGGCTCCTTGCAAAGACATATTGCGGGAATGCCGTTTATCCAAAATATCTGCAAGGTATGCCAAGAGCACTAGCCAGTAGTGGATCACACGGTGTGTTGGCTTTGCCAGTGTCAACATCCAAAAGGAATTGATACACTTAATTTCTGAGGCCGAACACACGCTGCTGCACTCTTCCTCTGGGCAAGGGTGTCACTTCTGTGTGAAAGAGCTCACCATCACATTCTGCCCCTAATTCTGCACACAGAATACCAAAGAGAAGTTCTCTTGGAGGTTGTGTTTTGATGGCAATTACATTTTAAAAGCAGAATTCAGTAAATCAGCAAGTTCAGTGTCCATATGCTTAGCAGCCAGTGCTTCGTGGCGTATTATGCGGTGCGTCCACGAAACATGTGGAGTGAATGCCAACACTTTGGCATTCAAGCCTGACCTATTCCCACACTTTCATTGTGCAACGTCCATGCAGATTCCCATGCAGGTGTTCCATATCCAATTGTGGCAGTTCAGGAAATCATATAAAATGTCAAACAGTTCTGGTGCTGTCGCTCGTGTCTTAATAGCCTTACAAAAGACAAAATCCTCCTTTCTTATTGTTGCCTCACAGTACCTGAGAAGGGCTATCCAATGAGCCTCTTTACTTATATCTGTGGCCACATCCAACGCGAATGCAAAGAGGCTGGTTTTCGCCTGTGCGATTGTGCAGTGACATCTCAGACACACGGCCGCGGATGGTGGTGTCTCAAAGTGAGATCATTTTTAGCTTCTCTGCTGTCCTTTCAACACCCATTCTCCTGCACATTGCCATGGCTGCTGGTAGAACCACTTTCTCTGCCTCAGTGAAAGCAGGGCTTTAAGTGAGGTAAGAAATTGAGGGGGGCCCTCATTTGGGGGCGTGGCTTGCATGATGGGTGTGTAACCATACTACAGTACGCACCAATTATACAGCATTAATATATTTGAGTGAGAGTCTTACTATGGTTTTCAAGCCATCTTTTTTAAACAGAAAAATATGTAGCATATATCTATGTTTATAAAAGATGGCTTGAAAAGTACACAATTCAATCCATCTTTTATAAAGCTTTGATGACGGACAAAGCCTGAGGCATCTTTGTCCCTTGGCAATGCTTTATAACGGCTTGAATTGTGTACTTGTCAAGCCATCTTTTATAAACATAGAAATATGGCATGGAGTCCCCAAGTACGCAGAGGGTCAAAGACGCCTCACTGACCTGGGGTGGGGGTGGGAAAACAAAAGGACAGTAACTTCCTCTTGTGACTCCTCGCGAGAGGGGCCACAAGAGGAAGTTACAGTGCCAGCCAGCCACAGCATCGCTCAAACTGTAACTTCCAATTTTGAGCGACAATGCGGCTGGCTGGCACTTTTGTCAGCTTGCTGGACTTGAAAATGGCGTGCGCATCTCCCGTCGCAGCAGCAGCCATGGTGGGATAATGTGTCCCGCCATGGTGTGGTGGGACCGGGGAACCCCAGCAGGGCCCTGGCTCAGCCCCACTTTTTATCGACTGCCAGGGCCTGGTTCTGGCTGGCCCCGGCCCACTTAAAGCACTGAGTGAAAGGCTTTCTTTTTAGCAAGGAGGCAGGCAATGTCAGAGGATGGTCTCAGTGCACAGGCTGGAGTAGAAGCAATATTTTCAACAGTACTTTTTCTTTTTGGAGATTGCGGGGCCTGGCTGGCCCCGGCCCACTTAAAGCTCTGAGTGAAAGGCTTTATTTTTTAGCTAGGAGGCAAGCAATGTCAGAGGTTGGTCTCAGTGCACTAGCTGGAGTAGAAGCAATATTTTCAACAGTACTTTTATGCTAACTGATTACTTGTAACTTTCAAGTAAAGAAATAGCTGCTTGTTGGCAACCTGATCCTTTTTCCTTTTTACCCCCTGGTTTTCAGACTGTGGATGCCCTTGGACATGAAGCTGCACCCTAATAGTTTGAATAACGCTGCCCTAAAGGGTTTGCAATCTTTGGCCCTAAACAAATATGTGCCCATACCTTTTTTAATCAGCTCTTAGGCCACTTTACCACCCTTTTTCTCCTTTATGATGGACCGGAGGCCCAGTCACTTTCACTACCACCTTAAGCTTTTCTGTCTGGTTCCATGTTAATTCTACCAATTGTTCCCTCATGTTGCCCGTTTTGCAGACTGCCCAAATCTAGGGGTGATCTTTTCTGTTTCATCTTTTGACATCCCATTCACATCCTCCATCCCAAACTAGGGTAATCTACCATCCGACGACATTTCTGTGACATCCCTTCACCAATGTAACAAAAGGCTAAACTGGAGTCCTGAAACAACCAAAAACCAGAGCCTCAGGTTTCCCGAAGCCATTCGTGAGAAGGCCATACCACTTCTTGTTTTTCCCCTGGATTGTGGAACTTGTAGTTTGTTCTTTCCCATCACTACAAGTCCCAGAATTTCAAGCAAAAACACGACTGGATAGCCTTCTCCGGCAAGCCATGGGAAACGTCAGACCTCTGCAAAACACAACTCCACCCCTGTTTGACTTTGTCTCCAAACCCCCGCTAACCTCCCCCCAATTCCCAACTTGGATCCACGTGAGCTGCCTGGAAAACCTGTAAGTAGTTAAATGGCCGACTGAAACTGCGCCTCGGTTAGGTGTGGTTTGTACCTCGTTCTTTTGACCTCCTAGCCAACCAGTCACAGGAAGCCTGCCTGTGCGGGTAGTGCACGTGCTGCTGTCTCCCAATGGCCCTGGGTTGCGGGTGGGGAGGAGAGTGGTCTCAGCCCATTTCCGATTCAAACCTTGTATGTGACTGACCCTTTCCCAATCCTACCGACCTATTAGTGAACCATCAAATCGATCAATGACATATGTTATTACAGCGCTTATAAGCGGGAGGAACATAATAATAGTCACGTGGTGTTTGTTGGCACATCATGGCACGCTATTTATGGACCTCGGAAAGAAGGCGGGCTTAGTCAGGTCCCGGGGACTAAAGCTTGCCAAGTGCCTGCTCTCTTTGTTTCAGAGACCAACTCTTTCCGCCTGAGCTGTGCACCCGGAACCAGTCCCATCCTTTTATCGTTCTTATCTTCGCCTGTACTGAGAGCGACCGTTCCCAGCCCTACTGGCAAACACTCGGTTCCAGGCCAGTCCATATCTCGGTGCACGACCTCGAGCCTTGAGAGGAGCGTGGGGGCGGGGGCAGTTGAGCAGCTAAGATTGGGGGAAGGCTTTCATTCTGCACACAGCGCATGACGATTTCTTTTGTGCCATAATAAAAGGAGACCTTCTTTAAGCAAAGCGGTGCTGCGCGGTGGGTCGCCGTCTCCAGGCTGCAGGCGTGGAATTCGCAGGCCCGTCGGAAGAATGCGGGTTGGGTGAAATCCCCTGCATTCTCCCGTGGGGGAATTTTCCATGGTGTGGCCTTAAGAATGTCGGAACAATGTAGGGTAGGGTGACCAGATGTTCAAGACGAAAAACTGGGAAGACCGAAGACATAAAAGAAAGACTACCCTCCTCAAAGCCCATCCTACAACCGTGCAACCCCCTCAAACTGACTCCGCTCCACCCGGTCCTCCTTCCAACCCACAGTATTTCACCCACTGCCCATGCCTGTGGATATAAGCTTATTAATAATAAAAAGAGCTTTTGATGTGATACATGTTACAAGTCTTTCTGTTCGTTTACCGCCGAGTCGCTGTGGCACAATCAGTTAATGCGTGTGCTTGATTTTTAGGAGGTAGAGGGTTCGAGCCCGGGCAGCCATGTCAAAATTCTGTGTGTACTTAATTATACTTATAATTATACTTCCTTTATAATTGATGCCGACCTTCTCTTTCCACGAAAACGGGACAGAGGTTCGTAATAAAAACTGTCGGGATGGAGGGGACAGGGGGCTCGATTACATAACTGTCCCCTCAAAACCGAAAGTTCTGGTCACCCTAATGTAGGGTGAAGAATCCGCACTTTAATACCACTTTACCGGTGAACAGAGGGCATTTTTGGGATGCCATCTGTCGAGCGCGGGAAAGCGTTGCAGGCGGGTGTTCAGTGGGGGCCGAGACCCCAAATAACATTTGGTATTTTTTTCCATGCATTTGTGTTTCACATAATAAGTTCCCTACAAAGAGTACAAAGAATAAAACATAAAAGTCACCTAAAATCTCGAAGAAGCCAAATGCCGGGAATAGTAGTGCACTTTACACCAAATGCTAAACGCCCTTTGGTGCCCTTCCCTGCCCATTGCTGCCTCCTTTACCAGTTCCTTCCTTGGTGCTTTTAATGTTGATGTTAAAGGATATTTGTACCGCGCGCTATCACCACCGGAGTGGTACCCTGGCACTCTGGTGGATCGGAAAAGGAAAGGGGGTGTAGGGTGAAGTTACTGGGCATGAGCAGGATAAGTGCAAGAGAGCAGTGATGTTCTGTTGGCAACTTCAGTTCGGTTAACACCATTCGCTGAGCTTGGGGGTGAAGTCTCAGGATTGACCCTGCTCTAAAGAATGGACATCGTCTCGCATGCCATCACTGCTCCCTAGAAAAGTCCCCAGATTGCCCCTGCTCTGAAGAATGGACATCGTCTCCGATGCCAACAGAGCTCCCGATGGAAGTCGACCCTGCTCTGAAGAATGGACATGTTATGTCTTCAGTCTCGAGAGGATAGCTCAAGGGCAACATGCTCACCTCGGAAGCAAGACGACACAGAGCAACACAGGTTCGATCCCCGGGTCTGCGCTTAGAATCCTCTAGGTATTAAGCGTGTTATAAATTACCTATATGGATTGACCCTGCTCTGACGAATGGACATCGTATCGCATGCCAACATAGATCCCTATGGAAGTCTCAGGATAGACCCTGTTCTCAAGAATGGACATGGCCTTGCATCCCAAAATAGCTCCCTGTGCAAGCCTCAAGAAAAACTCTGCTCGATAGAATGGACATGACCCTTGCTTTTTTAGGAGAGGGATGACTATGGCTGTTGTAAAAGATTCCCATAGAAATCTCAGGATAGACCCTGCTCTGAAGAATGGACATGACATTGCAGGACGTCATAGCTTCCCATGGAAGTCTCAGGATAGACCCTGCTCTGAAGAATGGATCCAAATGTGTGTTTCTTTGTTAGTTTAGTGGGAAAAACCCCATAGAAAAAAGGCATTTATGGTTTAACAAGGCAGTCATGGCCTACCCAGAAGACCGTATGCCACTGCTTGCCTTCTCCAAAGTTGTATACTGTGGGAAAGTCAGTTGAGTATCGTATGGAAAGACACACAAAGAAAAATGCTGTGACTTCTGTTCTGACTGACTCTTCCCCAACCCTACAATAAATTTAGAGATGAGCCTCCCATGGGCGATATGCCTGATATGTGACTGTTCCTGCTCCAGCGATGTTAGATGTTCAGAGGCGCTACCTGAAACGTGACTGAGCTTGACCCATGCTTATAGTCTTTCAAGGGTAAGCCAGACATGTGCTGACTTGGCAAAAGCCCTAATATGAGTTTCAGAGACCTTAACAGGTCATTGGTTCTGCCCCAGCCCTACCAGACTCATTCTCCACCACCCCCTAAGGTGAGCCTTACCGGTGACTCACTCCGCCTTATCCAGACTTCCTGTGGGCTTTCAAGGGCATGGTCTGAATTACACCACCATGCCCAAATAGGGGGCTGCCCTGAACGAAGCTCTGGAGCCCCTTCAACCTTTAAGAGGTCTGGACCGAGTGAGTTTCCAATGCTCCTCCTACTTTCAGGTGCATGGACTGAGTGATTCCCCAAATTCCCTCTATCTTTTCCGATCCCTGGCCCAAGTCATTCCTTCAAACCCTACTGGCCTTTTAGTCGCATCTCCTGAGTGACTCACTCAAGCCTTACTAGCTTTTCAATCATCTGGCCTGGGTGACTCCCGCAAGCCCTAACATCCTTCAAGCTCTTCACCTGAGTGACTCCCCAATCCGTACTTATCGTCCAGGTTGTACAGACTACATCAAAGACCTCTGTAATGTTTTTTCTTTCTTTACATGCCCGCATTTTTCCGTTGGCCCCGACTTGTCCCCGCTTGTGGTACTGCCATGCAGTTACCCAGGAATAATGCGAGGAAGCGTTCAGCGCAAGCGGGGAAGGAATAGAACATGTTCAATTGCGGAACTTAGTTTACGTTAATTAATCAAGTTATCAAATATGGCATGTCATTAAATGAGACTCGGTCGTCTTTAATGGTCTGAGTTATGAGACGATTTCGGAATCGCAAACCCGTAGAGCCAGTGCTGCAGATAAGATTTGGAAGTGGGAGTATTTTACTCCCTATTTTTAAAAGTTGGGAGTAAAATGATTTTTTTGGGAGTAAAATGATTTTTTAGGGAGTAAAAATGTAAGTCCAATTCCCAATAGGAGAATTTTATAAGCAAGTAAAAATATGTTTGAACTGGAAAATCAGAATTTTCTTTGTAATAGTTATTTCTTTGCACCTAGTTATTCATGGCCATTAAAAGATGCATGTTTACTTCTTCCGATAAGGCAGTAATACTAGTTTCTTCCAGTGGTACTACGTGCACTACATTTCCTAAAATACCCATTGTGCTGTGCGAGTAAAAGCAGGGACACATGGTTCTACATGTCTGTTTGCTATTTTTTATTGGGAGCATTTTTACTCTCGATTTTTATTTTTTGCCAGTATTTGCCTATTTTTAGGGAGTTCAAGTGGCTGATACACCCCTTACCTGTAGGGCTGTGCACTGCTGCAATATCGTCTTGTGTGACTTTGTGTGTTTCGAGTGTGCTCGTCGTGCCAGGGTCAGGTCGCTCATTAAGTGACCTTCCAATGTAACATGGAGGGTGTGCAGACAGCCTTTGGGGATTACAGAGAAGCAAGAAGCTCAGAGCGGTGGCAGAGGTGGCACCCTGCTGGCAAATGACGCTGAGGCCGGGCCATTTGTTAATAGGATGACCATGGCATGCCTGTGAGAGCTTCGCAATCCTGGATTCTTATTAGACAGATTGCTTTGGTGAGAAAACAGAGGATGTGACCCTGGTGGTGGTCTCCCCAACGCCTCCACCACAGACGTGGCAGGGACTGGACTCAGTTAAGGCAACAATGCCTCAGGTTCCTTTTAAGATGTGCCCGAATGATATGATATTATAGGTTATTTATAACGCGCTTAATACCCGGAGGTTTCTAAGCGCAGACCCGGGGATCGAACCTGTGTTGCTCAGTGTCGTCTTGCTTACACGGCAAGCATGTTGTCCCTGAGCTATCCTCCCGAGACCCTCAGTGCATTGAAGGCTGGACCACTGCTTTTCTTATTGCCATGTGCTTGAAGAGGGCAGAGGTGACTGGCTGGACTACCGTCTGCATCCTCTCCCTGAGGTGGCAGCGAGACTGGGTGCTGTGCCCATCTCCCACTGAAAGCGGCAGGAGAGGAGAACGGTGCCCCTGATCTCCAGAGGCGTACCCAGGATTGTCGAAGAAGTGGGACCTGAAACTAATGTAGGTGGGCCCACCACAGTGACATTAACATCTGCAAATGGCCACACAGTGCTGCTGAGTGGCCATTGATAGATTTAGGGCCTTGCCCATTCGGGCCCTACCCTGTCTATCCCTCTGCTGCTCTCGCCCAGGTCCAAACCAAGGCCGTTTCTCAGAGGTTCTTTTTCTTCTCCATGAATGAGTTTGACTTAATCTTGGAAAAAGTAGTAATGCCCTCTTTTGTAAATTATTCTGAATTCACAAGAGGACCTGCGTGAGATTCACAAAAGGTTCTACCACTTTTCCTTTAGCTAACTAAAACATCTGAAAAATGGATGTGTGTTAGTGTGTTTTGTTGCGGGTGTCCGAATTGAAATGTGCGTGTATTCACGAACCTCCAAAGTTGTAAAAACCTCTTTGAACACATCTAAGCTCCACCTGAAGACTGCAGCTGGATATTAAGGCTGTGATGCATGAACGTGTATACACATCTGTGACATTTGACGTTACAAGAGATATGTGGTGGAAATCATTTCTGTAATGAGAGAATAGCGTTTGTGAACTTTTTGGTGCATTATTTCTTTTACCTCTCTGACATGAACATGACTCCATTCCAGACCACACATGTTTTGGTCTAAGTGGGCCTTTTTTACTGAATCTGATGCAACAAATATTTTCCGACACTGGGGAACTACGGAAGATCGATGGCTTGAACCTTTCAGAGGAAACCGAATTTCGATCTCCTTTGCATTGAGAAAACTACTGCTAACATTTTTCCAAAAAAATAAATGAGATTGAAACATGATTGAAAGAATTAATGTAATAAACAAAGTAAATTGCGGTACTATGCAGATAACATGCAATGTCATTTTATGAATAATTGTGGCTAAAGGTTTGTCTGTATTCTAAACCAATAAAGCCTTAAAAATATATATATATATATTTTCCGACACTAGCATGTCACACCTTATTGTTTTGTGGATGCCGTTTTGAGGTAACTTTGGAGTAATTTACACCCATTGTAATTGACAACACATTCACTAAATCTGTGCATGCACTTCTCTACAGTCACACCTAGGCATCATTACAGAAATGACGCACAAGTGCAAACATTTACCTAGTGCAAAAATAACAGATACGTTCAATGCATTTTTGCAGCAGGGCAACGTTTGCCCAACTGCTAATACCTGTCCTTATAAGCATTAAGTTCAATTTTGCCCTTGAGCAAAAATACATTGAAAGAATGCATGTTTTGTATAAGGGCACATTTTGCCCTTATACCACTATGGTGCAAAATGTGCACTTTTTGTGGTGCAATTTTTCTGGAAGGAGGTCCCATGGGATGATGGACAACCATGGCTGGAAAGGCCAATATAATGCTTACACAAAAGCCAATTCTATCTTGTTCTTGTTGACGCCATCTTGTTTTGTCTTTAATTTTTCATGATGGGGGAAGGTCACACCTAATTGTAGAGTGTGTGAAATACTAGCCTGCACTGTTGTCCTCTTCAAGTTCCTTATTTAATTGAGAGTTTCATGCCATATTGTTCGTGTTTTTTTTTGTTTTTGGGAGAAAGGTGTTATTTTAGTAAGTTTCACTATTCCGTCAAACTACGCGTTTTCTTACTGATACTCATAACTACTGATCCTCATGGAGTCTCCTCCATATAAGGGTGTGCTTGCTTTGGGATCATGCTGGACTTCTGGTTGCTAGAATATTATGACATATAGTAATAGTTTCGCGGCGATATTGAAGCATCCTTTGCAGATGAAATTCACTTTGCAACCAAAGAACATAATTTGTTTTATGAATGTGTTTCTTTGCGCATAACACTACAAAGTTTGGTATATTAAGGAGAGTCGAAGAAAAAAGTGTAATTTCGAGTCTAGATGAGTGAAAACTCTTGAGATCAGGCTCGGACTGGCTTATAGGGCAATAGGCCTATGGCCGAACCATGCTGGTGGAGGCCAGTTTTTTGGGTCAAAGTGGGGCTCTTTTTTGGCCCATGTGGGCCAGTTGGTTGAGTTACTTCACTATGCAGCTCATAGTTTTGACCAGTGTTGCGAAATTAAATATTCTTTAAAATGTACAATTTGCATCACATGTTATCAAAAACCTCCCCCTGGGGTACTATTCAAACAGCGTCACAAAAGGAATGAGTTCCCATTTGCAACGGTGGGCCACTATTTCGTTGGTACCCGAGACAAATTTATGCCCCAGTCCGACCCTGCTTGAGATGTCTGCTTAATTTACCGAGGGCAGTAAATACTACTTCCCAATGGGGTACAGAAACTGTAACGTTCTGACATTGTAGACTTACGGGAACGTCTCCCTATTGCATAGTTTTTAGAATTTTGTTTTGGGGGCTCAACGGGTAGTACCAATCTAAAAGATAGTGGTTTTCATGGTTTGAAATTCAAGGGCACTGAGTGCGACTTAAGTCCTGGTCCCCTATTTATCATCTCAGGCCTGTTCCTCAGGTTGTTGCATGCAGCGTTTTCTGCTCCTTGAAAGCCTTACACATCAAACGTATCACAAAATAGCAATACAACTGCTAAGTGAGAAGCAGTGCTCCTGCCCACGCATAGCACTTGCTGTGTAGTCTTATTTTCTTTGAAGCAGTCTGGAAAAGTGAAGTGTGCAGTTGGAAATACTTAGGAAGGCATCCTAGTAAAGGCTTATGCAAGGCTTGGCTCTCCAGATGTATTGTGAAAGGATGAGTAGCTGGCTGGAGACCACAGGTAAGTTGTCTGAGTGGTTACTCCGTCCAGTTATACGCTAGTAGCGTAAGTGTAACATATACAGACACAAGCACTGGCCCATCCACACACCAAGCCAGCTTCCACCAACTGCCTCTCATAGAACACCCACTCACTCGACCAGCACGCAGCGTTCCACGCACCAGCTTCCAATGACGTAATGTACAGTCCAGCCCATTGTTACACATGGGTCTATGGCTCCCATGATCCCTCAACATTGACTTTGCTGGTTAAAGCTGGTGAGAGCTGTCGACTGACTCGCCTGGAGAGCGTAAGGCAGAAGGTTGCTCTAGTGCTCCATTCTGTGTAAGCTCATGTAAACATCAAGGGTGACAATAATGCATTGTCATTCCCAAACATCTGGGGTGAAGACCTCGCTCTGATGCAGCGCACTAGAAGCTGGGTACCTGGTGTGTGTGTATTCAGCCTCTGTGAGGCAGGGATTGTCATGGCCAAAGAGAATTGAGTAAAATAGGACCCAACACATTTTGGAATTTTCACGCCAAGCAGCTCCTGTAGGTGGAAGAATATTGTAGAAAAAAAAAAGTCTTGGGGGGTCGGGGGGGGGAATTAAACAACTGCTGTTTTCAAGCCCTCACATCACTAGTCCCTTGTGACTAATCTACCTTCTTGCCAGTTCCGATGCCAGGTTTGGATTTCAGACCCCCCATTCTCTATGGAGACAGCTCTCCCAGTGAGACCCATTTGAACAGTGGTCCCCAAACATTTTATGCCAAGTCTTTTTTGGGTCCCCTAAATACTGTAACCACTCATATGTTCCCATTAAGAAAGCCCCCAATCCTCTACTGAAAAAAGCCTCTCCCCAGTGTACATTCCCCCACAAACCCAAAGAGGGACCGGTTATATGTGATATAATCGCTGGAAAGAACATCGAGGGTGACTCGATATATTTTTTAAGGCGCTAAACACCCTCTCCAGCATATTTTAAGACTGGTGCAATTATATAAACAAACTCCAGTGCTAGAATATTTGGGGGAAGTGTTGGATAAAGAATATCGAGTGGCCCTCTATGCTATTTCCAGGGATTATATCGCTGGATGCCAGAGGGACCAGCCCCGCAGTTCCAAGACCACTGCCCCAGACAGACCGCAGAAGTCAAAGCACCACAGATCTCCTAAACCACAACCACACCTGGAAGCGAGATATACAATGGGTTGAGCAGCCACTGCAGATGTTATTATGTAATCTTTTGGTTCACATGTTTGAATCCTGCAAGGTCCAGCTCAGCATTTTATCTTTAGTGGTCAATTAAATGATTAGTACTGACTTAGTAATATGAACACCTGATATCCAGGCGACAAGAGACTCTCTCTTGTGGGGCACACATTATCAATAGTTAATGTTATCATTATAAGTGCTGCCCATCTGTGCAGCCATGCGTTAGGCATCTCTCTTTCTGGTTCCTGAAAGGCTCCTGCTCCCATTTGCAGAATATAATCCTGCTCTAATGGGATTCTGCAGAATCTGATCCCATGAGGGGCTTACAAGAGGCCATGGGCCAGAGAACTGGTAATGCATCTTTTAGATAGGGAGGCCCTGCACTCGTGCCATCTTACTGCACCCGTTCCGTCCAGGATGGTGGCTGTGCGAAGGGTGGCCATATCCCAAGGCTAGGCGCAGATCATGTAAAGATGCTGCACATTTCTGTAGTGCTTCCGTCTAGCCGTAGCTCAGTGAGCTAAAGCCTTGAGGACATTCATTCGTCTAAACAGTTCAACGGATTAATGCTTGCATCAAGAAGGCTGCACAGCACTTTGAGTCTACAGTTGTGTGTGCTAAAACCATATAAGTACATACATACATACATACATACATATGGTCATACTCCCACATCAGTATACATTCTAGCACCATAATAAAGGGTTGTGGGAAATTCAATATATTTATGCAGGTCAGAGAGTGTTTTGGACCAGGTCATACAAACCTCTAACCAGAACTCTGAATAACCTGAATTTTAGTAGGTTAGACTAGGTCGAACTTTGGTCAAACTTTTAAGAGGTTCGATTGAGTTCAACCTCAAGTTCAAATAAGAGGCACATGTGACTGGAACTCATTTTCAGTCCTAGGTAGCTCTCAGAGGGGCTGTAGATCACTGCGAGAGGCAGACATTTGGGGAATGCATAACAAAACTGGAATGGATTCAGAGCAGTTGAGTAGAAAAGGAAGGGTGTGAAGAGGTGGTGAAGTACTGGCACTCTGAGAGGTAGGTTTAGGGTCGTTTGTCCTTATCTACCACTCTGTGACACATTCAGAGGTTTAAAGCGAAAACTTTTAAAGTGAAAACGTGTCAATCATCAGTGCTGACAGAACCACCAGTAGAGGTGGTGGAGTTGCAATCATTGCCAAAAATATTTACTTGGCATCAGAGAATTTGACAGTTAAACGAAACGATTTCATCTGGAGAACTCCTTTCCGTCAAACTCCCCTTATCAGCTGCACGCACAATGCTTATCCACATTCTGTAATGGCCACCTGGCCCAATTCCGTCCTTCGAGGAAGACGTCACACACCTCCTCACTCAGAACACTAAATCTAACTCCCAAATCATGCTTTTGGGTGCTTTTGGGTGATCTGAATCTTGGCCTACATGACATTTTAGATGCAAATGCCACTGCCTTAGAAAACTCTCACAGAATTAGGCTTTTCACATCGTGTCTCCACTCCAACGCACTGCAAAGGCAGAACCCTGGATTGAGTAGCTGATCTAAACTTTAATACACAAATCCTTTCAAACTCTCAGTGCGCATGTTCGGACTACCACGTCATATCCTTTGAAATCCATGACACAAGTCGACCACCACCAAGTGACCACCAAGCTCCCCCCCGGCTTAACAAGAAATAACCGTCTGATCACTCTGGAGAACATACTCCCCCCTACTCCTGCCCATCACCAACCCTCACAAGACCAAGCTGATGGACTTATACAACCAGAACCTATCCAATGCCTAGATCAATTAGCTCCGCTCAAATTGAGAAAAGTTAAGCCTCCAGCACATTTAAACAAATGGTTCTCACTTGACTTGAAAGCCTTATGTAAAACTAAAAGATGCTCAGAAGCCAGCTGAAAAAAAAACCCTTGGCCCAGAGTAAGGAAAACTTCAACATTGCCCCCAATGCCTACAAATCTGCCATTTTGAAAACTAAAAGTGACACCTTCAATAATAGAATTCAAAATGCCAAGTCCAGCTGCAAAGAGCTCTGCACCATCCTCAAAGAGCTCGTGTCACCTATCTCCCCACCGGACTCGTGCAATAAAGATGCCCTTTGGTGTGCCGACATCCAAAAATCCCTCTTAGATAAAATGGCATTATTGCAAGCAAATATTGAAGCAAATAAACTCATCCTTGCAGCAAATGCCAAACCAGGCAAACCTCACTTCCCACCTTCCATACCAAGTAAACTACACTCTTCACCTTCCAAACCCTGCAGCCATTTTTAATTCACCCTAGTCACTTCCAAAGAGGTAGAAACCATCATAGCGAGACTTGAGCCATCTAGATGCCAAGGTGGCATCTGCCCTGCTTCAATTATAAAGGAGGGGGCAAAGGAATTTGCTCCATTTTATCACTTCCTTCATTAACACCTCATTTGCTTCATGCTCTGTCCCTAAAAATCTTAAAGATGCCTGCGTCATGCCCCTCATCAAAAAACCAAATCTTGACCCCAGCATTCCTACAAATTATAGACCCACAACAACCGTTTCTTTTCTTTTGAAAATATTAGATAAGGCAGATTACATCCAAATACAGAACCCTCTCGAATCCAACAATCTTCTGGGCCGCGGAAATCCAGGTTTAGACCTTGACATGGTACAGAGACAGCCCTTCTGGACTTAAAAATCCAGATGGATGAAGCTAAAGACAACGGAAAGCCGGCTATATTCCTACTGCTCGACTTATTGGCAGCTTTCAATTTAGTCGACCACAACATTCTAACTACTCATCTAATTACAGCAGCCTCCTTTTTCACCAAAACTGCTGCTTGGGTCCATTCCTTTCTCTCAGACAGAACCATGAGGGTGTTTGCTCCCTCAGCTCCAGCAGAACCCTCCCCAATGACATGTTGAGTCCTGCAGGGCTCCTGTGTCCGCCCCAACCCTTTATAACATCTTTACGAAGCTTCTGTTCGACCACTTAGACAACCTGGGCATATCATATACAAATTATGCCGATGACACGCAAATTCTCATCACTCTTTCAGGCTCATATTATAAAGACTCCACACTCTTAAACGAAATTTACAGCAGAATTCAAGCATGGATGGCCAAGCATGATCGTTGTCTCAGCAACGACAAGATCGAGCTACTGCTTATTGGCTCCAGGCAACGACTCAATAAATTAGATTCCCAATACACCTCTTTTAACATCGATGGGAATAATATCAAAGTGGCTAAGGATGCCAAAACGCTAGGAGTCTATCTGGATTCCACCCTCTCCCTTTCTAGACAAATCAATGAAACAGCCTCAGCAACGGCATACACCTCCGAACTAATAAACGCTTGCAGACCCTTCTTGTCCACCAAAGGTTGTATCACATTGGCAAGAGCACTCATACTCTATAAACTGGACTATTGTAACACTTTATACTTAGGCACCAGCCAGCTAAACTTAAACAAGTTACATGTGTTGCAGAACAATGCCCTCAGAATGGCCCTAAACATTCCTCGCTCCAACCACATTTCACAAGCTAGACGAAACACCAACTGGCACCCAATACAAGATAGGATCATATTCAGAACGCTAATGATCACTCACAAATGTCTCAAACTCAGCCCCTAAGTACCTGGTCGATAAATTCTCCGGAAAGCAATCTTCTAGACCCACCAGTGCCAACTATCTACATAGCCTCAATATCCGAAAATTCAAGCTGCACAAATCCGGAGGGACCAGCTTCCCTGTGCTGACAGCCAATACCTGGAAATTCACTGCCCGCTGCTCTAAGAGTCCAACCATCCTTTCCTTCCTTCAGAAAAAAGGTACAATCTTGGCTCTTCTCCTAGCATAATTAATGACGCCACTGCAACCCGGTCTCCTTACAGAAGCTCAAACTATATGACCTGCTCCTAGATATGTAACACTAGGTGACTGCCTTTGAATGGCTCACCTTAGAACTCTATCTACAACTGCCTAGAACATTGTTTCTAAATGTATCTTAACCACCTGTCAAAGCAAAGACTTGCGACTTGATCTGTAACACAAGTCGGTTACCCTCCTTGTTTTGCGCAGCCCTTTTTCTGTCAATGTATGTTTTTTTTGTCCTGGTATCATCACTACCAGTTTGAAACAAGTGTCGTATATTCAAGTGAAAAGCGCCCAGATACCTATGGGTTCAGTGTGCTATACAAGCAAATAAACTAAACTAAACTAAAGCGATCAAACAACACAAGTGCCATCTGGTATGAATTTAGGGAGCGGGAATCCCTGGGAGAGAGAGCAGCATGGGTGACTGTGCGAGGCGCAAGCGCACAACCCTTGATTTGGTCTGACACCCCCATATGTCTGGACGAGATAGCATTGATTGTTGAAAACCGAGCATTCTGTCTCTAAGTGACTGTGAGTGACACACATGGCACAAGCAAATAACAGCCGGTGTCCAGCTTGTGCTTCTCACTAGGGAGGTGCAGCGTGTGTGAGACTCACACTTGCATGAGTTTTGTGGGAGAAAGTAGCAAAGTTGTATGGCAAGGTTATGGCTGGGGTGGGACAGTTACCAAAGCAGTCTGTAGGCCAAATAATCCACTTCACCATGATGAGCATGTGGACTGGTGGTCGGAGCATTGACTCCATCTCTTCACAGTACGTGGAGTGGTCGTTCCTGCAAATACCAGTCAGAGTAAGGCAAGGCGGCAGTCCAGCACCAGGTGACATTGTGTACGCAAGTGCTTTGGAGCCGACGCCACTGGGGAGTTCACATCTAGAAGCAAACCGTGGATGAAATGTCCTTGCTGCATGTCTCCTGCTTTGCTCATGTCCTTCACCTCGTGGTCACACGCTTTATCATCAGTTGTCTGCTGTGAAATAAATAGGTGCTGTGGCTCAATATATCTCAACTTGCATTTTAGATGTGCTTTCCGGTTACATGTGATTTTATCAAATAAATAAACAAAGAATTAATTTTTAAAGAAAGCAAAACATCGCAGAACATTTTTTACACATTTTGTTTAACATTGTTTTTTGGGGGGGGGGGCCCAAAACCCCTCCTTTAAAAACAAATACTTTCCGCCCACCCCTTAAACCACTTTTCCCATTCCCAACCACATTTACTTACCCTTCTATAATTGGTTATTTTTTAACCCATTGTTTTGGGTTCGTCCAAAATTGCATTTATGAAAATCTATTCTGTAACATCACTGCATACCGAGCAGCTTTCCATGCCCAAAATTCACTCTAGCTATGTCACAAGTTGCCCCTGAACAACCTGAAGCTATCAGTGGCCACTAGTTGGAACCCTACTTTACATATGCTGGAGAGGCAATGTGCACAGTGTAATGCCATTACAGATTTCTGCAAAACTCACAGAAGAGCTCTAAATGGGACATTTTCAACACTGTGTTAGTAGAAGCTGCCCTTTGTGAGTTTCTTCCATAGTGAGGACCCTTGCCTTGGCAGGTGATGCGGGTACGGCATACCTGGTAAGGGGCCTGATTTCAACAGTATGTGTCAGGGGAGGAGTACTCCCAGCAAGCATCATAAGGTGGAGGCACTGTGCAAAGGTGCTTCGCAGAAACACGTGTAACAGCAATTGGAAAAATTATGCAGGCAGTAGAAGGAATATCAAGCAGTGCAAATGTTGTCAAGTACACCTGGAATGCCATTCTAAGATTGACTGCATCAATGGGCTAGATCAGTGCACCTGTTGAAACCTTTGCGAGCAGTGCAGGAGTAGCCTGTGGATAGGAGATGCTGTGGAACACTCTACTCTGTGACTCTGGCATCTTGAATACAGACAAGTGTTCAACTGGAACAGATGACAGACCAGCTGCTGCACATATGCTGGCTACTGGGGACGTCACCTGTGGCAAGGCATGATGACCCAGTATAAGGCTGGTACAGTCCATGGTATGTCTGGCCAACAGCAGGTGTGACTTGCTTAGCTGCTCCCCACAAGTGAACAGTCCGAGACAGTTTTTAGTGTAGCTTGAGCTATTGTCTGTAACTGCAGGTGAAGCCTCGCAGGTGTGCATGTTGAACAATTGACAGTTACAAAAATGACCAATCACCTCATTGCAGAAGATTATGGAGGACATCTAACCATAAACAACACGCCACCTCAGACGATGAGAACAAGATCTTACCTAGTACATTTTATATGAATATCAAAAGGAATGAGGATGTGAGATCATCATACAGTTAAATAGTTTTGGACACATTTATTTTAATCTCAAAACAATTTTTAGATATTTACATTACTTCCGATAAGCACGAAAGTGACACGGACAGGATTGGTAAAAGATGGGGGGGGGGGGGGTACAACTGTGTACCAACCTCTGGAGTATTGAGGTAACAAAATGCACAAATAGATACAACAATTAGGTGAAACATAACTTGAGAAAGTGCTACCCAAAACCGCTATTCAGTCCAGGTTAATGTAACAGACAGTGTACACAACACTATATACAAACATACAATAGGGGTTAAACAATTGTGTCACAGATCATCGACACTGTAGTGTTTCAGCCACAGGGGGCTTCATTTGAGCACGTTATTATGGTGGCCTTCATCAGGAGAGACGTGTAGAGTGGTTCTGTCCGTGGATGTTATCTGTGGGTGAAAGGATGACTATGAGGATCTCGGAAATTTAGTATCTAAATTGAAGTTACTTAATAACGGCTAAATGGTGCCTAGAGTATACACATTCCTGTGTATTAAAGTACAGCTTACCGTCAACTGGTAGTTTGGCGGTGTAGCTGTGCTTAGGAGTCCCTCGTATCAGCATAAAGGAATGTAGTGTGATCAATACACTGTAGCTAGTTGACCTGGAGTCCCCAGATCAAAGATTTCAACAGGATCCACCAGGCCTATTATTAGCCTTTGGAGGTCACAGATCTGTGTGAGGGAAGACAAAAATGTCTGTGTGTCATTTCCCAAAACAGACTGGGGTGGTGGCACCGTATGGTGAGCCGCGGTGTACTAAAATGTGGGTGCTGTGAGTTGGAGGGAAAGGCCTCCCAACAAGCGTAACAATAATATCAAAGCGCTCGTGGTCTAAGATTAACTGATAAGAACACGTGACTGTGTGTTCTATTGCAAGTGATAGCAACACGTGAATAGGAGGCTGTGCCAGAGTGGCACGTGTCGGCATAGCTGTGCACCACCAGGTGATGGTCTAAGTAAAATGGTGCTAACAGGAGTGCTCAGTGTTATCTGGCGTGATCGTGTTGACCGGAGTAGCCCAACCCAGGAGGGTTAGAAGAGTGGGAGCAGGTAAACCCGTGTGTCCCCGGTGGGCGTCTGCATAGAGACTAGTGAAGTGCAGCACCCAGGCGTGCTGTTCGTTCTCTCATGAAAATAACTCTTACCGGCGTAATGACTGCCAGGATCTCGCTGCGGTCACGGCATGTCAGAATGGTGGTTGCCGTGGAAATCGTGAAGACAACTCACGCTGAAGCCACACCCACTGGAACTGTGATATTGAGCCCATTTTTCACTGTGTCCAGTTTATGGACCCATTTCTGTTCCAATCTGGTGAGGGCTAGGTTGATATCTCCTCCTCGTTTCTGTGGACGTAGTTGTTGGAGGATTGTCCATGAGAACTGCTCATGCGTGTGTCCCATTTTACTGAAGTGCTCCACAAGTGGTTTGTCTTGTATGGCGTTTTTTATGCATGATCTGTGTTCACTTATCCTCTGTTTAATTGGTCTAATCGTCTTTCCAATGTATATGAGGTCACAAGGACATCTGATGACGTAAATGACATGTTTACTTTCACAGTTTGTGTGGTTTTTCAATGTCCAGTTGAAATCCTTGAAGCTGAAAGTTTTGCTGGTCTCAGTGTATCGGCAAGCGACGCAATGGCCGCAACTGTAGTGGCCCATGACAGGAGGTCAATTCCAAAGTGTTGGTTGTGCTTTTGTGTGTTCAGGGAAGGTATGTGTCTCTTAGGTTTTTGTTTTTTAATGTACATTTTAGACACTGAAAAGTGGAGCATGTTGGTTTAGTGGTGTGTGTGGCTGGGAAATGGATAACTGTAGTGTGACTGAGATACCTTGATCCGTTGCTGCCTTAGAGAGACATGCCATTGTTTTTAGTGCGAATAACGCTGTTTAATCCAGCTGCTGTCACGATCACAAGCACCATTTGCCAAAACGTCACCCCTCCATGACTGAATGATTTCTTCCCCCCCTTCACAGCGACCTACAGGAGGGAAGAAACGTTCCGCTGACTATGCCTCTCTATGTTGGCAGCACCTGCCATGGAGACCTGTTCCCTGTGTCTTTCAGGAATAAAGCAATGCAAGTAATGGGTGCCTGCATGCCTCATCATCTAGTCCCAGGGATTCTAATAAAATGTGGGTGCTGCCAGTAGAATTCCACACCCACCTGCTTTTTAGAGTGGTGCCGGCGACAGGGGCCTGCTGCTGGGCACTTAATGGTGCCAATGGCCCACACTTGTCTGATGTCATGCTGCTTCCTGGCACGTCAGCCCCAATACTGTGCTGCACCCTGGGCCTGGGTTGTACTAACACCCGCATTCTGACCATGACTGGAGGGGGTGGTGGTGGCCGTCTGATAGATATTTGGATCTGTGTCAGTCGGGGACTCGTTCGCCCGGTAGATTTATTCCTGCCACATGCAAACGTGGCTCCACCTGGACGTCTTACCTGGAGTGTGACCCTGGCCTCTCTTCTCCCACTCAATTACTTTCCCACTGGTCACATTGCTAAAGACCTCAACCTTCTCCCTCTGATGGTCTTGCTCAGTGGCAGGTAAAAGGTCCCCAACATTCAGTATGATATGGCCTGTGTGGAGAGGAAACAGTTCTTCACTCCCTGGGAATCCTGTGCCTCCTCTCCCACTGCTTGTACATGTTCGCAATTTATTCTCCTATATGTCTTATATGGATATGAAAACTGGAATCAAAGTCAGTCCTGATTTTCATGTCAGTTTTTGTACATAATTTAGTGTACATCTTACTGCATGTACATTTTATAGAGAAGATGTACATTCCTTTTGCACACCTTATACACCTTCTGTACATATGATGTAGGCAATGTATATTTCTTACATGTCTCACATACATATGAAAATTCATATCAACTTTCAAGTGAGTTTTCATTCGTATGGGAGTTTACATGTACGCTATGTACATCTTCTACACGTACAGCTCGTATACAAGATGCACATTCATTGTGCACATGTGTGATATATAGATACATCTTGACAGTAAAATATGTCACAATTAGCCAGCTCGATTTTACAAATGTTTTCAGTGCCTCAATTCCTGATAAGGTCTAGGTGCAAGACAAAAGGTTTGAAATAATTCAAGTGGCCAATTTTGAGGTAGTTATGGAACACATTGTTTTCTTTTCCCTATACTGGGAAAACCCCCTGTTCAAAGAACAATCAAAACATTTTCAAATATGAAGACTCCCATGGAAAATTCATACATTTTCTATGTAGGAACTGATGGCTCCAAATTTACTTTGGAATTTATTCAGATTTTGCATTTGTATTTATTAGGTTTATATAGTGCTTTAATCCAAAGCGCTTTACAATATAACAACATGATTACAAGGAATGAAATAGAAGCATATTTACAAACATGAAACAAACCAATGAAACAATATGTAGAATAATTTACCTAGGTAGTAGAAAGGTGAAGGGAGGGGTGAGGAGTAAGGGAAAAGAGGAGGGAGCCAAGATGAAGATTCAAGGGGGTGAGAGGAGGCATAAAGGGAAAGGAGAGGGTAGGAAAGGGGGTAGTAGGGAGAATAAGGAAGTAAGAGAGGAGTGAAGGTAGTGAAGGAGGTCAGGGCGGGGAATGAAGAAGAGATTTCAGAGAAATGTGGAACGAGGAGTAGGTGGGGATGGAGCAGATAAAATGAGGTTAGGAGTTCCAGTGTAGGGAGTCCAGGAGCTTAAAGAACGGAAACGCGAAGAGGTGCATGGGGACGGGCGAACAGTGAGTAAGAAGAGATCAGCAGAACAGAGGGAACGGGAGGGAGTGTAGAATGAGAGGAGAGAAGAAAGATAGGGGGGGCAAGCTCATAGAGAGATTTGAAAACAAGACATAGGAATTGGAATTTAAGTTGGGAGTGAAAGGGAAGCCAGCCATGGTATGAGAGCGAGGAGGAAATGGAGTCATGAGGAGCAAAGAGACAAAGGGTAGGGATAGAGGAGTGGTATAGGGATTTGAGGGGGGCAAGACGAGAGGCAGGGAGCCCAAAGAGAATAGAAGAACGATAGAAAAGACGAGAGAAGATAAGGGAAGAGATTAAGAGTTTAGAGGCATGGAGAGAGAGGGAGGAATGGATCTTGCGACTATTGAAGAGATGGTAGCGACAGGCGTGAGAGGTGAGAGAAAAATGGTGGGAAAAGTAGAGGGAGGAGTGAGTGGAGACCTAGATTGCGAGCGTGAGCAGAGATGGGGAGATTAGAAGGGGGAAGTGGATAAAAGGGGGGGAGTGCGAGCGTGAGCAGAGATGGGGAGATTAGAAGGGGGGAAGTGGATAAAAGGGGGGGAGTGTGTTAGAAGGAAAGAAAAGGACTTCAGTCTTGTCAGTATTGAGGGAGATAAAGTGGGAAGACATCCAGTTTTTGATAGCGGCAAGGCAGGAAGATAAATTGAGATGGAGGTCAGGAGTGAAGGAAGAGAAGTAGAGGAAAAACTGGGTGTCGTCTGAGTAGCAATGGTGAGAGATGCCGAATGAGGAGATAACAGGAGCAAGAAGGGAGGTATAAAGTGAGAAAAGAAAAGGGCTGTGTACGAAGCCTTGGAGAACACCATAGTCCAAGGAGTTGTTGGAGTAGGTGCGGCCTCCCCAGGAAACAGCAAAAGAACTGTTAGAGAGGTAAGAAGAGAGCCAATTGAGGACAGAGCCTTTGAAGCCAAAGGAAAAAAGTGTAATGAGGAGTAAGGGGTGATCAATGGTATCAAAGGCAGCAGAAAGGTCGAGGAGGATGAGGACAGAGGATTGTTTGGTGTAGCGAGCGGTAAGGAGGGAGTTGAGAACATAAGTGAGAGCAGTCTCAGTGGAGTGTTTAGGGCGGAATCCAGATTGAGAGTGGGAAAGAGAATGAGTCGATACAAAAGTTGAGAGTAGGCTAGGCGTTCAAGAAGCTTAGAGAGGAATGGAAGGAGCGAGATTGGACAAAAGTTGGAAGCGAGAAGAGGGTTAGCAGCGTGTTTCTTCAGGATGGGGATGATAGTAGCATGTTGGAAGGCTAAAGGAAAGGTAGCGGAGGAGAGACAGATGTTGAAAAAGGAGGTTAAGTAGGGAATGAGAAGAGGGTACATTTTAGGAATAAGGAGCGTAGGAAGGGGATTGGAGGGGGCAGCAGTAGGATGAGTTTTGGACAGGATAAGGGAAACACTGGACAGAGTGACAGGAGAGAAGTTAGATATGCAAGCAAAAAGGGAGAGAGAGAAGGGGGAGGAGGGGAATAGGAACAGGAGAGGAGGATGTTTTGGTGTAAGGGGAGAATTTTGGAAGAGGAGAAGTCAGCAAAGTTGGAAGGAGAGAGAAAAGAATTAGCTGAGGGGTCAGGAGTAGGCGGGGAGGGAAGACGAGAAAGCGTTTGGAAAATACGGCGAGGGTGTGAGGTGTGTGAGTGGAGTAGGTTAGAGTAGTAGGAACATTTGGCTGAGTTGAGGAAAGAGTCATAAAGAGAGTGATATGAGAAATAGGAGGTTTGGTTAGCCAGAGAGCAGGATTTGAGCTAGCGTCATTCAAGGCGACGGAGGAGACGACGCATGGACAGAAGGTGAGGGGAAAGCCAAGGTTGGGAAGGTTTGCAAGAAGGGCGGAAGGAGGTAAGGGGGTAGAGTTGGTAGAGACTGGAGGAGATAGACCAGGACAGAGACGAGAGGCCGTTGTTGGCCAAGAGAGAAGAGAAGTCGGAGAGAGGGGGAAGGGAAGAAGCGCAGGTGTCGAAAAAGAGAGGAGAGCTAAAGTTACGGAGATCCCGTTGAGAGAAGGACATGGGGGAAGAAGAGGGGATGGACGAGGAGGGGGGGAGTGAGGGAGAAGGAGAGTAAGGCATGATCAGAAAGATAGTTGGGAAGAGAAGAAACAGGTGAGGGGGTGTGGGTTGAGATAAAGATAAGATCAAGAGTGGAGCCAGAGAAGTGAGTAGGAGGAGTAGGGAGTGGAGAGAGAAGGTTGGAATCTAGTATGGAGAGGTGAGGGGAAGGTTGAAATTTCCGAGTACTGTGAGGGGAGTGAGGGAGGAAGAGATGAGAGGAGGTGATCCAGGTCATCATAAAAGGAAGAGAGGGGGCCAAGAGGACTGTAGATAATTAGAAAGGAGATAGAGTGAGGGGAAGGGAAGGATTTGAATAGGTATTCAAAGGAAGGGAAAGTAGGGAGAGATAGAGTGGGGGTGGAGGAAAGACATTTAGGGTGGTAGAGGAGACCAATGCCACCTCCACGACCAGAAGGGATTTTTCCAAGGAAGGGTTCAAAAGTTATTAAGAAATGCTATTTTCACAAACTTTTATGCACCATTCAAATTAACTTGGACTATTTCCATGTATATATTTGAGAAATGCGCATACCCAGAAAGCATTTCTCTTGTTGCTCTGACCTGGAGGTGAACTTCCAGTGATGGCTACTGGCTGGAGCTGTGGTGTGTGCCACTTATCTCTAATTGCCTAATCTACTTTCCCATTTAAGCAGGTGGAAGATGTGTATTCAATTCTTTATAACCCCATTATAATTGTAATTGTGGTTGATAGATATAAGGCATCCCACTTCATGCTGGTTAAAAAGTTGCCTTGCTACTACTGTACGCCATGTCCTAACACAACAAAATGTGAACTAACCATACTTGTCCCAAACTGTAGCTCAAAGTGCGCGTAAGTCCCCACCCCCTTAAAACAAAGAATTGACATAGCACATATTTTTGGCAGGGGATCAGTATTTTGCAGGCACTGCCATATGATACCTGGCCTTACGATGGCAACAGCTGGCAAATGGTGTTAGTACCTGGGTATGTTATGGTAGTACCTTGCACATGGTTATATAATGCTCATACTAGAGCCACACCTGTCGGCTTTGCTGATGTTTATTTTTAACAGGAATTCAGTACAAGAAACAGCTGCAAGTTCACAGCTATTACGCATAAGTGAATTGGCTGAAGGCATGCGTGTTAAAGACATTTTTGTTGCAGCAGTTACTGGGTTACAGCTGCTGTTAGGCACATTTTCTTTCAGAAGACTGTCAAGGAAACAGGAAGAGAGCTGAAAGAGAGCAAAGGGTGTGTTGTAGGTGGGATGGGGGCAGGTAGTGGGTGGAATGGCCATAGGGACTATCATGACCTTGCCACGTAAAAGCCCAAACCAAACATTTTAACACAAAGCACCTTTTTGAGTACATCAAATAAATCCTGTAGATAGCAAACACGCCCTTTTCACCTTAATTACATAATAATTAGGAACAAAATCCTCTTTATTGATTTGGACATACTCGATTATTCCTCCTTTTCCACCGATTCTTCCAAATATTATACATTCATCTTCACCTCCCAAACGAAGCAAAAGAGAGCCTTTGACTGTCCTTGCAGCCGCCTGGATTAAGGGAGGTGTAATCGATGCTGCACTTAAATTGGCATAAAGGGGGCTGACACATAGGAAACCTGCTAGGGCTTCAAGGGCTTCAAGGGCAGAATGTCCACACATATATCGACCCTCTTGTAGCCATGCTTTTGACAGTCTCCAGGGCCACTGCCCCCACTCTGAGTACTAATCTATCATTAATTCACCCATTCATTGATCTTACACCTGCCGAGCAAGGGCTAAATGAATTCTAACTGCTGTGTGAAGGTTCACGCTGTCCTGTGCATATTAAGTGACTTCTAATTGTTATGTGAAGGTGATGTGATTTCTAACTAGTCTGAGAATGTTCTGCGTGTTTTAACATTTAGGAGACGTTTATGTGACTTGTTCAGGGGAATATGTTTTTTGTGTTTCTTCAGCACAGACG
This sequence comes from Ambystoma mexicanum, assembly GCF_040938575.1. Classification (NCBI taxonomy): domain Eukaryota; kingdom Metazoa; phylum Chordata; class Amphibia; order Caudata; family Ambystomatidae; genus Ambystoma; species Ambystoma mexicanum. The sequence goes on from NC_090925.1 coordinate 278,524,992, forward strand.
TTTCAATTCAGAGTTATTTGGAGGTAGTTGGATAACTATTGAAGTAAATGAAATATTTACAGTATCTGTTATAGGAATGCTTATATCACAACTATTCCTAAAGTCTTTAAGGATAAAATAATGAACAAAATTGCCCACACTAGGAATTCTACATTCAAGAATGCTTGTTGAGAATTGTGTGTGTTACCCTGGGGATGGACAGGGAGGGGCGTAGAAATGAAGGCAGTCTTCTACAGACCCTGCAGTGCCACTCTAATCTGTAGCCAATTCATCTCAGCCATGCTTCTCTAGCCGCTTGCTGCAAACGCAGGCCTGTGTCTTTTCCTTGCTCCTGGTGCAAAGCAGGATTGCACTCCATTGCACGCCTGGCGAAGTGATGAGCTCACTGTTCTGCGCCCAGCAATATCTCATGCTTACAGTGTCGTAGACCAATGGGTTCCTCTGTCAGCAGTGCTCCGGCCATTCAATGTTTTCTGTAGTTGTGAGATCTTGGTAGTGATTGCATGTCGCAAGAGAGTGGCAAAAGAGTGGCACCTGGCTATGCTATGTTGCAGGGGATTTCTATGAGACAGCTGTTGCCATGTCCTTGTCCCTTTGGCACTTTTGGACCTGCAGGAGAAAGGCTTGGATTTGATCTGCTTCAGTAGAGGGGGCGGCATGTGGTGACTTGAGTGTGTGTGTCTGCGGGGGTGCAGTGAGAGGACTTGTAGGATGGATGAGGTATGTGGAATATGGAGGTTCCAGGAAAGTCAGTTAAGGACTTGGAGTCAGGATAGGGACCAGAGTTGATGCATGTAACCTTCTCTCCCCCCTCTAACCGGCAATGCTGTAACTACGATGAATAAAGCATCCTGTTTCTTTGGTACTTACCTGGGTCAGTCTGGTTCCTGCTCCTTGGCTTCTTACCTGGCCCAGACACATCACAGAACAAGACTGTTTTGCTGTGGTGTTGATGCGCGCAGATTGTAAGGAAACATGGTCTGTTTGCAGGTATATTTCGCAATGCTTTTGACGTATAGCCCTTTGGGATGTGGCCCGGGCATACCCTGAAGCAGCACCAATGCATGTTCCCGGTCTGGTCAACGTCTGTTACAATAAGTTTGAACGTCATGCTTGTGCGTAGGTGAGCGGGGCTAGAGTTTTGTTCGAGCGAGGGTTTGTGGGGATCTGAATGCCTTCATACATATCGCGTCTATGCTTTGTGGAGGTTCTGTTTTTTGTATTTGAGGTGGAGTATTCAGTGGTGTGGTGCAATGTGATAACGGCTACGGAAGGCTAGTAAGGTGCAGTTTAGGGATCAAACATAAAACAGGAGCATAATATCACAGAGTGTAGTAAAAGGAGCCAATAATAATGGGGAGAAGAGTACCACATAGCGGAAGACAGCCAATGACCAATGTTTCAATCAGACGCAAAACTGAATGGGCCGCAATCAGAAGAGGCGGACCTCACTGAAGAGCAACGCATTGCCAGGCACACTCCGGGAGTAACTAGAAGAATTAGAACATACTGTGGAAACAATGCAACAGAACAGCAGAACAATGGCCATGCAATTAGAACTCACACTGCAAATCTCGGGAGGATAGCTCAGGGGCAACGTGCTTGCCTTGGAAGCAAGACAACATGGAGCAGCACAGGTTCAGCAGGAATAGACCTTAGATGCAAGCTATCAGGAGTAAAGTTTCTTTAAAAGGACAGTCCCTTAACTGGTCAGTGGATGGTTATGGGTCCAGTACCAGTAGCAGTGGCTGTGCGGGGCATCGAGAACCGGCAACCAGATAAACAAGTGTCAAGCATGGCCACTGCCCTTCTCCAACTGCTCGGGCGAGGATGCAATGAAGCACCCTGGTCTATAGAGTGGAAATGGGTCATCCCGACCTGCATGTTCTATCCGACACCAGAAGGACAGCAGAAAAACCTGGGCATACCATGATCACAGGAATCGGTAGCAAGAGAAACTGGAAGAAACCGGCATCGATTCACATTCAAAACCTGGTTGAGGCCAAAAAGTGACACTTGGGGCACAGCTCCCTTACCTGTGGTGCCTGGAATAAATGGGATGAGCAGCTGGCGCCAGTGGGGTAGGCCCACCATGGGTTACTTGACCCTTGTGGCCTATCCTCAGCCCGTGAGGTAAGAAGCCTCATGTTTGGGAGGGGAAATGTTTGGGAGGGGTCGGAGGGGAGAATTAATTATTAATTGTGCCGCCTGGGCTAAAAATGTGTCCAGATACATCTGTTAAGAGATGTATTCTCTCAGCATTCTCCATGTTCTTTACTCCTGGATATGTAGTCGCAGCGAGACTCTGGCACATGCCTCCCCTTGAAGTACAGACCCCTCTAAATCAGGGTTGTCCAACTCCAGGCCTCTAGGGCCAGAAACCTGACAGGTTTTCAGGATATCCCTCATTAATATTCATGAGACAAAATCTGCATACATTAAGAATCATTGTATGCAAATGTGTCTCATGAATATTAATGAAGGATATCCTGAAAATCCGACCTGTTTCTAGCCCTCCAGGCCTGGAGTTGGACAACCCTGCCCTAAATGTTTAGAAAAGAACTGAAAACCCACCTTTCGCTCATTCTCACCATCCTCCGCAAACAGACTGAGCCCTGCATCTTCTTCACCAATGACCATATGTAAGCTGCCAAGCGTGTTGATACATGGGATCTATATTGAGTTTTTGACACGTGGTTTAAATTTAAATCCCGACCTGTCATTGGGATAATTGACAAGAATTTAAATTGTGCACTGAGCATTCCGAAAACAAGTACATCTACCAGTGCACGATATCTTTATCCTGAGTTCTAATATCATCATATTTATTTATTTTTTAGTTGTATAATGTGCTAACATGCTGGGCTGCCGCTTCAGAGAGCCTGGGAGAAACAAAGCAGAGCATCAGGAACGATACAGAGGTGCGCCCTACATACAAGGGATAAGAAGCATTGGATGAGGTTACAGGCCCAAGTGCTCTGCTTAGTTGCAGTCCTTACTTGCGATTTGAGCTGACCGTTGGGTTACATAGTGTGGGTGATGCTTTTGCTAAGGCACCAAATGTGGCAGAAATTCTGGCACTTGCAATTAATTCACATTGCAACAAAAAGATAGCAAGCGGACGTAGACACAACTCAATTAACCTTTCCTAGGGTGATGGCTGGCAGATATGACGTTACCCAGTGGTTGTAGTATACAAAAAAGTACTGGAACTACGGTGCCTGCTTCCCGTTCCCAGCTTAAATACAAACCCAGTAGCTGGGTCCTGCCTTCCCTCCACTGTGTTTTACAACAGTACTAGAAAGACTGAAAGAAAATGCATATTAAACAGCCACCATTACTTTCAGCCATTGTCCCCCACAGCATTCAGCTTCATGCACCCTCCCCTTTCTAATCACCCACCATTCCCACCTCTTAAGTGACATGCCAAAGACTAAAGCCACTCCTCCCATCCACCCATTACCTACACACACAGCGGTGCCTGCAGCCATGTCAAGTTAATTGGTTACCTAAATGCAAAAGATAAATGCTGAACAGTGTGGGAGCAAGGATATGAGGGAGGCTTGGGGGTGGGAGGGCTCAGAAATGGGCTTTGTGTCCCAAGCATGTTATTGAGATGAATAACAAGCTAGTGGCTGCAGGATAGCTCAATCGGATGCAACATTAGAGCAGATCTGAGGTTCAAATCCTCAGTTTGGGGCAGCACCTGTGGGGCTTTTATCGTCTAACTTGATTTTATTAGAGGACATTCTGAACTTGAACTGTAGCGCTGCTTAAACTTAGTTTCGTCAGTATCTTTGTTGCAGCTGACCTTAGTTTCATTCTACACTACATGTCCCAGCAGTCTTGTAGTCCTCACGGACTACTTCTTTGCCAGGCGCGGGAGAAATAATTCGGTCTCTGCCGGTCCCTGTCGACTGTGTAGTTGGGTTACTGCGGTAAGGTGCGTTCCAGGTTTTTGGGTACGGTCTCTTTCTTGTTACTTTTCTGACCATCCCCTTAAGATATGGCATTTACACTGAAAAACAAGAATCTAACTAGACAAGCGATTCTTCAAAAATACCTGAACATGTATGCAGGGTTCGAAATTGAGATTTTATGAGCAGGAGCTAAAACCAGCTCCTGGGTGTTGGGCATCACCCAGTAAGATGGAGCTACCGTAGGGGAACCAAGGGCTTCCTAAAATGTCCCTTTCACTTTGTGTCCATTTTGTATGAACCATTGTGTTTAAATGTATATTATATCTGCTCTAGTTCTTCTTTATTAACATTCTCATATACCCAAAGTTAATGTCACATTTACATCTTTGAAAAGCACCAGTTGGCTCTAGAAGCCAAAAGTAGCTCCTGGTAGCTGTGGGCTTCAAGCTAACTAGGCTCTACTATGCTAGAAGCAGGAGCTAAATGGCTCACAGCTCCCCCTTAATTGCGAACCCTGTTTATGCTGGTGTTCTGAAAAATAACACCATAACATGTTTACACAACACTGTTGCAGGGAGAGGAAATCCTGATTGTAGCTAGGGAAGGGGCAGTATTTTGCAACAAAGGCAGTGCTGAATGAAAGGCAAATTAAAATACACAATCAAAGCCTCCTGCCAGATATGCGAGGAATACGAGATGATTACATATTGGAGCCTTCTTCTTGCCATAAGGCATCTATTGAAATAGTTGTCATCCTGTCCACGGATATATATGTGGAAGACATAAATACCAGCCTACCTAAATTATGTTCTCCTGATAGCGCTACATTAGAAATCTCCCTTCTAAATACCTTCTCCTTGGCAAAGTCTGCAATTGATGTCCACGACTACATACTAGATGAAAGGATCGACATCACAGCGATTACGGAGACGTGGTTAAAAGACTCAAGCAAACCTATTATTGATTTAGCCACACCTAAAGGCTACACATTTTCTGGGCAGAATAGAGATGTGGGGGCTGGTGGGGGAGTTGCGCTCATTGTTAGGGAAGACCTTACGTTTTTAAGATATCCTGCTAATTGAGAGAGATGTGAGATGCTACATCTTAAAACCACTTCCTCCTCGGTACATTGCACCAATGTGATCCTAATCTACCGCCCTCCAAATGAGATGCCCAATTTTAATGAAGATCTTATGAGTATTGTTATGTGTCTTAATAAACCTAACTCATCCACGCTGCTGATGCGGGTTATTAACAGATGGAGAGGGAACGAGGTGGATAAAGAAGCCCTCCTTTTGGAACAAACTCTAAAAAAAACACAGACATTATTGTCCATAACAAATCATCCACGCATGTTAAGGGAAATGTTTTGGACTCGGTAGCCTCACGGAAGCTAAAATTAGCCCCATCATTACTAATCCTTGCATCTGGTCTGACCATTTTTTCATCAACTTTAAAAACAGGCCTTGCAATGCGAAGTATTGAAGAACATTACTAGCAGAAATTTAAAGAAGATAAGACCAGAGGACCTGGACAAATGCTTACAGGACATTATGGCAGAAACCTCTGACTTGGATTCCCCTCAGACATTGACAGCAACTTAAATTGAGGATTTGGAGACTATGTTAAATATCATAGCACCAACGAAGACTAAGTTAGTTAGGGATAAGCCCAATCACCACAATTGGTTTTCATCGGAACTAACTATGCTTAAACAGGAAAGGGGAGAGCTGAACAAAACAGAGATTAATAAATGTACTTGGAAAACCGTTGAGAGGCATTACAATGAAAGGATATACAAAGCTAAGAAAAATTACTTTAACAAGGAAATTGAAAACTCGGGCAATCACACAAAAAACTAGAAAAGCCTTATTTGAAAGCTGACATACTGTCTCCTACTACAGAGGATTGCATACATATGCAGCAAGCATTTGCTAAAACAAATTCCAAATCCCACTAGAAAATTGTTTTAGAACTTGCTTCCTGCACACCACCCAGTCCAATTTTAAGAACTGCTACGGCCAATGGTCCCTTGTTTAACGTCTCGCCTATTCTTATCCCAGATATGAAGAAGGTTTTAAAGAATATGCAGCCTACATCATGTGTAGGAGATGTTATTGCATCTAAAATCATTTAAAAAATGTGTACTCTTTTTTCACCTTTTTAACTCGTTTTACTAATGCTACCTTCCATCACAAGCTTATTCCAGACTGTGTAAAAAACACAGCTGTTACTCCTCTGCTGAAAAATGTAGGTCTGATCCCGAAAGATGCAAATCATTTCAGGCCTATTATTAAAGTACCATTTCTGTTAAAAATTGTTGATAAAGTAGCCACGATCCAGCTACAAGACCATTTGGAGAAGGCGGGTATTTTGCATCTTAGACAGTCGGCTTTCAGACCTAATTACGGCACTGAAAGTGCATTGCTGGACCTCCAGACCCAGATGTTAGACATTGTAGAGCAAAGTAGAGCAGGTCTGCTGATGTTGTTGGATCTTTCAGCAGCCTTTGACCTCCTGGATCATACAAAACTCTTAGCCATTCTATCCTCAGTGGACCAACGCTCCCCTGAAGCCATCAAATGGAGTGAAGGTTTCCTCTCCAACAGAAAGCCTGGAATCTATTGGGAACAAGCCTCTTCGAACTATGAAACTTTCACTTGTGGGGTACCACAGGGTGCCCGTTTGTCGCCAGCACGTTTTAACATTTATATGCACCCCCTATGTGATATTTTGGACATGAAAGGGATAAAATTCACAAACTACGCTAATGATACACAGCTGTTGTTTGAATTGAGTGGCGACCATGAGGCAGACTCAAAGATGATTCCAAAAACGTACAAACTGCTTAAAGAATGTATGGTAACAAATAAACTTTGTCTTAATTGTGCAAAAACAGAGAAACTTATCTTCGGATCATCTCAAACTATAACAAAACTTGACCCTGGTTTTACTAGCTTTTTGGGTGATGGTCATCGCATAGAAACCCAAAGTCAAGACTTTGGGTGTGATGCTGGAAAGCTCTGTGGGTGCGATTTCTCGCCGTCACCATAACCAGTACAAAAGGGACCCTATAAAAACTCAAACAGAAAAGAGTTGAGTAAACATTGCTTTATTAACACACAAGCATTCGCGAATGGGCCACAAGTTCAACCGTCTCGCAAAGCAAGTCGTCAAAGTGCCGCCCTTTCCCCTGCACATCGTGGTCCTTTTATACCCATCTGTTTTACATTGTCATACATTGCTGCACATAGATTATGTCCACCACAAGGCGGTTCTCCCAGTCATGACTTTGCATCAACGGTCAACAGTTCAACATCTGCTATTGTGGTTTCCTGTTATCTGTTATTCGCTCTCTCTCGTGCCCCTCTGTGTCCTTATCTCTGTGCACGAGGCTGTGCTTACTCATTCCTTCCCCCACCCGTAATCTGCAGATAGTTTTAGCAGGCTCAGCATGCTTCGACATACAGTGACCAAACACAATTCTTCTGTTAAAAACAAGTTCTTGCCAGGTCAACAGGTCTTAAACGCCGCTGTATAAAGAGAATGCCTCTTCTTTTAACAAAAGGGTACATTCTTTTAACGCATATGGTGATTAGTACAAACTCCAAGTGTGAGCACAACATTACATATGCATGCGTACCTTCAATCCACCCTTTGCTCACACTTGAGCATCAATCTAAACAGTCCTAGCATAAGCAGATGGCAGGAAAGCAACATCATCACATACTGTATGTACCATAATCTTCTCTAGGCCTCCCATGTCAAAAAATTCCTGTTGTACATGGCTTTTATCCATTGGATTTAGGCGCGTTATGCTGGAAGAACACATGGAAACACAGCACGACACACATACCGGGAAGCATTGGATGCAGAGACAAATTCCTACAACTATTGCCGCTAGAACCAGTATGGGCGTAAGAAGTTGCCATCCAATTTCTTTCAGGAGCTTCATCCACCAGCTATCTCCTGACCCTTCCTCCTGGTGGATGCTATCCACCACTTTATACAGTTTGTTTACTCCATCCAGGATTCCTGTACTCCCTTCTGGTATGTAAACACAGCATTGGGATCCCACCAAAAAACAGACTCCGCCCCTTTCTGCAGTGAGTATGTCTAAGACATACCTATTTTGGAGAGCTACTAGCCGAATTGCTTTCATTTCATAAGTGATGTTTTCCATTAGGTCTGCAGACCAGAATATTATGGCAAATGCTATTAGTACTACTATCGTGCATACAGAAAACAAAATTTTGCCTCTTGTGGTACAAACTGGTATTTTCCTCTTACCTTCTGTGTTTGAGGAGCATACACTTATCCGTTCAGGGACTAAACCAGCATACACGGGTGTAGACATAGTTCAGTATATGGCTCAGTATACAGCGTATATCAGTTGCAACCTAGCGATATAGCAATATCCCCTATTTAAAGCACCAGTGTCCTTATTACTCTAATAGTGGTAGGTCTCACTGAAAACCTTCATCCGATCTGTCCCACGTCTCGTAGTGCCTGTCCCAGGAGGGGAACGCCGAAGGCCCTTCAGGCTACAAGCCCGTCGTCTTCAGTAAGGCACAATTCTGCTAAAACCAACAAGAGAGTCCAAATGTTCATCTCCCTAATGATCAAAGTTCAAAACAGTGTCCTTACACGTTGCTTGGCACATACACGTCACGGGATCGGAGACGATGGGTACACCTACTAATGGCGTCTGGCAGTACTGTTGCAACCTGGGGTTGGTTGGTTCCCTTTTCCGGAGGAATCAGTAATGGAAGCGTCTTCTTGACGTGATTCACGTGGTACCAGTGCGGTTTGCCATCAACTTTTACCGCAGTTTGTGTTGCGAGAAGCACCTGAAACGGGCCCCTCCATCTGGGTTGCAGTCCGCTGGTGCGATCGAAGGCTTTTATAACAACCCAGTCACCGGGCTGCACGTCGTGACCTTCTCCTATCAGAGGAGATGGAGCTACTGCGTTCACCTGTGCATTAATAGAAATCAGTCTATTAGTTAACCCAATACAGTACTGTTGTAATGCAGGCCATGCTTGCTCAGACAATCTCTTAGGTGATATGGGGGTCCCAATACTTGGTGGGCGCCCCATAACAATTTCGAAAGGAGATAAACCATGTGTACGCTTAGGCATAGTATGCATACTCAATAATGCAATAGGCAATGCATCCGGCCATTTCAGTCAAGGGCATCCAGTGTTTCAATATGCATTGTGCTGTGGAGGTGGCACTATTGTCCCGCAGGGGATATGCTTCCACCCATCCTGAGAACCCACATCTCATCACCAAACAGTAGGAATGTTTATTTACAGGCTCCAGCTGTATAAAGTCCATATACACCACCTCAAAAGGGCAGGTGGGTAACTTACTGTGGCCCGCCGGGGCCGGTACACCTTTCCCCACATTATATAAAACACATATTTCACATTGTTTTGCCCATTGGCGACAATACATTCCCAATCTTTTGTTGTACCACACAGTACTTAAAACTTCTTCCATAGTTCTTGCGTTAACGTGGGTTGGACCATGAGCCACGCTCACTATCACAGGTAAGTATGCGTCAGGTAGTACCCAGGTGCTCGTTTTGGTATGTGCCCATAGCCCATCTACCGTCTCCTCATATTGATCATCCTTGTGCCAAGATAGTCTTTCTTCAATGGTTGCATCTGCTTGGATTTCCTTTACGCGCTCCTTCGTCCCTTCCATAGTCACATCCCTCCCCACTATGAGCTGTCGGGCTTCCCACCGAGTGTCCCTTGTGGCAGCTAGTTTATCCATCTGGTCAGCCAAAGAATTTCCCTGCGTGACATAATCCAGTGTTTTTTTATGCGCTGAGCACTTCACTACGGCCACCATTTTGGGCAGCGTAAGGGCTTGCAATAATTCAGCAATCAATCGGGCATGTTTAATAGTATCACCTTGGGAGGTTAAAAACCCACGCTCTCCCCAGAGTTTACCAAAACTGGAAACCACCCCATGAGCGTAGGCTGAATCAGTATAAATTGTCACTTTCATACCGCTGCTTAACACTAATGCTCTCGTTAGCGCAATTAATTCTGCTGCCTGGGCCGATTTTTCACACACTTTCCCACTCTCAATCAACCGTTCCCCTGTAGTTACTGCATACCCTGCTGTTGTCTCCCCATTTGGCAGTTTGAAACAGGAACCATCACAGAATAATATACCCTCATTATCAACCAGCGGGGTGTCTTGCAGGTCTGCTCTACCCTTAGTGTGTTCTTCCATTTGGATCACACAATCATGCCTAATGTCATCAGGTGAGGTGGGCAAAGGAAGCAGTGTCGCTGGATTCAAAGTGTTACACCGTTCAATTTTTACATTACTGGCAAACAGGATCATCTCATACTGTGTGAGTCTAGCTGTAGTCAAATGCTGTGTATGCACTCTATTCAGAAGAACATCTACCGTATGTGGAACCTTTACTGTTACTTCACTCCCTAGGATGATACCTGCACTTTGTTTTAGGGCTGTCGCTGCTGCAGCTACTGCTCTCATGCATGGGGGTAGGCCTCGAGCTACTGAGTCCAGAGTGCTAGAAAAATATGCACATGATCTCTGTTTACCCCCTTGTTCCTGTGTCAAGACTGACACAGCGCAACCTTCCTGTTCATCAACAAAAAGGCAAAATCTCTTAGTATAATCAGGTGTGCCTAAGGCCGGTGCGTGGCATAGAACATCTTTCATAGCTGTCAGGGCTTTTTCCATCTCAGGTGTCCATTCTAATGGGACGTTTTCTTGTACTTCTTTTAAGGCTTTTAGCATGGGCTGGATCAATACAGAGAATTCAGGAATCCAGTGCCTACAGTAGGATAAAACACCAATTATCCTTCGGAGACCCTTTGCCGTGTCTGGACCTTTTATGGACTGTATCAAAGCAATGCGATCAGTAGACAGGGTTCGCCCCTCTTCGGACAGCTCAAAGCCTAAATAATGGACCTTTTGTTTTACATACTGCATTTTGGCTAGAGCTACCTTGTGCTTATTCTCTGCTAAGTGCATTAGCACCAATCTGGTCACATAATGGCATTCCTCTTCGGTGGCTGCACATAATAGCAAATCATCAACATATTGTATCAGAGCAGTGTTAGCGGGTAGGGCTAGGTTATCCATCTGTGTTTTTAGTGCTTGGCTGAATATGGCGGGACTTTCTGTATATCCCTGCGGGGCTCTAGTAAATCGATACTGTCTATCTCGAAGAGTGAAACTAAACAGGTACCTGCTTTCTTCGGCAATAGGAATGCTGAAGAAGGCATTTTTCAAATCAATTACCGTAAACCATTTTGCTGTTTTGGGAATTAAAGTGAGTACACTTGAAATATTAGGGACAACTGGATATCTGGGTTCTACTATTTTGTTTATTTCTCTCAAATCAATAATAAAACGATAGGGTACCGCTTCATCACCTTTCTTGTGTACTGGAAGGATCGGAGAGTTACAAGGGCTATCATTTGTTGGCTCTACCACCCCTAACCGTATCATATCCTGTACTATTTGATATAGTGCCTGCTCTCCCTCGTGTGATATGCGATATTGTTTTATCCTGGGCAACCTGGCACCGGGCTTTAGTTTGATTACTACTGGGGAAACATCCAACACTCCTACATCATTCCCATGAGTGGCCCATAGTTCATTCGGGATGTCTTGGAGTTCCGGGGGCAGGGTTTGCATTACTCCTATCATACTCATAGGTTTGCTTATGGTCATTCTCACTCCCTGGGGGGAGCAATATATTGTGGCCCCTAGCGTTTTTAATGCATCAATACCTAACAAGTTTTCTGGGCAGTGATTGGTCAACAGCCACCCATTCTCCCATTTTACCCCATGAAGTTCCGCTTCTACTATTTCACTTACAGGAGTCTTTATTGGATTTCCCCCAAATCCAACTGATACCTTGCTTTTATCCGATAATGGGACAGCGGGGACGGCTCTGATATTCACGGAACTGTTTCCAGCTCCCGTGTCTACCAGACATCTCAAGTTTCGGTGGGGGCCGATCCTAATAGAGGCATAAGGCCCCCTTTGGTCTATAGGAACCTGCACCACTCCCGCTATCTCATTCCGGCATCCTCAGGACATATCGCTTGTGTTATCCTGAAAATCATCGTTATAGTATACCCCTTCTCCACATTCTTCACCCTGGCATACACCTTGTACTTGTGTCGTTTGTCGTGGCTGATACAGTAGATTGGGGGGAGGCGGGGCCGGCCAGGGAACATCCCCTCTTGCTTGTCCGTCAAAGGCATTGGGTTGAGGGGGTTTAAACATTCTATTGTCTTGGTTGCCGTACCCACCAGTCCTATTTCCTGGGGCAAATGTTGTCTGTGAAGGGGGCCGTACGCCCCTTCCTCTCCCACCACTCTGGGGACACTGGGATTTCCAGTGTCCGGGTCTCTTGCAGAAGGCACATACATCTTGGGGTAGCCCATCCCTCCTCCCATATAGCGCACCTCCTTGCACTGTACCTCTTCCTGTCCCTTGGCCCCTTATCATGTTGCTACTATAGCCCTGTGACGGGCCGTTATAATTGTAGTTATACCTGCCTTGGGGCCCTTGATGCAACTGTTGCATCAACACTTTGGTTTTTAGATCCTTCTCTTGTCGTGCCTTTTGTTGTCCCTTTACTCTTTCCCCTCTTTCGTAATACCTAGCCATTTCGAGGAGATCCCGGGGGTTTCTAGTCATCCATGTACTTTCTGCCCTCCTAATGTTCTCCTGAATTGGCCCGTGGAGCCCCTCTACAAAGTTTGTGGCAAAGTACCGTTGGCCCGTTTCAGACCCTATCTCTAGCCCACTGTGCGCTTTGAATGCTGCTTCATAACGCAGAAAGTACTGTGCTACTTCCTCACTTGCACCCTGTATCACAGCGGACAGTTTCTCCACATTCACATCAAATGGGGGTAACACCTTTTCTAGAGCCCTCAGGACTGCCATGCCATGCCCCCTTAGGGGTTCAGGATATTCCTCATGCAGTTTTCTATTTTTGCTCGCATCCATTACATCTTTCCATTTTATTGTTTCATTGTCTTTGGCACGAAAGGGGGTCCATATTTCTTCTGGGACAATGGCTAACAATATGTTATCTACATCCTCTATGGTAAATAACCCTGGTCTGAATAACTTTCCTACTTCTTTGTAGAATCCTGCCGGGTCTATACGGGGGTCGGGGATGGACTTGGTAATATGCATTAATTCAATTCGGGATAAAGGGACATACACATAGGTGCGCATCATGTTACCAGTGGCTGCCTCTATGGTGGGTTGGCACTCTCTCATTGGCATTAATAGTAACTTTTCCGTATTTGTTTGTTCACTCACAGGGGCCTGCGCTGGTGGCGAAACAGAGGATTGATGACTAAGAGCTTTCTCTTTTATTTTTTTATAATCTTTTAACAGTTTCTCCACCTTAGCCATTCTCCATTCTTCCGCCCCAGAATCATCCACTCTTATATTAGATAGCAGTTTCTTATCCAATTCCGTCCTAATCCTATTCCACTGGGACACATATCTAGGCTCCTTTTCCTCTTCTATATCATCCACCCTAATAAGAAGATATTTAATTACGTTTACTTGTATAGGCCAGCCAAGGCCCTCCATCAGACTCACCAGGGTGGACATGGACTGCGAGTGTATGGATGCTATCACACGATTAGCTACGTTTTGGCCCGCCTGGTCTGCATCTTTGAGTTTAGCCTCTCTTTCCCTCACCTCTCTTTCCCATGCCCTCTTTTCCTTCTCCCATTCAACACCGCCCCTTATGACTTCCGCTATTATGTCGGACATACATCCCCATAACTGAACACTGGACGCAGTCACTGGTAGTAACGCGACAGCGTCCTGATATGCTGAGGGCAGATCCGCAGTACTCTGTCCTCTCAATTTACAGTTACCCTCATGAAAGGTATATAGTTTAGTGGCCACTGTCCTAAATTCCAAAGGTGTCAAACGCCCCAATTGGTCCCGTAGGCTGTCATTGAGGGGTGTGCCATACAGCCCGGTCATAAGGATTTGCAAGTCTCCATCTCTATCCTTTTCTACAGTAGTCGTTCTCCTATGGTCTAGCAACCTATCTGGGTCTCCATACTTCATTGGGAATTCCACCCTTTCACCCTCACTGTCTGCCGGTGGAGCTGTAGCTCCTGGAAACAATAATTCAGTCGTTGTTTGTTCTGCTTCTAGCCCTATCACATCTTCATATCGAGGCACCGGCATGGCAGGATACATACCCCACTGTTCTTAATCATCATATGTCTATCCAACTGATCTAGCCTCTCACCCTTCTCTTTTATCTCTAGATCATGTAATTTTTGATTTACCGTTCTCTTCTGCTCCTTTGCTTTTTGTTTATTCTGAGCATTGCGCCTGCGCATTGCTTCTACCCTCCATAGTCGTATAGCCTCAAACTGTGCGGGTCTAACCCGTCTTTTTACTAACTCTATTTCTATTTTGGATATGCGGTCTATGTCAAAGGACCCGGTATCTGGCCAATTATGTTCAATCGAATCTTTTGTATATTCAGATCACTCCCTTAAAAACAATGTCGAGTTCAATCCATGTTTAATCAACATATCAAATGCAGGGGTTCCTTCAAGGGGGGCATAGTGTCTCTTGCCTATACCTCCCTTGTGGGAAGCCGTTTGACCCATCTTGGCGGTATACCGCAATTGCCTAAAACACTCACCTTTCCCAAATATGCACCTATTGGCTAAAAATAATAATACATCCTCCTGGCGTATCTAACATATCATATCATCATTTCAACATTACTTCTTCATAGACGGACTTACCACCATCCTCTTCACAAACCCTGAATCATTATTTCCTTATTCCATCATGCATCCGTCCATACCACTTATCTTAAGGGTCCCGCCAGAGTGTTCCGGACCCGAAGGGCGACAGCCTGCTGTTCCACCGCCAACGGAGCCGGAAAAACAAGGATGACGCGTTGGTTGCAATCAAAGGTGCAGATTCAGTTGTTGGGGCCCCGTGATCAATTCCTTCTCCGGTTCCGCCGCGGCGTTCCTCACCCAGTGACGGACTGTCGCTCCTTCGCATCCCACTTCTGACACCAAAATTGTGGGTGCGATTTCTCGCCGTCACCATAACCAGTACAAAAGGGACCCTATAAAAACTCAAACAGAAAAGAGTTGAGTAAACATTGCTTTATTAACACACAAGCATTCGCGAATGGGCCACAAGTTCAACCGTCTCGCAAAGCAAGTCGTCAAAGTGCCGCCCTTTCCCCTGCACATCGTGGTCCTTTTATACCCATCTGTTTTACATTGTCATACATTGCTGCACATAGATTATGTCCACCACAAGGCGGTTCCTCCCAGTCATGACTTTGCATCAACGGTCAACAGTTCAACATCTGCTATTGTGGTTTCCTGTTATCTGTTATTCGCTCTCTCTCGTGCCCCTCTGTGTCCTTATCTCTGTGCACGAGGCTGTGCTTACTCATTCCTTCCCCCACCCGTAATCTGCAGATAGTTTTAGCAGGCTCAGCATGCTTCGACATACAGTGACCAAACACAATTCTTCTGTTAAAAACAAGTTCTTGCCAGGTCAACAGGTCTTAAACGCCGCTGTATAAAGAGAATGCCTCTTCTTTTAACAAAAGGGTACATTCTTTTAACGCATATGGTGATTAGTACAAACTCCAAGTGTGAGCACAACATTACATATGCATGCGTACCTTCAGCTCACTTGGGGTGGATGCCCATTTAGTGTCAATAAGAAACTGCAGTACAATTTTAAACTGCTGAGACTTGTAAAACCATATGTGACAAACAGAAATTGTTGTTATAATGCCTAGATTGGATTATTGCAACGCATTTCTAGGCGGAGCCAGTAAAAACAATATTCAAAAGCTCCAGGTGCCCCAAAATGACACTGTACGCATCATTAAGAATATCCCTAGAAAGGTGCACATTACCACAGCCAGGAGAGAACTGCACTGGTTGCCAATGATTTTGCAGGTCTTTTTTAAGATCAGTACTATAACACATAGGTGCTTAAATGGTACTGCCCCTACCTTCCTTAAGGCCAGCCTCAGCCGTCAAAGCCAATGAAGATTGGCTAGATCCACTGACACTTTTTGACTATTTTGCCCTAGGGTAAGAGGGAAAGGACGGTCCTTTCCTTTTCAGGCTGCTTGGGTCTAGAATGGACTGCCAGCAGACTTGCGTAGGGAGAACTGTTTCCTTACCTTCCAGAAGGTATTGAAGACCTTCTTATTTAACTAAAATGTCCTCCTGGTTAAACGCTTCTGCCTTGTGTTGTCTCTCCGCATTTTGTCTCTGTCTTAATGTGTGACCTGATGCCTCCGGGCTGCGGCATGTGATAAATACATAAATAAAATAAAAATAAAAAATAATAAAAAAAAAAATATATAGATATATATTTCTGGTAATGGCTAACTGCAGCTGTGAGGTGGAAGTGCTAGTCATAAGGTAGACGTGCAAAAGGCAGTAGTGTAATGTGTCAGAGTCATGGAGGAAGTGGTTGCTGCATGTGGGCATATCTGAGCTTGATCATTCATAACTAGTCTGTATGCTGGGTTCCTCGCCTTTGCTCTCGGGCAGGGTTGTCCAACTCAAGCCTCAAGGGCCGCGATCCTGATGGGTTTTCAGGATATCCCTCATTAATATTCATGAGGAGAAATGTGCATACATCAGTGTATGCAATTGTACGGCGTGTGTACCGGCCCAGTTTTTCAATAATACCTGTAGATGAACCTGGGGGTGGACACACACACACCTTACCACGCACATGCGTGTGATTTATAACCGGGGAGCCTAGGAGGCTAACCACCAGCAATGAATGCCGCCTTTACGATCAGCGCCCTACTTAGGCCCGGATAAACAAACACTTACGGTATACAATGTAAAAAGAAACGGGTTAGTGGTCGCACAACTAAGAACTTCACTGACTGCAATACACTGCTAACAAATATTATCTTTATAATAAATATTAAATATAATGATAGCAGCCCAGTAATCATCACTAGAACAGTGGCTGTAGTGAACCTGACATGCCAGCTGCTAGAGGGCCACCTAAAGCAAACGTCTTGTACATATAATAGAAATCAGTAAGTGGGGAAATCCGCGGAAAAAAATACCAGTGAATAGTACAATAGGGTCTAGTAACAGCCTCTCGCACCCATGGTCCAAAGTCTCTGCTGGATAAACGGAACATGAGATCCAACCTTATCAGAGGGCCAGGTACCCTGTATCGTTATTACAATGCGTGTTTATTTCCTTCAGCAAGTACAGGCATGTTTCAATTAATAGCTGAAAACCTCTCCTCCAACTGTGTAACCAGTGTGCTTCACACTTCTGACCTGTCACCTACGTGTTACACACAAACAATACCACACAATTTCACGGACACATTGGTGTGGGCGATACTCATCCCACACAGTGTTGCATTCGTGCTGCACCCAGGGTAAACACTGGCAAAGCTGGAAGAAAATAAACTGCTCTGTCCCACTACAGCACTCGCATACAGCACTCGCACACTCTGTAGGCTACAGCATTGGCACACTCTGCAGGCTACAGCACTCCCACACTCTGCAGGCTACAGCATTGGCACACTCTGCAGGCTACAGCACTCCCACACTCTGCAGGCTACAGCACTCGCACACTCTGCAGGCTACAGCACTCCCACACTCTGCAGGCTACAGCACTCCCACACTCTGCAGGCAGGACACAATTAGCTGAGGGAGATATACGACGAGCCTCTATAAAAAAAACAAAAATGTTTTAAAGTGAGACCTCCCCACTGGATTAGGTCCTTCTATGCCGGCTGTCAAACAGGAGTCATGCCGAGTCGGCTGTGGGAGTAAGTGCACTGTGATCTGCACTCCAGCAGAGCTAAAAATAATGCTGCCTCACCATCAGCCCAGACACATGGACATAGCCACTCTGTGGAAATGCTGAATCGCACACGATCTGTCCCGAACTGTACGTCCAAAACATGGGAGACCTCAGGGCCAGATGACTCCGACCCAGGGTTCACACTTCACGTCACAAGCCATGGCCCGCGTAACATGCACATACAAGAGCAGCCGCTGTTTACGTAGCAAATATCTGGCCGGACTCAAATGGCGAGGTGTAAACTTACTAAAGTGTAATTTCCCAAAGGCCACGACCAGAGTAAAACACAGTTCCTCACTAGTGCATCCGATTAATCCCCCCTCCCCCCTGTCTCTGCACATTGCTGCTCAGCAAGGGCAGGGCGGGCCGGGCGACCGCCCAGGGGGCCATTATCCCCCTGCCACGCCAGCTCAGGGGAGTCTTTCAAGGGCTCCCCCAAGCTGGCGTAGTGAGAGAAGGTGCAGCAGGCGCCCTTTTGTCATTAAATGCGCCAGTGGCAGACAGGAGCATTTAATAACAATAGGGTGGTGATGCTTTGCATCAGCACCCCCTTCAGATGATTACCTCCACGCTCCGACTAGCATGAGCACCCTATTCCAGTGATTAACTCCCTGTCAGGTGGCAGAGAGGGGAGTTAGAAAAAAAATATTGGCGCCCCCCCCATTGACCAGGGAGGCTGGCACATTTTTTTTTAAACAGCCCAGGGCACTGTCGCTGCTAAGGCCGGACCTGCTTAAGCAGGCACTATTCTGTGTCCAAATATAAAACATGTTACGATATATTCTTCTGGGACCAACAAGCAAAACACAAGAGAAACATGAGGCCATACGAAACACGGTATAGGTGTCCCACCATTACACAAATGAAACAATCAGAGCCTCTGCCACAGACAGTAAGGGAAACGGAGCGCCCATTTCACGTGGAGTGCTTACCTTTTTTCTCAGAAAATATGATGCAAGCGTACAAGCTGAACACAAGTTTCCAATGGATTTGGTCCCCCTCGTAAACTCCCTCTCATACCTTGATGCTGAAACTCATAGCGAGGAACCACTTTAAGACTCACTGTCCCCATAACTGAATTGTAATGCCGGGCTCATGGTCACCATAAGACGGCTATCAGCAGTCTCCCCTCCCAGCGCTGCAATGCGGTCGCCTTCCTCTAACTTTAGATACCAGATTAGTGCAGTAAAAAAGAAGTCTTTAAGCAACACCTACATTCCAGGTTATTTACAATTAGGTGGGGGGAGACAAGCAGAGCGTTCCAAAGCCTGGATGCCTGCACTGAGAATGAAGGCCAACCTCATCTAACATATCTACATTTCTGAATACTGACATGCCCAAATGAGGTCAAGCCCAGGACACGGGTGTGTAAATAGTGGCAGAATCTACTCTTGAAGAAGGAAGAAGCGATGGTCTAGTAGGGTTTATGTGCAAGACTTGGTTACTTAGTTTCAGGATGCTTGGATCCTATTATGGTTCTACGTGATTTCGCCAACCTATTTTTGGTCGTGGTACTTTTCATCGCCGGATTTTACATCGCCAGAAACCCTGTTTTTGTTTTTTTTTAATTATGGGAGGGGTTCCCCCCTAGACCCACCCTTACTATTATAATAATACCCCAACCCCAACCAAACACCCCCCAAAATAAAAAAATTAAAAAACGGGGTTTCTGGCGATGTAAAGTCCGGCGATGAAAAGTACCAAGACCAAAAATAGGTCGGCGAAATGCGTGTATACCCCTATTATAGGTTCAGTGGGAACTCAAGAGATCGACCTGGTATGGGTATTTGGGCTCTTCTCTTATCCAGAATCTCCTTCATGCGAAGACGAAGAGGACCCAATGAGAGACCTGCTCACATACAGCCATGCCAGACATGGACCAATCACGGACCACAGTGGTCCCAGTCGTCTTTCACAGCACACCAGACTCGCTGGCACCCAGGATGTGTATTGAAACTAGACAGTCCAGCCCATATCCTGGAGGCACACACACAAGGCATGCAGAAGCCTGCAAATGTTTGGCGTTTCGTGGGAGAATGCATGACCAAATAAGGACTGTCCTGGGTCTGCTCGACCTGGGGAAGGCACAGGGACAAGCTGGCCAAAGGACAGAAAAAAGGACCTTGTGGAATACCTATTTTGGGGCCAAGCCACTGTCCAGGACCAAACGCTGTAAACGCGATATGAACTGAAAGAAAGGGTTACAAATATATGAAAAATAACATCTGCCACCAGCTCTGTCCAAGTCACATCTGTACTTCTACCGGAAAAATCCTTTGAATGTGTCTCGGGCTTTAAAAACCAAAGGAAGACCCCAGCGTACTGTATTGTAAGGTACTTTGGGCACTGGGAAAATTTTGCAAAGAACTTGCAACAAAGTGAAACGCTATGGGAAACAAAGTCTCCCAATACTGACTGTCTTTAAGGGCATGTCAGTTTCCCCATAACAAATTGAGCGAAAACCCAGCTGAGTGCAGCAGAAGGTTGTGCTCCACTGGCAAACGTCAGGCTAGGATGGTCAGAAAACAGTAAATAGTTGGGGGATTCACACCTGTAGGGAAAATTACACATAAATCTTTCCTAATAATGTTCACGCTGGCTTTGCCCATTCATTTGAATGCTGGCTGCACCAATATGAGACAGTAGTCCCATGTAAGAACATACTCCTGTTTGCTTTGTGCATAATATATATAACCAAAAAAATGATGGGTGGAGGGTTTTGAATAAATAGGGACCACTTGCACTGCTCTGGCCAACCTTCCACACCACCGTTTTTTAGCCCATTTGCGCCATTGCAAAAGGGGTCCAGCCATATGCAAATCAGTTAGGTACTGACACCAATGGAAACAGCCCAGCCAGAACTGCTAGGCCTGGTCCCCTCTGCATGGAAACACAAGCAACCCCAGACATGTGTTTGCCTTGTTTGCCCTCATCAGTGAGGTGCAGCTTGGCTCCCTAAGGCTCAGAGAGCAAGTGACCCATGTCTGGGCATAACCTCTCTCACACCCATTAGGGGTGAGGTCAAGCCTGATTTCAATATGTTTTTTCCCCTCTGTAATGGCTTTGCAGGCTGAAAAACAATGGTCTTGAGGGTTGCCCAGAGCTGAGCCTGTGGTTATGTTTTATTCAAAACCTTCTGGTTCTGCTTTGCGCATAATGGCAGTAATGCTACTATAAGAAAACATGTCCACACTGGCTATGCCAATATATGGCAGTATCCTCACAAAAGAACATATTCTAAAACATGTCTAAACTGGCTGCACCAATGTAGGCCAGTCTAGACATGTAATAACACTTATGTGTTCTTTACCCTTGCTTCGCCAAAATGCTATTCTAGCTACATAATAACACTTATCAAGCTTACTTTATCATAGATACCCAGAATAGAATGCCAAGCTACAATAAGAAATAGCTAGCTAGACTGGCTGTACCAAAAGGCCAGTCTAGCGATGTAATAACACATATCATCTTTGCTTTATCAACAGCATGTTTACTCGGCTTCTTTAATAGATGTCCAGTAAAAAATGATGTTGTTGCTTCACCTCCGATCACCGACCGCATCTGCCAAAATCAGCTGTCTGCCCAGCACAAACACAACTGCACACACAACATTCACTTGTTAATTCACACACAGAGTACACTGCCTCATTCCACATGCATCCATACATCACACGTTCACACATTATCTAACTATTATTCATGAAAAATTCATCTTACATGCAGCGCCGGTCTAGAGTCCTCTCCACTCTGCCAGCGGCTCCAGAACACCCTCCTGCACAGCATGAACAGGAAACAGGAAGCAAATCGCGCTTCCTGGTTTTTGCACATGAGCTCAGAAATGGAAGTGCTCTATTGACATCACTCTGATCTGTTTGAATGTGCATCGAGGTGCAGGAGCACCCACTCGCAGATTCAAACTTTCAGTTCCCCAGCTTGCATCTGCAGTGGTCCAAGCAATGCTGGGGAAGCAAAACGCTTTTCCTTTTCCATTGGACATGTTGGCAGGGAATCTAGCAGCTGAGGGAGCGCTCAATGATTCCACTGGGCTGCCACAGCTCCATCATGTTGGGCGAGGGCACTGGTGGTTCGGGACCCCTTTGCCCATTATGGAAGAGCATCCATGCCCCCCTGGAGAAACCCAGCCCTGCTGGACAGGTACATCCACCCAGCATTAGAGACACGCTGGAGCCAGCTATACAGGTGCAGAATAGCATCAGTACAAGCAGACCCAGCCCAATTGGACAGTCATTCTGGTCCAGGATTAGTGGCGTACAATGTCAAGCAATACAGTTGTAATGAGGCCACCAGTATGCAGGGCTGAATCGAGGGTACACGCGGGTGGACGCAGTCCCCCCCCCACTTTTTTCAGAGGGCACTTTCATATGCTAATTATTGGTGACACCACATTCAATTGGTATATTAATGAGTCCCCCCACTTTTTATTTTAGGTCTTGACCCCTGCCAGTTTGTGTGGGCCAGGCAAAGCTGGACAGTCATTCTGGTCCAGCATTAGTGGCGTACAATGTCAAGCAATACAGTTGTACTGAGGCCACCAGTATGTGTGGACCAGGCAAACTGGACAGGCATACCAGCTCAGAATTAGCAACACACCTGGTTCAGCAAGATAAGTGCACACAGGCCATTGGTACAGGTGCTACATGTTAAGCAGTGCATCACTGTGCAGAGAAGTTGCACAGACGGCTTCAGTTCTGTTAGTGCAGGTGCATTGGGAGTATCAGTACAGGATTACTGGTACCAGTAGTACTGCCCACCCATGGTAAAGTACCCAGTAGTGGCAATGATCCGCTACCTGCGTATACCCTATTGTAGAGTGTTTCTGTTAGAGACACTACCACTGCATCAACTAAATACAAAATGCAAATACATTTGCATTTAGCATACTGAACCCAGTAACACAGGAGTGCTGGGGTCCATCAGTACAGGTGCAGTGGACGCACCAATATAGAAGCACAGGACCCTGTTGTACAGTAGAGACACACTGGGTCCAGCTGTACATGAGTACTAATTGCAGCAGTACAACAACACATGTCCCAGCAGTTCAAAATCACGGATCCATATCATTGCTGAAGCCCTGGCAGGTTTCACATGGCAGTGTAAGCCAATTGACCTTTCTTGCCACATTCATTATTCTCATTGATTTTGTAGCAGAAATCACTGTTGGAGATATGCGCTCTGCGCCACAGCGCATGCTTAGAGTCTCCTGCAGAGTGCACTTGATGCAGTCAGTCAGTATAGGTACTGCAGGAAGGAAATTAAGAGTAGAGTGCTGGTGCTGCAGAAAGTCAGCGATGAGTTCAATGTGAGTACTGCAGGAAGGAAGTAATGAGTAGGGATTCTGTGTTGCACAGAATCCATGATGAGTACAATGTGTAAAATGTACATTTTGATCATCAATGCATCAGCTATGGACCGCACAGTTTATTAGTGTGTCTGCATCTACTCTGACTGCAGGACTAGTCTCATTGTTTCAGGAACTTCATGAATGGCTGTTTGCGGCACTCTAACAAGAAGTAGTGATGATCAAAACCACAAAGAAGCAGAAATGCTCCTTAAGGCTTGATCACCACTCTATGAGCTGGATTTTTTCCTTTTTTCTTTTTGAAGTCGAGTAAAAGAATATGTACAAAATCCAAATAAGGTTCCCAAATGATAATTCCCTGTTAACCTGGTGAGAAAGGATTACAACTTCAAATGGAAAGAACAGAATGTTGCATGGGTACACATCAATTGTAGTCAAGTACTTGTTCTGATGAAGGCCATGAAAGAGAGAGCAGCAACAGAGTTTGGTTCTGCAGAAAGCCGAAACACAGTGTGTCGTCACTATTGTTGCTAAAGATTCAATTTGAAACTTTTTATCGATATAATTGTTTACAAATTAGAGATATACCATGCCAATGTTGTGTTATGACAATTGACTTTGAACTAGTTGAACTCTTAAGTTGGTCTGTGAAGACCTGTCCCATGTAATTGGTGGTGTTTTTATATTTTTTTTAAAATGTTTTTTCATTAAAAATGATGTATGACATTTTGAAAAGCTTATTGCTCTTTGTGTACACCCAACATTTGTTTTGCAATAATTTGTCAAGAAAAATGATTAATGCAATAAGTACGAATATTGTTTCTAAGTAATATGGTATTTTTTCAGTCCTAGACAATTTTTGTTTTCCATTATGTAATTCAGTCATGCATAGTAACAGCCGATGTGCCATGACATAAAATGTTTCTGTGCACATCTGCATTGTGTGCACTGCAAAGGGGCTGGCATGCTGTACTTAGTTTGTCTTTGCACATCGGTGTGTGCCTGGCTGTTTAGGAATATGTATGTGTGTGTTTATTTATGCCCATCCTTCTTTCTAATCAAGTTATCTATGCTTGTGTGTGTGTTTGTGTCTTGGGGTGTGCGTTTGGTCTAGGGTGAATGGTGTGTAGTATTCCTGTGTATTTGTGTCCTCCTAACATTCCTGCTTTTTTTTAACAAGTTGTCCGTGTTTGTTCATGGTCGTTTCTTTCTTTTTGTATTTGCTGTTTGAGCATGTTATCCGTGTTGGTGCCCCCGCGCCCTTCCATGTCCGCTGTTTGAGCATGTTATCTGTGCTAGTTTGCATTTGTGCCTGCGCACCACCCATAAGTCATTTTTTCTGTAATGCCTTCATCACTCCCGCCCGGGCATCTCTACCTGTGAGAGCTCATTTGCATTTTGAAGGTCAGACTCTGAGGAATCTGTAATTTGCCGCTTCTGCCTGAGTGGGGGAGGGGACTGGTTCCTCCCCTCGGCAGCAGCGCATGAGACTAAAAGGCCCATGTATATTCCTCCCATCACTGACCTGCCAGCGCAGACAAACGATATCCCTCTAAAAGCCGAAGACATGAATGAAAAGGTGCGCTGAAGCCAAGGGAGGCCACCTCCAGCTGCACAGTGGAGCACAGTATGATATGATAGGTTATTTATAACATGCTTTATACCCAGAGGTTTCTAAGCGCGGACCCGGGGATCGAACCCATGTTGCTCCGTGTCATCTTGCTTCCAAGGCAATCACGTTGCCGTTGAGCTATCCTCCCGAGACAGTGGAGCACACTGGAGCACACTGGAGCACACTGCTAACTATCATCCAATCGCAAAGACCAGTCAAGAAAGCTCCTTAAAATATATGGTGAGGTCCACCCTGCAGCAAGAGCATGCCTTGTGAAGACTTACTGGCCTTCTTTGAAAACAATATCTCAAAGATATGGAATGATCAACCCGCCCTCTGATGTGGTTAAAACCTGTACAGCAAACCCATGTCCTTAAAGTAGCCACTAACATGAGAGCCTGGAATGCCCTCATAGACCCTTGTCTGTCTTCATAGATTAAGGACACATTAACACTGTGGCACCATATCTACATTCATCTCTGAACCCATGCAAGCTTCCTCAGGAGTTTAACCAGGGGATCATTGCCCCCTTCTGAGAACACCAGCTGAACCTAAGGACCTAGTGAACCACGGGTCCATAGCCAACCTCCCGTGTCCTGCCAACATTCCGGAAAGGGAAATCGCTGGGCAATTGCAGCACTTCTTGGAATCCAACTGCTGTTTCTAGCATTGGTACAATTCCAGAGGGAGACGGGGAGGAGAGTGCTCTCATTCGCTCGCACCCATTCCCTATCTATGTTGATAAAGCCTTACAACCTTTGGAACAAAACACGTCTACCTACTTGAGAGATACAACTGACCTAAGTCATTCTGGGATGCTCAGCTGGCTACCATCAGGCTCCCAGGTTTTCTATAGCAAGTTGCTGATTCCTTTCTGGGTTGCTGCTGGGCCCCGAGGCACTGGCACCTGGTGTGCTGTGGCAATGACAGTGACTGGTCGTGTGGAGCATTTGGAAGGAATTTGCCCCATTGCAGCGGCGTGTGGCGGTGGCATTGCCTTGCTCTGCATATCAATCACTATATGCAATCTCGGTCATAGTGAGGCCGGACCTCATGCTGGGTTGCTTGGAGGGAAGACCATGGGACTCAGCAGTGTACAGGAGTGGATTGCTTCTAATTTATTTTGAAATGGCAACTTTGATAGATAGTTGTATACTAATGCATCGTGAATGACCAGGGGCTATGCTCCCCATAAACCCAACAAACAGGGAGGGATGGTCCGAACACATGCAGTCAGAATACTTATGTGCGGAACCATCTTCAGAGATATCGTCAATTAAAATTGAAAACGTAAACATTGAGATTTCTGAATCGCGAGTGAGACGAATAATGAATTATCTATTTATTTTATTTATTGTGCATTTATAAGGCGCTTAAACATCTCGCAAGTGTTTCAAAGCGCCAAGATAATCTAGCTACCTCACATGCCCCAGATCCCCATGGAATAGCGAGCAGCTTAATAGAAATGTGAGACACCTCGAGCAAGATCTTGGTCTCTACAGTATTCAAGGAATTTGTCAATTTTTGGATGTGCTGCCAGTTTCTCCCTCCACTAGAAACAGGCTTCAGAGCTGACTTGTCTACTTCTCATAACAGCCGAGGCCTGTTTGCATTCACCCAAAAGGCACAAGAAGAGAATGCGTGACCCTTACATGTGCCCTTTATGGCTCAGTCAACAGCTTCCGATAGGTTGCCTAGAGGCAAATTATGGATCACATTTACAGCATCAGGAATTGACCCTGGGCTTCTTAATTGAAATCTACTTTGATAATTCATCACTAAAGGAAAGATTCTACTGATGCCCCAGGCGCCATGACTAACCTTAGAACTGCCCACACCAGCTTAGATCAGAGTATGTGCTTCCCCCCCCCTTGAGGGTTCGAAATCGAGGGCAGCTGGGAGCTATTGAGGCATCATGCTGGAGGTAAATCTTCCAATTTGCCCTCAAAATAATCCACAGCATCACGACTTGGCAATTCCACCGGTAGTCATTCTGGAAAAATGTATAATTTGGTGGTGTGGGAAAAATTGGGGTAATTCCGTTACCACCGAACAGATTGTGCATAATGGAAATCCCTAACTTTTTTCCTGAACTGCTGAACTCGGGATGAGGCCCCATGTCCCGAACTCTCAATGAAAGAAGCTATGGTGCCAGGGGACCAGAGGAGTGCAAAGGCATTTCCTCATTATACAATTCTATAACGTTCTATATAGAGATTTGTGCCATATTCCTCTTGTATCTAAGGGATGTAATTGATTGGTAATTTATCACTGAATTCATAGGTATTCATTTTATCAATCTGGGAGGGATAAAGAGCCGAATTGACCCTGCTGGGTTTCGAACCTGTGACCACAAGATACACACAGATCTCTGAAGTGAGAACGTAACTCGCTGAGCTATTTTACCAGGAAAAGTGCCTGTAAGTTTGACTTTGGTTGGAACTGTGATGAAGTCCAGGAATTCGTCCCTTCTCCCCAACGGGGAGCCCCCCTGTGAGGCTAGGGATGTGAGCCTGTCCTGCAAATCCCTCCCTAGGGGTCGAGACAAGTGGGGCCTCACCGGGAGAGGCTATCTCTTTAGGGACAAGAAATCCTGTTCCTGTGAGGAACTCCCTATGAAACATCATGACAATTCCTCTTTAAGCATCTCTTATAAGAACATGCATGAAGATCAAAGCAATATGTGCTACTGTCACCCAGAAACTGTAAATATTTCTTTAAAGGAAAAATCCCATTCAACTGGGACAAGGAGGATGACCTATGGAGGAGCAGAGGAACCATATGAGAGAGAGAAACAGGAAACCTCGGATGTACGCCGGGGAAGCCCCAAGACTATGTCACGCACAAGGAGGGAGGAGAATGGCAAAGAGAAAAACCCATGAGTTACAAAACGGGTAAATTGCCTAATACAGAGAGAGAGCGAGCTGGGTGTGCAGTGTCCTGTGACCAGAAAGCAGAATTAAATGTGCAGCATCTTACCGGGAGGAAAGCCAAAGAAGTGAAGCTGGACACAGAACGTCCTGGAGTCCTGAAAAAGAGAGAGAGAGAGAGAGAGAGAGAGAGAGAGAGAGAGAGAGAGAGAGAGAGAGAGAGAGAGAGAGAGAGAGAGAGAGAGAGAGAGAGAGAGAGAGAGAGAGAGAGAGAGAGAGAGAGAGAGAGAGAGAGAGAGAGAGAGAGAGAGAGAGAGAGAGAGAGAGAGAGAGAGAGAGAGAGAGAGAGAGAGAGAGAGAGAGAGAGAGAGAGAGAGAGAGAGAGAGAGAGAGAGAGAGAGAGAGAGAGAGAGGTGGCGTGACTACAAAAGACTCGTGGTGGACCAGGGTTCCAATAAACCACGCCAAAACCACTTGGAAACCATAGAGGCAGAACCTATCGGTAATAGAAATACTGTGTGGCCATCCTTGATGATGGCATGAGAGAAGGGACATTGCAGGAACACAAGAGACTGCACTGGCGAAGGAGGGAACAAACCCAGAGCAAGTAGAAGTACTGGTGACATTATCCCTGCAAGCACAAGATAACAGAGAAAACGTGAGACTCGGGAGGGGAGGGGAGATGCATTATGGAACCAATCATACTTGTTTTAGTCAAGATAAAGCAATAAGGATATTGACGCCTCAAGAAGTAAAGGCAAATCACTATTGAAATATTCATACTAGTGACAGTGAAGGCCAAGAAAGTAGAATAAAAGGAGAGAGGAAATTACCCAGCACAAAATGCTGAAGAGAAAGCTGTGTCAGAATATATGTCCAGAGATAGACATCAAAAAGGGATCAAATATTATGAACCATATGGAAAGGGATAGACTATAAGAGGAGAGCTTTATACACATTGGATAACTTTACCATGGGAAGAGAGAAGAGCAACTCTGTAGAGGGAAGCAAGAGGAGAATAATAAAACCCAAAAAAGTAACAATCAAAGAGAGAGCAAACAAAAGTGCAGTGACGTGTTGAATGAACTGTATTAACTGATTGAAATAGACACCATACACTATCTGAAAATCAGCTACTGAATCAGAACTTTGCAGGAAGGAAAAACCCTCAAGGGAAGGGAGTCATTTTCCTGTCTTTAGTTGTTGTTATACTGGTAGGGTCAGTTAGGCTTAGTTTCTGCAGAGGACCTATTCTGTTAAGACATTCACCGATAAACACCTTAGTTCGTTTTGTTAGGAAAGGGACACCTTATGGCACAGGCAAAGACAGGCCTTTTTCCTTCTCTTTAACAAACCTCATAGTGAAATGACTTATCAGAGTCTGTGTCCTTCTTCTGACCTGCCACAGTAGCCAGTGCAAATACCTTGGCAAAAATCCCCACATGCTATAATTTTAAAGCTGAAGAAGAGAAACCTGATCTTACTTGAAAAATCCTGTAGAAAATACAATTTGACATAAAATATATAATGCTTAGGACCCGGATTCAGGACTTCAAAAATAAATTCTTAAGGAAATTACAATAAGTTCGAAAAGTGAAATAATTTCAAAATTCAAAAATGAGGAAACGAGAAATACAATTGAAAATTGTGAAAGGCAATGTTATGACAGTTTAAATGGTTTGAAAGCTCCATTTGTGTGCAGTCCTTTGGACCAGTGTCCCGATGAGTGATGGGCAGAGCCCTGAAAGTAATTCTTCTGTTATGGGGAGCCAGTGCAGGAATATCAGTGCTTGATTAAAAGGGTCTCTACCCTTAAACCCAGTGCCAGGTTGATAGATCACATTGTCACGCTGTCGAAGGCCTCCCTTGCGGGAAGCGACGCGCCCAATTGCCATTTCCACTTTTTGGTGATGGTCCAGCCTTAGTATTTAACGTTTTGAGAAGGTGTAGTTGTTAGGGGTGAGCAAAATGGTCACCCGCACAGCAAAAAGTGTGGAATCGGCACTTGAATCCTGTTCTGCGAAATCAGCATTATGGTACCACCGTCACTGAAACTGCCCGCTTTTGCACGGTGCATGGTGTTTCGTTCCCATGTTAGTTTGGAGTCGCGCAACAAGAAACTTAGCACAGGTCTTTTTACCGATCCGTGTTAGTTTCGCGCAGCGGCTTGAACACTTTGCATGGTTTTTCGATTCGTATGAGAAACTTTGTGCAGGTCTTTTTCTATCTGAGCTAGTTTTATGCAGCGGATGCCTGGGCCCTTGCCCAAATGTCTTTCCAGTGTTTGTCCAAGAGAGGCATAGCGTGGTGGTCCCTATGCCAGTTTCTCATGAAAGACCATTGCATTGGAAAAGAACTGAGAAGGTCATGGCATATAGAGAAAGAACAGGTACCAACAACCCACTTCCCAATGCAGTGAGAGATCTGGTGCCATCAGTCCATGTCTCACTTGAAAATGTTGCTTTGCGTCAGGTGGAAATCCTGCTTGCCTTTCTGAAAAGAATTAATTTCCCCATTCTTGCAAAGATCTCAAATGCACCCATCCCCCCATTCCCACCCTGCTTTAAAAGGAAGGGGATGGAAGGTGGGGAAACATGCTGATTCCCAGGAATGGGGGCGAGAATGGAGGGGAAGGAGGTAAGAGCTCCTGGGGTAGTCAACACAGACCTCATTTCTTGGTTCCGATATCGTGCCTGTGGTCGTGCGTGCTTGCGACGCCAGGGAACCCAAGTCTTGCTCATTGCAGGTAAGCCTGTGTCTGTGAGATGGACCGCGGCTACTGCACCTAACCGGGATCTTGTATTCCAACCTGGAAGGCCAATTTCTGTCCGAGTACGAATCAATTTCTCGATTCATGATAAGTGCAAGGGCATTTAATGTGGGTACCTTTGCTAGAGTGTGGGCCATCTAGATATCGAGTGTGGGCTTCCTCGAGCCCTGCGGCCTATGGGAGAAGGCGCCTGAAAGATGAAGGAGTCTGATCATAATGCTGTTGGTATAGCCATACTCGAACTGTCTGACTAATGCTGGATGCATGTGCAGATCTGAGTCCTGCAAAAAGGGGGCGGGGGGACGTCGATGACGTTTTGGTAAGTGACGTCATAGGAAGGGAACGTTTCCTTAAGTTAGAAATGGACATTTCATTCGACTTGTTTTTTTTACAGTTGAAGAAAGTGCACAGGACAAATAAACATTTGCCTATTCCATTGCTCGCTAATTATACAACATAGCCACCTTTTTGATCTAAAATTCATTAACAAACTATAGCATATGTCAAAATAAGACATTTTTACTTCCCTAAATTATGCGGTTCATGTGGTCTTGTGGCTAAGTGCCTGATCCACAGAAGCTTTTTATAATGACGCAATCCCATGGGAAAACGCTCTGTGAATCAGGCTCTAAGTGTTTTGGCACGTCTGGGGTTCGAATCCTAGTGGTGGCACTTCCCACTTTAAGTCAAGCAGGAGCAGCACCTTTTAAACACACGGGGACGGTGTCCGCCCTCTGAAAATAGTGGGCGGATGCCATCCACCTTGTAGGGCCCAGGGGTGCTGGGCCCTGCGTCTGAAGGGCTCTGCATGGCAGGCCCTCTGCCCCCTGGTGCCGCGCTGGTGCAGCGCAGTAACTGGACGCAGATGCAGGAGTCTGGTGACATTGACTGGCGAGCGGGAGCACCGCTCGCCTCTTTATTAACATGGACACATGGTGTGTGCCACGTGCCCACAACATGTGTCGGTGCACGAGCCCAGGAGGAACTCAAGTCACAACATCCCATGCCAAGGGTAAACGTTCAAACAGTGACATGACGCAGCCCTCGACACGTTCTTGGAGCATGTGCATGGAAATCACTCTATCACTTGCAAACGTAAACCCATTTTGATCAGGCAGAGTTGATCATGGGGGTGGCAAATACATTAGGCAATCTTTAATACACAGGGAAGTGGGAACTTCCACCAGCAGCGGAGTGCACAGTCTCTGGGTCCACTTTAAGCCTGCCAACTATGTAAGGGATATCCGCTCCCACGACAGGAGCTCTTCACTGCTGCGGCAGTTCTTGCCGCCCATTCTTGCATGTGGCAGAGGCCTCATTTTCTCTCTCCCCACTGCGGGAGCACTTCATGTTGGAGACGCGGGAGTTCTTACCACCACGGTGGCAACGTCCCGGGCCGTCCTCTCAGGCGGACTCTTCTCATCAGCTAATGTGGCCACACCTGACCGCACCAGCCTTTTTCTCTCCCAAGTGGGATTGAAGTCTTTCTTGTAGTGGCGGACGCCATGCCACCTCCTCCCCCTACAGGCGGGAGCAGCATTGATGCCACCACAGGCTGCAGTGGTCTGCCCTGATGCCCTGGTGCAGCAGCGGTCACAGTGGCCACGCCACAGGCAGCCCCCAAAGTGTTTATGGATGGTGGCAACCAAAGCCACAAGGACAGGACAGCAGACTGGCCACCGAGCCCTGCCCAGGCTCCCTCGGGCCGCAGCCATCACCAGCAGCTGTCTGGGCCACGTCATGGACAGGATCCCCCAGGCGGGAGTAGTTTGTTCCTTGCATTCCGGCATATCTTTGAAGGGCTGGGGAGGCCAGCAGATCTGTTGTGTGTTGAGGGCTGCGGGGTGTGGTGGGGTGCGCTCCTCCTGATGGCCACTATTTCAGCCTGGACCGGCTCCCCCGTCCGTGAGCGAGTTCTTGTTGGGCGTCGGTGAAACCGACATGTGTTGAGGGCTTAGGCTCTCCTTGCCGCTCTAGCTTCTCCAGGAGCGAGCTTGGGCAGGGCCGGGGAGACTAGCATCCTGGCAGGGGCCAGGCCCTGTGCCCTTCACTGTGTGCAAACTCCCTCTGCGGGGAGCGAGCTTGGCCATGCTGGCAGCATGGCGGGGGCAGGCTGAGCCCCTTTCAGCTCGGGATCGGCAGGGCTTGATCCCATCCTCGTCGCCAGTTGTTCTAGGGCACATGGGTGCTTGGCCCTGCGTCTGAAGGGCTCTGCATCGCAGACCCTCTGCCCCTCGGAATTGTGCGGCGCAGCGCAGTAACTGGACGCAGAGGCAGGACTCTGGTGGCATTGACTGGTGAGCAGGAGCACCGCTCGCCTCTTTATTAACATGGACCACACGTGTCAGTGCACAATCCCAGGAGGGGCTCAAGTCACAACACACCCGATGCGCGAAAGGAAAAGGAGACGGGAAAAGGGAGGCAAAGGGAAGGGGAGGGAGGGCTTTTGTTTGGTTTGTGTATGGTGCCACAGTAAGCAGATTATCATGCAAGTCTATACAAAAGAAACCATCTGATTGAATCAATAAAATAAGCTCTGGCCAGGTCCCCCATGGGCGAGATTTTCCGCTAGCATGCAGGGAAGGGGATGCAATGCATGATCATATACAGTGCCAGCCCCAGGCGTGCCAGCGCCCTGTGTGAGATTTGTGCACCCCCCAGCTACCCGCCCCGCCCACCACAAATGCAGAACAGCAGGGGACTCAGTTCTGTTGTGTGTCTGATACTAGAACAAGTATCAGCCAAACAGCAGAACTGAGCCCCTTGCTGTTCTTGCAATGTGTGTTTAAGGGTGTCTTGCCTCCAGCTCAGTATCATGTAAACAGCGCCGATTTTTGGGCAAAAAAACTCATGGTCGTACGTTCTCTTGGACAATAGGAGGCAACATGATTCCAATTGTGGAGGATATCCTCTATTTGGGTTACACTTTGTATGCCTTTCCCACAATTGGTCAAATGCCAGCAGAACTAGCTTGCAAGACTTCACAACTAACATCTCAGATGGAGAAGATCCATTGCCTCTATTGCAGATTCTCTCTGGTCCCTGTAATAAAGTTCTACATGTCCAAAGTAGTTCCAGTTCTTATGTATGGGCTGGAAGCAGGACCGTTGGCTTGGGGTACGAACTGGCAGCGAATTCAGGGTATAATGTGGAAGAAAGTGCTGGGTCTGCCCAATAGCTTATCGACAACAAGCTTGAGATATGAATTGGGTCTAAGATCACTGAAATCTCAGGCAGACTGGAGATTGCCATCCCTGTATAGGTTGATCATGGTTCTTCAAGACAATACTTTATATGAGGATCTACTGATGCATCTCAAATTCGAGCGCTCATCAGTTTTGAGGAATTTAGAGACTTTGGCGGGAAAAATCCTCGCTTAATGTGACAGTGATTTGGACACCCTAATTTCCAATCTTATGAAAACGAAGAAGGCACTGATGACCGTGGATTGGATTATTACCATAGATCAAATGCTGAGGTCGAATGTTGCCGCCTAATTTTCACCTTGTGATAAGAAACTGGGTTCTCTTCCAAAATACCTAAGGGTTCTCTTACAAAATACCTAATTAAGTTCCCAGACCACAAGATGAGGAGACATTTTTTGAGAGTCCGACTTAATGTAATACATGTTGGTGTAGTTTTGGACCGTTGGGGCTCAAAGGGGAACCCTAAATCTTAGTGTGCTGAATGCGACGACCCAAAAAACAGACTATTGAACACCTATTGAGAATCTGTCAAGGGACGTGGGAGTTAAGGGAGAAATATCTTGGCCCATTTGTAGATTTTGTAGACCGGCTCTTGACAAGAATGTTTCGGGAAAGGTTGGTAGCAGGACACGAGACAGCCCTGACAATAAACGTAGTCCGTGTCCTGCAACAGATAGAGAGAATTCCTAGGGAATATTGCGATGAATTTTAAGTACGTTTTGTTTGTTTCTTTTTATGATTAGGAAATGATGAAATTTGTGTTCATGTTTGGAAAAATAATGAAATTTGCATGTGATTGTCTTTTGTATTTGTGAAAAACTAAAATTTTGTTTGTACTACAATAAAAAAATAAAAAAGTAAACAGCAGGGGCGGATTTAGCGGTCGCTAGGCAGACAAACGGCGACCGGGCCCCTCCCCCCATTCCCTTCCTTCCCATTTGTTTTCACAGTCAGGCAGAGGCAGCAGCGCTCATGGGGCCCCGCGTGTTCTGTGTGAACACTGACTGAGCAATGAATCCATTAAAGTGGAGGGGCTGCCAAGTTCACTCTGCATAGAAGTGCCCCAACTGCTCTTAATGAATGCAGGGGGGGGGGGTGTCTCAAGTGATGCCAAAGAAATGCATAACTAACAGGTTTGCGATGTGCCCTCTTGTGAATAGGCAGTTGGTGGTCTCCCACCATTTACAAGGGCCCATTATCTCCACCTGAGCAGCAGTTGCCTTCCCATAGCCAGGCCTTTCCCCCTGGTGAGAATTTCTACTCTGGGTGTCAATGGGTGGTGGGGCAAATACACAACCCTTCCATGCCCAGAAGGAACTTTAAACAAAAGGCATCACGTAAGATGATGGCCATTTGCTGTTTTTCCATTTCACCTCCCAGTTTATTCCAAGTAGACCAAACACATCATGGGCTAGACGTGAATAAATTAACACATTCCCGCAATAAAGCCAACATTATAAAAAATTGCTTTTGTTCCTAAAGTTTGCCATTCCGCACTCGTGATCACAATTAACTTCGCTCACCCTAAGATCTGCCTCTATGACCAACCCATCTTGGGCCCTTTATCACGTGCTGCCCACGGGGCCCTTTGTCTTAAATCTGCCACTGGTAAACAGCGCCTATTAAAGAATCATGCAGTGATTCTTCAATAGGTGCTGTTTACATGACACAGAGCTGGGCGCATTGTGCCTTTTATTTGCTGCGCAATAGGCGCGCCCTTGTGCAGCCGCACCCTCTGAGCGCACCTTGAGCCTGCGCCGAGTATATACAATATGTATGTGTAATGTGGAGAGGACAGAGCAGGGGTGGTGTGTGACTTGTCCTTAAATGAATGCATGTACCCTTTGACTGCTTCCGTCTCTTGTGATGCAAAGGGCAGTCCTATCTGATACTAGTTGCTAGGCGCTTTCATGCCACATCGTTATTATTAGCGGGGTGAACGTGTTGTGATGTCACATGGGTTAAATGGGAACGTATCTCATTCAGTGATTTTATAAGACTTGTAGATTCCATATGCATAGTGAAATGATTTCACAGTCTGGGGACAGGTGTTATGCATTGCCTAGCACGATCAGTCCAAAGATTAGGAACATTTGCCTGCCCAGGCCCTTGATATTGGCCCAGTGTATCCCCTCAAGAGGTTCCCCCCCGCCCCACACCAATGTGTCCTTAAGTGCCAAGGACGAGTATGCTCGTCCTTTTGCCATAGACTTGCATAGTAGCATGGCAGAAACCAACACAGGGTAGCATTTAATGAGCAGCCTCTAGGCGCTTGCAATCTCTCGCCCCACCAATGCCAGCCTCTCAGACCGCACTTAAACGCACAACAGTTTCACATTAGGTTCCCCAGGAAATAACAGTGTGGTTAGAACAAGAAATGAGACATAAAGGCAGAGATGATCAGGGGCTCCGCTCTGTTCCCAGGGCAGGTTCAATGTGTGGGTTGGGGTGTTCTGTGAGAATGGCTAACTCTCTAGCCACGTTTGGTGGTGGGTGGGGGGGGGGGTGAAATGGTGAGTAATCCTGATTAGCAGTAAAGAAAGCTGTACAAAGAATCGAGGTGAGAAGCAGGTAATATTAAACCTTTATTTCAGTTTACTATGGTGAGCGGCGCTGCGGATTGGGCCGGCTCTCGCCGGATCAGAGGTCCGGCACCAGATGTGTAGCTGGATCTCGGGATCTGGCCAGAGTCAGCCGCCCCAAACCCATGCCATGCCATGCCATACTCTGCTCTGGATTACGAAAATAAAATAAAACGCTTGCAACAGCATGGAGTGGGGGGGGGGCGGAGCAGCACATTGCCACCATGAGCTCTCTTCTGGCTCAGAAGGTGTACGCAGCAGGACACCGGACCCGTTTCCTTTGTCTCTCTGGTGTTTCTCAAATAAGTACAAAAACGGAGCCAGCACACATTCAAATCTGGCCTCTAAAAAATGCAGCACATCACAAGATATTTAACTTATATGATGTGCTGCATTTTTTAGTGGCCAGATTTCAATGTGTGCTGGCTCTGGTGACTGTGTAGGGCTCCAAGGGAAATGTGTTTAACCTTCAAGCCCCATATGTCCGTCCTACCAAAGATAGTTTCCTGTTTAACAGTGCATATTTTGGGTACACCAGTGCCATGGAAGGGGTTTAAAGTGGAATTGATATATAGTTTGGAAAAGAAGCAGCATGAAAGAAATTGCACCGTTTTAAACTATAATTTTGGACATTCCCTTAGGTAACCTATCATTTTGGACATTTCCTTTGATCGGCCCTGCCTCGTCAGACACCCCTCCCACCCCTCAAACTCTGGCCCCGCCCCTTGTGGGATCCCCTACCAAATGTTTTCCATTTCCACCACTGATGGTGAGCTTTCAAATCGGAAAGAAAGCAGAGCTTGAGTGCGTTCATGCGTATACTACCATGGGACTGAGTCCTTGTTACCTATGACCATGGGCAGAGGCCAAAGTGGGCGGGAACTAAAGGGTACGACGTTCCTGTACTTTGCAGTCAAATCAGCCGTCCGTCCCTTCCTTTTTCCCGGCTG
The DNA here is from genome assembly GCF_040938575.1 of Ambystoma mexicanum. Lineage (NCBI taxonomy): Eukaryota > Metazoa > Chordata > Amphibia > Caudata > Ambystomatidae > Ambystoma > Ambystoma mexicanum. The sequence goes on from NC_090925.1 coordinate 278,562,123, forward strand.
AGAACCGTTCCTGAAATTGAAAGCATTGGGCACATTTTTGTGTTTTTTGTGTTGCTACACCTTGCTTGGATCTGCTGAATCTGATTTAACTTCACATCACGTTGAGCTATTGTGTAGCTGCTGTCTTGCTGTGTTTTACTTCAGTAGTCTACTTGGGAATCCCAGTCGCTAGCCCCCCAGTGCCCAGTGTTTCTCCCAACGAGAAAGCGTTGCAGCCTGCAGGTACAGCTAGTGGGAGGGTGGGAGGGCCGGCTTTAGTCTTTAGCATGTCCCGTAAGAAGTGTGTGCAGCGGGGGATTGGAAAGGGGAGAGTGCATAAAGCTGCATGCTATGCTGTAGGGGACAAAGACTGAAAGTAATGGGGACCCATTAAAATGCATTTTGCATTTTCTTTTACTGTGTTTCTGTCGGTCTTTAAACACCAGTGGGGGTGGAATGGTGGAAAAGCAGGAGGACCCAGGTATGGGGTTTGTATTGCGGGGGACGGATCTGTGCCAGGAGTACAGGGTTTGCTTGGGTGCGAGGTTCAGGCCAGCAGGGAACATAGTTTCACTACTTCTTTGTGCACACTTCGACCCCTGGCCGTGGGCTTATTTTGGTATTCATGAAGCGGACTAGTGCGCTCTTATGAATGCCACAGTTTCTTAACAGCAAAATAAATCAAGTGGATCCTGACTCCACCACAGTGGCGTACCGATTGGTGCGGGAGGAGGGGTAGAGGGGCAGCTTGCCCCCCTGCCCCCCAGTGGCTCTTTTAGAGGCATACGGGACATTTGGCAGTGGGACACCTCTCCCAAGGGTTCCGAACGGGAAAGTTGTTGTCCTGCTGGCAGGGCAATGAGGGTGCCGACCACTGGGTGCCTACCCAGCACCCTCATTGTCCTGGCACAGAGCATTACAATTGGGGCCATTAGACATTGATGGTAAGGGGGGACTATTAGTAGGGACTTTTGTCCCTTAAGAAATGTGAACGGGGTGATCAGAAGTGAAAACTCAAGGGGGATTTGTTAGGCCCACATTAATCTCCATGATGCTATTGTGACTTTGCATGCAGGATGGGGAGAATAAAATTAAACAAAAAACAAGCGGGGCCCTGGGAGTCCCTCTGCCGGACATTAGTCCTGGTTACGAGAGCCTTACCCAGATTCTTTAGCTCATATCTTATCTGATATGTAATGGAAATGTCTCTTCTGTGAAAGTGATAGTGAGCTAAAGAATCTGGTTGAGACTCTCCCAGGATATAGGCCCGTAGAGAGGGGCTACCAGGACCCCCTTGTTTGTGCATATTAAGAAGCTTTGGGTTTTCACCCTAAGTTACTAGGGTAATCCAGACATTGACCCCTTGCTCACTGTTCTTAGAGAGGCAGAGCTCCACCTCGCTGACAAGGCCCAACCAGGACAAAACACGTGTCTGGGGTTGCTGTTTGTACTCTTGATCAGAAGAGAATTGCCTGGCATTTCAGTGCTGGACTGCCCCAGGGCAGGACAAAGACTGATATGTAATGGAAATTTCTCTTCTGGAAAAGTGATAGTGAGGTAAACAATCCGTTTGAGACTCTCCCAGGATATAGGCCGGTAGAGAGGGACTCCCAGGACCCCCCTTGTTTCTGCATATTAAGTAGCTTTGGGTATTCACCCTAAGTTACTAGGGTACGGCAGACGTGAACCCTTGCTTGCTGTTCTTAGAGAGACAGAGCTCCACCTCACTGACAAGGTCCAACCACGCCGAAACACATGTCTGGGGTTGACGTTGGTACTCTTGTTCAGAAGAAAATTGACTGGAATTTCGGTACTGGACAAAGACTGATACATAATGGACATTTCTCTTCTGTGAAAGGGATAGTGAGCTAAGGAATCTGGTTGAGACTCTCCCAGGATATAGGCCAGTAGAGAGGGACTCCCAGGACACCCCTGTTTGAGAATAAAACGAAAGCCATACTCTATTTGCGCAACATATTTCTATGATAATGTTTATAATGTATAGTTAGTTTATTATGGAAGACTTGTTTATTTTGCAATGTGGTTTGCTTCCAAGGCATTGCTATAAATAAAGTATTATTTAAGCACATGAAATGCAAAGCAAACCTTAATTAATATCTATATTAACTAAACCTGGAAAGATGTGGCCAGTTGCTTCAATTGTCCACATCCCGATTTCACCATTTAGGCAAAGTATGTGATCCTGAGCAAATCGTTTAATCGCACTGTGTCTTATCTGCAGCTCTGTAAGTGATTACCTTCATAGCTTATGTTAATATATCATGCTGTCATAAAAAAGCCTAATGACTATAGAGTTGCTCCGTATATAATAATAGTGCAATTTAGATATATTGCACCACAAAGTTATTTTCTACTTGGCTTACTTAAGGCAATGCATTCTAATGTCACTTCCCATGGTGCCGCCAAGTATCAAAGACTGATGACGCTCTTTGCAATGTCCTTTTCTGTAAAGTCACTTCTGTTGGTGGAATCCATATGCAAATGAGCAGGTTTGCATGTATTTTCCCCCACAGAGATTGGACAGGGCTGTACTAGAAGAGTTTCTGGCATCTGTATTAGTCCTGCAGTTTTATTTGTTTCATATTTGTATGTGTTAAAATGCCATCTGCCACTAATGTTAGAAAAAAAGTTGATTGGGGCTGGGGATTTTAGGGGCGCGAATGAGACCGTCTGGAATCGCGCTCACTGCATGTGGGGTAGAAGCAGCAGGACTTTTTTCATGGCTCACACCCCACTCTTGCAATGCTGGATACTGCCCTGCTCTGCCAGCTGCATTGCAGCTGTTTTCTATGTATGAACAAACCACTCCTTGGTATTCGGTACATGCTTTCAGCACAAGCGAGTGCCCTATCTAGCAGAGCAGCTGCAAAAGATAGAGAGCAGCAAAAATGGTGCAGCCAGCAACAGGTTTTGAAAAACAGAACAATGAACCAACAAGCATTGGCAAAGCCAAAGGTTGGGCTTTTGTGTAGGCATGGGAAAGGTACTTGCCATGCACTGCCATGCTGGCATTAACTGTCCATTAATGGTAGCAGGTGCAAAATGGTGGAAGTGCCTGGGCATCTAATTGCTGTGCTTGGCAAATGCCTCATACGTCTACACAAGCCAAAACTGTTGGCTTTTTCAATGCTTGTTTTTAACAGGACTTCAGTGAAGGACACACATAGCTATTATAAATCAAGTGGCTGAAGGCAGACATGGTTAAGACTTTTATTACACCAGCAGCAGGTTTTCAGCTCCAATTAAGTTATTAACTTTCAGAAGGCTGCTTTGACAAAAAACACTGGCAGGCAATTCAAGTACACAGTTTGATGGTAAGGCTTGACGAAAGCCAGCTGAAAGAGTTCCCTGCAGGAGGTGTTTTGGGTGGGCAGGGGCAGGAAGGAACTGAGTGGTAATGGCCATAGAGATTAGCATGGCAGTGTGAGCTGAAGCCTCATCAGGGTTAGAGCCCTTCGTCCATCCAAAGTGGGGAAGCATGTTACCTGTCAGTGACGGCATAAGCCTATCGCATGGCTGCTGTCTAGTGAGAACCGGAAGTGAGGTGACCTATTCTACATAACACAACCACCGCTTTTTCATATCCGCCTTTGTGCTTGGAGACGATGCAAATGGCACATGCAGGTTATAACTGCCAGTAACATAACATATTTCTCCATGACTTTCATGGTGAGAAAGGGGGTACTCAGAAATATGCCACCCCCCCAGGAATTTTCTATACTCCTGTAGTAACAGTGGGATTCAGCAGGTAAGGGATAATTTGCACATGTACAAGTCTACTTGCTGCTTGGATAACACTGGACCCAAGTGACCCTGGTAACCTGTGCCCAATTTCCAACTGTAATTTTCTCCTCAAGGTGCTTGATAAATGTGCTATTAACCGACTACAAGCCTTTGTGGAGAAGTCTAACATCCTGCATACCAGACAGTCTGGCTTTAGACCCCTCCACGGTACCGAGAACGCTCTGTTAGACCTGCAGACGCACATGTTGAGAATCTTGGATGGAGGTCGCTGTGGCATACTGGTTCTGTTGGATTTATCAGCGGGTTTTGATCTTCTTGACCATGAACAACTTCTGCTTGTCTTAGAGAAACATGGTTGCTGCACTCCTGACACAATTCTGTGGGTAAGATCATTTCTCCAGAATCGTACCTCGAGTATGTTGGGGTGA